>NC_084821.1:16053896-16653896 GCF_958449725.1 Rosa rugosa | reverse complement strand
TTTTGTCTAAAATAACATTGATATCTGGAAACAACGATTAATGGATAATATAGTATATTAACATCACATTTTTACAGTAAGCTCGATGAGGATGAGAGGGCCTCCAGTTTTTGCGGAGCGACCCGGAAGAGCGAAACCTAGGTTTCGTGATGGCGGCAGGGAGCGTCGTGGTTTCCAAACTAGACAGAGGTGAGTGAAGGGCGGCGTGGGCTTGGAGAGGTTGTGGTCTCTTTTGTAACGGCGTTGGGATCTAGACCAAGTTTTTCAAAGGCTCCGGTTGAGTCAATGCTCGGCTGAGGGTGGTTCTGTGTATGTGGGTTACTGGATCGGGCCAGAGCCGAGGCGTTGCTGTCGACGCCGTCAGGTTTAGGGGCGACTGGGATCTGCATCGTTGTGGCGACCTCCATTGACCAAGGTTGGGCTCAAGTCGGGACTGTTGGAGAAGATGGCTCCGGTGCCGTCAGGCTATGGGGCTATACCGCGCTTCGTGGAGGCTGCAGGAGGGCCGGCAATGACCGGGCCGGTGGCTTGGACTGGTATGCTGGAGATCAGTGCAGCGGCATGTCACGGGCAAGAGGACAGTTCGTAAAAATCGCCGGGAGACCCTAGTTTTGAATTAGGGTTGACTGTTTGGTTGACTGGGCTGATTTCTGGGCCGATGATGACTGGGCCTAGGGCACGAACTGGGCTGAAGGCAGGGACTGGGCCTATTTGGCTCAAATATGAAAATGGGGGCTATATGCTGCACACTCTTAAGAAGAGCCCGAGGAGCAACCTGATGCCAAGGTTGTCGGCTACGGAGGAGGCTGCATATGGTGCTGGTTCCAACCCTACGGGGAAGGGACTCGCGCTTTCTTAAGTCCTCAAAGCGTTTAGACATTTTGGACTCAAGCCTTTTGAAGTAGGGGTGATTTCTATAAGCTTTTCTAAGACGTTTTTAGTTGATATTTGTACCACAATTGCGTGCTTGGCAGATTAGACTAGATGAATATTTTTTCCTTAGAGAGCGAGATTATTCTTGCATAGATTAGGCTTGCTGTTCAGCGAGCTTCCCTTTAGACTTTAATGAGTTTAGTTGTGGCTTAGATAGGTTACCTGGATCATCTCGGGATTTCTTATGTAAGTTCTGTTAGACTCTGTCCTGTTTTCATGGCTTGATTACTAATGTAATCATTCCAATTCAAAAAAAAAAAAAAAAAAAAAAACGATTAGTGGATGGGTGCGGCTATTGCCACCCTACCATTTTCTTTGTTTACCCTACTTGCTCATTACACCCTACATTTTAATTTTAATTATTAAATTTACGTATTTAACCCATTTTTCTTTCCAAGAATATCCTTATATGACATATCCAATTTAAAAATAAATATTTTTAGCGAAAATCTCTCATTTAATTTATACACAAAAAAAAAAAATTATTAAAGTTTCCTAATAAAATCATAATATGATTTACTCCCATTTTTTGAATTTTTTCTTTCAATTTCAATGTTCTCTATTTCAATCTATGTAAAAAGATTAGTAAATTTACAACTATGATCAATGAAGAAGAGATTGATTTTTTTTTTCTTCGTGTTTTAAATTTTTACTTTCGGTGTTCACAAAGAATATTGCAAAGATTTTGATGAAGTTAAAGGTAATGGTTTTGTGAATTGAATAACGAATTAACGATGAGGATGCAACAAAAAGACAAAAAAATAGTAATAAATTCAAATTTGGGTGGAGTAGATAAAGATTAATGTTATCCAATGAGAAATTAAGTAGTCTTTGTATTTAATTAATTACTTATATACTTATTTTTTCTTACATATTTGGATTTTAGAAAATTAATGTACTTATTAGTCATTTTGCACTTCGGTAATATAGTCTTTCAATAATTCAAATGTTTGTAGGGTGAACTAAGAAAATGGTAGGGTGGCAATAGCTGCACCCTTAGTGGATAATGGTATTGTCATTAGATGGACTAATATTGATTAATTTCGCAAAAGACAGGGGTGAAATTAAATATTTTTAAATCACCAAGTTTTGTAGATAAACTGAAATTGAGAGGAATTTGCTGTGTGTTTTCATTGATAATAGGGGCCTCTTTATATAGAGGATTACAATGTATAGAATCTCAATCATACAAGGAAAGTAATCGTACATTGAATAGGAATCTAGATCCTTCTAATTTAACCTTATTACCACTAGGTCAAGTACCCTAGAGTTTGGGCCAAACACAAATAGAGATATCCTTAAACACTCCCCCTTGTGTTGTCCAAACGCGGTGCTTCTCTCGTTGCCTCATTAAAAACCTTGCCGAGTAACAAAAACCCAGTGGGACAAAAATAACCTCGGTCGAAGGGGAAAAAGAGCACAACACACCCTTCACGTTTCGAGACCATACATGTAGACATCTCCCCCTGATGTCTGCATCTCCCCCTGATGACTACGGTCATGGGAGTTCGGATAACTTCCGTAAACGATGCTACCAACATGTTTCTCGAAAGTGGAATTTAGGCAATGACTTAGTGAGCAAGTCTGTCACACTGTCCTCAGATCGAACCTAGTTCATTTTGATCTTGAGGAGAGTCTGTTGTTGCTGATTAAGCTTGGTGTTGTCGCTTTGATGTAGCCTTGCTTCATTTGTTCAAAACAAGCTGCATTATCCTAAATGCTCGTAGGCTCATCTATGGTAAACTTCAAACCACAATTGTTCGAACATGCGTAATTATGGATCCAATCCATATACATTCACGAATCTCTTCGTGAAGAGCAATAGTCTCTGCATGGTCCGAAGATATAGTGACTAGGGTCTATTTTGTAGACCTCCAAGATATCGCAGTCTTTACCCATGGTGAACACTTAACCAGTTTGAGAATGACCTTTGTATGGGTCAGAGAGATACCCAGCATCAGCAAAACCTTCCAAAACAATAACTTCGTTTTGGGATGGGGAGAGGGGACGCAGGCCAGTGTTGGCGGAGTTCCTGGTGTGTGATGGGTCCGAATCCATCATCTCTCTGTAGGGATAGAACAAGCCCATATCAATCGTACATCTCAAGTACTGAAAGATATCTTTTACACCAATCCTAATGGCGTCGCGTTGGCGCAAAGCTATATCTTAGTTAACAAGCTTACTGCAAATGAGATGTCCGGTCTTGTGCATTTAACTAAGTACAATAATGCGCCTATTGTACTAAGTAAGGCACTTCTGCCTCTAGCACATCCTCGTCATCATCCTTTCGACGAAGAGGATCATTTTCAGGATCAAGACTACGGACGATCATGGGGGTGCTTGAAGGCTTGACCTTGTCAAAATTCCTAAGCATCTATCGACACGATGCTCAAGTTCCAAACCGAGACATAATCGTGTTCTCCCAAAATCCTTCATCTCAAACTCTGATTTCAAATGTTCAGCGGTTTCCCTTAACTCTTTAAGGGCTTCTAATGAAGATCATGTCCAACATGAACCGCGATAGAATCCTAAACTTGTTATGGAAACGCGTGGGCATATCCCTTCCCAATCAAGTAGTCACTTTAGTGAGCGTTTCAACCTCTTTGTAAACGCGCTCCGTGGTCTAGAGCCACTTGACTTGGGTAAATGAAGTTCACCATGAACCTTCATGTATATTCCGTATCTACATCCCCATAGAGATACGTAGTGACCACATTTGTAAGCTGCATGTTCAGTTATTCGGAAACTACCAAACTGACAAAGTAGTGGAATACAATGACATCCATTACGAGAGAATATGTCTCATCGTAGTCGATTCCAGGGCGTTTTGTGAGAAGCCTTGCGCCATAAGGCGAGATTGCCATATCTTTTTCTCATCACGCTTTCTAACGAAGACCCATTAGTCAATAGGTTTTATGTCAGGAGGTGTTGGCATCACTAGCTCAGAAAACCTTCCTCTTCGTTAGAGAATCCATCTTAACTTGGATCACATCTTTCCATTTAGGCCAAATCTCTCTACGTTGGCATTCATTCATCAACCGAGCGTGGTTCGATATCATCTAACTCAACAAACTCATGCGCAACGAAATGCGCAACTACATAATCAATTATGATGGAGTTTCTATCCCAAGTCTCATGTACACTAGTGTAATTTTCATAGAGCTCTATATTCTCAGGAATAGGGTTCTAACGTTGAGGCGTCCCCCAACGATAACCATAACCCAGAAGATTCTCATGAGACGGATCTTGAGTGTCGATGATCAAAGGGTTGGAATGTGCCAAAGTATCCTTCGAACTCACGGGCCTCCCATGCATCCTAGCTGGGGCCATGACCTATAACGCTAGAGTACCACTCTATTTGGCATTGGCGCCATGCCTACCTCTGTGTAGGGTGGCGCTACGTCTTCTCGTAGGGACTTCCATCCTTGCGAGCATGTTTGCAGCATATTTGTGTGATCTCGTCACTTTAGTAGGGATCGAGATGAGACATAGTGGGGACAGGCCACGACAATTCTTGTCGTTCCTGCTGAACATCTGTGTTCTTATCTCCCCCTAACGACGGGAAGACTGTCTTATCAAAGAGACATCCGCAAATCTAGCGGTAAGGAGATCGCCATGCAATGGCATTAAGTGGCGGACGATTGTTGGAGTCTCAAATCCAACTGAGTTGCTCATTCGTCTGTAAGGACCCATTATAGAGCGCTGTGGCGGCGCAATTAACACATAAATGGCACACTCAAATATGCGTAAGTACGATATTTGTACCCAGTCACTAGCTGTAACCCAAAGGTAGATTGAGTGGCAGTGGGTCGTAGACGAATTAGCATAGCTACATGCGATATTGCATCACCCCAAGCGGATATAAAGAGGTTGGTGCGCATTACCAATGTCCGGACTACCATCGTAGTTGTTTCCGCGAGACCCATTTGGGTGTGCTCATGGGAATATGATGTCCAACATCAGTCCCAAATGCAATAACTATCGAAAGTCTTCGATGTAAACTCACTAGCATAGTCAAATCCAATTGACTGAATAGGATGATTCGGGGAGTGAGCCCGTTGTCATATGATGTGTGCTAGGAGTGTTTCATAAGCACCATTACAAGTGGACAATGGCACAACACGTGACCAGCGTGTTTGCATGTCAACCAACATCATGAGATATTTAAACGTCCGCAAGTTGGGTGAATCAATCCAGAGAATCCCTACGGATTCTATGTAAGAACATAATGAGTATTATCATATCCTTTGCATAGGACGGTCTCAGTCCTAATTTTCCTAAGGAAGTGGCTTTGTAAAATGAGCGAGAGGCCTTAGAAGCAACCAAGGAGAGTTTTGGTTGGGCCTGAGCGTTTGAAACGCATATTGAAGCAAAGTTTGTGACTACATCACCCATCATGGTGTCATGACCATGGGAAGTGGCATCCATGGCGCTATAACCATGGGGATTGACATCCATGGCATCATGGCCATGGGTAGCGCCATATATGGCGTTGTCACAAGGGACTTGGGCGGCCATATGGCGCCCCAAGACAACTGCAGCGCCAGATGCTGCAATTGTTGCGGTCTTGCTAAGTCCAGGAACCAATTTTTGATTCTTGCTTCATTTCGCTCAAGGGTGTCCATGTGAAGTCTTTAGTAGACGGATCATCATATCATGACCAGGGTGACTTATCCTGTCGAGACAAAGCCAATATGTGTCTAAATCCAAGAGATCTTCTCTCATAACTTTATTGGATTTAATAGCTCGAATAGTGACATAGAGTCCACTAGAGAGACACATAAACTTCTATAAGATGCGCCTTCATTCGCAATCATTTGAGGCATTGCAAAGGAACTCATTTCTGTTCTCTACATGCGAAAATCCGTTGGCTATCTATAGGTGCGAGTTGCCCTAGGAGCATAGAGAGTTTCTGTGACATTAATCAAGGTGCCATTTGGCAAAGAGAACTTGGGCTATTCCATGTCCTTGAATTAATACTGATGGCCCAGCCGTCGTAGTCACAAAGTAACATGCTCATGAATCAAAATGGAGTCATAATGAAAAGAACTCAAAATTTTATTCATAAGCCAACGGAGTACATCATTGTCTCTTAACCATTAGGTGAATCTAATCCAAATGCTTAGCTAATGCAAAACAATGGTAGTCGTCTAACTTCTTTCGGTAATTCCAACGCAAATGTGACCAGGTGAGTAGGGAGATGTCGGTGGAGCAAAGCTCGCTTTATTACCACTTATCTCAAAACCTTTCTAGACATCACATTTACATTGAGTACGCCTACTTTGAAGAAAGACTAAACCATAGGCATCTACTACAAAAATAATATGGCAATTGCCTACATCTCTTGGAAAATAAAGACTTAAACAGAATTGGCGATCTATTGATGCCAGCCAGATTCGTAGTCTTCAACCCTTCAATCTAGATCATCTTGTTCTACATAGTGAGCTTCTCTTGCTTCACAAATATGCTTTGTAGGCGGTGACAAGTTCTTCACGAGCTCTACAAATGTGTGCCCAATGATCAGACACTCCACATTGAGAACATACATCTCTTTGCTCAAACTCCATTGATTGAGTCGCTTTGAAAGCGTCATTAAGATGGCTCTTAGTGTTGGTGGAGCCACCAACATGGCCAGAGGCGTTGCCTCCCTCTCTCTTTCCACGTTGACCGCTTCGGTTCCGTGTTCGCCTATTTTGGCGATTACCTTCCCAAGTAGAGCGATTATATGGACCATAAAGTCCAGAAGTATCCCTAATGTTAGGGTTTTGCTCTTGGCGCCTTCTCTTAGGGGCACGACTATAATTGGATTCCGGAATATGCTCTATTTCCACGGATCTCGAATTATAGTTCTTCACAAGGATGTTGTCATACTTTTCAGTGACATTCATAGCTCCAATGAGCTCATGAAACCTTGTGATCCGTCCTGCAGTAACATCAATTCGATAGTTCTTAGCAACCATCAATGCAAAAACGGGGAAGGTAGAGAGAGTCTTCTCAATCAACATCGCATTTGTGATCTCTTTACCACAGAATTCCATTAAGGATTTAATGCGAAGTGCTTCCGAGTTGTAGTCAAGAACTGACTCGAAATCATAGGAGCGGAGGCTATGCCATCTCACTTCTAGGTCAGGAAGCAAGGAAGGAGTCACGGACGTTGCCAAATCTTTCTTCGAGTGAGACCCACAGCCTTCTGGGGTCTTCTTCATTCATACACTCGTACTGGAGCGAATCATCCATATGACGAGTCATTAGGATGATGGCTTTCGCCTTATTTGCCTCTAAGGCTGCTCTATTTGCTTCCAAAGCTTGAGCTTGCTCAACAGTTAGCACGTCCTGGCTAGGCTCGAGAATCGTATCCAGGATTCCATCGGCCTTGAGAAGCTGGCGAACATCACGAACCCACCTGTGATATTCAGAGCCAGTTGTTCCCAATGGAGCAAAGTCCAATTTGTTTAGGTTACTCATCCTGAAAGAGAACAAGAAATTAGGGTTAGTTTCGGAGCGTGAAAGGCTACCACGAAAACATATAAAATTTCTGAGCGTAGTCGCTTCTAAGAAATTAGGAATTTCCGAGCGTAGTCGCTTCCAAGAAATTAGGAATTTCCGAGCGTAGTAGCTTCCAAGAAATTCGATTCCAAGAGGGGTTGGATTAGATCGAAACAATGATGTGTGTGGTCGATCGTTTTCTTCTCAACAAACTCTTGAATTTGGAGGACTCTACAAGCTCCAAGCTTAGAATGAGCACGAACCCCCACAGTTCGGCTTTTGGTCTCCCCTATGAAGAAGAAAGGGGGGTAGAAGAAGGGATGTTGGAAGTCCCCGAGAAAAGAAGAAGAAATTGAAAAACTTCAAAAACGGGAACTTTTAGAAAAGTTTACCTTGAAAAATAGCCGGAAATCTTGACCGGAAAAGTTGTTTAAGATGGCCGGAAAAAAGGTCGTCGGAGGTCACCGGAAAAGTGGCCGGAAACTGGTGGCCGGAGGTGGTGGCCGGAGCTAGGCAGGGCGGTGCAGGGCAGTTGCGGTGGCTTGCGGGGGCTGCTGCAGGGCTTGTGCAGGGCTACTGCAGGGGCTATGCAGGGCTGCTGCAGGGGCTGTGCAAGGCTGCTGCAGGGGCTCTCGGCAGATCTCGGAAGGGGTTCGGCAGCTGCTCGGCAGGTGTGCGGAAGGCTGTCGGCAGGTGCGCAAGGCTCTCGGCAGGTGCGCGCAGGGCTCTCGGATGCTTGGGCAGATGCTCGGCAGGGCTCGGCAGATCTCGACAGGGGCTCGGCAGATCTGCGGAGGGCAGGCACAGGTGCTTCCGGTAGCGAGGCTAGCAAGGCGAGGCTAACCCGAGCGGTTCAGCCTATTCCGGAGGCCGGTTCAGGCGGTTTCCGGCCGGTTCCGATGGTTCCGCCGCCGGTTCTGGGTTCCATGAGGATAGGGCTTCAATATTTGGGGCGGTGGATGTTGGAATTTGAGGGCTACGAAATTAGGGTTTCAGGGTTAGTGCTTCGTGCTGATAACGTTTTGTAGATAAACTGAAATTGAGAGGAATTTGCTGTGTGTTCTCATTGATAATAGGGGCCTCTTTATATAGAGGATTACAATTTATAGAATCTCAATCATACAAGGAAAGTAATCGTACATTGAATAGGAATCTAGATCCTTCTAATTTAACCCTATTACCACTAGGTCAAGTAACCTAGAATTTGGGTCAAACACAAATAGAGATATCCTTAAACACCAAGTTAATTTTGAGCATCACTCCAAACCACAAGGACTATTTATAACTTTTTTTTTTTAATTACTTAGGAAATTAACTTTATAAACGGACACAGTTAACTTGAGACCAGCATTTCAAATCTCATTTTATGGATCAAGAATACTAAGGGGACTGAAGCAGGCTACTGGAACACAAACAAGATCATATGCCCTCGGAGTCGTGAATCCCAATTTTTCATCCATTTCAAGAACATTATTCTCATTATCCATGTTCTTGTAATGTGTCCCAACAACTTTCCAATCAAAGCATTGAATCATGGCTGCAAGTAGCGCAGGTAGCATTTTCATGGTTAGGGTTATACCAGGACATATCCTCCTTCCAGATCCGAATGGAAGAAATTGAAACTGTTGTCCTCTAACATCTATTGCACTTGCCTTGTCGCCCCCATCGAGTTGTAAGAATCTTTCAGGACAAAACTCTAATGGCTTTTCCCAATTCTTAGGATCTCTTCCGATGGCCCAATTGTTTATGAATAACATTGTGTCTTTGGCAATGACATATTTGCCAACCTTACATTGTTCTACGCATTTTCTTGTAACTAAAGTCAAAGGTGGGTGTAGCCTTAATGATTCTTTTATGATGGCTTGGATGTAAGGAAGATTGGGAACATCCAATTCTCCGACTAATCGTCCATTTTTAACGACTTGATATATCTCATCCCTTGCTTTTTTAAGCACCTCTGGGTGATTCATAAGCTCTGCCAGTGCCCATTCCATTGAAATAGAGGTTGTGTCTATGCTAGCTGCGAACAAATCCTGCGAAAAACCTTTTGTTACTTTTTTAAAGTAAATAACAGTTGAGAAAATTCATATACAAATTAATGGAAATTTAAGTTCCAGAACTATTAAATATTTTTTGTCAAAAAAATCACACTCATTAATATATACACATATATGTTCACGAGTACTCTCACCAATTTGTACATTCAAGTATCAAACTCATGAGCAAGGTTCTAAAAAACACTAGGCGCTAGTCGGGCGGTGACCCAGGGACTAGCGCCTAGGGGCCTAGGCGGGGACTAGGCGGTTTTTTTTTTTTTTAATTTTAAATTATTTTTATGACATATAATAACATAAATAACAATATTTAAAGTCTAAAAATTAATTATAAATATAAAAATAGTCAAAATATAGAATAAATTAGGGTTTACGATCGCCTAGGCCCCGCCTAGTCCCCGCCTAGCACCACCGCCTAGCCCGCCTAGGCGGCCGCCTAGTAGCCCAGCGCCTAAGAGAAACGCCTAGGCCAAAATCGGAGCGGTTCCTTGCCGCCTAGCGCCTAGGCGCCGCCTAGGCCGTTTTTTAGAACATTGCTCATGAGACGAGAGAATTCTGATTTATCAAATGCATGCATAACACACATACACTATTATATACACTATATATATATAAGACCATTCTACAAAAGATTAGGTTAGGTTTAGAAGTATGGTTAGAGTAAGGATTACGTTTAGAAAAAATATGGGATTAATTTTGAAAACAGTAGGGATGGGTGAATTATACCGTAATTAGACCCTTAACATGATTTCTTGAAAATTCAACCTCCAAATACTCACTGCTCTCACCCTCCAAAATATCAAGCAAAATATCAAGAAAGCTCTTGACATCCTTTTCTTCTGTGGTGTCGCCTTTCTTCTGTATCTTCCTCAACTCTTCACGTTCAGCGATCACCTTCTCCACCAATTCATCGAACTTCTTATGTGTGGCCTCGGTTCTCTTCCGAAATCCCTGCAAATCCAATTTCTTCCAAATCCAATTAAAATCACTGAAATTGAACTCTCCGAAAATCTTGGTCGCCTCGCGGACCACCAACCTCGCCTCATCCGCCCGCGAAGCACTAGAATATTTCCCCAGCATCATCCGCCCGATGACGTTGTGACTAACCCTGGGCAGCTCCTCACTGAGGTTGACTGATTCGCAAGTCTCGGCTTTCTTGGCCAACAGCCTCAGAAGCCTCACGTACTCTTGGTTTCGGATGGCTAAAAAGTTGTCTACACTGCGGCCGCCGAGGAGCTCGTTTGTGATCAGCTTCTTGGTGAACTTCCAGTGATGTGCATAAGGTGCAAATGCAAAGGAAGCATTGTATGTCATGGTTTCGACCGCGGTGTTCTCAGAGCGGTTTATGAAGGAGAGCTCGTGGGTTTTGAGGAATTCTTTTGCCAACTCCGGTGACGTCACCACGATGCATGGGACGGAGCCGAGGCGGAGAGAGAATATGGGACCGAAGCGTAGAGAGAGGTCGTGGAAGGAACGGTGGATGAGAGGGCTGAGGAGATGGAAATGGCCGATGATGGGCAAGGCTAAAGGGCTTGGAGGAAGGTCACCATGGTGTTTCACATGGAACTTTTTCGAGATGAAGATAGAGAGAATAAGGAAGAGGATGAGGAGGACTAACTCAACTACCATGGCTACTAACTACCTTGCTTCGTATTCTTCACTATATAAAGACTCATATTAATGTCTTAATCATAGACTTCAATTTTTCTGTCTCTCTAATCAAAACTTTAAATTTATTCAAAAAAAAAAAAAATCAAAACTTTAAATATCATTCTTGTAGCTGTCCTAAAATGAGCTCAATGAAAATAGAATCTCATGTCCCCCCCCCCCCCCCCAAAATTTCTCATAACCAATCAATTTTGAATAATAAATCAATTATATTAAGAAAAATGATCAAATTGATTGGTTTTGATGTCTTACCAATCAAAATAAGTAAAGTAATTGATTTCTTTTATTTGGTAAATAGTAAATGCACCTATGGTTATCTTAGATCTAAATGTAGTCTATTTACTATGTATTCTTTTCATAGTGTATAGGTTTGATTTTGAATATGTGAGCACTGATTGTCTAATGAGTGGTGCTAGCATGCCACGTCCTAGACTTGCCCATAGATGGCAAGTGAAGGTATGTATCCGTGCCATTCTGGTTTGAGCTGAATGAGAATTGTTTGGTTCAAAAAAAAAAAAAAGTAATTAATTTATCAAAAAAAAAAAATTAAGCCCAACATTATTTGGTCTAGTGACATAGTCTCCTCTTCGTAAGTGGGAGGTTGTGAGTTCGACTCACAAAATACTAGTTGTAGCATTTGAGTTGTTTATCTGATAAAAAAAAAAAAAAAAGTTAAGTAATAAATGAATAAATTATTGCTTTCTTCACTTGGACATTTGTAATTTTTATATGGGGTCTTTCTAAATGTACCCAGCAAATTTCTATGTAGACCCAGCAAATTTATTTGTTTAAAAATATTTCTAGTTAAACCACCTAAATTCCCATACTAACCTTTTCTTGTACCCAGCTAAAGAAACAAGCCAACAAGGCGATAGAAAACTTCCCAGCTTCATACCAATCTTCTTCCCAACAAGATGAGCTGCAATGCCCCAGAGCATATCGAAACCCATTTGGCACCTACATACACCATATATAACACCCAGAACAAGCCATTCTTTGGTCTAAGAATCGGGTTCGACTTCTTCAGAATCATTTGCATGCATAAATGAATCTCTGTTTTTCTCCTCTCTGTTTCTCTAAATATTTCTATTCTCTATAGTTGCTTTTTGTTTGGCTACCGTGAATTGGCGGGAAACACAATCTGTGTCCAAGTGTAATGTGCATGTGGAATCATTCTTGTACAGCTATTATTTGCGGCTGATCTCAATTTCTTGGTTTTATGCCATGATCCAACTGTAGATTTTTGTTTAATCACTCTAATTTTTTATTTTATTTTTTCCTTGGATCAGACAACCCTTTCTACATTAAGATCTTGAGTTGCTTGCATAGTTCTCATCATTTTGGTGTGGAAGATCACGTTGATCATTTGGCACCCATTTGATTGATTCTCTTGTAAAAATTTGAATAGGAGACAATGAGCTTAGCACTCGTCCAGGGCTATTCTTCCTCCTCCGAAGAAGAAGCAGAAGCAGAAGAAGGCCAAAATGGCCTCCATTACCATAACTCATCGGACGACGACGACGGCGACGACGTGGAGCACAAAGTAGCATCCTCCCCTGTTTATGAGTCGTCCCGACCCACCTCCTCCAATACCTCTGCCCTCCCGTCTGCTTCAGACGCCTTCACCGAGGTACCTCTCTTCTTTTTTCTTCTTTCTCTGCAATTCAAAATTCAAAATTCAAAATTTGGTCTCAAAATTGAATTGTTTGTGTTTGTTGTGAAGCCCTTCTTCGCAAACCATCCGGTCCCTTCCTCAACCCTCTCTCTTCCTCTTTAATCAAACTGAGCTTGAAATTTATGTATCTGAATTAGCAGATAAGCAATCTGCAATTAGGGTTAAGCAAATCACGAGGAAGACGACGCGAAGTTTCCATCACTTCGATTCTTTGCTGGGTACAAGATAAGATAAGGGCAGTTTGGGAAATTAGGTGGTTTAATTAAAAATATTTATAAACAAATAAATTTGCTGGGTACATTTAGAAATACCCTTTTTATATGAGTTTAGGAGATGTATAAAATAGCATTTTGCTTGATTTGAGAATGAACATCTTCTATAAAGGAAAAGTACACATAACTTTGAGTCAAGTAATTTTTTGCTAAATTCTAACATTACAATTTTGTATACTATGTCTTGACCCCCCCATTTAAATCCTGGTTCCGCCCCTGAAAACCGCAGTTATAATTTTCATTATATTTGAAAATGGCATTTGTGTCAAAACAGCTATTGTCATCAATTGAAAAACTACTTCCAATGAAAAAAAAAAAAAAAACTACTGTCGAATAACCAAAAATCTACTATCAACAAATCGAAAAGCTAATGTAATTTTTTAGAAAAGTTATTATCATTTTTCGACACTTAGATAAAAATATATATTGACTCAATTGATAATATAAGTATATAAGTAATTTTCTATAACTAGCTTTATGATTCATCAACAATAGCTTTTCATAATATTATTGTGAATGACAGTAGCTTTTTTTAGAGAATGACAATAACATTTCAGTTTCTTGGTAATAACTTTTCAGTGTGGGGCGGTAGCTTTTTTTAAAGATGGTAGTGACTTTTTCAATGAGTATAGTTTTTTTATTTTTTAATTAAAATAGAGGAATTATGCGATATTAGCACCTCGTTAGCGGTCTTTGCGTAGAGCGCCTACCCTCCCCGTAAAGAGGACGAGTGATAGTAACTTTCATGAAGAATAACAATACCTTCTGGTTAATTGACAGTAACTTTTTTATTCCTAACGAGACACTTGTTAGTAATTTGCTAAAGAAAAAACTACTTGATAGGTTATTACAGAAATATCCTTGACAATATTTACCCCCAAATTTGTGTTTGGCTACAGGCTTACGGCCTAGATAACTCTTCAAGTAGATCCACGTCTGATTGGACCAGATGATAAATCCCATAATCATATAATCCCATACCAGAAATTAACGTTGAAAAAGTTTGTTTTGGCGAGCCCGTTGTCAAATAATTAATAGTTTAATACAGCTTCGCCAAACTTATTTATTTCTTGCGGTTCAATTTTAAGCTGCATCAATGTACCGTTTTATATCATGGCTGTAGTTAGTTGATATCGTATCTGTGGATCGATCTCCAAACAACAAGTATGAACTAGTTTTTCCAACTGAGGAGCCATAGATCTGCACCACACTATAAATCTCCTAATTAATTAACTTTGTTAAATCATTGATATCTAAATCTTTCATTGCCTACGTGCATGCTTTTTCTTTCTTTTTGTTAGGACCAATAGCTAGGACGGTTGCGTAGTGTATGAAATCCCCACCGTACCATGCCTAGAAAAATTTATTAATAATGGAGTCAAAAAAAATTATTATTAATAGAGTGGGGGATTGTTGAGAATATGAATTTGACATGGAAAAATGAAGACTTTGTCTATTTGTTTATAAGAATTTGAGGTACTCTGTTCATTGTCAATTGATTTTAGTTGTGAAGCCTAAATTAATTTATCAGAGGGCAGGGACTACATAATTCATATTAAATACTCTTGTCATCCTCAGAAAAAAGAATTCGGATCCTCTCCTTCGCTAGCCTCTAACTGTGGCTGTCCTTAACGTTTAATCAAATTTGTTCACTAAAAATTTAAAAGCTATTATTAGTCCACATCAGCACCTGATTTTAAAACTCTAACAAATTAGCTATTTGATGTTAACGGCGTTAGTTTTCTCTTCTTTCCCACCGTCTCCTCATTACTTTCACAGGTTCATCTCTCTGATTATTTTCCTTTTAACTATCTTCTTCTTCACTCCAAAATTTTTACTCTCCCCATGTCATGTCCAATGTTCTAAAAAAACGGCCTAGGCGGTAAGGAACCGATAGGATTTTGGCCTAGGCGTTGCCCTTAAGCGCTGGGCTACTAGGCGGGCTAGGCAGTGCTAGCTAGGCAGTGCTGCTTGGGCAGTGCTAGGCGGGGACTAGGAGGCTCTAAACCCTAATTTATTCTATATTTTGACTATTTTTATATTTATAATTAATTTTTAGACTTTAAATATTTTTATTTTTATTATTATAGGTCATAAAAATAATTTAAAAATTAAAAAAATAAAAACCGCCTAGGCCCCTAGGCGCTAGTCCCCGGGTTACCGCCCGACTAGCGTCTAGCGTTTTTTAGAACCATGGTCATGTCACTATTCTTCAGCTGATAATTAAATGACTTTGTTTTGTGAAATAATTATATAGCAAACTACATATACCCCCTTGATAGGATTTCAAAACACAAAAAACTCTACAACATTTGGTTTTGAACATTTAAGGACAAAAGTTTACACTTAAGGACAATATACTCTCCACTTGCCACATGTCATGAGTTAATTTACTTTTTTACCCTTAACTACTTATTTTGACTTGTAATCCCTTTGTAAGGATTAAATTTTACAAATAAGGACAATTTGCTCTCCACTTGCCACATGTCATGAGTTAATTTACTTTTTTACCCTTAACTACTCCTTTTGACTTCTAATCCCTTTATATTACTTTTTTTTGTTTTTCTGAGAATAATCCCTTTATGTTACTGTTTTTTTTTATCAGAGAATAATCCGTTTATGTTACTTTTTTTCCCCCTTAACTACTCATTTTGATTTCTAATCCCTTTATATTACTTTTTTTTTTCTTTTTCTAAGAATAATCCCTTTATATTACTTTTTTTTTTTTTTTTCTGAGAATAATCTGTTTATATTACTTTTTTTTTCCTGAGAATAATCCATTTATGTTGCTTCTCAAAAGAAAAAATATATATATATATATCTTTCTTTTACACGTTGCTAAGAGAAAGAATCTCATACCTCACTCTCCTACTACTCTTATCTCATCGCCTAATCCTACTATTGCACTCGTCCAATCCTGCTACTGCACTTGTACTTGTGTCCAGTTCTGCTACTCATGTTCTGCTACTGCACTCGTCATTGCCTAATCCTGCTACTGCACTCGCTGCACTCATACTCCGTCTAGTTCTGCTACTGCCCTCGTACTCGTGTTCTGCTACTGCACTCGTCATCGCCTAATCCTGCTACTACACTCGTCCAATCCTGCTACTGCACTCGCTGCACTCATACATGTTTAGTTCTGCTACTGCACTTGTACTCGTGTTTTGCTACTGCACTCATTCAATCCTGCTACTGCACTTGCTGCACTCATACTCGTCCAGTTCTGCTACTGCACTTGTACTCGTGGTCTGCTACTGCACTCGTCATCGCCTAATCTTGCTATTGCACTCGTCCTGACCTGCTACTGCACTCGCTGTACTCATACTACATGATGTTAGAACTACTACAGGATGTTTGGTACTGTGTTGACCGTTGCACATCTGCTACAAATTTGGCAAACTTTGAAGTAAATATATAACTTATAGTGTACAAACACTCCATCTCGCTAAGTACAGACCACACACAGAGAAGCAAAAAAAGAAGCTCACAATCTGAACAAACAGTCAACTACAACTAAAGCACAATGAGTTTGGGAATAAAAGCATCCCCAAAGTTGGACCTGCCTAGCAAACAATGCTCTTGAAGGATAATATTACATTATAGTACTAAAAAATGGAAACAAACGACTCATAATTTCTTGCAATGCAGATTGCATAGCAGCCTAAACAACAGTAGCACTAATAACAAAGCAACCAAAATCAAAAGGCAAAACCATATATGGCGAGACACGAATTGTAAATAACTATGCCAATACCATTCAACCTGCTGGCATACGCGCATAATTTACAATGATTGAAGAGTACTTATGAACCCGAAGATTCAACCCAATTCCTCTACCATTGATTTACCATAATTTTCCTAAAGATTTCACGATTTTAAAGTAGCACCTCTTCTTGCTCTTCAATTTCAATTTTGAATCCTGTTTCTGATCATCATGAAGTGGGTCTGGGTTGTTAACAATACCAGAATCAGAGGAAACAGAACAAGAATAAGAAGCAGTACCTGTAGAGGCAAAGACACATCGTTTGAATCAGACAAGCAAAGCTGATTAAGCTCGGCCAAGGAAGAGTTCGTACTCAAGGATGCCAGAATTGAATCGAGAAACCCAGAACAGCTGCCGGAAACCACGAACAATGCGACAACCAACGCTACCCAAAAACACCAATTGTTCAAAACACCAGCAAAACTAAAAACTAATTATAGCACGAGGTGGAGCACGACGAGAGGATAAATTTTCCTACCTCATACACCACCGGTGATTGCCGGATTGGCCGGAAAATTCCCAGAAACCGACTGAAGATTCAGGCTTCACTCCGTCGCCGTCCGTTGTCGCACGAGAAAGCCGAGACCAGAAATAGATCGGCGTTGAGGAGACGAACGAGACGCCGGTGGTCCGCCGTCACTTGGTCGCCGGAAAACAGAAATTTCGGTCGGGTCTTCTTCTGGGTCGCTGGGTCTCGAGAATGGGTCGAGTTGTCTCGATGCTTTGTTTTGGGGTGTTTGTATGGGTCAGTGGCATACGTGTAAATATCTCATCAAACTAAGCATTTTGGTCTTTTTCCATTAAAATTAGGAGTCAGGCTTGCATCATTTCACTTTTGGGCCTGGGCTCATGTCCTTATTTGTATAAATCTTTTTGAAAGTAGGTTTTCTGTGTTTACATCTTTGGTCATGTGCTACTATGTAATTTTCTAATAATTATATCGAGCAAGCTAGCATGCATCAAGTAATTGTGTCCGTGACTTTATTTTTGGGTAGGAATTGTATAACTTTCTGAAATACTTATGTCAATGAAGGCCTCTTTATTTTTGTCAATCACCTGGGATGGTTTTTTAAACAGATCAATTAAAGAGAATGGGGTTGGAACTTGGAAGATATAGGATGCCATATGGCGGAAAAAGGAGAATCAAACGTAGCTGGGTTTTCATTTTTGTTTCAATTCCAGATGATAGCTACTCAATTTGATCACAGATAGCTTCAATTGTAGCAATTCCCGTCCAACACTAACACCACAAAGCATCTTTCAGCTTCTTCAGTTGGGCTTCCAGAGATCAATTGTGACAAATCCATCAGGAACAATAATTTTGAAACCAGCATCTACACAGACTACATTTGAATTTGCAGATTTGAAGGGAAAAGCTATGGCTACAAGGCTCCTATCACAACCGCCTTGTTAGTTGTTACTAAATAAGAAAAAGGGGAAAAAGACGAGAGATGAGGACTGTGTTTGATGTTTAGGAGGAATGGGAACGAAAAAAGAAAAAGTCTAAGAAGAAAATTAATCGTTCAAAATTTCAAAAACCAAGGGAAAATTAAGTTAATTTAAATCTGAAAGGCATTGTTCATTGTGGAAGGGTGAAATGAAGTGAAGGGGGAAAGAAGAACAAAATTGACGGAAAAAAATGGTGTCGTTAGCCTTGAAAACACAGATGGCTCATTAACTAAAAGTCAGATGTTGACTAAGGAAAATTCTATAATACATTTAAAAATAAAAATAATAAATAAATTAAAAAAAAAAAAAAACCCCACCCCATTCCCACCATTGATGGGGCTCGAACTCCTGACCTCTTATATATGAGACCAAAACCATCACCAAATACATACTTGTATGTCATACACACATTTATAAATGTGACAACAAATTTGTTGTTAGAGTGGTAATATTGAGTCATATTTTGTGTAATCTTAGTTCTCTTAATGATAATTACACCACCTACGATCTTGTTATAAATTTTTGAACAAATTCGTTATCAATGTTGTAATTTTTGTTTAATTATATGTAAATAATGTAAATGAATATGGTAACTTTGTTCTCAATATTGTAATTTTGATTCATATATATTGTCATTTTTGTTCAAATAGATGTAAAATGAGTGTATGATAAACATCACAGTACTATAACTTGTCTCGTTGACTAATAATGGCTTTTAAATTTGAATAAATGGACCAGATTAAAAGTTAAGGACAACCAAGGCTAGAGACTATCCAAGAAATAGATCCGGATCTGAATTCGAGTAAAAATATTACCCAACATAATTTATCTTGTATTCATTTAGAGATTAGATGCTTAATTATCTAGAGATCGACCCATTTAAGACATAATGCATGTGTCTCTTAATTATAATCCATTGATACAAGAGAACACATCTTGATTCCATTAATTATGAAGAAACCAATTGCGAATTTAAGGGAATACAATATGTGTTTGTTTGTTTTGCTGCTGCACCAAAATATTTTAATGGGTTCTCTATATACTCTTTTAAAGAGATCGATCAAACCACGTGCACTCCTAGGGTTTAGGAGGGCTTTGATTTTGGAATAAGAATAGTATTTTGGTGAGTTTGGTTAAAGTGAACCTATGATTATTCAATTTACTGTTTAGGATTTTTTGGATCTAAATTACATGTAGTTCCGACATTAGAAAATTAAAATGGGTAGGTGACCATTTATTTTGGAGTTGTGTTTGGGAGATTTGTGAGAGTTTTAGCCTTTGATTTGATTTTGATAAATTTGGGTGAACTTGGCTAGTGGAGTAAGTAATTTAATTTACAGATTGGTCCTTTCAAAAAAAAAAAAAATAGAGATTGGTTGTATTGACTGGTGGAGTTAAATATTCTTAATTTAAAGAAGTTACAATTGCATCTATGGGTCGCTAGAATGCCTATACACACTTTATATAATTAATACTAGTCTGCAATCACATGCTCTGCATGTGTACTAAAAATTTTCGTTTTTTTTTTTTAAAAGATGGGTAGTTATTGCAGAGAGAAAAATGGGGGTTGTGGAAACATTTCCTTTTAATTTTCTTAATAAAAATCTATTTTATAATTGTCATATTTATCCTTATAATTTAATTTATTCTCAAAGTTTTTTTATCTTTCAGGGTTAAATCTGTCAAAATTTTCAATTTTGGCTAACAAAGCCTGTTCTATTAATAGTTTTTTATTTAAGTGAGCTGTTGGTAAATTATAATTCCAACATTATAGAGGTCGTGTGTTCGATTCTCACCGACATATGTAAGGGTGGGTGGGCTAAGAGTTTTTTTTTTTTAATAAATAAATAAAACAATTATTGCATAGAGAAAATAGTGGGAGAGAAAAGTGGGGATTGTGGGATAATTTTTTTTTAATTTTCTTAATAAAAATCTATCTTTTAATTGTCATATTTACCCTTGTGATTTAATTTATTTTCAAAGTTTTTTTAATCTTTTAGGGTTAAATCTGTCAAAAAATTTAGTTTTTGCTAACAAAGTCTCTTCTCTTAATAATAGTATAGATAAGAAAATAAGTAACTTAAAGCGTGAAAAGTGAACCATAAATGATAATATATAACAGCGTAGTGAAAACATGTTCTTATAGACCGCGGTACTATATATAGATATTTCTCATTTGCGGCATATATTTGCCCACTATAAATAGACTAAAAAACATATTGTAAAATGTTATTTACATCAGACTTTGCATGCTATAAATTGAAGACATGTTTTCAAGCATGTCTTTTTACATTAAATAACATCTCTAAATTTAAGCATAGCAAGCCGTAAAAGACATGTTTTCTTCAAATTTATGGCAAGCGTAGCAAGCTATAAAAGACATGTTTTCTTCCAATTTACATGCAGCCTACATATCACGCGATCGTTCAGTTTTGAAATTGAAAATCTAGGCAACTCTTTGCTTGTTGCAATTTCATAAGAGAACTTTAGCTTATATATAGAGTTTATCAGTAATTCAGTATACATACAACTGGGCATGCGATGCTGCGGATATATCATTGATATGGTTCAGCTTAATAATTACAAACATTCGATATAATACATAAGCACACATTATACTGTTTTACATATTCCAAAATTTGCTATCATAACCAGATACATGTTTTGACTGGTTATGTGTTTGCCAATTCAGCTATCATAATCAAAGTCCGCTTAATTTCTCAAGTTCATTCAAGTCTTCAAGGCAGGACTGTGCAGAGTATCTTATTCATTCAAAAGCATGTGCAGGAAGATCTGAGTTCTGGCTTATATTAAAAGCTTGTGCTGATCGCTGATTATCTTTATAAATATGACATAGTATCTCATTTAGAGTAGGATAATTTTTTTTTTTCCAAGCATATTCATCACCAAATAAATGCTACATTGATTCTATAAGGAAACCAAAAATAGTGCGGGTATAAGGTTTCGTTTTGGGACATAAAAACCAGTGACATTATACAGTCAAAATAATAAATGTCACACACCTTTCTCAAAAGATAAAATCTATCAAATTCAAAAGTGTTCAAGTAAATCCAGAATATGTGTCTGGCGCAAACTCTAAGTTACTTGACCTAGTTGTAATAGGGTTTTGAATTAGAGATATTCTCGGAGATACTCATAGATATCCGATTAATTGTACGATTATCTTTCCTTGTACAACTCTGACTCTATGTCTCGTAATCCTCTATATAAAGAGGCCCCTATTATCAATGAAAGTACGATTCAATTCTCTCCCAATTTCAGTTTTCTTTAAACACGTTATCAGCACGACGTTCTAACCCTAAAACCTAATAGCCAAAACCCTAAATCCGAATACAAAACCTTGAAACCCTTTCAGCCCCCACCGCACACCTTGAAGCCCTCCACACCAGGAGTCCAGAACCGGCCTGAAACCTACCAAACCGGCCATCCGAAGCTCCAAACCACCCGCAGCAAATATTCCACTGGTTCATCACCTTCCGGACCTCCAATTGCTACTAAATTTTTCCAGCAGTAGCGCCTCAATCCCAGGATCTGAGAACAGAAATTTTTTTCCCGAAACCGGCCTTAAAGGATCTGAACCGGCCACAAATAGAAGCTGCACCCTTGAACTGCCAGAGAGAAGAAAAGAAGAAGAAAGAAAGAAAAGAGAAGAAGGCCCGCAACCCAGAAGCCCAATTGGCAGAAAGGGAAAAAAAAAAAAAAAAAAAAAAGGAGGTACAGGCCCATTGACGCAGGCAGCTCAGTGACTCACTGCCACATCAACACGGTGACCCACTGCCACGTCATCTCTGGTGCCACATTAGCTCCGGCGACTTTTCTGGCCAAATTTTCCGGCGACTATCCGACACTTTTTCCGGCAATTTTCTAAACTTTTCAATGTATGTTTTAAAGGTTCTATTAGTTCCCATTTTTGAAGTTTTTTTTTTATCGTTTCTCTTCTTTTCTCGGGGACTTGCAACCTTCCTTCTTCTATCCCCCTTTCTTCTTCATAGAGGAGACCAAAAGCTGAACTGTGGGGGTTTGTGCTCACTCCAAGCTTGGAGCTTGTTGAGATCTCCAAACTTCGAGTTTGTAGAGAATTTATGATCGAACACTTACATCATTGTTTTGATCTAATCCAATACCTCTTGGAATCCGATTTCTAGGAAGCGACTACACTCAGAAATCCCTAATTTCTTGGAAGCGATTACGCTCGGAAATTCATAATTTTTTGGGAGTGACTACGCTCAGAAATTTTATATGTTTTAGTGGTAGCCTTTTTCGCTCCGAAACTAACCCTTTTTCTTGTTCTCTTTCAGGACGAGTAACCTGAACTAACTGAAATTCGCTCCATTGGGAACAACTGGCTCTGGATATCACAAGTGGGTTCGTGATGTCCGCCAGCATCTCAAGGCCGATGGAATCCTGGATACCATTCTCAAGCCCAGCTAGGACGTGTAAACGGTTGAGCAAGCTCAAGCTTTGGAAGCAAATAGAGCAGCCTTAAGAGGCAAATAAGGCGAAAGCCATCATCCTAATGACTCGTCATATGGATGATTCGCTCCAGTACGAGTATATGAATGAAGAAGACCCCAGAAGGCTGTGGGTCTCACTCGAAGAAAGATTTGGCAACGTCCGTGACTCACTGCTTCCTGAACTAGAAGTGGGATGACATAGCCTCCGCTTCTGTGATTTCAAGTCAGTTACTGACTACAACTCGAAAGCACTTCGCATTAAATCCTTAATGGAATTCTGTGAAAAAGATATCACAGATGCGATGTTGATTGAGAAGACTCTCTCTACCTTCTCCGTCTCTACTTTGATGGTTGCAAAGAACTATCGAATCGATATCACTACATGATGGATCACAAGGTTTCATGAGCTCATTGGAGCTATGAATGTCGCTGAAAAGCATGACAACTTCCTTGTGAAGAACTATAATTCGTGACCCGTAGGAATAGAGCATATTCCGGAGTCCAATTCTAGTCGCGCCCCTGTGGGAGGGCCCTAAGAGCGAAACCCTAAATCTAGGGGTAATTCTGGACGTTCTAGTCCATATTCTCGCTCTAATGAGGAAGGTAACCCCCAAAATAGGCGGACATGGAACCGAAGAGGTCAACGAGAAAAGAGAGAAAGAGGCAACGCCTCTGGCCATGTTGGTGGCGCCACCAACACTAAGAGTCATCATAATGACGCTTTCAAAGCGCCTTAATCAATAAAGTCTGAGCACAGAGATGTATGTTCCCGATGTGGAGTATCCGGTCATTGGGCACACATTTGTAGAGCTCGTGAAGAAATTGTCACCGCCTACAAGCATATTGTGAAGCAAGAGAAGCTCACTATGTGGAACAAGAAGATCAAGAAGATGATCTAGAGTGAAGGGTTGAAGACTACAAATCTAGCTCGGATCAATAGATCGTCAATTCTGTTTAAGTCTTTATTTTTCCAAGAGATGTAATAGGCAATTGCTATATATTTTTGTAGTAAATGCCAATGGTTTAGTCTTTCTTCAAAGTAGGCTCGCCCAAAGTAAGTGTGATGTCTAGGAAGGTTCTGAGAGTAGTGGTAATTAAGCGAGCCTTGCTCCACCGACATCTCTCTACTCACCTGGTCACATTTATTTTGGAATTACCGAAAGAAGTTAGACGACTACCATTGTTTTGCATTAGCTAGCATTTTGGATTTGATTTTCTTTGGTCAAAGAGACAATGATGTAACTTCGTTGGCATATGAATAAAATTTTGAGTTCTTTTTATTATGACTCCATTTTGATTATGAGCATATGACTTTGTGACTACGATGGCTGGGCCATCAGTATTAATTCAAGGACATGGAATAGCTCAAGTTCCCCTTGCCAAATGGCACCTTGATTACTGTCACAGAAACTCTCTACACTCCTAGGGCAAATCGCACATATGAATAGCCAAAGGATTCCAGGCAGAAACACATGTAGAGAACGAAAAATGAGTTCCTTTGCAATACCTCTAATGATTACATCTTAGAGAAGTTTATGTGTCTCTCTAATGGACTCTATGTCACTATTCGAGCTATTAAATCCAATAAAGTTATGAGAGAAGATCTCTTGGATTTAGACACATATTGGCTTTGTCACAACAGGATAGGTCATCCAAGTCATATATGATGATCCGTCTACTAAAGACTTCACACAAACATCCATTCTCTCGAGCGAAATGAAGCATGAATCAAAAGTTGATTCCTAGACTAAGTGTGATCGCCGCCGCTGCCATCCACCACCATCCTAGGGCTGGCACAGTCCCTATCCATGACGCCAATGATGGCGTCCATCATGGTGATGGAGCCTTAGGTGATGTTGCAATCACCAACTTTGCTTCAAATAGCGTTTCAGACGCTCAGGCCTAACCAAAATCCTCATTGGTTGCTTCTCAAGCCTCTCGCTTGTTTTACAAAGCCCGTTCCTTAAGGAAATTAGGACTGAGACCGTCTTATGCAAAGGATATGAAAATACTCATTCTGTTCTTACATAGAATCCATGGGGATTCTGGAGACTGATTCAACCAACTTGCGGACGCTTAAATATTCCATTATGTTAGTTGACACGCAAACACGCTGGTCACGTGTTGTGCCATTGTCCACCTATAAATGCTACTTATACTACACTTCTAGCAAATATCATATGAAAACGGGCTCACTCCCTGGATCATCCTATTCAGTCAATTAGATTTGACATTGCTAGAGAGTTTATATCAAAGACTTTCGATGGTTATTGCATATCACTGGGAGTGACGTTGGACATCATATTCTCATGTACACACCCAAATGGTCTCGCAGAAATGACTATGATGGTAGTCCGGAATTTGGTAATGCGCACCAATATCCTTATATCTGCTTGGGGTGATGCAATATTTCATGCAGCTATGCTAATTCGTCTACGACCCACCGCCACTCAATCTACCTCTGCGTTATAGCTAGTGACTGGGTACCATCTCGTACTTACGCAAATTTGAGTGTGTCATTTATGTGCCAATTACGTCGCCACAGCGCACTATGATGGGTCCTTACAGACGAATGGTTAACTACGTTGGATTTCAGATTCCAACAATTGTCCGCTACTTAATGCCCTTGGTAGGCGATCTCTTTACCGCATGTCTTGCGGATTGTCACTTTGATGAGACAGTCTTCCCGTCATTAGAGGAGATAAGAACTCGAATGTTCAGCAGGAACGACAGGAATTGTCGTGGTCTGTCCCCACTATGTCTCATCTCGATCCCTGTTAAAGTGACGAGATCACACATATCTGCTGCAAATATGCCTGCAAGGAAGGACGTCCCTACGAGAGGACATAGAGCCACCCTACACGGAGGTAGGCATAACGCCAACGCCAAAGAGAGTGGCACTCTGGCGTTATAGGCCATGGCCCCAGCTAGGATGCGTGGGAGGCCCGTAGGTTTGAAGGATACTTTGGCACATTCCAATCGTTTGATCATCAACACTCAAAATCCATCTAATGAGAATCTTCTGGATTATAGTTATCGTTGGGGGACGCCTCAACGTCAGAACATATTCCTGAGAATATAGAGCTCTTTGAAAATTACACTAGCGTACATGAGACGTGGGATAGAAACTCCATCATAATTGATGATGTAATCGTGCATTTGGTTACACATGAGTTTGTCGAGTCTGATGATATCGAACCACGCTCCGTTGATGAATGAATGCCAACGTAGAGAAATTTGGCCTAAATGGAAAGATGCGATCCAAGTTAAGTTGGATTCTCTAACGAAGAGGGAGGTTTTTTAGCCAGTGATGCCAACACCTCCTGACATAAAACCTGTTGACTGATGGGTATTCGTTAGAAAGCGTGATGAGAAAAAGAGATAGTAATCTCGCCTTCTGGCTCAAAGCTTTTCACAAAACACCCTGGAATCGACTATGATGAGACATATTCTCTCGTAATGGATGTCATTGCACTCCACTACCCAGTCAGTTTGGTAGTTTCCGAATAACTGAACATGCAGCTTACGAATGTGGTCACTACGTATCTCTATGGAGATCTAGATACGAAATATACATGAAGGTTCTTGGTGAACTTCATTTACCCAAGTTAAGTGGCTCTAGACCACGGAGCGCGTTTTACAAAGAGGTTGAAACGCTCACTAAAGTGATTACTTGATTGGAAAGGGATATGTCCATGCGTTTCCATACCAAGTTTCGAATTCTATCGCAGTTCATGTTGGACATGATCTTCATTGGAAGCCCTTAAAGAGTTTAGGGAAACCGCTGAACACTTGAAATCAGATTTT
The DNA here is from genome assembly GCF_958449725.1 of Rosa rugosa. NCBI lineage: Eukaryota > Viridiplantae > Streptophyta > Magnoliopsida > Rosales > Rosaceae > Rosa > Rosa rugosa. Next base: position 16,627,314 of record NC_084821.1, on the reverse strand, counting down.
GAGATGAAGGATTTTAGGAGAACACGATTATGTCTCAGTTTGGAACTTGAGCATCGTGTTGATAGATGCTTAGGCATTTTGACAAAGTCAAACCTTCAAGCACCTCCATGATCGTCCGTTGTCTTGATCCTGAAAATGATCCTCTTCATCCAAAGGATGATGACGAAGATGTACTAAAGGCATAAGTGCCTTACTTAAGTACAATTGGCGCATTATTGTACTTAGCTCAATGCACAAGACCGGACATCTCATTTGCAGTGAACTTGTTAGCTAAGGTATAGCTAAGTACAATTGGATTGATGTAAAAGATATCTTTCGGTACTTGAGATGTATGATTGATATGGGCTTGTTCTATCCCTACAGAGACACGATGGATTAGGACCCATCACACACCAGGAACGCCGCCAACACTGGCTTACGTCCTCTATCCCCATCCCAAAACGACATAAGTACGTGTTTTGAAAGGTTTTGCTGATGTTGGGTATCTCTCTGACCCACAGAAAAGTCATTCCCAAACTGGTTAAGTGTTTACCATGGGTAAGACCGCGATATCTTGGAGGTCTACAGAATAGACCCTAATCGCTATATCTTCGAACAATATAGAGATTATTGCTCTTCACGAACTGGTTCGTGAATGTATATGGATTGGATCCATAATTACGCATGTTCGAACAATTGTGGTTTGAAGACTACCACAGATAAGCCTACGAGTATTTAGGATAATGCTGCTTGTTTTGAACGAATGAAGCAAGGCTACATCAAAAGCGACAACACCAAGCATACTCAGCAACAACAGACTCTCCTCAAGATCAAAGTGAACTAGGTTCAATCTAAGGACAGTGTGGCAGACTTGCTCACTAAGTCATTGCCTAAATTCCACTTTCGAGAAACATGTTGGTAGCATCATTTGCGGAAGTTATCCGAACTCCCATGATCGTAGTCATCAGGGGGAGATGTTTACATGTATGGTCTCGAAACGTGAAGGGTGTGTTATGCTCTTTTTCCCCTATGACCGAGGTTATTTTTGTCCTACAGGGTTTTTGTTACTCGGCAAGGTTTTTAATGAGGCAACGAGAGGAGCACCACGTTTGGGCGACACAAGGGGGAGTGTTCAAGTAAATCCAAAATATGTGTGTGGCTTAAATTCTAGGTTACTTGACCTAGTTGTAACAGAGTTTTGAATTAGAGATATTTTCGGAAATATTCATAGATATCCGATTAATTGTACGATTATCTTTCCTTGTACAACTCTGACTTACAATTCTCTATATAAAGAGGCCCCTATTATCAATGAAAGTACGACTCAATTCTCTCCCAATTTCAATTTTCCTTAAACAAAAAGTACTATTTTTCAATGGACATAATCTACACTTCCCTGAAACATTAAAAAGCACCTGCCACTTTCATATATCCCAAAATTATTCAACACCAGACCCTAGGCTCCACCTTCATCAAAGTGTGCAGATGTCTGATGATACAAGGGATCTACCATGAACGCAACTGAAGTTCAGAAAATAACAATAACTCCAAAATTCATAAAGCAGAAAAAAAGATAAGTCCATGACCAGAATAGATAAGCTATCTTGTAAAAATACCATCAAACTTCTTCAAGTTTAAAGCTTCAAAGGATGGTTCAATGCTGACGGTGGTGATACATTCAAAAACCACATCCATTAGTTTGCACTTGCAGTCAGATTATATTATTCATCATGTTAACGTAACAAAATTTGAGCTAAACCCAAATCAATAAAGAGGATGAAAACTCTATAAATTTGTTATTAATGAAGACAGCATCTTGTGGACATCACAAGTACTCTTCCATCTGTGTCTCCACTGATCCATCCATAAAACAAAATCATAATTGACTAAGGTGATTTTTTTTTCATTAATTCAGTGTACCCTATAACCTCCCATATAATCCTTGGTATCTGATGAAAGATTATACCCTATAGCTTCCTTATTTCCATCTTATATTGTGGTGATCCTCCAACTCGAACCTTAGAAAGTTGAACTCAGTACATATATCAGTGAAGTAATCATTAGAAGCAGAAAGATAATCTCTTTCTGTTTATTATGATAAATTAAACATCAATTCCAGTAACTCAAAGAATTCTATAAGTAACTATTGCATTCAAAACCTGTATGGCTGTATCCATAGATAAATGTACAGCAATCCATAAATTAAACAAAATAAATGCTTCATGCATCAACATAAGAACCACCATTAACGGGTTAAACAAATAAGGGGAAAAAAAAAAAAACAATTCATCAGAATCAGCATCGACCCAACTGAAATAAAGGGCAAATTTGCGCATATCTTTTGAGGAAACGACGTCGTACTGCCATCTTCTTCTTGCCCAGCAGCCTTATTGGCGCGCGCTCTCTCTCTCTCGATCAACAACCAAAACTGAAAGATGAAAGCGGTGGTGCTGATGATGAACATGCGTTCTTTTATCAATGGCAGGATCGTAATTTAAAAAAAGGGCAAAATTGTAGTTTAACAGCTCGAGTGAACAGTATAATCAGTGCTAGCGGCTATAGTAAATTACGTTGAAAGCAATCAAAAATAAAGCTCGGAGCAAAGCCAATATACAAAAGGGAAAAGAACCTAAAATAGTAAAAATACATATGAAAAAAGAACCTAAAATACATAATTAATGTTAGAGGGTGGCTTTTTCTGCTAAGCCCTGGCCATTATGCTTTGACTGCATCTTTCTTGTTCCAGCTTCATTTTGCATCCTTCTTGTCATCTTCACTTTTCCTCTTTCTCTAAATGGGTAAAAGCGCATAACAATCCAGCAAATAGTGACCATTGTAATCATAAGAAAAATAATGGAAAACCAAAAATACTGCAAATTTTTTATTTGATCAATCAAATTGACCTCAGTAGTTCTTTGAATTTAGATTCATTTAACTTTTTTCGTTTTATACTCAATTTGATACTCTGTTATTAAATGAGCAGTTTTACTAAACTGGTTAATCCCTTTGTGGATCTCCTGTATCTTTCTCTTGTTCTGGTTTCTTTGTTGGCAGAGGACGATCTCCTCTTTGGAGATGATTTGAGTTATGTGCCTCTCTTCCTTGGTTTTGGATGGAATTTGACTTGGTTTTCGATGCGATGTTATCCACTTATTCTTCTTGGCGGCACGGGCGAAGCTGTCTTCCTTGATGTGTTGTTGGGATGGGTTGGTGGGTTGCGTTTCTGGAGATGTTGTGTGTGGGCTCGCCTGGTTTGGGCCCTGTTCTTTCTTTTTTCGGTGTGTGCTTCAAGCTCATAACCTCATGGCGGTGCAGCTCTTCGTGGCGGTGCTGTTCTTCGCGATGGTGCTGCGTTCGATCTTCTACCGGTTGCCGGGTTGTAACTTGGGTAGCATAGTTTGTGGGCCCGTCTATTGGGCCTTTGTTTTTGTTTTTCCTTGGTCGGCCCAGTTTGGGTCTTTGTAATTTGTTTCTATTTTAATATAAGTCTCTTTTCCTTTTCAAAATAAAAATAAAAATATAAGTCTCTTTTCTACCAAAAAAAAAAAAACATTTGGATGAAAGGTCAGTCATGCTCCGTCTTAAAACTTACACAAAAAACATCTTATTTAAATATTTGAACACTCAATAAGACGAGCTTTGTGATTGGACCCAAAATTTTAAATTAAAGAGGAAATTAGACTTATTTATAATTTTTTTAGAAACTCGTACGCTTATAAATTGTCACACTCACAATTTCTGACTTACGAAATAAAAACTTATATGTTTTTGAATAATAGATAATCTCATTATTATTGTAGCAACATATAATTGTTGTTCATAAACATATTCAATCATCGTCAGAAATTATCTATTATATATTGAATAAACTCACTTACATATTGATAAGAGATTATCTATTACCAAAAGACACTTACATCAATTATCATCTTGCGGCATAATCATATGTAACAACAAGTCACCAAACAAACTGACAGGTAATCCTCATTACAAATAAAATAAACCCACTTATTTCAGTTATTTGAGCCTGAAAGCAAAAAGTCCATGACCTTCAGAACCTAACTCCCTTATAAAGTAAATCATATGGTCAGATGCTTATTATCTCTCTTAGTTCTTAACTATATGGCACACCCATTAATATTCCCAACTATTTTTCAAGTTACACATTAATCATGTTTTATGGGTCAATAATATTGTGGTTCGAACGAGCCACCGGAACACACACAAGATTATTGGCCCTTCGAGTGGTTAGTCCAGGCTCTTCATTCATATCAAGAACATTATTGTTGTTCATCTTGTTGCAATCTGAGCCACCGACTTTCCAATCAAAGCACTGAATCATTGCTGCAAGTAATCTAGGGACGATTTTCATAGTTAAGTTCATACCAGCACATATCCTTCTTCCAGACCCGAATGGAATAAGCTGATAGTGTTGCCCTTTAACATCTATTAATGTACTTGTTTGGTCTCTCCCATCGAGATGTAAGAATCTTTCTGGCCAGAATTCCAGTGGGTTTTCCCAGTTCGTAGGATCCCTTCCAATCGCCCAAAGATTCACAAATAAGAATGCGTTTTCTGGAATGAAATATTTGCCGATCTTACACTGTTTTCCGCATATTTTCATGAGCAAAGGCAAGGGTGGGTGTAGCCTAAATGTTTCTTTTATGATGGCTTGGAGGTATGGAAGATTTGGAACATCTGATTCTCTCACTAATTGTCCATCTCTAATAACTCGATCAATCTCTTTCCTTGCTTTCTCGAGCATCTTTGGGTGATTGATGAGCTCCGCCAATGCCCATTCTAATACAATGGCGATCGGCTCTATACCTGCCGAGAAGAAATCCTAACAAAAAAAAAAAAAGGAAATAAATAAATAAAAATAATATTACCCTTGGTCATTGTTAAAGACAATACAGAGTGAAGAAAGTAGAAGATTCAGATTTTTTCCAGATTCCTAAACTATCAACCTGTTGACAAATACTCCCCAATCAATTATACATTCAAGAATCAAACCATATGATTTGTCAAATGCATAGCACACGCATGAACCAAATAAATTTATATACTTTTTTTTTGGGCAATAAATAAATATATATACTATTTTTTTTTTGACCTAGCCTCCTCTGCTAGGGTTTACTTTCTAGGTTTCTAGAAAGCAAGATTCAATTGACCATGGATATGGACATATTGAGTTGGAATTGCAGAGGAATCTGCAACGACATCACAATTCGGGCGTTGAAGGATTTGATTTCCCAAAACAGACCCCAAATTATTTTTCTTTGCGAAACCAAAATCAACAATCTCAGGGCCTTTAACGATCTGCGTTTGGCGCTTGGTTTTTCTCAGGCTCAGGAAGTGTTGAGTGTAGGACAGTCTGGTGGTTTGGGCATGTTCTGGAATGATGATGTGAAGGTGGAGGTGGGTACGACGTCACAACATCATATTGATATTATGGTTGATGGAGGACCTGGAACCCTAGGTGGAGACTTACAGGTTTTTACGGATTTGCTTGAACGGTGGATAGAGACAAATCATGGCAGCTTTTGCGTGATTTGAGTGATTTGGAGACCCTTCCCTGGGTCGTTATCGGGGATTTTAATGAAATCCTAAATAGCAGTGAGAAGAAAGATGGTCCGATTAGGGCAGAGAGGCAGATGCGTGGTTTTAGAGAAGCCCTAGGGTATGGGGATTTGCTTGATCTTGGTTTTCAGGGGCCTCAAGCAACTTGGTGGAATTCTGAAACCCAGTTACGGTTGGACAGGGCTGTGTGTACACCGACCTGGTGTGATATTTTTGGTTTTGCACGTCTGAAGCATCTCCCACCAAGTGATTCCGATCATGTGCCAATACTGCTACAAGCTAGTACTGTTCCTCTTCCCACACGTCCTCGTCATCATCGCTTCAAATTTGAAGCACATTGGTTGCAACATGAAGAATGTGATGGCGTTGTACACCAAGCCTGGCAGACAGATGTGTCCGGTTTGCCAATGTATCAATTGTCCAAGAAGATAGCTTATACTAGAATGCATCTGGATGCTTGGCAGAGGAAGACGTTCAAGGGTAGACAGATGGAAATGTTAGGGGTTCGAGCACGTTTGGAGGAGTTGCTAGATGCAACGCTTTCTGATGCTGTGATTATGGAGAAGAAGCTTTTGTCTGAACGTCTCCAAACTTTATTATCTCAAGAAGAATCTTTCTGGTGACAAAGATCGAAAGTAACTTGGTTGAAGGAAGGAGATCGTAACACGGGTTATTTTCACCGGAAGGCAGCAAATAGAAAAAGGAAAAATAGTATACATGGTCTATTTAATGAGGCTGGTGAGTGGTGTGAGGATGATGAGGGGTTGGAGCGAGTGGTGACTTCCTACTTTTCTAATATGTTCAAAGCAGGGGACATAGATGTTGAGGCCATGGGTGCTACATTAGAGGCTATTCAACCATGTGTTTCTGAAACTATGAATGAACAATTGTGTGCTCAATATTCTCAAGAAGAGGTTCGGTGTGCCTTGTTTCAAATGTACCCAACTAAATCGCCAGGGCCAGATGGTATGCCTCCTCTATTCTTCCAACACTATTGGGAGTCAATAGGAGCTGAGGTGACTGCTGTTGTTCAGAGTTTTTTACATTCAGGTCAGCTGTTACGACAAATTAATTTCACACATATTTGTCTTATCCCAAAAGTGAATGATCCGGAGCACATGTCAGATTTAAGACCTATTGCATTATGTAATGTAATCTACAAGCTTTGTTCGAAAGTCATAGCAAACAGGTTGAAGTTGATTTTGCCAGACTTGATTTCTCCATATCAGAGTGCTTTTGTGCCTGGCAGGTTAATTACTGATAATATACTTGTCGCTAATGAACTTGCTCATTTTGTTCATAACAAAAGGGATGGTGGTGATGGGTGTATGGCTCTTAAACTAGACTTGAGCAAAGCCTATGATAGGATGGAATGGGTTTTTCTTAGGAAGGTGATGGAAAGGTTTGGTTTTGATCCGGTATGGATAGAGATGGTGATGCAGTGTGTCTGCTCTGTCAGATACTCTTTTTTGCTGCGTGGAAAGCCTCGTGGTCTTGTTATTCCGAGTAGAGGATTACGGCAAGGTGATCCTCTGTCCCCATATTTATTTCTAATTGGGGCAGAGGGTTTCTTAGCCTTATTACAGCAAAAGCAGGAATTGGGATTGCTCCCTGGGATTGAGATTTGCAGTGAAGCCCCTCGGGTGAATCATTTACTTTTTGCTGATGATAGCATGCTTTATGCTGACGCTTCTCTAGAGGCCTGTTTCCAGATACAGGATGTTATAGAAACATATGGTAGGGCATCTGGTCAATTGGTTAATTTTGATAAAAGCTCTATTGTTTTCAGTAAAAATGTTTCAGAAGTTATGAAAGATGAGGTGTCCAGCCTATTGGGAGTTGAGGTGGTGGCTTCCCATGCAAAATATTTGGGTCTTCCAACGTATGTAGGGAGGAAGAAAACTGCTACCTTCCAGTATATCAAGGAGAATTTGTCCAAGAAGGTCTCCAATTGGCAAGGAAAATTTTTGAATGGTGCAGGTAGAGACATTCTCATCAGAGTGGTGGCACAAGCTCTTCCAACTTATGCAATGAGTGTCTTCCAATTAACAAAAAATTTCTGTGAGGATCTTGAACAAATTTGTGCCAAGTTCTGGTGGGGGAGTACTCTTGATAAAAGAAAAATTCACTGGAAGACTTGGAAGGCTTTGTGCAATCCTAAAGAGGAAGGAGGGCTAGGTTTCCGTAGTTTATCAGAATTTAATTCCGCTATGCTAGCCAAACAAGCATGGCGTGTGATCAGCAATCCTCAATCGCTGATAGCTCGACTCTTTAAAGCTAAGTACTATCCAGAAGGTTCTTTTTGGACAGCTTCATCCCATGCCTCTCCTTCTTATTCCTGGCGAAGTATCTTTTCCACAAGGGATTTGTTAAGGAAAGGCACTTACTGGCAGATAGGCGATGGGACATTGGTGAACATATGGAGGGATTCGTGGATTCCTGGGGTGCCGGATTGTAAGCCTAGAGAAGGTAATTTGGCTATGAATGAAGTCAATAGGGTGAGTGACTTGATTTGTCATACAGGGGTTTGGGACATTAATCTCATTCGAAGGGTGTTTTCGGTTGATGAAGCTGAAGCAATCTTATCAATTCCTCTATCTTCTAGGGAGGTGCATGACAGGGAGGTTTGGAGACTTGAAAAGAATGGCAAGTTTTCGGTGAAGACTGCTTACCGATACTCTTTCTCTATTTCTTCTTCTAAGAGCCCTTTTGAGCTGCCAGTTGGGGTGAGTTTTTGGAAAAAGCTGTGGAAGGTTGTCATCCCTAATGCAGCCAAAGTTCATAAATGGCGGGTGTGTCACAATATCCTCCCATCTTTGGAGAGATTAATCTCAAAGAGAGTTGTGTTGGATTCCATGACTTGTCCGTTGTGTATGCAGGAGTTGGAAACAACACTGCATTTGTGTCGTGACTGTCAGTTCACTAGACAAGTGCTGCAAACACATGGGGTGTTGTCACAGGTTTGTTATAATCCTCATATTGCTCATTTGGGTCTGTTGGAATGGATTAGTTCTTGTGCCAGAGACTTATCTCTACAGTTACTTGGTGAGTTGGTATACCTTCTTTGGGGGGTGTGGAAAGAACGAAATAATCGAATTTGGGAAAACAAAGTTGGTACGGCTGTTGATGTAGTTATCGTGTCTATGTCAAGGCTGCATGAATTTCGTTTTCTGCAAGGGAAGATTGGGAATAGTGGAGCTGGTACTATTAGAATGACTCGGTGGGTTGCTCCCTCTGTGGGCTGTTTTAAAGTCAATGTAGATGGTTCTTTCTTTCAAGCATCTAAAAAAGGGAGCACTGGTTTTGTTGTCAGGGATTGGCAGGGCTCATTTATAGCAGGAGGAGGTAAATCTCTTTCGGGTTTACTATCACCTGAACATGTGGAAGCTGTAGCCTGCAAACAGGCCATTGAGTTTGTAGTTACAAATCATTATTTGCCAGCTATTGTGGAGACTGATTCGCAATTGGTGTATCGACAATTGCTTAGCCGAGAGGGGAGTAACTTGTCCATCTTAGGACGTGTTTATGATGATATGGAGTACATTTTGGATGCTTATGCAAACCTGCGCGTAGTTCATACAAAGAGAAGTGCAAATAGGGTGGCACATCTGATGGCTGCTCATACTAGGACTCTCCCTGTGGAGACTTTTTATTTTTCTTCCCCTTCTTTTTTACAAGCTGCATTAGCAGCTGAAGTTGTGTAATTTTTAGACATCTTTATTCAATAAAACCTGACCTCCTTTCCCTCAAAAAAAAAAAAATATATATATATATATACTAAGAAGCAAAAGATATAGGGTACAATTTGTCAAGGAAAAAGATATAGTGTATAAACCAACTATCTAGTGGTTGTGACTTGTGAGGATCTTTTTGTATTTCAAGATAACATTTAGAATTTTCAATTGATTGGAACTATACTTGTGGTCAGAATTTGGACACACTAATGCCGACGAGTTCAATCTAGGGTTTTGTAATTTATTATTATTATTACTTTGGAAGTGTAGTGAGGTAAGGGGTTAATGTGGGTTGTTTGAGGAAAAGACTTAAAAATATATGCACTAAGGAATTTTGCATGTGCCAATAAACTTTTCCATTTAAAGTAGATTGATTGTGTAAGGTATATGTGTAACTGTGTGAATATATAAACAGACACGTACCTCATAAGGTGTGTCTCATGCAACCATAGAATATACAAAAATATGTATACACACAGAGAGGTCCAATCACTAAAGGATTTCCTTTTTTAACCACTTTAAGAGATTAATTGTGAGACTTACTTTTCGATCACATATCAGCATCCGGATTGTTTAGTGTTTGAATTTCGATGAGTAGATAATTCATACAAATTTTCAACTAAATTGATAGTCGTTAAGATATTCATAATCGTGATTTACCATTGTAAACCTGAATGATTCAGGTTGGACAGATTGATTTCGTCTATTGAATTGATCTTGTTCACTACCTTAACGATTATTATTTTGGCTGAAAATTTGCATGAATGATCAACTCATGGAGACCTAAAAATTGGACATGGGATCCCTTATAGAGGCATGTTCTAGCTAGAGACAACCACCTTACTTTTAAAATTTGAAGATTTTTATGAAAAGCATACGACCTAACTCAACGATTCCAACCTTTGCTCCTTAAATTCATGTGCAAAAATTATGTCTACAAAAAATCTTAAATCCATAATTATTTGATCATTGAAAATATGTAAACAAATGTAGTCGGTTAGATAAAATTAAACCGAATGTGGATGGTTAAACGTTTTCCAATGTGGTTAATTATTTTGTAGGATTTTTATGTGTATATAATTAGAGAATGAGTGGTTTAGATTATTAAACTACATGCTCAAAATATAAACATCCTCAAATTTCAAGTTTAAGGATGTCATCTATAGAATAAATAACGACCTTCTATTGAGAAATCCACTTTTTTGGCAATTTTAAGATATCACTTGTGGGAACTACTTTTTGATCGCATATCAATTGATAAGTTTTTATATTTCCATGAGTAGATCACTTATGTAAATTTTCAGCTAGATTCAAAATTATTAAGATATTGAACTATATCAAATAAATGGAAGAATCAAATATGTCAAACCTGAACCATTCATATTCATAATGGTAACTAATGATTATGAGTACCATGACGATTTTCAATTTAGCTGAAAATTTTACAGAAGTAATCTACTTATGGAGACCTAAACACAAATTCCTTTTGACTTCATTGTAATATATTTTACTTAAAGTCTTAAGAAAGAATAAAGTCACAAGCACTTCAAAATGTTATAAATAAAATAAAATAAAAAAACAAATGCATCTTAAAATTCAAAAAACTAGGGGTGTGCACCCAGGTTCAGTCCAACTTATTTTGAAGAATTCACATCCAAGTCATTTATAGTTGGACTTTTCATTTTGAAATCTAATCCAATCTAATTAAGTTTTCTAACTGGTCCAATATGATCCAATTATACTTGGATTGGATCGATAGAATTCAATATACCTCTATGATAAAAAATAAAAAAAAATTTAACAAAATTATTAATGTTAAATGTAAAATTCATAGGTAAGAAAAAGATTATTCATAATGTAATTCTGAATTGGATTAGGACTATGTTAGATCAAAGGTTTGATCTCCATGGGACGAGTGTTTTATAAGCAAAGTTTGTTACGCATTTTAAATATTTGATGAATGATTAAAAAAAAAATTACTTTTTTTTTTTTTTTTGAGAGAATTGTCAACTCATAACATTGATCAGCGAAATTACACATAATGACCCATCTCGGTGAGACTGTCAAAAGAGTCACTACCTAAGTAATTCAACATTTTTAAAGATCATGAAGCCCTGCCAAAATCTATCCTAGAATATCCTAGAGAATCAAAGGGCCAAGACATCCTGGATATTTTTGGCGACAAAACTCATTCTTGAGCCAAAATCTATCCTAGAATATCCTAAAAAATTACTTTAATTATTTGTTAAATTACTTATACAAACAAATTTTTATCCGCAATAGTTGTTTCGCATAATTAAAATTGTTTATTTACTTTTACTGATGAATGATTAATTTGTTTAATAAATTTTGCAGACTAATAATCATTGGTAATTAAAGGTTGTTCCATCAAAAAATTGAATCTGTTTGATTACTTTTCTGGTTTTCCCGATAATTGTTTCACTGGCAAAATTTCTCCGTGATACTTTTACTTTTATAGTTTTATTTATTTAGTTAGTAATCATTGCTTTTATGGATCAAACAACAAATCAATCAAATTGTAGATGGTTTATTGAATCATACGTATATATCAAATAATAAAAACAAAATAGTTCATCACGAGCATGTTACTTGTTGTTTTTTTTTTTTTCTGAAACAAATGCATGAATAAACGGTATATATGTGTGTGTATCATAATAATTTTAAAAGACAAATGGTTTATTGAATCATACATATATATCAAATAATAAAAACAAAATAGTTCATCACGAGCATGTTACTTGTTGTTTTATTTTTATTTTTCTGAAACAAATGCATGAATAATCGGTATATGTGTGTATGTATCATAATAATTTTAAAAGACAGATGGATCGGATTATGTACGAAAATACAAAATAAGATAAGGGTCCACAAATCATAACTTAAGGTATAGTTGAGGTTTGAAGGGTATGATAAGAATAACTCAAAAGGAAGGTGTTATATAAATAAAAACTAAAATAAAAAATTAAAAGAAGGGGATGAAAAAGAAATAGTAGTTACGTACCGCAAGTAGAGCCTTAATATGAAGTTTTGAAAATCCAACCTCTGCAGCCTCACTACTCTCAGCGTCCAATAGATCAAGCAAAACATCAAGAAAATCCACCTCCCTTTGGCCAACTTCGCTTCCTCCTCCATCAATTTTCTTATGCTTCTTCCTCAATTCTTCACGCTCCACAATGAAAGCCTCCAAACGTTCATCAACCCTCCTTTGCAAGCTTTCCATTTTGTTCCTATATCCATCTAAATTCAACTTCTTCCAAACCCAATTAAAATCACAGAAATTCATCTCTCCCGCAATCGCCGTTGCCTCCCTTACCATCAACCAGGCTTCCCTAGCCGGGACAGTCGTGGCACTTTTCCCCGCAATCATCTGCCCGATTATACCGAAGCATAGCCTCCGCATCTCCTCACTAAGATCCACAGCTTCATAACTCTGGGCTTTCTTGGCCAACAACCTAAGGAGCCTCATGCACTCTTGGTCGCGAATCGAGAGGAACTTGTCTGCGCTATGACTATTAAAGAGCTCGGTCATGCTCAGCTTCCTCATGAATTTCCAGTACGGTCCAGCGGGTTTAAATATAAACGAAGAGTTGTAGGTCAGGGTTTGGATCGCGGTTAACTCTGGCCGGGACATGAAGGTGAGCTCGTGCGTCTTGAGAAACTCTTCTGCAAGTTCCGGTGAGGTTACAACAATGCATGGGACAGAGCCGAGGCGAAGAGAGAATAGGGGACCAAAGCGTAATGAGAGGTTGTGGAGGGAGCGGTGGATGAGAGGGCCGAGGAGGTGCAAGTGGCCGATGATGGGCAAGGCTAATGGGCTTGGAGGAAGGTGATCATGGTACAACATTCTCGAGATTATGGAGATGGCCAAAACAAGGAAGAGAATGAGGAGGACTAGCGCAAGTGCCATGGCTTAGCTATTTCGTGGTGCTGGTTGTAATAAGCAGCCTTACATGGTTAATTTAGTAGTTCTTGTTTCAATTAAAGATTCATGCATGTTTGGTATCGAATTGATGGGGCATAAAAGGGTGTTGCTATCGCCGCCCTATCGATATCTTTTCACACCCTACATTTAATTTTTTTTTCATAAGCTACTAATTTTATCTCTCTTTACAATTAGAGAACAATTTATTTTTCCCGGCCACTCGTACACATAACCTCCTAAATGAGGAGTCATTATCTTTCTACTCCACCAAACACACGCACCCATTAGAAAACAAAAAATAAATAAATAAAATGTTATAAATGGTCTCCTTCATTTGGGGCCATGATTACGTTTACCCCCGTGGTTTAAAAATATCTAATTTTGATCCTCAAATTTGATAAATCAACTAATTTTGGTCCCAGCATGTGACGCGCACGTGAGGGCCGTACTAACGGTATTAGACGAAATATTATGGTTTGACCAAAATTAGTTGATTTATCAAACCTAAGGACCAAAATTAAATATTTTTAAACCACATGAACAAATGTAACCATGACCCCAAACCACGAAGACCATTTATAACGTTTTTCCAAATAAAAAAGTCAAATAATAAATAAATAGAAGAATTTCTAGAAAAGCAAAGGAAAATTGGAACGCTGTGTCATCTAGATAACCTCCTAGGTGGCACTCTGCCACCTTTCCTTATATTGTTTCTCTCTTTCTTCTTTGTCTCACATTTTCCGCCTCCTCTTCCAAGTTGAAAAGATATATAGCAATCAAACTAAATACATAATTTTTCATTGGATAACATTAATCTTCATATTCTCCACCCAAATTTGAATTTATTAATTTTTTTTGTAATCTTTTTGTTGCCTCCTCATCATAATTTGTGATTCAATTCACAAAATGATTAGTGTTAACTTCATTATCTTTGCAATACCCTTTGTACAAAAAAAAAAATCAATATCTTCTCTTTTGCTCATAGTTGTTAGCTTACTAATCTTTTAGCATGGATTAAAATAGATGAACATTGAAACTGAAATGAAAAAAAAAAATTAAAATGGAAGTAAATCATATTAAAAAATTTTAGGAAACTTTAATATATTTTAGTTTTTTTTTTTTTTTTTTTTTTTTTACATAAATGAGAGATATTATGGTTTGACCAAAATTAGTTGATTTATCAAACCTAAGGACCAAAATTAAATATTTTTAAACCACATGAACAAATGTAACCATGACCCCAAACCACGAAGACCATTTATAACGTTTTTCCAAATAAAAAAGTCAAATAATAAATAAATAGAAGAATTTCAAAAAAAGCAAAGGAAAATAGGAACGCTGTGTCATCTAGATAACCTCCTCCCTCTGCCACCTTTCCTTATATTATTTCTCTCTTTCTTCTTTGTCTCACATTTTCCGCCTCCTCTTCCAAGTTGAAAAGATATATAGCAATCAAACTAAACGTTGAATCCATGTGCGTGGCCTGAAAGCTTAAGGGATGAGGTACAGATTAATGCATCACACCAAACAAAATATGTTGTGATAGGTATGCGACACAATATTGCTATTATATGTCGAAAGGTAATTTGACCAAGGGTGCGGTTGTTGCCACCCTACCATTTTCTTTGTTCACCCTACTTGCTCATTACACCCTACATTTTAATTTCAATTATTAAATTTACTTATCTAATCAATTTCTCTTTCCAGAAATATCCTTATATAACATATCCAAAATAAAGAATTTTTTTTAATGAAAATCTCTCATTTAATTGATACCAATAAACAAACTAAAATATATTAAGTTTCCTTATATGTTATCCAATGAAAAATTAAGTAGTCTTTGCATTTAATTAATTGGTTATGTATTTAGTTTTCCTTACAGATTAATTAGTGTACTTATTCGTCATTTTGCACTTGGGTAATATAGTCTTTCAATAATTCAAATGTTTGTAGGGTGAACTAAGAAAATGGTAGGGTGACAAAAAGGATGCGGCTAGACCAATTAGATCTGGAAGGTCATCGATGGCTTCTTCCAGTTGTACATGTTCTCTTAGTTTTTTCAGTCAATGAAGAGAGATAATAGAGGCTAGATAAAGAAGGGAGAAAGATGAGATATAGGTGAGGCCTGCCAAAAATTTACAATAACGGCACTGCATATTTGGAAGGTGGTTAGGTTAGGGTGGACGGATTCGTTTTCATTTATTTCATGGTTTTTCATTATTATTATGATTTTTATGTTCTCATTTTGTTAATTGTAATAAGGGGCAAAGTTAGTAGTCTAGGACACATTTATGTAGGACGTGAAAAGAAATTTATAGGGTGGCGATAGCTTGAGTAATTTTAAATATGAATTATTTGACATTAAAGAGAAAAATAAAGGTGATCTCATGTATTAATTGTACGATCCATATCCTCTTGTTTTCTATTCTCTCTCTTTGGCTTCCTTGACTTCTAATCTCATCCATTCAATAAAAAAATGGATGGAAAAAAAATTTCCATGTTAACATTAGACTCTTAATTACTTAAAAATGAACTTTCCAACGTTAACACTATTACTTTCCTCCACTTCTCCCTCATGTCTTTCAATGTACTTTGTTTATCTGTAGATTCAAATCATACAATGACCTTAGAAGCTCCCTCTGCTGTCATGCCCCTATTTTTTTACACAAATAAAAATCTATATATAACCTCATAATTATATATGTGTGTGTACATAGAGTTGTAGTTTTGCGGACTTGTTGCAATTTTGGTAATGGTGGAGATTCGGCATTTGGATTTGCCTTACCTTCTAGTGTTCCTATTGTGCGGAACATATTGATGTGCCTATGATGAAGATGGAGACTACGAGTGATCCAGTGTGTTGATCGTGGTACAGTTGGAAGGGATGTTGATGCGACTATTATTGATGTTCGGCTTGTATTCCAGAAGGGACAACAAAGCAACTTGGGTCGAGGGATGTTGACTTGTTCAATATCTTGTGGAGGCTTAAGTGCATTACTTGCAGGAGGGCGTGGACAAGAATTGAGAACGAGTTAGCCTTACCTAATTGTCAGGAAGTGTGCTTAAATTTCGGGACGAAATTTCTTTAAGGAGGGTAGAATGTAAGACCTCGGAAATTTGTTATTAATTCCTAAATGTTTTCTGGGATTAATAAAGTGTTCGTTTGTACGATTTCATGGTTCGAGGGTGGAGTGGAATTATTTTCGGACGAATAATTATTCGAAGTGCATGTTTTAGGGGGTTACGAAGTTTGACTTTTTATACGTTTAGATTCTGTGAGAATTTCCTTCACGAAAGTTGTAGAGAGCGTCGAAACAAGTTCGTGGACATGTGGAACGCGAAAATCGGAGTTCGTATGAAGAAGTTATGGCCGTTGGAAAAAGTTTTCATTTTGGTTAAATAGGAAAAAAAATCCGAAAATATCAGAAAATGCCAACTTTCCATTTTCGGAAAGTTTTCTCTCTCCTCTCTCCCGACCTCAGTTCCGCCCAGCCAACTTCGACAGCTTCGTTCTCCGCCGTCCGGCCACCATAGGCCGTGATTTTTGTCCCTATCTCTTCACCTCACTCCCATCTAGCACCCTGTGAAGTTTCACTGTGTGGGTAGACCTGTGCACGACGCAGCAACTCCAGGAAGTTTCGCACCCGAACTGCAAATCGCCCAGATTGGAACTTCCGATTCCGGCCACCTCAGGCGGTGATTCTTGGGGGCTTTTGAAGCCCAGAGGACGTAGATGTTTCCCTTCAAGCGGCTTGCAATGATTCAACCTGTGGAGCTCGAATTTAGAAGATTGGGAATCTACTAGGGTTCATCGGTTTTCAAAACTTGCGAGGTAAATTCTGGCCAAATGGCTTTGATTCTGACTTTGTGCTAGTTATGAAAGTTTCAATTGGAGTTGAGATGAAGAACTTTGGTGTTGGAAGTTTTGTCAAATTTTGACTTTGGGTGGGCGGCGGTGCCGCCACTGTGGTGGTGTTTTCCGACGGCTTCCGGCCACCTCAAGGACAGTTTCTGTACCTGATTTCGATCTACTCGTCGATACGAGCATTTCGATATATAGTTTGTAATTTTTAGAGATCGTATGAGCATGTTAGGGTTTTAGGGTTTTCGATTCGTTTCGGTTTTCGATCAGTGAGGATTCGGCCGTGCGATCGACTTGTAGTTTTGATTTATTGATCATAGAAGTGTTCCGAAGACGTTGGATGGTCTTGGATGAGGATCCGACTGTGGATCGTCGTATAATTGTGTTTTGTGAATTGTGTGCTTTGTGTTGTATTGAGTGTGACCTTGATGTGATTAGGTGATTGACGGAATTGTGTGAGCGGAGTTGGATGATTTTGTGCTTGTCTCGGTTTGTGTGAAGACACAGCAGGAATTGGAGGTGAGTAAATCTCACGGTGTTTTGGTCGATAAATTAATTTTGTTTGATTTAGTAGATTTAATTGTTAGCATGAAAAATCGTATTGATCAAAATAAATTATTTGTTTTAAAATATATGAACTTGATCGACAACGGTTCATGGGTAAGTTAAAACAATGTTTTGATATAAAATGATTTTTGAGAAGTATAATTTATAAAAGGATTAAATACTCGTTACTCCTCATATTTTTGCATGAAAAACAGTTTAGTCCAAATTTTTTAAATTAAACAGTTTAGTCCTTATTCTTTCTAATTCTCACACAACAGGTCTTAAAATGACTATTATACCCCTCACTTTTTATTTTTTTTCTCTTTTCTCTCTCTCTCTCTCTCTCTCTCTCTCTCTCTCTATATATATATATATATATATATATATATATATATATAGAGAGAGAGAGAGAGAGGCAGAAAAAATAAAAAATAAAAAGAGAAAAATAAAAAAGTGAGGGGTATAATAGTCATTTTAGGACCTGTTGTGTGAGAATTAGAAAGAATAAGGACTAAACTGTTTAATTTTAAAATTTTGGACTAAACTGTTTTTCATGCAAAAGTATGAGGAGTAACGAGTATTTAGTCCTTTATAAAAACTATAGTTGGTATTAGTGGTCATTCATGCGTGAATGACTACGTATATATATATTTACGTGGAATATATATATGGATGGCATGACATTGTGATTTGCGTATGAACTGTGAATTATTCAGAATGTGGTTTTGTGCGTTCACTCTTAGTAGAAATACGTTATATCATGGAATTGTTGATTTTGTCGTGTTGAAAGAGTAATTGAGTTGGGGTAACATTTTGAGTCATGTGGGATTCTTTGTAAATGTTTTCTGATCTTCGGATCTGGAGTCACTGTGGGTGACCGTTTTCTGATCTTCGGATCTGGAGTCACTGTGGGTGACCATTTTCTGATCTTCGGATCTGGTGTTTATTGGAAGTTGATGGGTGATCATCTACTTTAGTCAAAGTCGATGGGTGAACATCGACTATCGACTTTAGTTTGGAGTTGATGGGTGGTCATTGACTTTAGTGTGAGTTGTTTGACTTCTTCATTTATTTTCCTTTTCCTTCTAATTGTTGAATTTTTTGTAATCTCCTGAACTAAGTTATATGCAGGGATTACTGTCTTTTGAATTGTTTGTTTTAATGTAATATCCTTAACTAAGTTATATGCAAGGATTACCACTTTTTGTATTGTTTGTTTTAATGTAAATTCCTGAACTAAACTCTACGCAGGGATTTATATGATTTCTATTATTGTTTTTAATGTGATCTCCTGAACTAAGTTTCCATGCAGGGATTACTGATTTTACTTAATTCAATTGTAAGTGCGGTTGTGGTTTGAGACTTGTAGTGAATTGTGAATGAGTTGTGAGGTCACCGTTTTGACAAATGCTTTATGTTGAGGGGAAGTGAGTGTGATTTGTCGTTGAGATGATATGATATGATATGAACTTGATGTTTGGTTGAGTTTTGTGAAATTAATTAATGTTGTTTTAATTCATCTCACGAATTGAGAAATTATAAGCATGCGTGACTTGAGTCATTTTAATTAAGTTTACTCATACGGGCTTAAAAAGCTTACCGGGTTTGTTTTGTTCAATCCCAGTGCATTATTCTACGGTGTAGGGGTTTTTGTGCAGGTTAGAATATCGATTAATTGTCGTCGAAGCTAAGGTGTACGTTGGTAGCATGGACGTCGAATGGTACTCTTAGTTTTAAGTCTTCCGCTGTGTAGTGAGTTGTGGTGGGTGTGTTTACTTATTGAATTGTCATTCAGTTTGATTTGTAAACTCTTGTAATGTAATATGCGACTCTAAAGAATGAGTCGGTATTGACGTTGTGAGCTCGATTGTTTAGTTGCTTAATTTAAATGAAAAATTTTCTATGTGTTTTTCTTGTGCTTGTTAAATTATCGCGTTTCGGATTTGAATTCCTTTATTCAAAATTCGGGGCGTGACAGTTTGGTATCAGAGCATAATGTACATATTTGGTGATTGTCCGTACTACCCGAGTGATGGCCCGTCTACAGCGGATCCCCATCTGATGCTCTTCGGTACTGATATAATCATTGGGTATGTCGTAGTGTTAGGTGTCAGTCAGGGCATAAGTCTTTGGAACTTTAGGTTTGCCCTGTAGATGAAGGGGTGGAGCTTTGTGTAGCTTCTTTGAGTTGTAGTCTTTGAGGAATGGGAACCTCTAGATTAGACTCTAGTGGAGTGGTCGAGGATGGTTTTCATGGAAAATCGTATCCTTTGTGCGGAGTAGTCTTTTGGTTGTTGGAGTCATGGCGTTTGACCTATGCTTGTATCTAAAGTCGGTACAAGTATTTGATCGAGTGTAGTTGTGCCTTCCTAAGTTGGATTGGCAGAGGTATTGGGTGGAAGGTGCTTATCAGGGGATAATCATCTTGTTTAATTGTGTGGTGTCTTAGTGGACCTTTTTCTGCATACTATTATGTGTTTAAGGTGACACTGAGGTATCTATGCTGACCTTGTGTGTGGTTTGAGTTCTTGGTTTGGTATTGAGAATGATTGTGGAATGCTGCTTCTCTGATTTTTGTTGTAGTAGAGGTTTCGGCATTGTTGATTTTGTTTGTGGAATGCTTTGTGATGACTTATGTGTAGGAGGTTAGCTGAGGCTAAACCTTACTGTGATTTTTGTTATGAGATGGTAGGAATTGATGAGTGATTGTGCATGCCTTATTTTGATGGTGATTGAGACCTTGGTGTAGTTTTGATTGGTGAAACAAATTCCTTGTGATTTGGAATGGTTTCACTGTGGCAAATTTATGTGTTGATTGAGTGATTGAAATGATGTTGTTGTTTTCAATTCTTGTGTAATGTTGGGGTTGTATGATTGGTGAAGTGATGCAGATACTGTTGTGATAACAAGATTTTGGACTCTTGTGTAGTGTGTGCATAGAGTTGTAGTTTTGCAGACTTGTTGCAATTTTGGTAATGCTGGAGATTCGGCATTTGGGTTTGCCTTACCTCCTAGTGTTCCTGTTGTGCGGAACATATTGATGTGCCTATGACGAAGATGGAGACTACGAGTGATCCAGTGTGTTGATCGTGGTACAGTTGGAAGGGATGTTGATGCGACTATTATTGATGTTCGACTTGTATTCCAGAAGGGACAACAAAGCAACTTGGGTCGAGGGATGTTGACTTGTTCAATATCTTGTGGAGGCTTAAGTGCATTACTTGCAGGAGGGCGTGGACAAGAATTGAGAACGAGTTAGCCTTACCTAATTGTCAGGAAGTGTGCTTAAATTTCGAGACGAAATTTCTTTAAGGAGGGTAGAATGTAAGACCTCGGAAATTTGTTATTAATTCCTAAATGTTTTCTGGGATTAATAAAGTGTTCGTTTGTACGATTTCGTGGTTCGAGGGTAGAGTGGAATTATTTTCGGACGAATAATTATTCGAAGTGCACGTTTTTGGGGGTTACGAAGTTTGACTTTTTATACGTTTAGATTCTGTGAGAATTTCCTTCACGAAAGTTGTAGAGCGCGTCGATACAAGTTCGTGGACATGTGGAACGCGAAAATCAGAGTTCGTATGAAGAAGTTATGACCGTTGGAAAAAGTTTCCATTTTGGTTAAATAGGAAAAAAAAATCCGAAAATATCAGAAAATGCCAACTTTCCATTTTCGGAAAGTTTTCTCTCTCCTCTCTCCCGACCTCAGTTCCACCCAGCCAACTTCGGCGGCTTCGTTCTCCGCCGTCCGGCCACCATAGGCCGTGATTTTTGTCCCTATCTCTTCACCTCACTCCCATCTAGCACCCTGTGAAGTTTCACTGTGTGGGTAGACCTGTGCACGACGCAGCAACTCCGGGAAGTTTGGCACCCGAACTGCAAATCGCCCAGATCGGAACTTCCGATTTCGGCCACCTCAGGCGGTGATTCTTGGGGGCTTTTGAAGCCCAGAGGACGTAGATGCTTCCCTCCAAGAGGCTTGCGACGATTCAACCTGTGGAGCTCGAATTTGGAAGATTGGGAATCTAGGGTTCATCGGTTTTCAAAACTTGCGAGGTAAATTCCGGCCAAATGGCTTTGATTCTGACTTTGTGCTAGTTATGAAAGTTTCAATTGGAGTTGAGATGAAGAACTTTGGTGTTGGAAGTTTTGTCAAATTTTGACTTTGGGTGGGCTGCGGTGCCTCCACTGTGGTGGTGTTTTCTGGCGGCTTCCGGCCACCTCAGCGACAGTTTCTGTTCCTGATTTCGATCTACTCGTCGATACGAGCATTTCGATATATAGTTTGTAATTTTTAGAGATCGTATGAGCATGTTAGGGTTTTCGATTCGTTTCGGTTTTCGATCCGTGAGGATTCGGCCGTTCGATCGACTTGTAGTTTTGATTTATTGATCATAGAAGTGTTCCGAAGACGTTGGATGGTCTTGGATGAGGATCCGACTGTGGATCGTTGTATAATTGTGTTTTGTGAATTGTGTGCTTTGTGTTGTATTGAGTGTGACATTGATGTGATTAGGTGATTGACTGAATTGTGTGAGCGGAGTTGGATGATTTTGTGCTTGTCTTGGTTTGTGTGAAGACGCAGCAGGAATTGGAGGTGAGTAAATCTCACGGTGTTTCGGTCGATAAATTAGTTATGTTTGATTTAGTAGATTTAATTGTTAGCATGAAAAATCGTATTTATCAAAATAAATTATTTGTTTTAAAATATATGAACTTGATCGACAACGGTTCATGGGTAAGTTAAAACAATGTTTTGATATAAAATGATTTTCGAGAAGTATAATTTATAAAACTATAGTTAATATTAGTGGTTATTCATGCGTGAATGAGTACGTATATATTTATTTACGTGGGATATATATATGGATGGCATGACATTGTGATTTGCGTATGAACTGTGAATTATTCAGAATGTGGTTTTGTGCGTTCACTCTTAGTAGAAATACGTTATATCATGGAATTGTTGATTTTGTCGTGTTGAAAGAGTAATTGAGTTGGGGTAACATTTTGAGTCATGTGGGATTCTTTGTAAATGTTTTCTGATCTTCGGATCTGGAGTCACTGTGGGTGACCGTTTTCTGATCTTCGGATCTGGTGTTTATTGGAAGTTGATGGGTGATCATCTACTTTAGTCAAAGTCGATGGGTGAACATCGACTATCGACTTTAGTTTGGAGTTGATGGGTGGTCATTGACTTTAGTGTGAGTTGTTTGACTTCTTCATTTATTTTCCTTTTCCTTCTAATTGTTGAATTTTATGTAATCTCCTGAACTAAGTTATATGCAGGGATTACCACTTTTCGTATTGTTTTGTTTTAATGTAAATTCCTGAACTAAACTCTACGCAGGGATTTATATGATTTATATTATTGTTTTTAATGTGATCTCTTGAACTAAGTTTCCATGCAGGGATTACTGATTTTACTTAATTCAATTGTAAGTGCGGTTGTGGTTTGAGACTTGTAGTGAATTGTGAATGAGTTGTGAGGTCACCGTTTTGACAAATGTTTTATGTTGTGGGGAAGTGAGTGTGATTTGTCGTTGAGATGATATGATATGATATGAACTTGATGTTTGGTTGAGTTTTGTGAAATTAATTAATGTTGTTTTAATTCATCTCACGAATTGAGAAATTATAAGCATGCGTGACGTGAGTCACTTTAATTGAGTTTACTCATACGGGCTTAAAAAGCTTACCGGGTTTGTTTTGTTCAATCCTGGTGCACTATTCTGTGGTGTAGGGGTTTTTGTGCAGGTTAGAATATCGATTAATCGTCGTCGAAGCTGAGGTGTACGTTGGTAGCGTAGACGTCGAATGGTACTCTTAGTTTTAAGTCTTCCGCTGTGCAGTGAGTTGTGGTGGGTGTGTTTACTTATTGAATTGTCATTCAGTTTGATTTGTAAACTTTTGTAATGTAATATGCGACTCTAAAGAATGAGTCGGTATTGACGTTGTGAGCTCGATTGTTTAGTTGCTTAATTTAAATGAAAATTTTTCTATGTGTTTTTCTTGTGCTTGTTAAATTATCGCGTTTCGATTTGAATTCCTTTATTCAAAATTCGGGGCGTGACAAATATTTTGTTATAAAATGATTTTCAAGTGATGTAATTTGTAAACTATAATTGGTATTAGTGGCATTCCTAAGTGGATGACTACGTGTGTGTGTGTGTGTGTGTGTGTGTGTCTTGGTGAAATTGAGGGTTTTTTTTTTCACTGTTATTGTGCAATGTGATGTATATGTTGAAGAAAATAAATGAATTTGGAAAGAAAAGATGGTTTTGTTGGCTTGAGCTTTGACTGAAGTGTGTACAATTTTGATGATGGTTTTAAGATGTGAACATAATATTTTGAAAATGATTTTGTTTTTGTTTTGAGGTTGTTAGAGATGAGGAAACAATATTATGTGATAACCAGTGTGGTGATCTTTGTGATGATTTTGTATAAAGGATGTGGATTATTTTGGTGTAAGGATGTGAGTTATTGTTGAGTGATTGATGTTGTGGTGATTGGTGTTATCAATGGATGAATGTGTATTGATTTCTAGTTTATTTCTAGTATTGAATTGCTTGCTTTTATTCGTAATCTTCTGAACTAAGTATCTACAGGGATTGCTATTTCTTTATATTGTTTTATCTTCATGTGATCACCTGAACTAAATCATATGCAGGGGTTACCATATTGTTTTGAATTGTTTGACTTTATTATTCCAATCCACTATTGCCCTTGGAGTTTACTCATACGAGCTCTCAAAAGCTTTACTGATACGAGCTGTCAAGAGCTTACCCGGTTTATTGTTGCAACCCGGTGCACTATTCAATGGTGTAGGGGTTGATCCCGTAGGTCAGGGTACTCGTGGTTGACGTAGGAGTTTTGTTGTCACAACTGTAGGTGTTTGAAAGCTGATTTTGTTGCTTTGACCTTTTTCAGACTTCCATTTGTAGTAAGCTCTGAGGGAGCGTTTACTTATTATTTTGTTAACTCAACTTAATTCGTAAACTTATGTAATGTAATATATGACTCTAAAGATCGAGTCTATATTGACATTATGTGTTCATAACTTAGTAGTAAACTTATTTTAAAAAGAAAAATTTATTTGGTATTTAGGGTCGATGTCCGAATCATCACGCACGGTGTATTTGTATTTGTTTATTTGGTTTATTAATTGTGCTTGAAAACTGGGGGGTAACAGAATCACAATGGGAAGATTAGTTTTTCAATTTTTTTTTTCTTTTTGAGAACATTAACACAATTTGTCCTTATAGTTTTAAAAGTTAAAAACAAATTATGTCTCCATGATGAAAAATTGTCTAATATCTAAAGCTATAAATTTTATTAGATTTGTTCTATTAGAACCTCTAAATTTATTCAGTTAACCGCCTATGCTTTTTTTTTTTAATCGAATGAGGTCAACCATTTATTGAAAGTGAAAGATTACAATGATACGATGCCAAAAGACATCAAGAAGGGAATAAAGCAGTACAAAAAGAAAATTACATATGAAATATAAAAACTTAATAACGCAAGAGCAGCAACGTCAAGACGCAGAGTTTTTTACACCTCTTATCAAATTTTTAAATATTAAATTTACTCACTCAAGTTCCTCAAATAACATCACTCATATAATTTGCAAACAAACTATATCTTTAAAATTTAGCCATTTCAATTATTTAATTACTTTATAAATCTTAATTACATGTCCATTCCTTAATCAAACACAAGGTATTGGGTTCCAAAAAATCAACAAGAAAATGTTTTAACACGAACTTTTATGTGTTTTTTATTTTTTTTTTTCCTCTTTTAGTTGTGCCAAAAAAAAAAAGTAATCATTTTTTCTTAATGTTTATTTTTTTCTCTATTTTTTGTACCTCATGATTAATTATTTCAATAGTTTTTTAGTCTAATTTAATTTTCCCTCCCTAACATTTACATGTTAGATCAGTTGTAGCTTTGCACTTTTAATTTTATCACATGTACCCCTGTGCTTTCCAATTTAATCAATCATGTCCAAAAATTCATTTTTTTTTGTCAAATATTTTGTAAATTGAAAATGTGGCTCTAATGGACTCCCTTGTATGATAATGATTCACTAATGTGGCATGCAAAATTATATCATATGTAACTACAATTTCAAAATACATTACACAATAGTTGGTAAAAAAACCAAGGATTAGACAAGACTGATTGAAATTGGTAAGTACAGGGGAACGCATGATGAAATTAAAAGTGCATGGGCACAAATGATTTAGGATGTAAGGATCAGGAAGGTAAAATGAAATTTGCCTTTTTTTTAATTGCTAGCTCTTTTTTTAATTTTTTTTTCACAAATATAATGAATAGACTTAGATTTTGGTCACAATAGGATTTCTTTTGTTCTTCCTCACAAACATCCGTTCAACATGTGTGATGATAGAAATTTTTATGTCACATGATCTTAATCATGGTTTTAATTCTTATTAAATATTTATAAATGCTTTAATAAGTATGTAGTGAAATTGGAAAACGAAAATAGATAAGAAAAATAATAAAGAATGCAATCTAATATTATTGAATTAGAAAGTCTAGTGATAAACATAATATTTTTTTGTGAATAATTATTGTCCTTAATAGTCATATTTTATAGGAGGTTTTATATGTCATTTAATAATTCATAATAGAATAAGGTCAAGTGACCAAATTTGGAGGTCTCAATAGAAACACTCATTTTATTAGTAAATAAATAATTTTAAGAAAAATATTAACCTTACCTTAATTTTATTCTAATTTATTATCTCTTATTAAAGTTTTGGTATATATTTGAAATTCTAATTTTTTTTTTTTAAACTTCTGAATAGGCCTCATCAAAAAGCCCGCAGATCAAGTGGGCCGATGGAGGCCCGCCGACCCGGAGGGCCAAAAGCCCAGCCCGACCCGTCAAAAAACCTGCAAAAGCCCGCCTTGGTGGGCCGAGGGCTGGCCCGACCCGCCAAAAGCCCGCTAGGCCCGGCCCGTAAAAGCCCGTAAACTATTATATATATATATATATATACACACATATGTATGTTGATGTGCTCATATTTTCTTAATTCTTATATTTCTATGCCTCTTTCTCTTGGTATATATGTTTAGTTCTCCTTATTTATGATTCATTTACGTTAGTTTAGTGTCTTTGTAGGTGTGTTTCAAAGAAAGAAGAAAAGAAGTTAAGCTGAGCTAACAAACACATAAACTGTTGTGCAGAACACCTAACTTCGCTGAATTACTGGGAACTTATCGGATGAAATTAGGAGATTTACGCTATATGCACGGAAAGCCCCATGTGTCTAGTTTCTGAGGAATTTTACGGTTTGCAATTCCGAATTTTCTAGAAGGAGTTATGGCAATTTAAGTGAAGCTAGTTCAGCTTGAACGAGAATCTGCAACACAGAAATTGTTGTGCAGAACACCCAACTTCACTGAATTACTGGGAACTGCTCGGATGGAATTAGGAGCTGTACCCTATATGCCCGGAAAGCTCAATGTTTCTAGCTTCTGAGGAATTTTACGGTTTGCGATTCCGACTTTTCTAGAAGGAGTTATGGCAATTTAAGTGAAGGCAGTTCAGCTTGGACGAGAATCTGCAACATCTTTTACAAGTTCATGTCTAGAACCAAACTTCGCTGAATTACTGGGAACTTCTCGAATGGAATTACGAGCTGTACCCTATATGCACAGAAAGCCCCATGTGTCTAGTTTCTGAAAAATTTTACGGTTTGCGATTCTGACTTTTCTAGAAGGAGTTATGGAAATTTAAGTGAAGAAAGTTCAGCTTGGACGGGAATCTACAACATCTTTTATAATATGCACGGAAAGCCCCATCTAGAAGGCTCTGCACTTATATTTGGAAATCTTCAGTATACCACATCATCATTATTGAAGATCCAGGACTTTTAGACATGTTTATATATGTGTGTGTGTGTTTATATATATATATATATATATATATATATATATATATATATATATATATATATATATATATATATATATATAGGGTTTTTGTCCATTTACACCATTTTTAGAGATTTTTTTTCCCACTTACCCCATTAAGTTTTTTTAATTCTCTCTTACCCAAAACACTCTAAGGAGGTCTTTCTTAATACCCCATTAAGATTTTTTTTTTTGTTTTTTAATTTTTTTTAATACCATTTTACCCTCACCCCTTTATTACTTAGAGAGAGAGAGAGAGAGAGAAACCATGGGAGACTTCGCCGGAGCCCCGTCACCGGCAGCCGGAATCCGGTCAACTTTCGCCTTATTCCGGTCAACGGTCGCCAGATTCCGGTCACCGGCTACCGCCCACCGAAATTTGCTGAAAATCTCACCGGAAAGTTTTTTTGCACCCAATAGACATCTATTGCTCCCTAATAGACGTCTATTGCTCCCAATAGACAACTATCAACCATGTATTGCCCCCCAATAGACGACTATTGCCCCCTAATAGAACTTTCGGTAGCCGGAATAGGAACTAATCTTCCTAAAATTAGACAGATAAAACTTTGATTAAAGAAAAAAACGAAGAAATTATATGAATTTTAAAACGTCTATTGCCTCCTAATAGACATCTATTGCCTCCCAATAGACATTTCGATTACCGAAATGAGAACTAATTTTTCTAAAATTACACAAATATAACTTTAATTAAAGAAAAAAAAGAGGATATTATATTAATTCAAAACTTCTATTGGGGGGCAATAGACGTCTATTGCCCCCCAATAGACATTCAAAAACAAATTTCTTTCATTCTGTCCGGTTACTTACTTACTTTAGAAAGAAAAAAAAAATCTGATATGGGCACCTAGAAAATGATCTGGACACCCAATCTTCTTCTTCCTCGATGACCGGAACCCTCTCTTCTTGCTGCACCAAATCCCCCAGGCTATCAGAAACCATACACAACATAGTGAACATACAACAAGACTAGACTAATCTTCAAAGCTGATTCAGAATCCATGGAAACCAATCTTCTTCTCAGAGCATTTGAAGTTCAGATTGAGATTTGATGGCCTGAGAAGGTTCGAATCGGCGGTGCTCGAGCAGAATTCGGCGATATCGGACTCGGTAATCGGCGCTAGCTCCTGCGTTCTCGAAGGCATCGAAGATTTTCTGGTCGTGGTTGAAGACGACTGCTGTCTGTTCTGCAAAACGGAGCTGAGGTCTTTGCCGGATCAGGTCCTCAAGTCCGGCGACGAGTTGAGGCTGGTGAAATCGGAATGGGTTGCCGCATTTAAGAACCAGAGGAAGAAAAAGCTAGAGAGGTCCAGGGTGAGCTTCTCCAATGAGTTGGATCTGGCCAGGTCGGAGGGGAAGAGGAAGAACACGGCGGTGGATTTTCTACAACCACTATAAAACATTACAATCTCTCCATCGAGCGGTTGGTTTCTCCGAATTCATTTTCCACTTCATGGTTGCTTTAGAATGAACCTCAACAATTTAAATGCAATGTATAAGTTATACAACTTTAGAAGGAAAATTGGTATAGGCCAATGTGTTTGTAATTAAAATAAGGGCTAATTACTGTTTAGTACCCTGTGGTTTGGGTCGAACATCAATTCAGTCCCTCGACTTTCAATTTCATCAAAAACACCCCCACACTCTCATTTTCTCATCCAATAGGTCCATCCGTTATGATTCCGTTAATTTATGCCGTTAGCTGCTGACGTGGCGATCCAACTCAGCACAGGTGGGCCCCACATGGAAGTGAAATTCCTAAAATGACCCTGGCCAATCTGAAATGAAAAAATCAAAAATAAATCAACACTTTGCGTTTGGGGAGACTCGAACCCACGCAAGTGGGTGTGAAAGTGAAAGCCCCAACCACCGGACCACATGAAGCCCGGCCCGGCCCGTTGACAAGGCCTACTTCTGAGTGCCCCACTTGATATGAAATTCTGGCTCCACCACTGCCCATGCCCAACCTTAACGGTCACAGCAAAATGACACGACACAACGATTCATCAATTTTAAAAAAAAAAAAATTAGGGAAATTAGGACACCACCCTTTGTTTACACAGCAATTAAAACAATATATAATATTTTAAAAATTGCCTCACCTACTACAAGATGAATTAGAATTACAAATTTGCTCATACTAAAATTAAAAAACAAATTCCAAAACATATAAGTTTTGATGGTTTTTAACCTAACAGAATAGTCATAGGAAAACCATCAAAAGATAAAAAATAATGAATAATGTAAAAAGAGAAAAACTCATTTATTTGCATTCTCCTCACCCTTATGGCCTATACTTAATCGCATTATTTATTTTATATATTGAAAAACAGCCTAACAAGTGTCGATTATGGCGACACTTGTGTAATTATGTGTGTATCGAAGTGTCGGAAAGCCAACATCAACCAATACTATCTCTCTAGATTGAACACACGACACAACACCGATATGGAGTGTCGGTGCTTCTCAAAACCTAGATATATAGAATATTTGGTGGCACAAGTGTATCAAAGATAAAAGCATTAAGAGCCGATAATGACTAGTAGCAATTCTAAATGTGGCTTAAACTTGACTTCACCATCATAGCCAGGGCCACCGCCTCCAGTAAAATCATGGATTTTGATAAGTGAGCTTCTTTTGGCCCCCATAGCTGCATATTAACTGTGCTTCTTGTTCTGCATATATTAATAGTATGGGTACTCCTCAAGTGGCAATTTCTCCTCTTTTACTAACTTAATAAGAGTACTGAAAGTACTTTCTTTCGTTTTCAATCCATTTTCTTCTACTTTTGCCCTCATATGATTCTTTCAGTTCCACTGTTTTTCTATATACTGTCTCAGAATCAGAAGTTACTTTCTCAGAATCTTTCATTCCTCTCATATTGAGTGAGTATATCTTGATTTTGCATTTTTTTTTAAGAAAATTTATAGGAAGAGAAACAAAGTACAGAGTAACGATAAATATTCCATTGTTGATATCAGCTGTGAGAGGTGATGTTGTCTGATATGCTTATCTTTAGTGAGATCAAGACATTGTCGGCTGGATGTGAAAAAGGACCAAAAAATTTTGAGATTTAATTTATGAAATTGGTTTTTGGAGTGGTGTAAAGGAGATTTTAATGATAACCCACATTTTTTTCTGAGATTTTGTTCTTTTGTTAATATTGAGTATACAAATTGAAGATACAGATGGATATCATCCAAATTAGAGCTCGAAGAGATTAGGAATTAGATGTTTGGGAAAGATATGGATTCTAAAAGGAAGAAGGGATAGAACGGATAAAGACTCTGAGAGAGAGATCTCTCTGAGTTCACGGGTGAAGGAGAGGCAGAAAGGAAAGAAATTTTTTTGCCCTCATTTATATACATTCCTGCCTCCGCCACTGATCATAGCTGCTCCTACTGAAAATGAAATGCCAACGTCCTTCCCACCCGTCTCATCTTCCTTTCATCTCTTCTTTATCGAAACTGTTCATTTTGTCATTTATCCCCTTGAGAGATTTTCTTTGCAAAAGTTAATCAAATCATAGCAGATCATCTTCTTTCCATTGAAGTGATTGGATTGGAACTCTATATGGTTAAAAAATTTACATCACTAAATCATCAACATATTTGGTGGTTCATTCATATGCACTAAACCATCAAAAGCTTCTTATGCTTTCCCTTATATAATAGAGAAAACTTCAGCTACCATCCCCAAACTATGCTGCCAAGGCCAATTTGATACCCGAACTCTCAAAAGTATCAATGTGATACCCAAAGTCGTATTTTGACATCAACGTGATACTTCCGTAAAAAATCTCTAACGGCTCTGTTTGTTTGCTGACGTGGCAAGCACGTGGCCCCCCAAAAAAAAGTGCAATGACCGATTTACCCTTTTTTTTTGTTAATTCATTTTTTTTCTTTTCATTTCTTTTTCTTCTTCTTCTTCTTCTTCTGGGATCGATCGCTCTCTCTCTCTCTCTTCCTTTCCCAATCTACTCCTCTCTCCTTTCTATCACAAAAAGGCAGATCAAACCAGAAGCACCTGCGGTGCATGAAAATGGATTCCGATGGCGAAGCGGCGGCGCCGTCGACAGCGAAGAAGAGGGGATCGAGGCAGTGGGGGAGAAGGGTAAGGAGGGGAGGGGAATTGGAGGGGCAGTTCAACAGGCAGAGGATCGAGAGCGCCGGCGACAACGAAGAGGAGGGGATCGAGGCGGTGAGGGAAGCTCATGTTTGAATTCAAAACGGCGGCGGACAATATGAAAGATGCGATTTTGAGAGGGGAGAAGGAAGAGGTGGAGGAGGAGGACGACGAGCCGGCGCCGGTTGCTGCTGCTGTTGTTACTGACGTGACGGCAGTGGTGGAGGAGGAGGACACTGAGGCTGTGGCTGTGGAGGAAGGGGAATCGTCGCCGGTCCGAGGGGCTTCCGTTTTGGGTCTGGAGAAGAAGGACGGGCCCAAGGATTTGTATTCATTCGAATCATACTCGTGCTCGTTGTCTATGTGCATTGTTGTGTTTAGCATTTGTATTCATTGTGATTGATGAATGATGATGATTCTTTGTATACTAAAATTTGAAGCCACCTCTTAGGCCGTTGGGTGCTACGGTTCATTTGTACTACTGCTACTATTCTTTTTGGTGTTGTAGAAGGATGGGAGTTATGATTCTTTGTATGTCTTCACTATCTGGTTGCAATTACACCAGTATTAATATACCATATTTCAATGCCAATGTACCAGATTTCATTTGAGTTTTGTAGCAGTTGAACACATTTCTGCAGTTCAACACGATGAGATTAGTCTTTCGACAGATGAGCTTTTAGTATTTGGACCTCAATTCTCAGAGCCGCAGACCTCTACCACTAACAGAGGCTCAGTGTGCATAACTGGATATGAAAGAAACATGGAAGTGTGGCAAACTAGCTATCCAGCTAATGTAACAAAGAAAGCTATCATGCTTCTAAAAGATGCATCAACGAGATAAAATAATTGGGTTCCAAGGAAACTGAATTCAAATTTCAATCACGACAAATAAGTGATAGTATTCTATTCCTTCCTTTGTTACATTGTTATTCCTCCACTAGTCCATATGCATATAATCACAAATATAGCGGGGATATTATACTAGAATACAACAGAAGCCATAGAAGGGCCAATCAATCATCTACATCTCATGCCTAACTGGGGACGGAGCATTTTATTGGGTTCACATAATGAGCTTCCCTCACCACCTCGATCCCCTCCTCTTCGCTGTCGCCGGCGCTCTCGATCCTCTGCCTGTCGAACTGCCCCTCCAATTCCCCTCCCCTCCTTACCCTTCTCCCCCACCGCCTCGATCCCCTCTTCTTCGCTGTCGACGGCGCCGCCGCTTCGCCATCGGAATCCACTTTCATGCACCACAGGTGCTTCTGGTTCGATCTGCCTTTTTGTGATAGAAAGGAGAGAGGAGTAGATTGAGAGAGAGAGCGATCGATCCCAGAAGAAGAAGAAGAAGAAGAAGAAGAAGAAGAAGAAGAAGAAGAAGAAGAAGAAGAAGAAGAAGAAGAAGAAGAAGAAGAAGAAGAAGAAGAAGAAGAAGAAGAAGAAGAAGAAGAAGAAGAAGAAGAAGAAGAAGAAGAAGAAAGAAAATGAAAAGAAAAAAAATGAATTAACAAAAAAAAAAGGGTAAATCGGTCATTGCACTTTTTTTGGGGGCCACGTGCTTGTCACGTCAGCAAACAAACGGAGCCGTTAGAGATTTTTGACGGAAGTATCACGTTGATGTCAAAATACGACTTTGGGTATCACATTGATACTTTTGAGAGTTCGGGTATCAAATTGGCCTTGGCAGCATAGTTTGGGGACGGTAGCTGAAGTTTTCTCTATATAATATATATGCAGTACTGGGATTTCTTTTATTTTTTATGCATTTGTTTTTTTATCTGAGATCATCTTCTCTCTGAAAAAAGCTCCCCCTTCTCCTCTGATGGTTTGAGAGTCGGCAATTTTTTAGTTTTCTCCATCCTTTGCGGTACGTCTCCACCCTATTGTTGTGAGTTTTCCCGAGCCTGGTCTCAGTATGAAGCTTTTATCTATTTCTCAATTTGTCTCTCCTTGTTCCAGCCCAATTTCTCACCAAAATTCCAGATCTTCAATCACACCTCACCCTCTCATCTTTCATCCTAATTTTCTCTTTTTTAACAACCTCATCTTCATATTCGACCCTTGGAGTCTTGACAGTAATCTATTCAGGGAAAAATTCACCAACGGTGTCTGGACACTTAGGGGACTTTCAGAATGATACCTGAACTTACAAAGTTATCAATGTGATACCTGAACTCATTTTTTCATATCAATGTCGTACCTACGACCAATTTCCGTCACGGAGTCGTTAAAATTTTACACGTGCGATGCACGTGAGTCACTTAATGAAGACAAAAAGACCGATTTACCCCCGAGAAAATTTCACCAACGGTGTCTGGACACTTAGGGGACATTCAGAATGATACCTGAACTTACAAAGTTATCAATGTGATACATGGATTCATTTTTTCATATCAACGTCGTACCTATGACAAATTTCCATCACGAGCCGTTAAATTTTGCACGTGCGATGCACGTGAGTCACTTAATGAAGATAAAAAGACCGATTTACACTCAAAAGTTTTTTTTCCTTTCCTTTTATTTCTTTCTTTCTTTATTCTTTTTTTTTTCCTTTTCTTTTCTTTCTTTCTTTCTTTATTCTTCTTCTTCTTCTTTTTCGGTTTCTTTATTCTCTCCTTCTCTCCTTGCCAACACCACCACTTTTGGAGAACCCACCATCAAATATGCAGGAAGAAAAATGGGGGAGAGCCACAACAACCTCCACCAACGAGCAATGACGTCATCCTCCGCTGGGGGATAAGGACTGCTTCTTCCTCTACCACCAGCGAAATTGTGGAGGCTCGAGGCCACATTCTAAGGGCCACCGGCCGAAAGGACCATCACAGCAAGGTCTGCACCGCCAAAGGCCCCAGGGACCACTGCATCTGGCTGGCCGCCCACACCGCCATTCAATTCTACGACGTGCAAGACCGGCTCGGGTACGACTGGCCCAGCAAGGCAGTCGATTGGCTCATCAAGAAAGCCAAGGCCGCAATGGACGAGCTCGACGAGCTGCCGCCGTGGAACCTGAACTCAATTTTTGTTCAGGCAACATCTTCTCTGACGGTGCCGATATCGGCTGCGCAGGACAAGCAGAACGCGAGCCTCCATTTCTCGATGATGGAGGCTCCGAGTTCTTTGTCTGCTAATCGGCGAGGCGCAATGGTGGGTAGCAGCGGAGTGGCGGAGCTGGTGAATCAGAACAGCTCGAATTTTCTGCAGGTGAGGATGGTGTGGAGGCCGAAGTTGTTAATCTTTGTCTGCCTATAATTGCCTCTAATTGAAGTTTGGGCGAGAGGCCGAAGTTGTCGGCTAGACCGATGAAGTTGCAGGTGAGGATGGTGTGGAGGTGGTGTTGCATATCGGGAACGACGGAGAGGATGGGGGGGGGGGGATTGGAGCTGTGATTTGAGAGTGGAGGGCTGGCGGGGTTTGAGTTTCTGATCAATGGTGTATAAAAGGGGGTCAGAGGAGAGAACGAGAGTGGTGGTGGCTAAGTCGTCGGCGGCGGGGACGAACTTGGAGTGAGCGGCGAAGCCTCAGTGCACAATTTCAATTTGCTGTAGGATTTGAAGTGGGGGGGGGGGGGGGGGAACCAGAAACATTTGCGGTGCATGAAGGTGGATTGAGCCGCAGCGGCGGTGGGAATCGGACTAGCAAGATGATTTGAATCTTGATGATTCAAATCAAGGGAAGAAGAATCCAAAAAAGAAGAACAAGAATGAAAGAAAGAAAGAAGAAGAATAAAGAAAGAAAAGAAAAAGAAAAAAAAAACTTTTTAGGGTAAATCGGTCTTTTTGTCTTCGTTAAGTTACTCATATGCAGAATTTAACAGTTCCGTGACGGAAATTGGTCGTAGGTACGACGTTGATATGAAAAAATGAGTCCAGGTATCACATTGATAACTTTGTAAGTTCAGGTATCATTCTGAAAGTCCCCTAAGTGTCCAGACACCATTGGTGAATTTTTCCCTAAAACAAACTGAGGGCAGAATGTCCTTTTTGCCCTCATTTTTGGGCTCACGTGAGTCACACGTGCTCACAGTTGACAGAGACGTGACGGAAGTTCGCTAGAGGTACGACGATAATACGAAAAGTAAAGTCTAGGTATCATATTGATAACATTCAGAGTTCAGGTATCGTTCTGAAAGTCACCAAAGTGTCCAGACACCGTTGGTGAATTTTTCCCATCTATTCACTTCGTCGTCATTAACATCATGTGGCAGTTTTTTGGTTTTTGGGCTTCGGCTTTGCATTTGTATAAGTTTCAGTTTATTTCTGATTTTTTTGTCTAATGAGTCTTTGGGCCTAGGACTCCTGTTTTCTTTTTATAACATTTGTAATATGTGCTCCATTTAATAAATGCATGAGTTATTTAACCAAAAAAAATTGAGATCATCTCCTGTGAAACACTCGGACCATGACATCATGGTCCCTTCTTTTCCAGTTGCTGCTGCTGCTACTGGAAGTGGAATTTATAGTACTATCAGTTATGAATTGATTCAATCACAAAATTTGAGCTGTTTACTAACTGTATGACAATACTGCTACCAACTTTAATAATAGCACTCTGTTCAAAGTTAGCAAATATATTTTGATCATGGGGGGATACATTCGTTGCCAGTAAAAAATAATAATAATTATTATTATTATAAAATAAAATAAAATAAAATATTGCAACTGCTCTGGGTGAGGAATCTACTAATACAGAGAAATTAAACTACGTAGACTAACAATATTCTAACTGCAGCTGTATATAAAGCTAGCTGAGCTCATCAGGGCTCAACACGTTCATGACAGCACAGAAGTATTGCTATAAGACAAAAGAGAGTGTAGAATTTAGTCTCCTGCTTCTTCAAAAGATGGCTGCACTTTTGACCAAATAAGAAAACTGGAACTGTCTTGGATGCTGAATATATTGATTCAATAGTTAGGTGCATTTAGAAACCCTGAGCTGATTTGCGTTCTCAAGATGGGAACTAATTGGTGTAATAAGGGCCAGGCCAGTTCCTAGTTAATTGATGGTCAGAATCTCTACCGCAGAAAGAGAGAAATTACATTAAGGCTGCTAACAGCTCCTCTTAAAGAACAGCTTGAATTCTCAATGATTCACTCTTCCTAATATATTGCATGTATGCTATTCCCCCTACACTCTAAACCTTGCAACCTTGCCAGAAGCCTGGAAAAATTAAGACAACAAATTAAACAGAAAACCAACAAGAAGGTTCTGAAACTACATTGGTAATGTGCAGTAGAATTTTTTTTTTTTTTTGGACAAAATACTGTCAATTGTGAGACTACGGTGCCAAAGAAGAAGAAACTTTTTGGAGGAGAAAGTATCAGCTGTGTACTGCATTGACAGAATCAGGCTACAGCTTTGATCTCCAAGTGAAAAAGAAGAAACTATTTGACATAGATGGAGCTAAAGATTTGAGCACGTACAGCTGTGCAGAAAAGTAATTTACTCAGGATTGTGATAGAATGTGGATAAGGGATAATGTACCATAGATGGGTGTTTTAGCACAGAAATACTCCGGGTATCATTTCCATGGTCAGCGGAAAGCAGAAGCCTCACATGTGCGACGGTCTTCCAGATCTGGCCAAGAGCTGGTTTTGGAATACCTCTCTCTCCACCTACTGTGTGATTGGTCACCTTCACATTTAGTCCATTTACAGAGTTATTGCAAATGAAAAAGTATAACCTAAAACTCCTATTCAATAATACTTTCAAATTCAATATACTATCATGTCTAAGAGCATATACTGAATTCAATTTCAAGTTTCTTTTGCAGTCAATTAAATCCTATGATGAACAAAATGATAATGGGGATGCATAATGCTTGAGTTGAAACGGAGACCAATCCAAGCTATGAAAAATGTTTACATGTACACTATATGAAGGTGAAGTTGCAAAAAAGCCGACAGAATTATTTTGAACTGATAATTATGTGTATCATGGTTTCAAAAGAAACTTACCAGTACCACAATATTATGCTCATGTGCTAATTTCTTTAACAAATATCCAGCAGATGTCATCAAAGCACGTCCTATCACCAATGAGCTCAATTTTCAGTCTTATATGACACTTAAATGAGAATAAAATCACTAAAACGGTAGAAAAATCCTTGAGAATGAAAGAAAAATCCACCAATAAGACACGAGGAAAGATGGGATAAAAATCATAAGATTGATATTGAATTAAAAAAAAAAAACAAAATAACAAAAAAACAAACTGTTATTTGGATACTATGATGTAATACCCTGTGAACCTATATTCCCAAGAATTGGGGTAATTAGTGAAGAGATCGAATCAACAATAAGCAACCGCACCTGCCCTCCTTTCTGCAGCTGGAACCAGTTCGTATGGTAAATATAAGAAAGTCTACTAAGAAACAGGAAGGAAAGGCCTCATGTCAGTGCAAACCTGAGATTTCAAATTGAACTCCAGCTGATGTAACACATTGAACATTGTAAAGATGTCAAACACGGAATGGCACAAGATGTTGTTCATTACTTTCTGAAAATTCCTTTGGCCTGCCTACAATCAGGACAAAAATCAGAGACTATAGTTGTCAATTTGAGTAAAACAGCTAATGAGAACAAACAAAAGAAAGAAACAGTACCCAAAAGTAATGGTATAACCTGACTAAACATGTGGTTAGAGAATCGACCAACAAACTCTGCAATTCGTTGGGTGGAGAAAGAGTTTCCTGTGTCTAGATATACAACAGTACCCATGTGCTTTGATGCAAGATATGAGGCAGCAAGCAGGCAGACCTGAACATAACCAAGAATTGGCACTCACTTTCAGAACGTATACTTGTGTATTATCTGTATCATAATATCATGAAATCTCTCTTCACATTACTAAAATTCGATATCGAATTAGTGATGAGTAAGTGGTTTTTAGGTGATCACAAAGTAGGCTTAGCACTGTAGCACAGTGTTCTTAAGTGATGACAACAAAACCCAAAAAAAAAAAAAAGAATGCGACATATGAACTGAAATTTTGAAATTATCACAAACTTATATAACTTTTCAACAGTCCGATCAAGAAGTAAGCATAGCAGTGTTCTTAAGTAAGTAATGAACCAAACCTCAACAAATGATTGTGATATGTAAATCAAAAATTTCAAATCACTGCTATCATCAACTCATAATTTTTGAACAAGGCAAGTTACTAACTTGCGTTTTACCAGAAGATGACGGCCCAACAAGTTCAGTTAATTGTCCCTCAAGTAATCCACCTCCCAGTAACAAATCAACCCTGCTCCACAGATACCCAAGAAACATTACAAATCTACATTTACCATTACTAACAGCAGTAAAATGAACATGTCAGTCTTTTTTGGGAAAATTAAACATACCCTTCACAGCCAGTTGGAATTACGTGTTTCCTATGTAGAGCATCATCTAAAAGTTGCATACCATTCACCCATGGTTGGTGCTGAGCATCAATAATAGAGAGGATCTGGGTAATGCCCTGATAGCCCATACATAACAATGTCATACAATTATACAAAGCCATTTGATTAACTGAACATAGAACATGAATGTGTGGTATTCATATGTAAACCTGCTCTAGTTTTTCCGAGGTGGGCTGTTGTTTTGCAAACGCAGCCAACTCATACAGGTCGTGAATGAGGAAATCTTCCACTGCAGTAAAGCAGAAAAAAAAAAGTCTGAAAATTTAACTTGTTTTTCTTCATATTCTATCGAAACTCAGGAGACCCAAGAAGATATTTGTATGTAGTTTATTGGATTTGGAGCAAATTATAGAACTTACTAACCTGAGAGAATGCCATGTGAGGCGCAAAAAGTCTGGAAATTGGAGTCGATTATTGGGTACTCTAGCTCCAGAGCTTTGAAGGGTGCCATTTCTTTTACCCTCTTCTTTCTACGAAGTCGTTTCAAGTAGGAATTCAGTTCGAATGAGCGAAACGCAGCGAGGTCAGCGTTTTGTCTGATCACTCTTTGCATCGGTTTCTTTAAGAAGAAAATAATTGAAGAAGTTTTCTTCGTTTTCTTAGCTAATTCTTTTTTGAAATTATGACTGTGATACCACTCTGAGCCGAGACCTGATTTAGATAAACTTCTCATCAAGAGGCGTTTTTCACAAGAGGATGGTTGAAAAAAAAAAGGTCTAGCGTTCAACCATCCTCTTGTGAAAAACGCCTCTTGGTGAGAGGTTTATCTAAATCAGGTCCCGGCTCAGAGTTTCTAGCTCACATTCGCTCAACTTATAGATCTAGCCAGATTTTCGTTAGACCAAACTTCTTGGGTTAATTTTTTATATATTTGAGTCATTTATTTTGTTTTTATGTTTTGCAAGTATATTGGAGGAAAGAAATTCTCAAAAAAAAAAAAAATATATATATATATATATATATTGGAGGAAAGAAGAGAAATTAACTTAACAAAAGGAATAAAATGTTTTTTTTTTTTTTTTAACAAAACAAGAATAGTTCAGAACGAACCGGATAATTACTTTTATATGATTGGAAGCCCAGGATAAGTTTTCATAAAACTTTACAACTTGTGAATATCATTTTTCTAGAAAAAGTTATGGTCGATTTAGTAGGCTTGGGAACTCCAAACCGACTAACCGAGACCGAAACCGTCCAATCCGAGCCGATACCGATCGGGTCGGTTTGCAAATCCAGTTCCACATATTCCAGAATCGTACCGTACCGAATAGTATGTAAACGGGTCGGCATCGGTATGGGTCAAATAGATACCGTATTGACCGACCCGACCCGATTTTCTAATATTTTCACGACTTGTCGTAAATGTCAGCCACTCAGCCCTAAACTCCCAAATCCCAATTCATTTCGCGTTCTGCTGTTCTCATTTCTCAACTCACAAACCCTAAATTCCTAAATTCCTCTCTGGCTCTCTGCCCTCCATCGAAGATTCGAAGGCCCAGAGAGGAGATTCAAATTCGAAGGCTCTCACTCCTCTCTCCCCTCCATCGAAGAATCGAAGTCTCTCACTCGGTCACTCCTCTCAGTCCTCTCACAGAGACCAAATCAAAGTTCAAGAGTGAAGAAGTTAAGACTTAAGAGCCTCGATTTGACTCAACTCGATTTCAAGCCTCCCACTCTGAATCGATGGGAAAACTGCGGGTAAGTCTCTCACTTTCTTAGATTTTTCTGTTTTCGTTCATGCTTTGTACTTTGTAGCAGCATGATTAATTTGGGGTTGATTAGTGGTTGGATCTGTGAGGTTTCAGTAGTGAAATTTTAGGCTGGAGAAGTGGGTGTGCTGGGCAGTGGGTAGTGTGTGGTTGTGGACTTGTGGGATCAAATGAGTTTTAAATTTGAAGTGATTTAGGCTGGAGGCTTCTGATTTGTGGATATGTTGATTTGTGGAGGTTTGCAAATTTACAATGCTGCATTTTTTTCAGGTTTCTGGAAATTTTGCTATTCAAAACAGTTCAGGCCGATTGGAACCGATTGGTACCGAACCGATCGGTTTCGGGCCTAATCGGTATTGCAGATGAGATTTCGGCGTCCCGAACCGAACCGAGCCGACTATAAACTCGGTATCGGTATCGGTATAGGCATGTTCCCGAGCCGAGCCAAACCGATCCCAGGCCTACGATTTAGTATAAGAAAATCAAGGTGTGCTCGAATCTAAATTTTACAGGAATTCATGCTTTGAGGCACAAATCCCAATGAGAAGCTCAAAGACAAGTTTCTCCTAAATATTTCACTTCTCATTAGACGGTATCTTAAAACTCAAAACATACAAACAACTTTTTGGGGTAGGGCTTTGGCCCTTGGCCGAACCCTATATTTTTGGCTTTTGTCTAATTACAATAATTTTCTTGTATTAAGAACATAAATTTCTAGTGTCTCCGGAGTAGTATCAATGGAGGATCTTCACTACCTCTACGTATTTCAGTTTGTATATTTCTATGTACCACTATGAGTCTATGTCCTTAAATGGCAGCAGAAAGATGTGTAACTACCTATTCTGGCGAATATATTATTTCGCCCCTGGGGCTTGACTCAAAAAAAAAAAAAGACAAAAAAAAACAAAACTACTAAAAACTAACCAAGACTGATACCCAATTTTTTTTTTAAATTGTTTTTGTTTCTTTCTTTTTTTTCCATACCTTTTCCAACGAACTAGTTTTCAATTAGAAGTCATTATGAACGAAAAAATTGTGAACATTGCAGGATAATTTCGATATTGATTATTGTGATTACTTTTTTTTTTTTTTAATTACATAGAAGTTGATTCATATGAAGCCATGAAGGGAGTCAAGGGACCCCTCCATATCAATCGCTGGTGGCTTATGGTGGCAGTTGGGCCAACTTTTGGGGCCTGTTTTAGTCCTTCCTTTGGTCTGGTCGTTTCATGAGAAGTTGAAGGCCGATATTTGTGGGCTACTTTGCTGCTACATGCTGAGTTGATGGGCCAAAATTTTGGCCTAGACTAGCTCCAATTTGGATACCGCCATATTCTTGTTTGAATATTTATGCCTCGTTTGGTTCACGGAAATGAAAGTAATTCCTTTGTCTTTCCCATGGGAAGGGAAATGAAATTTCCCAACAACTTTCCATTCTGATGTTTGGTAACTTAAGGAAAGTTATCAGGAAAGTTATTAAAAAGTTGATAAATAATATAATAAAAAAATATGTTGTGAGTAATAAATGCAAGGAAAGAAGGGGGGAAAGTGATTCATTTGGGGTTTGGAAGGAACCACTTTCCCCTTTATTTTCTCTTCCTTCAGGAAATGATTTCCTTTCCATTTGCATCCCAAACGCAGGAAAGGAACAGGTTTCCTTTCCTGATGCTTACTTTCCGCGAACCAAACGTGGCCTTAAGTCGCTCTAAGGGCATCTCCAATCCTAGTGTCAAAAGTCATTTTGGCTTCCCCAATTCAAGTCCAGCATCTTCAACCCAATAGAAAAAGTAGTCAAAATGACCCTTAAGTCAAAAGCTTAGTCATTTTGACCAAATTTTGTCGAACCAAAGCCAAAATGGAGAAGAAGGGAGAGGAGGTGGGCTCCATGATCTATTGAGATTATGCTATAACTTTTGATTAAAGAGGGTTGGAAATGCAAAATTTGAATGAATAGTAATAACATTAAGAGTGTCAAATTCATGAAATGGCTATGGCTTTTGACTAAAAGGTTGGAGATGCCCTTAGATAACAGTATTTGAGACATGGTAATGGTAGGGTCTTCGATTTAGCAACATCAAGTGGTCTACTACTGGTTTGGTTTGTACTTTGCTTATGTTCTCATAATTTTGGATTTGGGACTTGGTATTTGAGTCATTGTACGATCTCTGTGCTCGTGATCATTGCCTTCGAGGGTCTTTGGTAGTTAATTTGGTTTAGAAACGTCAAGCAATCTGCTAATTGTTGACTCTGCAAGATCGTATTGTAGCTAATTAGGTAATGATTCATTTTGTAAATGACTCCCGTAATATTACGGTTATTTACTATTACTCTAAATAAGTTTAGGAAAATGATTAATCAGAGATAAAATCGCTTTTTTGTGAGAAGGTTCGAGATATGAAAATTCAAGAACCAAGGCATTGAATAATCTTCCCAAACTTCTAGAGCCAAGGATTAGAACTACAGAGAAC
This sequence comes from Rosa rugosa, assembly GCF_958449725.1. Lineage (NCBI taxonomy): Eukaryota > Viridiplantae > Streptophyta > Magnoliopsida > Rosales > Rosaceae > Rosa > Rosa rugosa. The sequence continues at coordinate 16,583,994 of NC_084821.1, read as the reverse complement.
AACAGATGCAGCACAACGTATAGATTGCAGAAAGTTGCTCGAGATCTTATAGGCAATGTGACCAGTATAAAAGCCACTAATATTAACTCTTATGAAAAATCCAGTTGCAAACCATCATAGCAGTTGCAAACCATCACAGCTAACATCTCCACCGATAACAAAGGAAGGGCAAAAGAGAGCAGAAAACCTTTATTTGGCTAAAGAAACTAGCAAAGGCAAGCTAATTTGTTCACTTTGGTGGAGGGAAGAAGATTGCATCCGAAGTCCTCTTTGAACGGAAAAGTTGCTCGGTATCAGAATCCACATTGAAAGAAGACTCGAGCACCTTCGGAGATAGAGCTTTCCAACAACCAATACTTCCAGCCATGTGGGTGAAGATCGGGCTGCAGCAAAGTAATAAATACATTAGCAATTTTTTTTTAACTTCAACCAAAGAAATTTGGAACTTACATGTAAGTATAAGGTGATTGGAGACGTAACCAACAAAATCTGAGAATGTAAAAAGGACTTACTTAGGAGTAGTGATGATGGAGAACCATTCCAAGCCTTCTGGATCAGCAATTTTTGAAACAATAAAGAATCTAGGAACAATGAACAAGTTACCAGCTTTGACGGTTGTTTCCAAGACCCTCTTCCCATCAACACCAACAACTTGGGCACGGCCACTGCCTCTAACAATGTAAGTCACCTGCAATGCAGAGTCACAAGAAAACCCAGGGGAGCACATGGCACTTCCGTCCAACCTAACAAGATCAGCACCAAGCCCAACCTCTCCGACCAAAGGAAGGTTCTTAGTATTCAAAACAACAACTCTTCCACCACCCTTGATATCAACATCTAGAGGAGCTTCTTCGCAATTCAATGTCATCCCATCTCTATGCTCGTTCTTTGGCTCAGGCAAATTAGATGCCCCCAACTTAACAATGCCCTGACCACTTTGCTTGCCAACAAGAGTCTTCACAACACTCTCCTCCAAATCCCATGCTCGGCCGACAAACTCAGTTGAGAAACCAGTGAAAATGCCATTAGTACCAGTGAGATAGAAGTTGGTGAACTCACCCCTTTTGTGAGCTGTTTTGGTATCACCCAAGAAAAGAACTACAAACTCAGTGTCCTCCTTGTTGTGCCACCAAGTGATAACTCCGAAAGGAAGGGCAATGGCATCACCCTTCTTCACTGGAAGAACCTTCTCTTCCTTCTCCGGGAGGACAATTCCAACAACACCACTTCCTGAATAAGAAAATAAAAGTAAATTCCATAGTTACAATATCATAGTAAATGCTAGAATCATTTCAACAATCATAGATTTATAGAGCACCTTAGTGGCCACAAAACCATAACCTTGGAATATGATTGACTATGATTCATTAAACTATTCCATAGTAATGATAGTATTGGTCTTTACTAGATTTATAAATTGCAATCTCATTCAGAAACACACAGAAAAATCCAAAGAAACCCACATGATCATTTGATTAAAAAAAACGCGATCAAACATCATCAGCTATTATAAAACTCCCACATGATCCCCTAATATATTTCACAATTCCACATGTTAATTGATATAAAAAAAAATAAAAATAAAAATAAAAACCCATTTGATCCTATTTGATCTACACTCATCCATAAATTTCATGGTTCAACAAAAACAAATGAGAAAACAAACACGTACCATCAAGCCGATCATGAACTTTCAAACGCCATCATCAACAGTTATGAACTAATTGAATCGTAATGACAATTCAGAAAGCACTAGAAAACAATACCTTGGAGGATATAAGCAACTCTGGCAGAATCCGAGTAATTGGGGAGAGCAAAGCCGTTCTTCTCAAGGGCTAGCTTGGCAGCGCCGATGTTACCTTCACGGAGCATGGGAAGCTCCGATGGGCACCAAGCAAAGTAAGAACCTCCATCTCCTCCATAAACCTTCTTGGCCAACTTTGGTGCAAGATCAATATCCATCTTCACAAATTTTCTTTAACCCTGAAACCAAAAAACCCAGAACGAGAGGAAAGTGATAGTAGCACTATATCGAGCACAATGTGTGAGGGATGAGAAATGCATTGTGTTTGGGTATCCATATATAGGAGTATTGAGAAGGAAGTGTACCAAGCAAAGATGATCTGTTATGGAATCTGATTAGGAAGTGGAGTAATTTCGGATTGAATTGAGGATAACATACGGTGATTTGACTAGTAACTTTTTTACTCGGTCTGTAAATGTTTTTGATCCGGAGTGGAAGGAGATTTGTTGAAGAAGAACTAGTAGTAGGAGTTTAGGACAGTTGTACATAAACTCTGTCAGTCACATATCACTTGTTTTCCATCTCAGTGTCTTTAATTCAGACCCAAAAAAAAAAAAGTCTTTAATAGGGTTAATTTTATTTTGCACCCTAGTGTATATAGTTTTCTTTTTCTTTCACAATGCACCCCAATTTTGAGAAATTAAGTTTTCATTTTACCTCAATTGTTAAACGTAAAGATGTACACGATGATGCCAATTGTGGCCTAGAGGGGGCTGTGGCTTCCACTGATTTTTTTAATGAATTTATAAAAGGGAAAATGCTCGTTTACCCAATTTTAGGCTAAAAATTGCCCACTTGCTCCACCAACTGTTTTTTAACCCCATTTACCCAAAACACTCTAAGGGATTATTTCCCCTTTACCCAATTAATTCTTTTTTCTTTTTTTTTGAGACTTTTTTGCCCTCTCCTTCTTTCTCACTTAGAGAGAGAAGTCACCCTCCACCTTGCTGTGCTCCGGTGACCAGTGGCCGGCGTGGTCTCCGGCGACCGGTGACCTGACTCCGGCGAACGGTGACCGGATTCCGGCGACCGGTGACCGGATTCCGACGACCGGTGACCGGATTCCAGAATCCGGCTATTATTGCCCCCCAGTAATCATATTACTACCCCCCAGTAATCATATTATTGCCTCCCAAAAATCATATTATTGACGTCCAGTGAATTGTATGAACTCCTAAAACCAAAATGAATACACTACAGGAACAATTAATCAATTTATAATCATATTACTGCCCCCCAGTAATCATATTATTATGCCTAAAAAATTTAATTCTTTTAATGGAATAAAGGTAATTAGTCCACACAATTGTCCTATAATTTCAATTATTCTGCATTTTTTTATATAATAAAATCCTTATAGTTTAATATTGTGGAGACTAAAAAAATATTATTCTAAAGAAATTATTAAATCGATAGATGAATAATTTATTTTAAAATTTACTTTATATTTTTCCCAGCTGAATTATATAACTTTTTTTTTTTTTTTTAAAGGTGGATTTCATTAAACGCATGCCAATGTGGCCATTACATATCCTTCTGTTGCCTTCAACTAGACAGATCAAGAAGTCGTGGCAAGAGAACTACTGCGATACATAGAGACAGACCATCTATATTCGAATTAACCGCTCTCTTATTTAAAAGTGAGCCTATAACTATGGAAAATAGCAAAGACATAGTAAATAGGCTCCTACCACAATGAACTAGATTTTTTCCTTGCCCTTCAAGCTAGGGCTTGGAGGCTTGCCCGAGTACAAAACAGTGAGGACTTCTTCAGCAGAGACCTTTGTTGCCTTAGTAGTTTTATTTTTGGATCCTAAAGGTCTTCCCCTCTTCTTCTTTGCACTTGGCAACTCAAGTAATGGTTTTGGCAACATAACTTCAGTCGGCACCAACATACCTCCTGGAGTTTCTACAAGGCCCAAAGACTTAGCGCTAAATTTCGAGGAGAATTCAGGCATCCTAACCTTTTTTGCAGAAGCAACTGGACTTGATCTTCCTGCAAGCAAGTCAGACATCAAGAAATGCAATTTTTGTGGGGAGGGAAAAGATCGGCCCCTCTTAGCTGGACCGTCTGCCTCAACTGGAACAAGAGCAAGGGAGTCCCCATCACTAGGTTCCCGCACAGTAGCATTTTTGATGATCACCGGTCTCCTTGGCTTGCTGGACTCAGGACCCCCAAACAACGATCTACCCACCGGTGGCAAAATGGGCGTGGTGATGCCTCGAAACCTAAAGGTTCCCTCCTTGAACTGATGACCTTGTACTCCAAGAAATTGGTGAGTAAGGTCCAGTTTACGAGCAACTGGTTGTTCCATGGTTTTCACAACAGATGTCACCATGTTAGGGTTGCAGGGGCTTTTCTCATGAAAGACACAAGCACAGATATCACACATGCCTACCATATTTTCATACAGAAAGTGTACCTCCTGCTCAACACCCTTAGCAAACTTTAGGGTTTTTTTTTTTCAGATAAAATGGTTTCATGATCGAGTAGGATACTCGAACTCGAATCTCCCCTGTGGCATCAAATAGCTTTCCATTGATGTCCAGATACTTGCCTGCCACCGTAGCCACATTTGCAATGGTTGTTCGCTGTTCAAACGCTGGAGGCATATCAGTTATACGAACCCAGAAGAAAAGATCAAGCAAAGGCACCGATCTCAGCGGTGCAATACCATCATAAGGCTGCAATACCACGAGAGTCCGGTGAAAAATCCATGGCCCGCCCATCAACACCTTCCTGCAGTCACTCTTGAGATCAAAAGAGAACATAAACCGATCTGGTGTCCTCTGCTGAACATTAAAGCCTTGACTCAAAACCCAAACACGCCGGAAGTGACGCTTCAGATCCATCGCCGTCGTTGGCTTCGTGGTGAGGGGTCGTGCCAAGAGATAGGACTGGGACGTACGTTGCGCACCTCCCTCAGTTATGTTAGAGATGTCCACAACGTCATTGCTTGCAATGGCAAGCGAAGTGGCAAAGTTCCTGGTAACAGAGTCGATATTTGCCATGATAGGCAGTGAGATAGGGTAGGAGATCGATGGGTGTGGTTGGAGAAGCCGCCGACAGATGCTGGAATTGGATGTTAGGGTTTCTAGGTTTGTGCGGCCATGGGAGCCTTTAGGTTTGTGCGGTCGGAATTGGATGCTGAATTATATAACTTAGTCTAGTTTTATTGGGTTTTATATTTACTTTCCAAGTTTGGTACTATGAAAAATGGTTAGAGCATCTTTAGCAATGCTAGCCATTTTTGAGTCAAATTTTAGCTAAAGTAGCTAAAAAGTCATTTTAGCTAGCCACTTTAGAATTACGTCTGCATCAATGCTCTCTATTTTAGCTAGTTTTGAATTTATATTATTTTTTAAATGAATATTAAATAGTTTAAATGTATTTATAAATTACATAAAATAACTTAAAATGAATATTTTAAATTATAGAGAGCCTCATCCCGCTCTCTATATTTAGGAGCGAGATAGCTAAAAGTTATAATAGAGAGCCACTTAGGAGTCTGGTGCAGCTGCTAAAATAGATAAAAAGCTAAACATGTTCTCCAAAATAACTAAAGAGCCACAATAGAGAGTCTGCTAAAGATACTCTTAAATTGCAAAAGTAGAAGTTGTTGAAATGTTTCATGGTATGTATCATGAATTTATGTCTCATTAGTTATTGCTTTATATATTTCTTGTTTACGGTGTATCAAACTAACAATTGGTTGAGCCATATATGTATTTGGTAATGAGGGAATTTTTATGTACGTATGAGAGCCTTAGGATTTTTTCTCGTGACCAAGCGGCGATAACTTCGTATTCTTATGCCAATCTAGGGTGGCGTTTGTCCTCCGCCTTTAGCCGCTTTGGTCTTGGCTAGTTCATCTACAGGTGACATCATCCAAGCGGTGTCGCGTGGCCTTCGACCCTCATTTTGCTTGCACCTTTAGGTAATAAGATCTAGCGTAGGTCGTGCTTTGAATCTGCAAGGGCGACCTATTTATGTAAACTAAACTTGTCATTTTGTCATAGTTGATATTTATAAGATTAAAAATTAGTCTACCAATAATTGCTCACAGAAGAGCTAATTTTGATACAACCCTAGGCTCGACGAGAGTAGACGAGTAACGGCGGCTGCGAAACCCTCTTTGGTTCCTTCCAATCTCTGGTTGTTCTAGCAGGTGAGGCTTCTTACTGTGGGTGTCGAAGTCGTGGGCTCTCTTTCTCGGATTCCAGGTGGTTGGATCCCGGAGAATTGGATGTGGGTCGAGGGCGGATTCAATCTCCCTAACTTCGGGCACTGGGCAAGTGATTGGAGGGCAGCATTAAATTTCCTCTATAGGTCCTTCGAAGATCCAAGTTTCAGCGGCGGCGTTGCGTGCCGGCGTCAGTGCAGTTCGACTACGGTGAGTTCAGATCGAACTCGTCGGCGTTGAGTTTGCTCCCAACCAGATTCATCTGGTTTTTTGGTGGTTCGCTGTTACAGGAGAGATGGGGTGGTGGCAATACCGGCAGCCAAAGAATAAATGTAAATTGAGTGTATGCATGATAAACATCACAGTACCATATATATAACAAGTTTGTCTTTTGAATCGATATTCCAATAACAAGTATGTTAGGTAGAATATTATTTCTTGTGTGTGTGTGAAGCTGTTCGGTGAGAAATAACTAGGCAATATAATTTTGAGTTTGGACTTTTGAGAACAAAAGATAAAGAGAGGACTCATTTCATTACTTTTTGGTATAGAAAGTAAAACAATGACCATAGTAACAATTGAAATTATCCAACGTTGACTTATTTTTCAAAGTAATGATGCTAAATATCTTTTATGTCTGGCACTACACTAGCTCATACGCCTCATTTGGTGCTCATGCTTATTTGTTCCTTTAAAAAATTGAACAAGATATAATCCAAGCCCACTAATTAGTTGTATTGTCATATTCTAACTTATTATGATTTGGTACGTGAATAAGTTTTTTTATTGGTAACCTTACTTTATATAGTTTATGTTGCTTTTGGAATATTATTTCTAGTCAAGAGCTTAACCACTATAGTAATCATAATAGGGATTGCACAACAGATCGATTAGATAAAATACAAAGGAATAAAAAAGAAAAATTGCATCCCAGATTATATACTTGAAAGATAATAAATCAAACTTTTTAGACTGTAAAACATGCTTTCACGTTACATTAGAGGAAAATGAAACTCCTAATTTAGTATAATCCAAACTCTTTTCTTGACCAAATTAGGAGTTTCATTTTCCTCTAATGTAATGTGAAAGCATTTTTTACATACTAAAAAGTTTGATTTATTATCTTTCAAGTATATAATCTGGGTACTTTTTTCTTTGGGAAATCACATACTAATATTGCTTGGAGGCAATCTTGTTTACCAACATCTAAAGGCGGTTTAGGGATTAGACCGGCTGATAACTTTAATAAAGTTGTCCTAGCTAAGCTAGGTTGGAAAGTTTTAACCCACCTGAAAATTGGTGGGTTCAATTAATAACAAGAAATATCTTAAGAATAGTCACTTTTTGACTACTCAAAAGAAAGCTTCGCATTCTTTGGCATGGAAAGGCATCTTAGATGCTAGATTTACTCTCTGAAGGTCTTAGATGGACTGTTGCTGATGGCCAGTATTCTTTTTTGGTCTTTCAATTGCAGGGCCGGTCCTAAGACTCTAACAGCCTGAAGCGAAGAAATAAAATGTGGCCCCTCATGTGTGTGTGTGTGTGTGTGTATCGTCAAAACGCAGTACAAAATTTTGTGTAGAATTAATAACAAAACAAAAATATATGAATGTTGATTCGTATATAAATTTCTGAAATACAAAAAGTAGTTAAAATAATTAATATATAGGCTAGGATTTTTGGTCAAAATCTTTATATGGAGAAGGAAATGAATTAGTTATTTATATGAAAAAGGAGAAGGAAATGAATTAGTTATTTATATGAAAAAGGAGAAGGAAATGAATTAGTTATTTATATGAAAAAGGAAAAGGAAATGAATTAATTGTCTGTTTTCATATGAAAAAGGATAAGAAAAAAAATCAGTTTTCATAAGGAAAATATTTTTATATGGAGAAAGAAATGAATTATTGATATGAAAAAGGAAAAGACAATTATTAATTGTCTGTTTTTATACGGAAAAGTTCAAAAAAAAAAGTAAAAATAAAATACGCATATGAGGTTCAAACCTTGGTTGGTTCAGAAAGAGACCAAGCTGTTGCCGCTGGAGCAACACATCAGTTTGTGTCTATGATAGCACAGAAAATATATATACTATATATAACATATATACATAATTAAATTTCTCCGAGGCCCCCGGAAACCGGTGGCCTGAGACGGCTGCCTCAGGCAGCAGCCCTCAGGGCCGGCTCTGTTCAATTGGATTATGCATTTTCCTTTATTTTTACTTATTCCAGAACAACAGAGAAATCAATTAGATTGGTTTCTTACAGTTTCTCATTTTGTTCATAATACGTCTTGGGATAAAGAAGCTTTGCTAAATATTTTTCCTGTTGATATTGTTGATAAGATCATAGCTATTCCTTTGCCTTTGTATCCTACTCAGGATGAGTTTGTTTGGGGACTTTCCGGATCAGGTACTTTCATTGTTAAAAGTGCTTCTTGGCTTCAATCTCAACAGGTTCATGCTCACTCTAAAGCTTCTTTGTTAAATAAAATGTGGAAGTTAAATTTACCTCCTAAAGTTAAGATCTTTGCTTGGATTCTGATTAAAAATCGTTTACGAACAAGAGATAAACTTTCTGCTTATAATCATAATATTTCTCCCATTTGTCCTTTTTGTACTAATTCTCCAGAAACTATTGACCATCTTTTTATGCATTGTCCATTCTCTCATCAGGTTTGGACTTTGGCTCATTCTTCTAATCCTCTTCAATAGAATGACTCTTTTATTTCTTGGCTAGATCATATTAATAATGCAGGTTCATCTTCTGATTCTCTTGCTCAAGCGCTGCTTATTTCTTGGTCCATTTGGCATTTTAGGAATAGGTTAATCTTTCAGCAATTAGTTTTTTCCCCTAATAAAACCTTCTTTGGGACTGTTATTATGGGAACTAATTACTGTCAGGCTAACCCTAAGACTAGTCAACCTAAGTTTTCGAAATATTTCCATGTGAAATGGCAACCTCTTAATTCAGAGCAAGTGAAATTAAATTTTGATGGTTCCGTTAGGAATGGCTCAGCTACTATTGGTTTTGTTATTCGGAATTCGGATGGAAATCCTTTAGTTGTATCTAACAAAAGATTAGGTCATTCTAGTGTTCTCATTGCAGAAGCAACTGCTCTCAGAGATGGTTTACACACTGCCTTATTTCATCATCAATTTAATATCTCTGTTGAGGGGGATTCGAAGCTTTTGATCAACTGCATTCAAGGCAAGACTATTGTTCCTTGGAGAATTAAAGTTCTGGTTCAAGATATTAAGTATCTAGCTCAGCAGTTTAATTCCATTGTCTTCCAGCATATATACCGAGAAGCCAACTTTGTTGCTGATCATCTAGCATCCTTAGTTCATCAATCTCAGAACCCGACTGTTTGGTTCTTTTGCCTTCCCCTTTCTGTGTCTCTAGCGTTCCATTTGGATAAGCTGGGAGGGGGAGTTAGTCGTGGTTTTGTGTTTTAGTTTTTTTTTTTTTTTTTGTGTTTTTGTGTCATAAAAAAAAAAAAACTCTTTTCTTGACCCCATCACCACTTGCACTAACTTTAAGAACAGAAAATTTCTTTTTAGATGTTTTATACACAAAAAAGTTATAACAAAAAAAAAAGAAAAAAAAAAGAGAGAGATGAAGTTTTATAATGTAAGTCCAAAAATTGGAGAACAAATTCACCAAAAAGATTATAGTTGAGAATAAGATTCGATATGAGATGACACTGCCTTCTTTGTAAAGAAAGACCATGATCATGGATAAAGGCAAATCCCTACTTTCTTTTTTCTTTTTCAATATTATCCAATATCTAATCTCATTGTCATATTGGTTAATAGTTGAATAATAAGAGTGCAGCTTGGAATTTCAAGTTTGTGTTATTGTGTACCAAGATTCCGATAAGCACCAAATTTATCCAAATATTATTTCTTGCTTAACTAATATTTGTTTATCCAAATGTGTAATCTTATTGGATAAGTAAATCAGATGTGCAATTAGGGATGAGATTTGTCATTTCTTGCTTAAAGGGTAAAGAAGTTTAAGACCATAAAAAAAATAAAGACTAAATTAATAATTATTAAAAGTGCATCGTGAATTCGTGATCCCTGTTTGACTCTTGATTAAATTACTAAACCTAAGGGATTTTGTGAGCATCGTGAATTCGTGATCCTTGTTTGACTCTTGATTAAATTACTAAACCTAAGGGATTTTGTGATATTATGTATTAATGACATTCAAATTAGATTAGAATTGCAATATCAATCACATTTTTTACACAAACTAAATAATAATTTAGCGTACTTTCCATAATGTTGGTAAAGAACTAAAGATGCAAAACCTTCTAAAAAAAAAGGTTTTGAGTTATTTTGTGCATTACTTTCAAGGATTCGACCGCAATATTTGAAGGGATCCAAGCATTAATTGACGGATGTTCGAAATTTCAAATTTTCAAAAAAAAATTCTACTAGCATTCATAAAGTTAAAGACGGAAATTTGGTTAGCTTACAAATATTATCCAAACAAAGATAGAAAAAATGAAACGTATAGTTTGTCAAGATCTATATTACCAACTAATCTTCCAAAAATATCAAATTTCCCCATTCATTACATCTTATCTTATGCTAAATTCAATCCGGGTTAGGATAATCCAGATATATTAATCCATTTTGTAATCAAATACTACCTCCCTCCGAATCTTTCTCCTTGTAGAAGATGACATTTACTATAGTACTGCTATATATACACCACAAGACAAGACCGCTCACACATTTAGTACCATCATCACTTTCCTCTCGTTTTGGGTTTTTTGCTTTCTGGGTTAGAGAAAAGATGGAGATTGATCTTACACCAAGGTTGGCTAAGAAGGTTTATGGAGGAGATGGTGGTTCCTACTCTGCCTGGTCCCCGTCGGATCTTCCCATGCTCCGGGAAGGTGACATCGGAGCTGCCAAGCTCTCTCTGGAGAGGGACGGCTTTGCTCTCCCCAGTTACTCTGACTCTGCCAGAGTTGCTTATGTCCTTCAAGGTATCGTTTTGTTCTGCTAGCTTTGTTAAATGATATTGTGATTACAGTGCAGAATTGCTGTGAATTGAACTGCTTGATCTTATTAGTTGGCTATTGATTTCTGTGAATCCTGGATGAAAGTGCTTACAATCTTATTAGTTAGCTATTGATTTTTGTGGATCATGAGTGATTGCCTTTATGATATTAGAATAAGATCACTACACCATAAACTTTCATTCATAGCATTCGAAAAATAAGATCGTGGGTTTGAATTTTTCATGATCGGCTTGATCTTGTATATATGTTCTTAGTTGTTTAATTGCTAGCGAATCGTGAAAGTCATATATGAAATAGTTTACAATAAGATCCTTTAAAAAAAAAAAAAAGATAACAGTGATTGTCTTTGCAAAGGTCGATCCCTTTTTAACGGTGATCATGTGTTTTTTTTTTTTCCTTGGATCCATACTTTTGGTATTATTGTAAGTTGTTGAAATCACTCCGGTACGTAGCCTTTTGTTTTATTAATGATAAGTGCTTGGATCATGTTATCATTTGTTTTGTGTGTTCAATGGTTATGCCATGCTGTTCTCTTTTCTTTTTCGTTTTTTTTTCCTTACACCACGGGGAAATTCTGTTAATTTTGTTTACTTTTCTTGGGCCTCAGGTAACGGAGTAGTCGGAATTGTTTTGCCGGAGAAAGAAGAAAAAGTTCTTCCAGTGAAGAAGGGTGATGCCATTGCCCTGCCTTTTGGAGTTATCACTTGGTGGTACAACAAGGAGGACACTGAGTTTGTGGTTCTTTTCTTGGGTGATACCAAAACAGCTCACAAACGGGGAGAGTTCACCAATTTCTATCTCAATGGTTCTAATGGCATTTTCACTGGCTTCTCAACTGAGTTTGTCGGCCGAGCATGGGATTTGGAGGAGAGTGTTGTGAAGACTCTTGTTGGCAAGCAAACCGGCAAGGGCATTGTTAAGTTGGGGGGAGCTAATTTGCCTGAACCAAAGAAGGAACATAGAGATGGGATGACATTGAACTGCGAAGAGGCTCCTCTTGATGTTGATATCAAGGGTGGTGGGAGAGTTGTTGTTTTGAATACTAAGAATCTTCCTTTGGTTGGTGAGGTTGGGCTTGGTGCTGATCTTGTTAGGTTGGATGGAAGTGCTATGTGCTCCCCTGGATTTTCTTGTGACTCTGCATTGCAGGTGACTTACATTGTTAGGGGCAGTGGCCGTGTGCAAGTTGTTGGTGTAGATGGGAAGAGGGTCTTGGAAACAACTGTTACAGCTGGCAACTTGTTCATTGTTCCTCGATTCTTTGTCGTTTCGAAGATTGCTGATCCAGAAGGCTTGGAATGGTTCTCCATCATCACCACTCCCAACCCAATATTCACTCATTTGGCTGGAAGTATTGGAGCTTGGAAGGCATTATCTCCTCAGGTGCTTGAGGCTTCCTTCAAAGTGGATTCAGACACTGAGAAACTCTTTCGATCAAAGAGAACTTCTGATGCAATCTTCTTCCCTCCTCCAAAGTGAACCCATGAGCTAATTAAGCTCTATGTTCTTTAGGTTTCATTGGCTCTTTTAGTTGAGATTTCTTTGGTTTTTTAAGTCTTCATGTGAGTTTGAAATGTTTAATTTCGACTAAAGTTTGACTTTTTAAAATTGAGTATATGTTAAATTTTCTTTGTTAGATTCTCGATTGTTAATTTCACTCTATAATTTCATGCTAAACCATTTACTATTACATTTAAATGGACAAAGAAGATCCTCTGCAAGACTGCAAACATGATAATCCTACTCTCGTTTAACCTAAAAATGTATCCCCTGATTAGAAGCATAGGATTGAAACAACTGTCCTGGTTCGTTAGGGAAGGAACTCAATTTGGCCAAAAAAAAAAAAACAGAGAGAGAGAGAGACATGAAATGATGAGGTGAAAAGTTAAAAAACATCGAAAGTGTGGCTGCTGGGATTCGAGCCCAGGTCTCCACGGCCACAACGTGGAATTCTCACCACTAAACTACAGCCACAAAGTTGACAATGTGTGTCCCTTTATTTTCTATATTAGAAAAGTATATGAATCTCTCATCTAATTGTTCCGCTGAACAACTATACAAAAGCCAGTACATACAGGTTACGATATTTGCTTGGAAATTCCTTTATTTCCTAAAAAGTGATAGAGATCCAACGACTGAATTTTCTAAAACTTGGTTTTATACCCCGACTCGTCATGTGTTGATAGTGTTCGGAAAAATTAGTACAAAAACAATTTAATCACAGTAATGAACACTTCAAAATTGTGTCGTCCCTAAACAAACTTAGAACCAAATCATTCTCAAATTCTCAATTAGAATAGGAAATACAATTGACCAAAAAAAAAGGAACAGGAAATACAGGTTGAATTGCAAGAACTTGAGTACAAGAAAGAACTATTTCTTCCATTTCTCTAATGAAATGTTGCAGTAGCATTTTACATTCTTTGGTCGTGTATTCCAAAAAGTTTGCAAGATAAAATACTAAAAACACTTCTGTTCCTTTAGTTAGTCTATACTCAATCATCCCTATGGAATTGTGGATCTTCAAGAATTTGGGTCTCCAGCTTGCTTCAAAGAATCCATTTGCATGCGGTGTGGTCGAGACTCCATTTAGATCAGGTATCCCACATCCAAGGTTGTTCACAGGTGCAGCTCTATACTTATAAAAACCAAAGCTGTCCATTGATCAAAGTTGGAGGCAGTACCAGCACAACATATCAAAGTTAACGTACTGTCAAACCCAAACACTATCAAGGGATCCCCTTTACTGGGCTAGAAGGTCCATCCTGCACTTTGTCTGACGGGGACGGATTTGGAGTTGCATTTCTCATAAACGTTTTTGCATATAGGGAACCAAAGACAACCACCTGATCAATGTAAGAAAAGTAGTGTTGGGCAACATGAAGTTTAGGAATTTAGAAAGAGAATAAAACTATTAGGGTTAAGGATGAGGCTTACAGCTCCAATCCACTGTTCCCAGCTAAGCGGGTGATGAAACCACATGCATGATAGCATAATGCTGACCAACTTCAGCACCAAACAGAAGACCCCAGTTATTAGTACCATCAATATTTGAAAAAACAAAAGAGAAAATTCAAGGATTATTTGGGAGTTATGATTTACCTGTCTTGTGGTCATTATAGTGGCAAACGTTAGAGCACCAAATGTGCGAATTGTGTAAGAAATGAAAAATTGGCTAGCTGTTGCCACCTGCAACACAAACAATAAGTATATCAGGAAACAGCAGAGAGAGGGAAAATAAAAAGGGAGAGAGAAGGGGAAAAAACTTGAACAACGGATGTAATCATGGATTAAAAAAAAAAATTAACGAGTGATTAAATGGGGGTAGGACAAGCAGGAATTATAATAGGAAGTAAAGGTCTCTTACAGTCGAAAGCAGTGCGATGTCAAAGAAACAATCATTGTGGCTAGAAACAAATTGTATTGCTGGAACCAGTTGTCCTTGTAATATAAGACCTGAAAGGTAATGCAACAAATAACCAACTGCTAAAAGCAACAGAAAAAAAATCAAATGGAGAAAAGGTAAAGGAGGCTTGCAAACTAAATACCTTTCAAAAAATAAATAACCATAAGGCAAGATGCTTACAGTCCCCTACTAATGAAAACGGTCAGGTTTCAAAGTTTTGTTGACTTAAACCCTCGCATGCTAATAAACTACTTAACCATTGTAAGACTTTCTACACAAAAAGTTTGGGAATGTGAAGCAGAAACAGATATTGCATATTGATATACAATATCCATTGGCAATAAATGCAAGTACACCCTTTATCTAACCCAAACAGTCAAAAAGATGAAGCGAGTGGCTAGCCTGCTGAGTTGGTTCATGGTTTAAGCACCAATCATGCAAAACACATCCCAGATGACTTTATCCTCCTCAATCAGCTACGAAAATGAAATAGAACCAACTACACAATTTTTTTTTTAGTAGAAATGACAATTTTTTCCCACCCCATCTCTCCAATGACGCCAGTTAGATTTGAACATGTGACCTCCACAGTGTCAGTTATTTCAGATACCCAACAGACCACAGACCACAGCTCACCGGCAACCAACTACATAGATCTGATTTAAGCAATAAGATGCTTATGCAACAAAATTGCAAAATATATCCTCCCACCTGACTAACCAACCTAATGATCGGGCCAAAAGATTTAGACAAGACAGATCCAAACATAACCAAAAGGCTTCAAATCAAGCTATTAAAATAGCAACAAAACAACCAAATTTGCCTACAAAAGTACAACGCAATAAGATTAGAACAGCAACAACCAGAAAAGTAATAATAGTAATAATAAGATCTTACCGCTCAAGCTAAGAACACAAGAACAGAACGTTGTGTAGAATATTTGATTGTGTATCTCCATATCATAACCTTTAAAAAGTTTGTCTTGGAATGTGCTTGTAAAGCCATCAAACCTATTAGACAGAGAAATGAGGATCTACATGGATAAGAAATACATAAATTTTAATTCCAAACATGTGGCATCATTTGCCAATGGCCAATGTTATTGCTAAAAAGTGAAAGAAATTAGGAATGATATTAGACAAATGCAAAATATCAAAGCTGCCATGGTGGTATTATGAAAGCGTAACTTTCAACTTACTTTTTTGGTATAATTTTACCTCTGTAAGGAACCATAAAAACATTGCAACAATTTAGCACACTAGGGGACATATAATCCTATGTCATAGTTATCCTAGCAATCTGATCTAGCATTATAGGGATCTCACTTCCGTCCGAGGTGAGGTGAGGTGTGAGTATCAAAAAAGGAGGAACTACTTTCAATAGCATGCGTAGAAACAAAAGTAATAACTTATTACAATAACTGGATATGTAAGTAGAATAAATTCATATGTTTTAATTGAAGGCCATTTAACGTTTATTTCAACAGCTAATGACAAAAAAAATACAAAAAGCATAACCATAAAGGAAAGGTCCAGAATATACCCAAGGTAACCGATCATAAGAGAGACGCCCCACATAGTATTTTCTCTTGCTCTACCAAATGCATCAGTTGGGCCCAAGTCAGACCCTGCCTACAATCAAAAGCACAACACAATCAGTCGTATCCATGTCAAAGAACAAAATTGACCAAAATGTTGTGCATCATCAACAAAAAGATGTCACACAAACAACTGTCTCATGCATCAACAGAGGTAGCATCTTCATAGATAAGTGAAGGAGTATGTTGCCAAGTGATAATAAATTATAGGTCATCTGCTATCACATCTTTTGTCAGAAAGCGTCCCAGAGTGCATATTGTGGCAAAGAACTTGGCAATGTGATATCATAGTATGAGACAATAAATCGGCATCCCGAAGCTTAGTTGGTTTAAACTAAGCAGTCTGAACTGTAATTAAACTCAGAACCTCTGTGACCAACTATGAAAGTAAAGAAAACAATCCTGAAAGCATGTGCAGCTTAACAGGTACAATGGCATAAATTAAGATATTGAATGCAATGGAGAATTATCCTTGGAAGTAACCGCAAAACTCCATATGCATTATTATATCATTAAACACCCCACATAGCAGTCATTGTTCAAGACATTTAAAGAAAAAATGGTAATAGAAAATTATTAGTATCCATGCAAAGTGGCAGAATGTTGATGTTTGGTGCAAGTTTCCAAGACACCATCATCTTCATGGGCATGCCTGGTTAAACTAACTAAAGTAAACTTTACTGGGAACCAGAGACTGGTGACGATCATAACCACTTCCTTCTCAATACAACCAATTGTATGTGCAAGCCTGAGTGGAAAATATAAGGAATTAAACTGAGAGACTGAGGACATACCGGATATAGTATAAATATTGAACAGCCAACTGTAACTAGAAAAGCAAACAAATAGTCACGCCCCTTGTATTTCTTTTGCATAATGATGGTACCCCAAACCTGCATAAACAATCACAGCATGAATGAAAAACAAAGAGCATAAGACTATGTTCCTTGTGGAAAACCTAGGGTTGCAACTAGCAATAAATCTTTCATTGATGACAGAATTGTTGGAAACGACATTGAGGTAGCACATGCTCTCTCCAGCTAATGACTTAAACTATGAATTAGATGTTCATTTGTTACTTTTTTAGAACTGTGTTTGACAGTTTGGTCTTGGTTAGTCTCCTCACATCTTAGGTTCATCTTGACACCAACTTTCATCAGACCCTTAAACACTTGTGAGCCGCCAATCATTCTAAGCTTGTCCGCCAACTTCTGGCCTCACATTTACAGTGGGAGGTTCGGGACTAAGTGCCTATTTATATGCCCTATGACTATATTCCTGGCATTTCCGAAATAGTTTAAGAAACAATAACCCCAATGCCTATCATGCTCCATACGACCCTCCTTCCCTCCCCATATTCAGGCAAATGTTACTCTATGTTTTTAATCTTCATATTTCCCATATAGGAGGCTTCAACAACCAACTCCATATCTCATCAGCTTCACTATGCTCTAAAAGTGAGAGAAAGTTCTAAGAAAGAAAACTAAGCTTTCATCACAAAAATTGTACAAGAAACATTAACAAGGACACGGTGCCTAATTACACCCTCCTCCAGCCCTGCCCCTCCTCCACTTCCACCTTCCCAGAATACTCATCTTGACTGTAGTAAGTCATATTCTTTAAAGTTATATCAGATGCAGAAGTTAAACAACAAGTCTGATGCCATATTCCGACTGCCTCCTAGAAGCATTCCATTATCAAAGTGTTAGCGTCAAACTAATTCTTTCCTTTTCGTCCTCCGCTCGCAAAATCAACAGTTTTATGTGGAGACCCCAAATTTGTATATTTCAAAAGCTAAATGCAGTAACTAAGTTGAATGATCCCAAAGTTACATATAACCAACATACCCGAAATATGCTATAAAATCAGCAATAAAAGACTACAGAACCAAACAAATATAACTCTTCAAACTAGTAGACGGAATAAGAAACCATGCCCAGGTAAATTAAACTGAAAGACTGCATATAGTAAGTTGTAACCACCATAATTAGCCAGAGCTGTTTTGACTTACCATAACAGGTATCATCTTGGCACATTTTGCAAGTGTTTGAACAGGAAAGCTTACATACTTGAGGGCCTGGCACAAGCAATTATAGTCAGTAAAACACTAAAAATCTACAGCAAAAGTCTCCGATTTTGCGAAAAATTTGAAGGACCCAGAAGCTGAATTTTACCTCATACTGACATGTAGTGGTTAGTATATTGGTCACTGATACAAGGCCGTATTTGTAAAACGGAGCTACCGGATTCAAAGCCTTTTTACTTGAGATTAAAGCTCCGGCGGAAATCGCCGACGTTGTGATTCGGTTGCAGAGAACCAGAAACAATGAGTACTTGAAAAAGGCATGGTCTTCCCCGTAAGGCACTCTCATGATCTTCTCCTGCATTGAACAAGAAAAGCAAAGCAGCCAAAGATTGCAGCTTTTTCAGAACTCGGGGATTTGGGTCAACGGAATTGGTCAAATGTGAGAGAAAATCGGAACCTGTAGAACGCCGTAGGTGACGAGCGTGGTCATGATTCCGGTCACGGCGAAAACCCCTTTCCACAGCCTGCTGCGCTCTCGCGGACCGTCGAGCGACGTCGTTTCGGCCATGGCCCCCCGATTAACGAGACAGTGATTCTGATTCGAGGCGAAAACGGTGACGTTTTGAGTGGAGGTCGCCGGAGAATTAATGTGGGCGGCCGAGGATTGGGGATCAAATAGAGATGAGCCAGAGAGAGAGAGAGAGTGAGGGTTCGGAGGACACGTGGCGGGGGTTTAGGGGAGGGGTTGAGCCTGATGAGGGGTGCTCGGAATCGGCGGCGGCAATTTTTCTGGTTGGTGGAGACTGGTGTAGAGTCTTCGCCTTTGAAAAGTTGTCTGGCCACGTCATCGGCGGCCCCACACCACTGTGGGTACTCGTTCGGTGCTTTTTATTAAAGAGTTTTATGACAGGTTTAGGGGTTCCAAGACCGTTAAATTTGGTCAAACCATGTTTTGATATGGTGGTGTTTGTGTTTCCAAGACCATTCCACATTGGTTCATTAATGTAGACTAGATTTATTTATCAGAGGACCATTCCACATTTGTATATATTTTGGAATCCATTTTTCGATCGAATTCGGATGAAAAGAGGTGTCAAACAAGTCAGTTCGACCTAATTGAAATAAATTCGTGTGAGTTTTGGATTGTGTTCGAACTCATTCATATAATAATCCAATCAAACCATTATTATATTTTAAAATTATGAAGTTGTGACGATTTTTGTTTTTGTTTTTTTCTTTTTTGAGTTGAACATGTTTGGCTCCAAAACCAGTCTGGTTGCAAACAGTCTCTTTTGAACGTGCGCGAGCGTGCCATCCCCGTGGGGTGCAGTCGTCGGGGAGTTCCTTGACCTGACTTCTTCTCAAACGTTGTGGACGAGGAGAGCACCAACCTCGTCACCAGGTTCTTTTCTATGCCTTTCGGAAAATGACTTCTTGCCTTACGGGTAAGGGCTTGTGGTGTGATCTCTTCGCGTCACCGAATCGATACTCAACGTTGTAGGTTGAGCAGAGCAATCATCGAGAAGTTTGGAGAAAGCATGGGGTTTGCTAAAGCGTGACTTTAGCT
Source organism: Rosa rugosa (assembly GCF_958449725.1). NCBI lineage: Eukaryota > Viridiplantae > Streptophyta > Magnoliopsida > Rosales > Rosaceae > Rosa > Rosa rugosa. The sequence continues at coordinate 16,564,367 of NC_084821.1, read as the reverse complement.
TCGTTGGGTTGCGATGGCGTTACCCTTGCTTTGTTGGATTGCAACTAGGTTTGCTCCGAAGAGGCTTTGATAATCTGTGCGATTGATTGATTGAAGAGTTGTGTTGTTTCGTCCTTAAAACCTGGTATTTATACCCTAGGGTTTCGACTGTTCCTTGCCATAGAAGGATTATTGATTGAAGTTTCATATTCAATCTCCGCTACTTGATTCCAATAAGGGCTCGTTTTCCTTATGGATCTCGGAATGAGTGAAGCTATAACCTAAACCCAAGTAGACTTAATTTTGGGCCGCATGTATCGGCCCGCTATGCTAAATCCTCTAAAGGGATCTTGCCAAAATTACTTTTGGGCTCAAACAGAACATATATTAAGTTCAAAGGATAATGAATGGCAAATCCTAGCCTCTCCCTAACGGTGTTCTCCTTTGCGCTGATCCTAGCGCTGCTCTAGAGAGGCAACGAACACAGCGGCTCCGGCCACCCAATCTCGAGATGCCTGTGTCCCTTCCCTCTCGATGGTGTTTTGAATTCAGCAATGGTTGGATTGCCCTCTTGGGCTGGATCCTCTCTATCTCAGCTTCTCTGGTCGTTGGGGGTTTTTGACGTCTCTTCTAAATATGGGCGGCGGCCGGATCTTAGTTTGGACCAAGGCATGTGATGCCCCGAACCCGATCCCAAAGGTAGTGATGTGGCTTTTGGGCCACCGGAGGTTGATTGGCTCGAATCGGAGACTACTATGACAGACTGTGGCGTTGTCCTAGTTGTCACTATGCTGATCATGGAGGCGAAGTTGTGCAGTTTTTGGGCTGGGACGATGCTTTGGCGCCGATGTGGCTGAGAAAAGAATCTTCTGAGACTGATGATGACGCAACCGTGATGCTGACAAGGGCGAACAAGGGGTTGAACACTGGATTCTTACGCTGCTAGTGTTTCTGGTGGCTGTGTTAGAGACAGGGGTCACCTGTGGTTTGATGACGGCGACTTTGGAGTGCCTGGAGATGGGTGACCAAATCAATTTGGGCCTTTATGAATTTGGGCTTTGGTGGGTACCATACTATCTGGTTTTGGAGCTCTACTTGTCTTTGGGCCGGTTTTGTTGGGATCCAGATGGTCTAGCGGGCAATTGGGCCTTTCTAGGCTCAATTCCAAGCCAAGCTCTTGGTTGGGCTTGGGGCATTGAAGATGCATTCTGGACATGGGTCTTGGGTCCAGGGTAACTATGGGGTTTCTATGCCCATTCTTTAGTTAGTTTTCCATTACTAGCCTATTACTATGCGTCTTGATCATAGTTGAATAGGTTTACTTTGAATCAGTGAGCATGACATGTCGAATGAATGATCTTATCCTATGTATCACTGTAGTGTTTCTTCACTACAACTTCTTGTCTATCTGTACATGGTAGCGGAAGGATATGTAATGATCATTCCGGTCTTACCCTTATATTAATGAAAATCTCTATAATGCTTTTACTCAAAAAAAAAAAAAAAGTTCAAAGGATAATGTAAATGAATGTAAGTACACACAACCTATGGCAGCAGTTACTTACTAATTAGGCTAGCTGCCTGCAACAATCGCAAAAGCAAACTTATAAATCAATAAGTAGAAGTGGAAAAATGTCTTCACCTCTTCTCAAAACTATTCTAAAGGTGATCTCATTAAAACCTTGTTCAGATAAAACTCAATGGGACAAAACTCTGAACCAAGGAAAGAGTACCACCATGTAAAAAAACTAAGATTGTAGTTGACCATTGTCATCTTCGATTAAGATGTTTCTCACTTGATAGAGATTACTAGAGCCACAAACAGCACCAGCAACTTGATGAAAACTAATCGGATGAAGCAACTTGAATGTGGGACATCTTCCGATGTATGAAGTTGTGACATTTGAAAAACAAAAAAGAAGTTTAAACTCTGAAAATTTAAAATGGAAATCCTCTTGTAAAATATTTTGAATTGGACTGGAACACCTTATTTTCGTCTGATTCGCCCACTTCCCACTAATTTGATTCATCTACCTAAAAATTTCAAACAACTCAATTTTCTGTAAGAGAAATAATTAGGGGAATAAAATCCGTACTCCTCTGTTTTTATTTTTTTTTGGTAACTTAAATTTTGTGTTTTATATGAATTTCTATTAAAAAAAATGTGAATTAAAATAGAGAGTGTCCAATAATTAATCATGACAATACTGTTAAAAAATGATCACTTTGATGCATAAGACTTAGACAGTTCTCCATCACGGTTAAATTTAATTGGCTACAAAGAGTGTATTATCCGCATATAATAAGAACCTGGCATAAGAAAAGTTTAAATTTGGGTCCTTTTGGATAACGGCTAGAGTACAAAAGTTGCAAACACATCCATAACTAGAGGTGGGCTTTCTTCCTTCATGCATTACGTAATATGCAAGTTCTGATAATGAGAGAAGAGCTAGAGAAGAAGAACAAGTTCGAGTCTCTGAAAATTCTGTAATGGACTCTGCTTTATTTTCTCACCCCCTCATTCCTTACATCCTCACTAACTCGAGGTAATCCTTCTTTCCCTTAGTCGCGTTCCTAATTGTTTTTGTACGTGTAGAACATGTTTTACACCATTGATGATTCTTCTTCTTCTTCTATCACAGTTTGCATCGATATTTTGCGGCTCCTCAGAAGCAAAGGTGGTTGAATCCAAGTTGTTGGGCTATTGGGGTTTCTAGAACTGGAGAGGGAAACCTTTCTAATGATATTCCTTTAAAGAAAAGTGAAAATGGGTCTTTGTTGGGTGGCTTGGACGAGTCAGCTTCATCAGCACCAATAATTGGGACATTGGATGCTGAGATTACACCAGAGACCATTGATTTCTTTGTTAGTGATGCCGAGGGTGATCCTGATTCTCCATCGGAGGGCTACTCGTCCATAGAGCAAGCGCTCAATACATTACGCCAAGGAAAGGTTGGTTAATTCTTGTTTAGCTACTCCTTTCCAGCTATTTGACTCGACTAGTATGTGTATCGAATAGGAGTTTGCTAGTAGTGGATCTTGTGTTTGAGTATATATAGCTCAATGCAAGTTTTCAGAATGAGTGAAAACGAGACTACTCCCACATCATATACAACATTGTACGACCGTTTAAGTCTCATTTGGCCAAAGTAACAAGTTGAAACAATATCGATCAGTGTTGGTTTAGGTTTATAAATGAGTGGACACTGGCATGTTGCCCAAAAGTTGAAATATGTGACTCGATTGTGTTGGTTTCATGAAACTCAAATCATGAACAATTTAATGTCAACTGCCACTGATTTTTCTTTTTTCTTCTCTTTTGTGGTCTAGTTTGTGATTGTTGTAGATGATGAAAATGCGGAAGTTGAAGGAAACCTCGTCATGGCAGCATCATTTGCAAATCCTAGAAACATAGCATTCCTAATTAAACACGGATCTGGGATCGTCTCTGTAGGCATGAAGGAGGAGGATCTTGAAAGATTGAAGCTTCCTCTGATGTCACCAGAGACCGAAGACGAAGACTCTTCTGCCCCCACATTCACAATCACAGTGGTATATGATGCTTTTGCATTACCATACTGTACGTAATTCAAGTAAACGCAATTTGATAATGTTTGAGTTCATACATTAGTTTCTTTGGTTTTGTAGGATGCAAACATTGGAACATCTACTGGAGTATCAGCTCCAGACAGGGCAAAGACTGTTCTTGCTCTTTCATCTAAGGAGTCAAAGCCGGAAGATTTTAGAAGGCCTGGCCATGTGTTTCCCCTCAAGTACCGCAATGGTGGGGTTCTTCGGAGAGCTGGTCACACTGAGGCTTCTGTTGATCTGGTTGTTCTGGCGGGCTTGAGGCCAGTGTCTGTTCTTTCAGCCGTAGTTGATGCAGAAGATGGCTCTATGGCGTCTTTGCCCGGTTTAAAAAAACTGTCATTGGACCACAGCATTCCAATTGTCTCAATAACTGATCTGATTAGGTAATCAGTCTACTCGAGCATGCATTTCTCAATGAGTACCCTAAATAATTGTGGGACTAATGAAAAAAAGGAAGTTAACTTTGCTGCAGTTGAATTTGTTAAGTACAGTTCTTGACAAATAATGTGGAATGTACCACAGTTACTGACCACATTACTAATGGTATCTCTTACAAATGTGAATTGAGTCACCCTTTACAAGAGAGCGGTTAGCAATGTGACGAGAAATTGTGGCATAAACTCCACTACTGAAGTTGGTTAAAATACCTGAGTCTTCAGATGTATATAAATTGAAGTCAAACATGAAGTTGCTCAAACCTATGATGCATCATCATTTATCTGATAGGGTTTGATATGCTCACAGGTACAGGAGAAAGAGGGAAAAGATAGTTGAAAGAACTGCTCTATCGCGTTTGCCTACAAAATGGGGTCTGTTTCAGGCTTATTGCTACCGCTCAAAGCTAGACGGAACAGAACATGTTGCTGTTGTGAAAGTATGTAGCATTTGGCTTAGTAATTAGTATAGTAGGCTGCGATTGTATTAAACTTCTTCTAAGCTAACACCATCTGTTTCACTATTAACATCAACAGGGAAGCATAGGAAATGGAGAAGATGTGCTAGTAAGAGTTCATTCAGAGTGTTTGACAGGTGACATTTTTGGGTCGGGGAGGTGTGATTGTGGCAACCAGTTGGAATTGGCAATGCAGCTAATTGAACAAGCTGGTCGAGGAGCTGTTGTTTACCTTCGAGGTCATGAAGGAAGAGGCATTGGTCTTGGTCACAAACTTCAAGCCTATAATCTTCAAGACCAAGGCCATGACACAGTCCAGGCTAATATCGAACTTGGACTAGCTGTCGATGCTCGCGAATATGGAATTGGTGCACAGGTCAGTTTCGTAAACCATGGTCCTAATTGCAAATTCCTCACATTTGGTATGTTGCTCACAATATGACTTGACATTTTTGAATATTGACAACAGATTCTAAGAGACATAGGAGTTCGAACGATGAGGCTGATGACAAACAATCCAGCCAAGTTCAGTGGTCTAAAGGGATATGGTTTGGCTGTGATTGGTAGGGTTCCCGTGTTAACACCAATTACAGAGGAAAACAAGAAGTACTTGGAAACAAAAAGAACTAGGATGGGGCATGTTTATGGTTCTGATATCCAAGGATCTTCAGCCGGTTTCATCAAACCAAATGTATATAACAAGGACATAGAAAACAAACCTGAAAGCTAAAAATTATACATGGCTACCACACATAGGTATAGAAAGGCAATTCATTTTTCTCATTGTAACAAAGAGAATTCATTGGTTTGTTATTGGTTCCTTGATTAGTGTAAAAATTTCCATTTGCACTGATCATTGGTGTAGTAATCAAATCTTGATAAAGCCCATAGTGAGGCCCAACTCTTCACCGTATACATAAATAGACAATCTCCAATCCAAACGTTACCACCGTCTCATCTCACAATACTTCAACGTTTCAATGTCCATAATCGTCGAAATCCTGAAGGTTAGCCCGAGTGGCAGCGCCGGAATGTACACTCCATCTTCTACAACAGTTGCGCCAAAGGAAAGTGGTAATGATGATGTAACAATCCATTGGTTTGCTTTCACGATCCAGCCATCCGCAGTATGGTTTGGTTTGTTCCTCGAGTGCATTGAATTGATAATTGCTTTTTAGTTGCCTCATTTTTAGTTCGGACTTGAGAGTATGTTGATGGGACTGTTCTAAAAATCCCTTTAGACGGCAGTCTTAGGTAGGGTTTAGGCACTACCTATGTAACCAGTTATGGGTTCGAGTCACTATGAGAGCAGGAGTGAAACCCTTTGATCCTCTTTCTTAAAAAAGAGAAAAAAAAGAAGGTAGGGTTTAGGCACTAGGTGGTGGTCAGCCGTCTCGATTAGTCTAACCAGCCTGGGTGGTTCAAGTTTAAAAAAATAAAATAACATCCACCTAAACTAGCCGGCTAAATTTTGTCTCCTCCCATTTTTAGAACATTGACTATTCATATATTGTCTCCTCCCATAACATCCACCTTTTTCTATTTATTTTAATTAATTAATTATATATATATATATATATATTTTTTTTTTTTTTTTGATGTAATACCCCCCCTTTTTTTTTTTTTTTTTGAGAATGTGGAATTACCATTAAACAAACAACAAACATAAAAGTCTACAAACAAGATAGTCAAGGAGACTATCATATACCCAAACATGAAAGTAAGGAATTATAAGCTCATTCCTTACTAGATAGTGAAAGAGACTATTTGATGTAACACCCCCCATTATATCATGTGCAATACACATACATTTATCCCCTTCTATGTTCTTTTGTGTCTAGGGGGTTCATTTCCATTTTTTTTTTTTTTTTTTATTAAAAAAAAAAAACCCTTAACCCACCTCACTCTTACATATGTCAATGAAAATCGAACTCATGACTTTTACAATGTTGAAAATTATAACTTACCAACAAATCACTTTCTATTTTCTTTTGCGTCTCGGGGGTTCATTTGCATTTGCTTTGATTGTTGCTATTATGATCGATCATCTATGCTCATGCATAAACTCTGAAGCGATCGATATGCCTGTCTATGCCATATGTCATTGTTTGTTGCTAATGTCACTAGCCTCGTGGACCTCGTCTATAAACTAGAGTATGCTTACAATCAATAAGATATTGATTTTGGTACTTAACTAGCCTCCTCTGCTGAGTCCTTGGTTTAGATATCAACACTGTTACTGTTAATACCTATATCATTATAACAATTTCATACCCCTATGTCTGAGGGTTTCTGGAGAGTGGAGAGTTGGGACTTCAGAATTTTTTCTTTCGTATCTCACATTCTCACCACAGATTGGTTCATATGTTGTGCATTATGAACGAGGGCCCTCATAGGGGGATTATAACATCCATTTTCACACTCATTCATGTAGCCAATCCAATTCACACGACAGTACGTGATGATGGGAGCACCTTACAACTTTTGCCAAAGGGCGAAATACGTAGCCACTAGCCAATCCTTTTACAGATTTTATTCAAAAGGTGTAAAAGGCGACACAATCATTTATAATATCAAAGAGAGATGCACTATCTTATCTTCATTTGATTCCTGGGTCCATATGCCAGCGGATTGGAAGAGACTCAGCTTTCATAGTGCTTGCTAGTGGGATTATTCATTTTAACACAGAGCAGCTTCCATTATTAGACCCTCAATAGCAATCAGGATTTTTTTTTTTTTTCGTTGGACTAGTTGATCCTGGTTTATCAAATTAACTATGGCAGTTGCTGCTTCCAGATGGAGAAGCCGTTGTTGGAACTATGACGTCTTCATCAATTTTAGAGGTGAAGACACACGCAAAATCTTTGTCGGACATCTTTACAGAGCTCTCAAGCAGAAAGCAATTCACACATTCATCGATTCTGAAGAGCTTAGAAAAGGCAACCATCTCTCCAAGCTAATTGACGCTATTCACGACTCAAGGCTTTCGATTATAGTTTTATCAAAAAATTATGCGTCTTCCACTTGGTGCTTAATAGAAGTATAGAACTTGTCGAAATCTTGGAATGTATGGATGCACAAATGCAAATAGTGGTGCCTGTTTTCTACGAAGTAGATCCATCTGATGTTCGTAAGCTGAAGGGAACTTTTGCAGAAGCTTTTGCTAAACATGAAGACGGTTCTAACGCTAACAAGGAAGAGGTGCACAGCTGGAAGACCGCTCTAACTAGAGCCACCAATCTATCTGGCTGGGATTCGCGAGATTACAAGTAATTTTTCATCATTCTACTAAGTTTCTGTTTTTGCTTTCTCCAGTGGACTTGCTTAAATTTCATACATATTCATATACATGTATATCAATACGTATACTCTGTTCCGCAATCACATAAACGCTCACTTATAACTTGCAGGTCCTATGTTAACTTTCACTCTTTCAGGATGTTAATACTTCCTAGAACCCTAAAACACGAAAGTCACTTAAAAGTCTTTGTCATCCACTATGCTTTAAATAGTGACCCTTACCAAAGGAAAAAGAAAATATGAAAAATTTGATCTATAAATCTAGATGGAGCAACTTGAAAGAAACTGCAGGACATCCTGAATCCAAACTGAATTTCGAAAGTTTAATATCTAGTGAACTGAACTACTGAAGTATGGCTTCTGGCATATGCTAATCAGCCATTTTATGTTTTGAATTTTTTGGGTCAGCTATCTCCAGATTTACTTGAGATCAGCATTTAGTTGTTTATGCAAATCTTTATTTCTATTTTTTTTAATGCAATCATGTAAGGTATAACAGTGTAACTTGCTTAACAATTATATGTCCAACTTGCATAATATCTCTAGAATATATAGGATACTAAAACTAAATCTCGGATTTTGGTTTTATCACACTTTGTGTCATTTCAGTGTCACACTATATATTACAATACTGTACGTTATTCAACTTTTGCAGGGATGACGGTGAGCTCATTGAGAAAATTGTAAAAGATACTCTTCATAAGTTGATTCAGGTCTCATCAAGTAAACCACATGGCTTGATTGGAATGGATTACCACCTTACTGAAATGTATTCACTTTTAGGTCTTGGGGAGGATGATGTTCACTTTGTTGGGATATGGGGTATGGGCGGTATAGGAAAAACAACGATTGCCAAAGCTGTTTATGATGAAATAGCTTGTCAATTTGATCATTCTTGCTTTCTTGATGATGTCAAGGAAAGTTTCATGAAGAAGAGTAAAGCATAAATTCGGGAAGATTTTCTATCTAGAATCTTGGAGGAAAAGGTGCAGACTACAGGCATTTTAAGTACAGGTTCCAATATGATAATGGAAAGGCTAGGTAAGAAAAAAGTATTACTTGTTTGTTTGAATCTAAAATGAGCATTTTGGCCTGACAATGCGTGTCTTGGAGAAATTGAGCCAATGTCAGTGGCTCAAGTCGACAAGTTCGAAATATATTATTTAGAGGCAAAATAAAGCCTAACTGCAGAATTATGGAAGATTATGCGAGCTGCAAGAAAATGAAATGATGGAAGCATGGAAATGAAAAGTCAACTTTAGCACATTTTCCTACTTCAGCTAGGAGAAACCGAGCTAAACAAGGAAGGAGGGGCGGCAGACTAACCAAACGAAATCCAAATGAGCTAAAACTTTCCAGATTCATTCTAGACATCCCAATGATCATTTCTTATGAATAGTTTAAGAGCTAGTTTGGAGTGGAAAACCTTCAAACAATTCAAACAATCAGTCCAATTTTCTGAAAGACAAAACTGGAAAACCAGACCTGTAAGGAGTCCAGCAGCGTTTCCGGCCCAACCACATGGAAGTAAGCTCTGAAATTTTACCAAAATGATCTACACTCATGGTAGATCATTTGATATGCAGAAGTCGAAGGCCCATTCTGAATTCTTGGTGGAGATATAATTGAAGGAATAAAGGAGCAGAAAATGACTCAAAACCACTCCAAAACTCATCATTTTCAATTCCATTAGTGCTTAAGTGCCTAACCCACCATAATTCCATTTAGTGCCCCATAATTCCATTAAGTGCTCCATGATTCCATTAGCGCTTAATAGGAAAACCTATCATGATTCCATTAGTGCTTAAATGGAAAACCCATCATGATTTGTTTAAGGCCAACCACTATGGCTTGGTAGCCTATATATAGAGGCTACAACAAGTAACACAAGTGATAGGAGCATAAAATGCATCGAATTTATAGTTCAAACCTTTATACTTTTGCTTAGTTTATTCCTTAAAAAGATCAATTTAACTTTGTTATTTTCTTAGGTACTTTGAGGAGCAGTTAAGGAGAAAAGAGAGCTACAATGGGGAAATCAAGGTACTTCACATGAAGTAGTGATGCAAAGGATGGATTCTGAACATTCATTGGTCCTAAAACTCAAGAGAAGATGGAGAGAGTTGTTGTGCAAAACAGTTACAGAGAAGCAGAAAACAGAGTATTAGAATCTGCCTTATTTTCTTCTGTTTTGGGAAGCTGTTTTGAAGAACTTTCGAGTGGAGTTATGAAGAAAGGCCTAGCAACATTTGAAGATCATATGTTCTACTATAACTTCAGGCAAAGATTTAGTCCGGAATGATAAAGAGGAAGCCAGAGGCTGTGCTCAAAGTTGGTACCCAGAGAAGACTGTTTCCATCAGCTTTTCAGGAAGCTTTTTCAAGGACTTTTCTACTGAACTTAAAGGATGAAAATCATAAATTTCTCTGCCCAGATTTGAAGAATATATGTTGTAGAGAAGTTTAGAATCAAGAATCATCCAGAAAGATGGTGGGATGCATTAGTTATGATGCTGCAAAGATGAGCAGATGATAAGGAAAATCTGGAATTTCTGACAGGTCTTTCTGCGAAGCATTTTCAAGACCGTTGTTGGGCCACGTTTCAAGAAGCTTTCTAGAAGGTTTTTGCACGTTTTCGAAGAGTGACATCAGGAGTATTATGTGGCAGAATATCACCTTCGAATCTGCCAGGAACCCTTGTCAAACATGGAGAGGAAAATCAATCCTAGTTGAGAAAGGAAAGTGAATTAAAGGCTATATTTTCTGAAGATATTTTTGGCAGATTTTGGGACGAATTTTATTGGATTTTTGCTGCATTATACTTATCAAGAGATGGTTAGAAAGACTGAAGGAAGGTTCAGAAGATTGGGTGGCAACTAAGCAAGTGGAATTGGAGAAGAATAAGGAGAACTCAACCCGGTTTTGAGGAGAAAAACTAGGGGGCTTGTAAACAATAAAAATAGGAGGCTTCTTTGCATCAAAGGGACGATATCATACAGATTTCACGCCTCAAAACAGCCCTAGCTCTCTGATTTTCGAAGCTCCATACAAGCATAAGGAAAAGAAGCCGCCAAAGTCGCCGTCTACCACCACCGTGAACATCCATCTTCAAGCAACATTCACCGTGTCTCTTCACTCCCTTTTTCTGCGACTTTGTCCTTTTATTTTCAATATGTTGCTGTGTGTTTACCTTAGAACAATGAGTAGCTAAATACTTTTGTGTTAGGGGCTAGTTTGAAGCCCTAAACTATGGTTCAAGTTTCATAATAAATTTCTATGTTTTAGTTACTTTGTCGATGAGATTGTTCTTTGGTTCTGGATTAGATGAATCTTTTATATGTATGTTTTATGTGGTTGCAAACATATAGGATATGCATGTAATTGGTGCTAGGTTAAATAGCAATTCACCTAATAGTTTTGTGATTTTAACCGAAGTAGTAAAACCTCTCGCCTAGGTGTGTACCAAAGATGAGGAATGCAACTAGACACGCTTGTTGTACTAGTTTGTACACTTAGATTGACATCCTTCCATATGTGCTTAATGCTTTAGAACTTGCTAAATGTAGGAGCCGCTTGTGATCTCTATGTTGCATGTTTTCAAAAGGTTCTAATAACGGCGCTTGTTCTTGTTAGAACATTATAGGGAAGTAATATAAGGTACTTAGCTTGCTTCTAGCTTTGTAACTTGGTCAATCTCTCTCTCATGACTTAGTAATAAACATAGGAAGAAAAATTGGAACTTGGATTGTGTTTAGTGGTGGATAACGAACTCCTAACTGCTCATCTTCATATTCACAAACTTTACTTTAGTTTCATCTTTTGTTCTTACTTTATTTTCAGCAAAATTAATCAACAATCCCCCCCAATTGTGTTTTTAAATTTTTTTTACTATAGTTTCTAGTTTTCTTTGTTTTCTAGGTTACATAAATTGAAGGTGAACCCTTGATCCTTGGCGTAGAACGATCCCTTATTTTCACTACTACAACTTGACAACAAAAAAGGTTTTAAATTGCGTGCTATTTTTAGCAGAGCAATTTTTGGCGCCGTTGCCGGGGATCGAATTTTTCCTTTATTTTTATGTTTTTGTGTCTTTGTTCTTTTAGTTTTTACAATTAGTTTTGAAGTTCTTTTCAATTTCTTTTTCTTTGCAGCTTCTTGTTGATCTAACTTGCGTCTCTTTTCTCTCATTAAAGGAAGTTTCACTAGTGGATGCATACAAGGAACAACCCAAAAGGGGAGTTAGTGCCTTTGAATACTGAGTTAGAGAAGCTAGTACGTGAAAACAGAAGGTTGAAAAGAGAAGAACAAGCTGCTCAAGAAAAGGCCGAACCCATCATTCCCTGTTTCATTTTTCAAATGTCGGACGACGAAGACAATCGGCAGCCGCTGCCACCACCACCACCAAGAAGGACCATTAGGGAGCTCTCAACGTCCCTCATAGCTGGAGGTATTCCATCATGCATTCGTTACCCTCAACCGGCTGAAGGAAAGACAGGGAATTTCGAGCTTAGGACTGGTTTTCTCCACAAGCTGCCCACTTTTCACGGGTTACCTAATGAAGATCCTAATTTGCATCTCCAAGAATTCCAATTTATTTGCTCAAGCATGACACCGGAAAATGCAGATGAGAATATCATGAAGATGAAGGCTTTCCCGTTTTCTCTCGCAGACAAGGCCAAGACATGGTTGTATAGGCTTCCAAATGGCTATATAACCTCGTGGGATATCATGCACAAGACATTCTTGGAGAAGTATTTCCCCACTTCAAAAATTATTGCATTGAGGAAGCAAATTACCGGAATTCAGCAAGGAATGGATGAGTCTTATTCCGAATACTTTGAGAGGTTTCAAACCTTGCTTACTCAATGTCCTCAGCATGGTTTGAGTGAGGATAGTTTGTTGACAGCGTTCTATGATGGCCTCATACCCATAGAAAGAGATATCTTGGATGCAGCAGCTGGAGGATCATTTATGGACAAGTACAATGAGGATGGAATGAAGCTCATAGCAGATCGTGCATTAAATGCACAACAATTCAATAATACCTCAAGACGTGTTCAAACTTTCTCTTCAAAAGGAGGTAACGATTCTGAAATTAAAGCTCAATTATCAAATCTAACCTCTATGTTATCTCAGGTCTTGGGTAACAAGAAGCAAGGAGCTATGGCTTGTGGTGTGTGCTCAATGGAAGGCCACCATACTGATCGTTGCCCTCAATTATATGAGGAAGAAGAGGTACAAGTTGTGGGAAATTTTCAGCAAGGAGGACAACATGTAAAGAATGATCCATATGCATATTATCCTGGCTCAAGAAATCACCCAAATTTTCGGTGGAGTAACAATGATAATGTCTTGGGCCCTTTTCAAGCATCTCAAAGCAACAACCGTCCGCCTCCAGGGTTCACTCAACGTCCTCAAGGGGGATTTACACAGAACTCTGCACCACATCAAGCTTCTAGTTCTTCATTGACCCCAATCTTGGATAAGTATGACAAGATGTTCGAAGCTTTGACATCCTCTACTCAACAACTCATTCAATCACAGCAAAATCAAGGGAAGGAAATTTCAGACCTTAAGAAACAAGTGGGAGAATGTGTCAACAAGTTGAATCAATTGCATGATCAAGGGAAACTTCCGAGCAATACAATACCAAATCCAAGAGGAGGGTTTGAGTCCGCCAAAGCAGTAACAACACGAAGTGGAAGAGTACTCAATGACGTCCCTAAGGCACAGAAGAAGGATGAAAGTGTTTCTGACCCGTCCAGGATTGAAACTGAACTTGCAATCCCAGACCCAGCGACTTTGAGGATTGAAGACTCATTGCAATCCCCAACGAAACCAGAAACCAAAGGTAAGACGTCCAGCTCTCAACTTCCGGTTATTACTAATTCTTTTTGTTCCCCTGTGCCTTTTCCATGCAGGTTTGCTAAATCAAAGCGAGAGGAAAGTGAACAAGCTATTTTAGACACTTTCAAAAAGGTGCAAGTGAATATCCCTCTTCTTGAAGCTATAAAGCAAGTGCCCAAATATGCAAAATTTTTGAAGGAACTTTGTACTACAAGAAGACGTTTGCGTGAAAAAGAAGTGGTGAAGGTCAGTGAGCAAGTATCTGCGGTCATACAAAGGAAGTTACCTCCCAAATGCAAAGATCCTGGAAGTTTTACTGTGCCATGTGTCATTGGTAACCACAGGTTTGAGAATGCCATGCTAGACTTGGGTGCATCAATCAATGTTATGCCATATTCTGTTTATGCATCTCTAGGTTTGGGAGAATTGAAAAAAGATAATGTTATTATTCAACTTGCAGATAGGTCTAACGCCTTTCCAAAGGGTCTTTTAGAAGATGTTCTTGTGCAGGTTGATAAGCTTATATTTCCAGCAGATTTCTATGTTTTGGAGATGGAGGATAGTGCCCAAAGTCCGACACCATTGTTATTGGGAAGACCCTTTATGAGAACAGCTCGTACTAAAATAGATGTATATGCAGGCTCTCTAACAATGGAGTTTGAGGGAGAAGTTATTGGTTTCAACATCTTTGAAGCCATGAGGTATCCAGTTGATGAACATTCTTGCTTTTCTATTGATGTATTAGATACTCTTGCGCAGGATTTCTTTGAAGCAATGAATGATGACGTGTTAGCCACCACCATTGAGCAAAGCATTGGCTTAGACTCCAAAGGAAAGGCTATTCCCATGGAAGACTTAAAAGAGATGGCTGAACCTCCAATGATAGAGATCGTAGCATCCCTTGAAGCTTCTCCACAATTGAGGTACTCCCCTAAAACTTTGTCAATTCCGCTTTCTACTAATAAACCTCTTCCTTCAGTGATTCAGGCTCCTATACTTGAACTTAAACCCTTACCGGATCATTTGAAGTATGCTTATTTGGGAGATGAGGAAACATTGCCTGTGATTATCTCCTCAAAGCTCACGGCAAAGCAAGAGAGAGGACTTTTAGATGTGCTCAAGGCTCACAAAACTGCAATTGGTTGGACATTAGCGGACATTAAGGGAATAAGTCCTACCACTTGTGTGCATCGAATACTTCTTGAGGACGGGGCAAAACCAACAAGAGAGGCTCAACGCCGTCTCAACCCTCCTATGATGGAAGTTGTGAAGAAGGAGGTCATCAAGCTTTTGGATTGTGGTGTCATATACCCTATTTCAGACTCTAAGTGGGTGGCACCCGTGCAGGTGGTTCCAAAGAAATCTGGAGTCACAGTTGTGAAGAATGCAGAGAATGAGCTTGTGTATTGATTATAGGAAGCTCAACGCTACCACAAGGAAAGATCACTTCCCTTTGCCATTCATCGATCAAATGCTTGAGAGGTTAGCAGGTCATTCCTTCTATTGTTTTCTTGATGGTTATTCTGGTTACAATCAAATTCACATTGCGGAGGAAGATCAAGAGAAAACAACATTCACATGTCCCTTTGGTACTTTTGCTTATCGACGTATGCCTTTTGGACTCTGCAATGCACCAGGTACATTTCAAAGATGCATGGTAAGTATCTTCTCTGACTATATTGAAAAGATAATTGAAGTTTTCATGGATGATTTTAGTGTTTTTGGTAATACTTTTGAAAATTGTCTTGAAAACTTGGAATTAGTTTTGCAACGTTGTGAAGAGACTAACCTTGTTTTGAATTGGGAAAAGTGTCACTTCATGGTGACACAAGGGATAGTCCTAGGTCATATTGTTTCTTCAAGAGGGATAGAAGTTGATAAAGCTAAAGTGGATGCTGTGCGTTACTTACCCTCTCCCACTTCTGTGAGAGAGGTTCGTTCTTTTCTTGGTCATGCAGGTTTTTACAGACGCTTCATTAAGGATTTTTCCACCATTGCACGCCCCTTGAATCAACTCCTCCAAAAGGACGTTGCCTTTGTGTGGAGTGAGGATTGCCAACGTGCCTTTCAAAGGCTCAAGGATCTTTTAACGTCTGCACCTGTGATTATGCCTCCAGATTGGTCCTTACCTTTTGAAATAATGTGTGATGCTTCTGATTATGCTATAGGAGCTGTGCTTGGACAAAGGAAGGACAAGAAACCATACGCCATTTATTATGCCTCAAGAACCTTGAATGATGCACAGTTGAATTACTCTACAACTGAAAAAGAGTTGTTGGCCGTGGTTTTTGCTCTTGATAAGTTTAGATCATATTTACTTCAAACTAAAGTTATTATATATACTGACCATGCAGCTTTGAAGTATTTATTATCTAAAAAGGATGCTAAGCCTAGGTTGATTCGATGGATCCTCTTGCTTCAAGAGTTTGATATAGAGATCAAGGACAAGAAGGGATGCGAGAATGTGGTAGCAGACCACTTAAGTCGCATGGTACAAGAGAGTGATGCCATTCCTTTGGTGGAGATGTTTCCGGACGAACAACTGTTCAGAATTGAGGTAAGTGAGCCTTGGTATGCGGATATTGTTAATTACCTTGTTTCTAGAAAGATTCCGGATACTCTATCACGTGCTAGTCAGGATAAACTAAAGAAAAATGCTCGTCAATTTGTTTGGGATGATCCTTACTTGTGGAAATTTGGTGTTGATGGTTTGATAAGACGTTGTGTACCTGAGTATGAATTTAATCATATCTTGTCATTCTGTCATACTGAAAATTGTGGGGGTCATTTTGGTGCTAAGAGAACAGCTCTTAAGGTGTTAGAATCCGGTTTTTATTGGCCTAGTTTGTTCAAAGATGCATATGTTTTCTGTATGTCTTGTGATAGGTGTCAAAGAACTGGAACTATAGGACCTAAAAATCAAATGCCTTTAACTCCAATCTTAATTGTCGAAATTTTTGATGTTTGGGGTATTGATTTTATGGGGCCTTTTCCTTCATCTCAAGGTTTTCTCTACATACTTCTTGCTGTGGATTATGTTTCGAAGTGGGTGGAAGCAAAAGCCACCCGGACTAATGATTCTAGAATTGTTGCAGATTTTCTTCGATCTAACATCTTTTCTAGGTTTGGAATGCCAAGAGTTATCATTAGTGATGGAGGATCACACTTCTGCAATCGTACAATTGAAGCTTTGCTTCGAAAGTACAATGTGACACATAAGGTTTCAACACCTTATCATCCTCAGACAAGTGGACAAGCGGAAGTGTCAAATAGAGAAATCAAGAGGATCTTAGAGAAAACTGTGAACCCTAACCGCAAGGATTGGAGCCAAAGACTCGACGATGCATTGTGGGCATATAGGACTGCTTATAAAACACCAATAGGAATGTCTCCTTTTCGGCTCGTATTTGGAAAAGCATGTCATCTTCCTGTTGAACTCGAGTACAAGGCATGGTGGGCGGTGAAAAACTTCAATATGGACATTGATGCAGCCGGCCTTCATAGAAAGTTGCAAATCCATGAGCTTGAAGAAATCCGGAATGGTGCATATGAAAGTGCACGCATATACAAGGAGAAAACAAAGGTTTTTCATGACAAGATGATTCGAGGGAAAACTTTTGTTGTAGGTCAAAAAGTGTTGCTTTTCCATTCTCGTCTAAGGTTATTCCCAGGTAAGTTGCGTTCTAGATGGGTTGGTCCGTTTATTGTTACTCATGTTTTTCCTCATGGTGCTATACAGATTCGGAGTGACACAACTGGCAATGAATTCAAAGTGAATGGCCATCGTCTCAAGCCTTACTATGAGGCCTTTGTGGAGCATGATGTTGAGGAGGTACCCCTCCTCGACGCCCCAGCTTCTGAAACTTGAGAGAGGACACCGTCTGGCTGAAAGACGTTAACTCAAGCGCTTGTTGGGAGGCAACCCAATCTTTTACCGTTTTCTATTTATTTGCATTCATATTTTGTTCAATTTGATGTGTTTAGTGTGTGTTCAGGTCGGATAGGAAGAAAGAGTGAAGGAAAGACTCGAAGTTGTACGCGAAACAGAGTGCAGGTCGCACAGTCAGTCTACTTTAGACTGCTGCCGTTTTTTGCTCAGATGGAACCAGAAGATATACCATACATGAATGGAAAGATCTTTGAGTCTAGTTTCTGTAGGTTTTTACAGAACTGGATTCGGAGTTCATATGCGTTCCCTGTTCCAGTTTGAATGCAGTAAGGTCAGCTCAGGAAAACAGAAAACTGTGCAGTTGTGTCACAGAAAAAGTAAAACTGGGCATATTTCCGTGGTTGAAATGAGGAGTTCTTTACATGGACTCCAAGATCTATATGTGTGGCAAATTATGGCCAAAAATCTCTTCCATTGGACCAGTGATACTCCCCATATACAGGTTTGAGTGGGTCAAGGTTATTCTGCCAGTTTTTCTGTTCGTTTTCCTGCTTTTTCTCTAACTTCACAGGGCTATAACTTTCAAACCGCTTGGAGTTAGGAAGTGTTCCATATATTCACAGAAAGCTAGCAACGTCAACTTCTACCTCCAATTGGTATCTCAGTCATCTGACGCTGCATCAAAAAGTTATGAGGCTTGAAACATGGGCTGACGACACATTGTCATCTCCAAAGGTCGTGAGCATGGGAGGTCTACAAGGGGGAGATTTTCTTTACACTTCCTCACTTTTCTTCCTTTTACACTTTTGATTTCCTTTCTTTACGCTTCTATTATGCATTGTTTGATTTAATTTGCCATACATTGAGGGCAATGTATGATTCAAGTGTGGGGGAAGGGAATTTGTCTAAATTTGAGTCTTATATAATAAAATAAAATAAAATAAAATAAAATAAAAATTCGTTAGTTATTTTCTTTCTTTTGGAATTTTTAGTTCTTGTTTCTCAATTCTCGTTTAGTTTTTTTTTGAGTCTTAGGTTGCCTTTCAACTGTCTGGGATGAACCTATATCTCTGAAATTATAGATAAAAGAGGATCACAATATTGAGATGATGTTAAAATAATTCTTTGGTTAATTACGATATATATAAAGCATATGATTGTGTAGTAGATATGGTTTTCGTTGACCTTGGTACAGAATTTTGAGCATGTTGATGATGAGTTTGATTCATAATAACCTTTGTGAGAATTTGAGCCTATTTGCCATTCTTTGTGAGTGTTTATTGAAAAATATATTCTTATTTTCTTGGCGATGCTTAGTGATCTCATTATCTTTCTCTTTGATTGACTGCTTGCCACAGATTAAGTTTAACGGACTCTAGAGATTACTAGAACTTGCTCTTGTACCGGTCGAAACTTTTATCAATACATGTTCCTGATTCTGGAAAGGATAAAGGCACCTAGGAACTTCCACCAAAGCCAAAAATAGCCTGTGTCCCCAATTGTGTACACAAGATGTACACCCCTTAGATCAACCCCTTTGAGCCTACATTCAAACCTTTTTCTTTCATCACCCTCAGAATCCTAACCTTTAAACCTTAGTATAGTTATATCCCTACCCTTTGTTCTAAGGATTTAGTGGAGTTAATTCACGAGACAGACAAGATTTTGAAGGCACTACAAAAGAGATGATGAGAAAGAACAAGTGTGGGGGAAAGATTTGTCCATGAGAAAATATGTATGCCGAAAAAAAGAAAAAAAAAAAGAATGAAAGAAAAAGTGTACGGTGAAAAAAAAATGTATGAAAGTATTTATGGATTTTAGTCCCCCCATTGTGGATAAGGAGTTTGTTTTGAATTGAAGGCCTAAGTACGATAAATTTGGTCTTTGTCCTATTCCACAAGTGTTCAAAGGAAGGTTAGAATGAAGCAAGGGCCCAACACAATGACATCCGGCCTCAATAAAGACACACAAGAAGTTCAATGTTGCAAGATGCCTTGGTGACCAAAAGAAGACGTCTCAATGCTTCAATGAAGGCTCCACTAGGTTTTTAGAACACTTTGTGAATTTTCCTTACCCGTTCGTTTCTTTAAACCCCTAAACCTTGGCCCCATTACAACCTTAATTAAGACCTCTTTGATCCTTAAGATGGGCAGCCTTTGATCTGTGGAGATTGGTTACAAGAGTTGAGCATATGGTTCGGTCCGTTCGGCAAGTAGTTGGTATCTTTCATGAGATCGTAAAAGAAAAAAATGCATATATTTCGACATAGCCTTTCCTTCTTTATATATGTGAGCTTTTTGTTTGTTGAAAATATTATCATCTCTCACATATATTTGAGTGAAGAAGCTTTTAAGCATTAGCCACGATCTGAGAGAAGAAAGAGTGGTGAATCCTGTGAGGTTTGAATCATACTTGTTGGATACATGCTGAGCTCCACCCATCACCATTGTCACACCCAAGTCTTACATGTTTATATGTGGAATATATGTTTTAATTAACTTTCGAATTATTCATGATTGATTCTTGGTTGCGTGCTAATCTTGATGCTATGAAAGTAAGAGATTGCTGAGACAACAATGTTGAAAGGCTAGTTTGTTTTGAGTCTAGAGTCTTTTGTTTCATTTTGATTGAGTCTTGTTAGTTTTGATTTTGCTAAGGGACTAGCAAAAGCTAAGTGTGGGGGAATTTGATAGGAGCATAAAATGCATCGAATTTATAGTTCAAACCTTTATACTTTTGCTTAGTTTATTCCTTAAAAAGATCAATTTAACTTTGTTATTTTCTTAGGTACTTTGAGGAGCAGTTAAGGAGAAAAGAGAGCTACAATGGGGAAATCAAGGTACTTCACATGAAGTAGTGATGCAAAGGATGGATTCTGAACATTCATTGGTCCTAAAACTCAAGAGAAGATGGAGAGAGTTGTTGTGCAAAACAGTTACAGAGAAGCAGAAAACAGAGTATTAGAATCTGCCTTATTTTCTTCTGTTTTGGGAAGCTGTTTTGAAGAACTTTCGAGTGGAGTTATGAAGAAAGGCCTAGCAACATTTGAAGATCATATGTTCTACTATAACTTCAGGCAAAGATTTAGTCCGGAATGATAAAGAGGAAGCCAGAGGCTGTGCTCAAAGTTGGTACCCAGAGAAGACTGTTTCCATCAGCTTTTCAGGAAGCTTTTTCAAGGACTTTTCTACTGAACTTAAAGGATGAAAATCATAAATTTCTCTGCCCAGATTTGAAGAATATATGTTGTAGAGAAGTTTAGAATCAAGAATCATCCAGAAAGATGGTGGGATGCATTAGTTATGATGCTGCAAAGATGAGCAGATGATAAGGAAAATCTGGAATTTCTGACAGGTCTTTCTGCGAAGCATTTTCAAGACCGTTGTTGGGCCACGTTTCAAGAAGCTTTCTAGAAGGTTTTTGCACGTTTTCGAAGAGTGACATCAGGAGTATTATGTGGCAGAATATCACCTTCGAATCTGCCAGGAACCCTTGTCAAACATGGAGAGGAAAATCAATCCTAGTTGAGAAAGGAAAGTGAATTAAAGGCTATATTTTCTGAAGATATTTTTGGCAGATTTTGGGACGAATTTTATTGGATTTTTGCTGCATTATACTTATCAAGAGATGGTTAGAAAGACTGAAGGAAGGTTCAGAAGATTGGGTGGCAACTAAGCAAGTGGAATTGGAGAAGAATAAGGAGAACTCAACCCGGTTTTGAGGAGAAAAACTAGGGGGCTTGTAAACAATAAAAATAGGAGGCTTCTTTGCATCAAAGGGACGATATCATACAGATTTCACGCCTCAAAACAGCCCTAGCTCTCTGATTTTCGAAGCTCCATACAAGCATAAGGAAAAGAAGCCGCCAAAGTCGCCGTCTACCACCACCGTGAACATCCATCTTCAAGCAACATTCACCGTGTCTCTTCACTCCCTTTTTCTGCGACTTTGTCCTTTTATTTTCAATATGTTGCTGTGTGTTTACCTTAGAACAATGAGTAGCTAAATACTTTTGTGTTAGGGGCTAGTTTGAAGCCCTAAACTATGGTTCAAGTTTCATAATAAATTTCTATGTTTTAGTTACTTTGTCGATGAGATTGTTCTTTGGTTCTGGATTAGATGAATCTTTTATATGTATGTTTTATGTGGTTGCAAACATATAGGATATGCATGTAATTGGTGCTAGGTTAAATAGCAATTCACCTAATAGTTTTGTGATTTTAACCGAAGTAGTAAAACCTCTCGCCTAGGTGTGTACCAAAGATGAGGAATGCAACTAGACACGCTTGTTGTACTAGTTTGTACACTTAGATTGACATCCTTCCATATGTGCTTAATGCTTTAGAACTTGCTAAATGTAGGAGCCGCTTGTGATCTCTATGTTGCATGTTTTCAAAAGGTTCTAATAACGGCGCTTGTTCTTGTTAGAACATTATAGGGAAGTAATATAAGGTACTTAGCTTGCTTCTAGCTTTGTAACTTGGTCAATCTCTCTCTCATGACTTAGTAATAAACATAGGAAGAAAAATTGGAACTTGGATTGTGTTTAGTGGTGGATAACGAACTCCTAACTGCTCATCTTCATATTCACAAACTTTACTTTAGTTTCATCTTTTGTTCTTACTTTATTTTCAGCAAAATTAATCAACAATCCCCCCCAATTGTGTTTTTAAATTTGTTTTACTATAGTTTCTAGTTTTCTTTGTTTTCTAGGTTACATAAATTGAAGGTGAACCCTTGATCCTTGGCGTAGAACGATCCCTTATTTTCACTACTACAACTTGACAACAAAAAGGGTTTTAAATTGCGTGCTATTTTTAGCAGAGCAACAAGACACACAATTCAATCAACTAATCTCTACGATTATCCAAGCCACCTTGGAGAAACCAACTCTCTCTCTTACCGGTGACCACACTCCAGTCCCAGTCTCCTCGAGAGCCAACTGTCAGTACCACCAAACCCTCTGTCAACGTGCTTCAATCCTAGTCTCCTTAGGAGCCGACTATAGTGCCGCGACCACAACGGTTATGGAACCAGCCAAGCAAGGGTAGTGCTTCAATCTTTAGCTTGGTTGGTTTGCGATGACGTTACCCTTGCTTGGCTGGTTCCGTAACCGTTGTGGTCGCGGCACTACAGTCGGCTCCTGAGGAGACTAGAACCGAAGCACGTTGACAGAGGGTTTGGTGGTACTGACAGTCGGCTCCCGAGGAGACTGGGACTGGAGTGTGGTCACTGGTAAGAGAGAGAGAGTTGGTTGCTCCAAGGAGGCCTGGATAATCGTAGAGATTAGTTGATTGAATTGTGTGTCTTGTGTTACTTGTTGTAGCCTCTATATATAGGCTACCAAGCCATAGTAGTTGGCCTTAAACAAATCATGATGGGTTTTCCATTTAAGCACTAATGGAATCATGATATGTTTTCCTATTAATCACTAATGGAATCATGGAGCACTTAATGGAATTCTGGGGCACTAAATGGAATTATGGTGGGTTAGGCACTTAAGCACTAATGGAATTCAAAATGACGAATTTTGGAGTGGTTTTGAGTCACTTTCTGCTCCTTTATTCCTTCAATTATATCTCCACCAAGAATTCAGAATGGGCCTTTGACTTCTTCATATCAAATGATCTACCATGAGTGTAGATCATTCTGGTAAAATTTCACAGCTTACTTCCATGTGGTTGGTCCGGAAACCCTGTTGGACTCCTTACAGATCCGGTTTTCCAGTTTTGTCTTTCAGAAAATTGGACTGATTGTTTGAAGGTTTTCCACTCCAAACTAGCTCTTGTACTATTCATAAGAAATGATCCTTGGGATGTCTAGAATGAATCTGGAAAGGTTTAGCTCATTTGGATTTCATTTGGTTAGTCTGCCGCCCCTCCTTCCTTGTTTAGCTCGGTTTCTTCTAACCGAAGTAGGAAAATGTGCTCAAGTTGACTTTTCATTTCCATGCTTCCTTCATTTCCTTTTCTTGCAGCTGGCATAATCTTCCATAATTCTGCAGGTAGGCTTTATTTAGCCTCTAAATAATATATTTCGAACTTGTCAACAATATATAGCTTGAGCCACTGACATTGGCTCAATTTCTCCAAGACACGCCTTGTCAGGCCAAAATGCTCATTTTGGGTTCAAACATTGCCCCCCAGACCTCGAAGTCAAAGGTCTTTGTCTTGACTGAAGAGATCTTGAATCAGCACTGCTCTTATAATGTCGTTGCGCCAAAGCCACTTGTATTGGCTTGACTAAAATTACTTGACTGAGTCCATATAGGCATCTAAATAGGCCATAAAGCTTGAATGCCATAATCTGAATTGCCTTTGTCATGAACTGACGCTTTCTTTGCCAACTTTATTGCCCCCCATGTATCTGATGTCTGGTATGCAGTGAATTGGCGAAACTTGGGCAGGTTGTAGGAGATCAGAACTTTAGCGTGCCCCCATGCGAATGAGACTGCTTTTGATCGCAAATAAGGATCCTTCTCTTCCTTGGTGGTGGCTTCGCCATGTGTATAGCAGCAAGTATCTGCCTTGTTCGCTGGCTCTCTGTTGATATTCTCAAATGTAGGTGTTGGAGCCGCTTCGCTGGCTAGATCAAGTTTGATCAAGGCCTACAGTACTTGGCGAAATAAGATGCAGAATAGCAAACTGTTTGCTGTCATTTAATCCTTCGCGAGTCTTATGCTGAAGAGAGGATGATTGAATCATGGCTATCGACATCATGACATGTGACCAAGTGAAACCACCATACTTGCTGCAACTTTAGCATCTAAAACCGCATGGGTTTTAATCATGTTAAAAAAAAAACATCAGGCCACTATGCTGGCTCTGCGGTTGTAGGGAAAGGTGCAATGCCATCTCTTCACTGCCGCCTCAGATGCAATTCTCAAGATGGAATAATGATTAATTAATTATCAACTAGAGCCACTCACTTGCCCAGATAATAAATTAATCTCCAAACGCTGAATCTGAGCTATAAATCAAGGTGTAGTGGATAAGTGTTCCTTGCGACCCAGAAATGGCACCCAAGAAACCATTCGTTATCGATCAGGCAGATGAAATCACTGAGAAAGCCGCATTCACCTGGCGGACTAACATGGGTGTTCGATGTAGAAGTCAGACCGGAGAGGAGAGAAGTCGACTGTTGGGTTTTGGTGGAGGTGATAATCAAGCGAGTCTGGGTCCCACACCTCGTGATCATTTGCCAGATGATGCTATGGCCTTCCCATCCGCCGTCCCATAGCGGCTCTTCGGCAGCTGGCCGGTGATTTTAGCAGTTGGGGGCCAAGGAGGAAAGTGGGCTTCTGGCCTACCATCGCTCCCGAGGAAAATGTTTGGTATCAGGAGGTCCGAGCGAGAAATTTGGCCCGATGGGATGCGGTGGGTATCACCCAAACCATCGTTCTATGCTTCTGTCTTCCCCATAATACCAGCCCTGCACCGCTAGCCGCCGCTCTTTGCTTCTGGAACACCTCCAGCAATACATTCTATTTCTGGTTTGGGCAGATGAGCATAACTCTGCTGGATGTTCTTACCATCACGGGGTTGCCCATTGATTTTGACCCCTACGTGCATGGTCAGTTTGATGGCATTCAATTTCCTTTGAGAATGGATATGGCTGGTCGGGGGCTTCACAGCAAATCCTACCCATTTTGGCGCGACTATTACCGCACCCAGCGTGACCATACATGAGGTATCGCATTCCTGGAATTCTGGCTTTGCAAATTTATCTTTTGCACTTCTTCCAACAAACCTACTGGGCCCTGGAATTCTCTGGCCACTGCTCTCTACAATGGTATTTGTGTTGGCCTTGGGCAACCTGTATTGGGTGTGTTATATCGCTCCCTTTATAAAGTCGTAATGCGCCCCTTCGATACCGACATTAGTGGCCCTTTCTGGATCCTCGCCTTTTGGCTGCAGATTTAATTCCCTTGCTTCCGTCGCGGTGATATTGCAAATGATCCTCCAGTCGATTCCCTTTTGGGGAATTGGCTTTGCCACAACGTAAGGTATCGAGCTCCACCCTACTCCGAGTGTTTTATGTACTTGTACTTGCTAGAAGAGATGCCGGACCCAAAAATAGTCCTTTCTAGGCGATTCCCTCCTCCCCTTGATGATGGCTTTCTGCCCAGTGGACGGGATCATACCAAAAGAGCCCTCCTGGCCTTTCGTCGCGCCATCTCCTGCTTGGATATTCGTCATGCCACCGACTGCGTAAGCTACAAGCTCTATGCCCCTAACCACTTTGCTCACCAATTTGGGTTGGCCCAGTTGGTACCCTGGCCTCTGGTTGATTCTGCCAATTACTACACCTCTTGGCGGAGATTAGCCCCGCCTAGGTTTGCCCCCTTTCAGAGTCAGTTTACTTTGATAGTGATTCCCCCTAGGGTCAAAGCGTTGTACCCCCTCAACGATGTCGACGATGATTATGCTGATTGGTGGAAAGAAGTGTCTGTGAACTGTTGGGACCTGTCATATGACGAACTATTTGCCCTGATCTTTCGTGGCATGAGTAGTCCTGGTCCAGAGGACCTGAGATTCTGGAGCGCTTCTCCAACCCTGCAGCACAACCCCCGTGACCTATTCTATTTTCTAGCTCATTGCGTCCAGGGATACAAATCCACGAGCCTGGGGCAACAGTAAGTTTTTGTCTTTCTTCACCATTCCTTTTCCTTGTCTTGATTTTCCCACTCTTATTCCTGAGTGTGTTTTGCGCAAACTACCCAGAGCAAGACAGCCTCTGTTCAGGCCGGGAAACAAAAGGCAATAGCAGAGGAGACTCCTGAGGGAGAGTCTTCTCATGATAAAGATCCCGTTGTGGTAATTTGGTTAAGAACGATCCCAAACTTGTATATTTGGTGCTTCCCCCCTTTTTGAGTTGTGATTCTTTTCTCGTACAGGCCACTGCTGTCTTCGCTTGCAAACGCGATCGAGCTAAATTCGTCGAAGAGAGTTTTGAAGATGACGAAGCTCTGGGAATGCGATTGGTAAACTCTGGCCCCGTCTTATCCTATTTAAATTTTAGAATCTGGGCAGGATCTTCACTATGTATCTTTTGACAGGTTCGTCAGAGGACCACTGATCCCTCTCGCCTGAGCGAGGCTGGATCCTCAGCCGCTGCAGAAGAGCCAACTCTCTCGCTAGTTCAAGCATCAACTAGCCCCGTGGCGCCTCTTCCCTCTCCCACATCTGCAGATCTTCCGCAAGGTCCTACCATTCTGCTAACGATCTCCGATGACGACTCCCCAGAGCATGAAAGCATGGAAAGCCACTCTGAGGCTTCTGCCGCTAATGACGACAGAGATTCCCGCGACACTAGAGGTCCAAGAGGTGAATGAAGCGGGGCCTCTTCCTCTTGGTAACCATGTACCAGATATCGACCCGACAGCTCGAGAGGTAAGCCACTGTTGGCTAATGCTTTCCATTTCCCTTTAGATCCAAACCCGCTCTATGACATTTCTGAACCTGACTAGGATCCTGTTTGTACCGAGGAGGTGGTCCCTGACGCCGAAGCTCTGGTCGGCGGGACGTACATCCCAGGTTTGGGGGATGAGGCGAGCAGTGGTGGTCTCTTGATTTCGGAAATAGATGAGGCGTACGTTGAGGCCGAAGGTTCTGCTCTCGGAGCTGCTCGTTTCCAACACTTTACTGATGAACCTCTTGGGAGCTTTATTAGTAGAGTGTTGGAGACGAGCAGCTCCGAGAGCAGAACCTTCGGCCTCAACACTCGCCTCGTCTATTTCCAAAATCAAGAGACCACCACTGCTCGCCTCATCCCCCAAACCTGGGATATACGTCCCGCCGGCTAGAGCTTCAGCGTCAAGGACCACCTCCTCGGTACAAACAGGATCCTGGTCAGGTTCAGAAATGTCAGAGAGCGGGTTTGGATCTAAAGAGAAATGGAAAGCATTGGCCAATAGTGGCTTACCTCTCGAACTATCGGGTCGATATCTGGTACGTGGTCACCAAGAGGAAGAGGCCCCGCTTCATTCGCCTCTTGGACCTCTAGTGCAGCGGGAATCTCTGTCGCCATTAGTTCCTCATAAACGGCAGAATCCTCAGAGTGGCTTTCCACGCTTTCATGCTCCGGGGAGTCGTCATCGGAGATCGTTATTAGAATGGTAGGACCTTGCAGATGCTCTGTAGAGGTGGGAGAGGGAAGAGGCGCCACGGGGCTAGTTGGTGCTTGAACTAGCGAGAGAATTGGCTCTTCTGCAGCGGCTGAGGATCCAGCCTCGCTCAGGCGAGAGGGATCAGTGGTCCTCTGACAGACTTGTCAAAAGATACATAGTGAAGATCCTGCCCAGATTCTAAAATTTAAATAGGATGAGACGGGACCGGAGTTTACCAATCGCATTCCCAGAGGTTCATCATCTTCAAAACTCTCTTCGACGAATTTAGCTCGATCGCGTTTGCGAACTAAGACAGCAGTGGCCTGTACGAGAAAAGAATCACAACTCAAAAGGGGGGGAAGCACCAAATATACAAGTTTGGGATCGTTCTTAACCTTATTACCTCAGCGGGATCTTCATCATAAGAAGACTCACCCTCAAGCCTCTGCTATTGCCTTTTGTTTCCCGACCTGAACAGAGGCTGTCCTGCTCCCGGTAGTTCGCTGCAAAACACACTCAGGAATAAGAGCGGGAAAATCAAGACAAGGAAAAGGAATGATGAAGAAAGACAAAAACTTACTGTTGCCCCAGGCTCGTGGATTTGTATCCCTGGATGTGATGAGCGAGAAGGTAGAATAGGTCGCGGGGGTTGTGCTGCAGGGTTGGAGAAGCGCTCAAGAATCTTGCGGTCCTCCGGACCAGGACTACTCATGCCACGAAAGATCAGGGCGAAGAGTTCGTCATATAGCATGTCCCAACAATTCACGGACACTTCTTTCCACCAATCAGCATAATCATCATCGACATCGTTGAGGGGGTACAACGCTCTGACCCTAGGGGGAATCACTATCAAAGTAAACTGACTCTGAAAGGGGACAGACCCAGCAGGGGCTAATCTCCGCCAAGAGGTGTAGTAATTGGCGGAATCAACCAGAGGCCAGGGTACTAACTAGGCCAACCCAAATTGGCGAGCAAAGTGGTTAGGGGCATAGAGCTCGTAGCTTACGCGGTCGGTGGCAAGACGAATATCCAAGCAGGAGATGGCGCGACAAAAGGCCAGGAGGGCTCTTTCGCTATGACCCCATCCACTGGGCAGAAAGCCATCATCAAGGGGCCTAAAAAGGTCTATTTTTGGGTCCGGCATCTCTTCCAGCAAGTACAAGTAAATAAAACACTCGGAGTAGGGTGGAGCTCGATACCTTACGTTGCGGCAAAGCCAATTCCCCAAAAGGGAATCGAATGGAGAATCCTTTGGAATATCCCCGCGACGGAAGCGAGGGAAATAAATCTGCAGCCAAAAGGCGAGGATCCAGAAAGGGCCACTAATGTCGGTATCGAAGGGGAACATTACGGCTTTATAAAGGGAGCGATATAACGTACCCAGTACATGTTGCCCAAGGCCAACGCAAATACCATTGTAGAGAGCAGTGGCCAGAGAATTCCAGGGCCCAGTAGGTTTGTTGGAAGAAGTGCAAAAGATAAATTTGCAAAACCAGAATTCCAGGAATGCGATACCTCATGTGTGGTCACGCTGGGTGCAGTAATAGTCGAGCCAGAATGGGTAGGATTTGCTGCGATTCCCTCGACTAGCCATATCCATTCTCAAAGGAAATTGAATGCCATCAAACTGACCATGCACATAGGGGTCAAAGTCAATGGGCAACCCCGTGATGGTAAGAACATCCAGCAGAGTTATGCTCATCTGCCCAAACCGGAAATCGAATGTATTGCTGGAGGTATTCCAGAAGCAAAGAGTGGCGGCTAGCGGAGCAGGGCTGGTATTATGGGAAAGACAGAAGCATAGATAGATGGTTTGGATGATACCCACTGCATCCCAACGGGCTAAATCTCTCGCTCGGACCTCTTGATACCAAACCTTTTCCTCGGGAGCGATGGTAGGCCAGAAGCCCACTTCTCCACTGATCGATAACGAATGGTTTCTTGGGTGCCATTTCTGGGTCGCAAGGAACACTTCTCCACTACACCTTGATTTATAGCTCAGATATTTTTGGAGATTAATTTATTAGCTGGGCCAGTGAGTGACTCTAGTTGATAATTAATTAATCATTATTACATCTTGAGAATTGCATCTGAGGCGGCAGTGAAGAGATGGCATTGCACCTTTCCCTACAACCATAGGGCCAACATAGTGGCCTGATGTTTTTTTTTAACAGGAAATGATCATTTACCCAATTTCAGCTTAAAAATTGCCCACTTGCTCCACTAACAGTTTTTTAATCCCATTTACCCAAAACACTCTGAGGGATTATTTCCCTAATACCCAGTTAATTCTTTTTTTATTCTTTTTATTTATTTTTAGGACTTTTTTGCCCTCTCCTTCTTTCTCACTTAGAGAGAGAAGTCATCCTCCACCTTGCTGTGCTCCGGTGACCAGTGGCCGGCCGCGGTCTCCGGCGACCGGTGACCGGAGTCCGGCGTCCAGTGACCGGAATCCGGTGACCAGTGGCCGGCCGCGGTCTCCGGCGACCGGTGACCGGAGTCCGGCGTCCAGTGACCGGAATCCGACAACCAATCACCGGAATCCCGAATCCGACTGCCGGACTGGTGACCGGATTCCGGCGTCTGATTTTATTACCCCCCAATAATCATATTATTGCCCCCCAATAATCATATTATGACCCCCCAATAAACCTAATTATTTTGGTTAATGAATCTAGCAGCATTTTTTGGAAATGACCTGTAATAAATGAACCACAGTTAAGACATTATTGCGGGGCAATAATTTGTCTATTGCCTCCCAATAGACCACCCCAAAAATCACCAGTTTCTATCATTGACAGATTATTGTACTTTAATAAACTCAAAACAACATAAGACTTATCAAAACTCTAATTTCAGTGATTAATTAACCACAGTTAAGAAATTATTGGGGGGCAATAATCTGTTTATTGCCCCCCCCAATAGACCACAGTTTTGACGTCGTCTGAGACCTGCAAACGAAGCCCAGACCCGATTCCGGCGACCACAGTTTTGATGTCGTCTGAGACCTGCAAACGAAGCCCAGACCCGATTCCTGCGTGGAGAGCTTCCCAGACATCTGACGAACAAAACCGGCGAAGCCCAGAGGGGTTGGGATCGTGGAGTTGGATGACGTCATCCTCTGGTGGTCCGACGGTGGGACAGAGCAGTGGCGGTGGAGGCCGTCATCGACGGTGGAGTGGTGGGCGTGGTGGCTTAGAGAGAGAGAGAGAAAGAGAGCCTGAGACGAGGTTAGAGAGAGAGAGAAAAAAAAAATCGATGAGGGGGAGGAGAGAGAGATATGAGTATAATTTGTTATTTAAAATGAGGGCAATACTGTCAAACACTGTTAGATTGGATAAATGAGGCTAAAAAACTCTTGGTGGAGTAAGTGGGCAATTTTTGGGCTAAAATTGGGTAAGTGGTTACGGCCCCTTTTTTTAAACATGATTAAAACCCATGCGGTTTTAGATGCTAAAGTTGCAGCATGTATGGTGTTTTCACTTGGTCACATGTCATGATGTCGATAGTCATGATTCAATCATCCTCTCTTCAACATAAGACTCGCGAAGGATTAAATGACAGCAAACAGTTTGCTATTCTGCATCTTATTTCGCCAAGTACTGTAGGCCTTGATCAAACTTGATCTAGCTAGCGAAGCGGCTCCAACACCTACATTTGAGAAAATCAACAGAGAGCCAGCGAACAAGGCAGATACTTGCTGCTATACACATGGCGAAGCTACCACCAAGGAAGAGAAGGATCCTTATTCGTGATCAAAAGCAGTCTTGTTCACATGAGGGGCACGCTAAAGTGCTGATCTCCTACAACCTGCCCAAGTTTCGCGAATTCACAGCACACGAGACATCAGATACATGGGGGGCAATAAAGTTGGCAAAGAAAGCGTCAGTTCATGACAAAGGCAATTCAGATTGTGGCATTCAAGCTTTATAGCCTATTTAGATGCCTATATGGACTCAGTCAAGTAATTTCAGTTAAGCCAATACAAGTGGCTTTGGAGCAACGACATTATAAGAACAGTGCTGATTTAAGACCTCTTCAGTCAAGACAAAGACCTTTGACTTCGAGGTCTGGGGGGCAATGTTTGAACCCAAAATGAGCATTTTGGCCTGACAAGGCGTGTCTTAGAGAAATTGAGCCAATGTCAGTGGCTCAAGCTATATATTGTCGACAAGTTCATAATATATTATTTAGAGGCTAAATAAAGCCAACATGCAGAATTATGGAAGATTATGTGAGCTGCAAGAAAAGGAAATGATGGAAGCATGGAAATGAAAAGTCAACTTTAGCACATTTTCCTACTTCGGCTAGGAGAAACCGAGCTAAACAAGGAAGAAGGGGCGAAAGACTAAGAAAACAAAATCCAAACGAGCTAAAACTTTCCAGATTCATTCTAGACATCCCAATGATCATTTCTTATGAATAGTGTAAGAGATAGTTTGGAGTGGAAAACCTTCAAATAATCAGTCCAATTGTCTAAAAGATAAAACTGGAAAACTGGACCTGTAAGGAGTCCAGCAGCGTTTCCGTCCCAACCACATGGAAGTAAACTCTGAAATTTTACCAGAATGATCTACACTCATGGTGAATCATTTGATATGAAGAATTCGAAGGCCCATTCTGAATTCTTGGTGGAGATATAATTGAAGGAATAAAGGAGCAGAAAGTGACTCAAAACTACTCCAAAACTCATCATTTTCAATTACATTAGTGCTTAAGTGCGTAACCCACCATAATTCCATTTAGTGCCCCATAATTTCATTAAGTGCTCCATGATTCCATTAGTGCTTAATAGGAAAACTTATCATGATTCCATTAGTGCTTAAATGGAAAACCCATCATGATTTGTTTAAGGCCAACCACTATGGCTTGGTAGCCTATATATAGAGGCTACAACAAGTAACACAAGACACACAATTCAATTAACTAATCTCTACGATTATCCAAGCCTCCTTGGAGCAACCAACTCTCTCTCTTACCGGTGGCCACACTCCAGTCCCAATCTCCTCTAGAGCCGACTGTCAGTACCACCAAACCCTCTGTCAACGTGCTTCGGTCCTAGTCTCCTTAGGAGCCGACTGTAGTGCCGCGACCACAACGGTTACGGAACCAGCCAAGCAAGGGTAACGCCCTCGCAAACCAGCCAAGCTAAAGTCACGATTTAGCAAGTTCTCCCCACTTCCCGGTGATTTTCGCTCTGCTCGATCTACAACGTCGAGTATCGATTGTGTGATTTCGAGGAAGCTAAGCAAAAGTCCTCACCACGAGGCACAAAGTATCCAGTGACGAGGTTGGTGCTCTCCTTGTCCACAATCACATGAAAGAAGTCAGGTCAAGGGACACCCCTAACGACCGCACCCGAACGGTGCTGGCACGCCTGCAAGAAAAGAGACTGTTGACCAGCTGCAACAAAACTGGAGCCAAACATTGTTCTTGATGATTTGGATAATATAAAGCAAATTGAAACCTTACTTGGGGAGCAACGTTCATTTGGCACTGGGAGTAGAATAATTTTGACAACTAGATATATACAATCTCTCAGCAGAGTTGAATATCGATTATATTAGCCCAAGTGCTTAAGTTATGATGAAGCTCATGAACTCTTTATGAAGTATGCCTTCAGAATGAACACACCGTCAGGAGAGTATGATCATCTGTCAAGGCGTGTCATAAGCTATGCTCAAGGTCTGCCTTTGGCACTTAAAGTCTTGGGAGCTTCTCTTTATAACAGAAGTGTACCTGCATGGGAAGATACATTAGAGAAAATAAAGGAAACACCGCAAAAGGAAATTCAGGATGTGCTTAGAATAAGCTTTGATGGACTAGAGGCTTCAGAGAAGAACATTTTTCTAGATATTGCATGTTTCCTTAGAGGAAAAGGAAAAGTATATGCAACAAACATTCTGAAGAGTTGTGGCTTCTTTCCTGATATTGGATTACAAGTTCTAGTTGATAAAGCTCTTGTAACTATTGGATATCACGATAGGCTCGAGATGCATGATTTACTTGTGGAACTGGGTCGGAATATAGGGAGAGCCAGTAGGCTGTGGAGTTACGAAGATTATCGTGTGTTAACTGAAAATAAGGTGTGTTGTATATGATCGTCTCTGTTTTTTTTTTCCCTGTTTTTTCCATATCACATATCACATGTAACTTAAATTCTGAAACTTTACTACAAATTCTCAACTTTGACCAATCACCAAAGTACAATACATATGTTGGGAGCATATTTTAATGAATAAGGTTTAGGATATATATTCGCACTTAATTATTTCACTATTGGTTGTCCAGGCTGAAGCAGTTTAAGCTATAGACCTAGACTTGCGGAACCGGAACATAGAAGAGATATACCGGAACACTGAAGCTTTTCTTAGCATGAAAAATTTAAGACTGCTCAAGATCGTTCTGGGCAACTTTTGTAAACAACACGTGCTTGGGGACTTACAGTTTCTTTCGCATCAGCTGAGGCTTCTTGAATGGCGTAGTTACCCTCTAAAGTCTTTGCCGTCTAATTTTGAGCCGCTGTATCTTGTCTACGTTAGCATGCCTCGTGGTCGCATTGAAAAACTATGGGAAGGAACCAAGGTATGGTCATCAGTTGCATTTAAATTTTAGATCCCTTGCACGTTATTTGATTCTGTTTTTCGTTGTTGTTTTGAAATGTGTAGCCTCTGGGAAACTTGAAATCCATCAATTTAAGTGACTGTCATTACCTAAGAAAAATCCCAGACTGCTCTCAAGCTACAAATCTTGAGACACTAAATCTTAGTGGCTGTACAAGTTTAGTGGAGGTTCATTCATCCATTTCAGCTCTTGAAAACCTTGTTTTCTGGAGTCTAGAAAATTGTAAAGTACTTGAAAGTCTTCCAAGCAGCATTCACATGAAATCTCTAGAAACCTTTATTCTTTCTGGCTGCTCAAACCTTGCGAAGTTTCCAGAGATTGGAGGGATCATGAAAGAGCTATTAAAACTTTGTTTAGATGAGACTGCAATTGAAGAGTTGCCTTCATCAATTGAAAATCTTACTGGGCTTGTTACTTTGAGTCTAGAAAGGTGCGGAAAACTCAAGCAACTTCCTAGCAGCATTCACATGAAGTCTCTGAAAACCCTTAGTCTTTCTGGCTGCTCAAACCTTGCGAAGTTTCCAGAGATTAGAAGGATCATGAAGGAGCTATTAAAGCTTTGTTTAGATGAGACTGCAATTGAAGAGTTGCCTTTGTTGATGTCATAATTTGGTTCGCCAAATACTTTTGACTTTTCAACCCACTCCACGTAGGACGCGTTGAAATGTCAAAGAGTCCACGCAAGACTCCGACCTTCCAACGCACTTAAACCTTTCGTCAAGAAAGAAAAGATAATCCTAAGACGGAAATAACCATGGCTAGTGAGATGCTTCACTTTGGTACTCCAAGTCTTCAACCTTAGATCTCCACCTCTTAAGTCTAGGATGGTCACCATATGATTGATTCACCATCTTGGATGGCAAGACAAAAGCATATCATGACCTCACTATCAGGGAAACATAATCCAAAGGAATCAAGAGACTTAACCCCCAAGAACAAGAGTTTGACCTGTAAGCTTAAAACCCTCGACCTCTAAGGATCATGACCACGAGCTCCAAGGCTAAAGCATCGACCTCCAGGTTCACAATTAGTAGTTATCATGAAGAGACATGTAGCACCAATTAAGGCCAAATCTCACCAACCATGCCAAGTGTTGAATTCTGACATGAAGCATGGCTCTTAGGCATGGCCTAAGAGTAATCCAAGGAAAAGGGAAGCTTGGATAGGCGACACCTGTCTCTTGACCCTTCACCAACCAAATCAGACCACAACATGGTGACATGTGTCACCGAATCTGTCAAACCCATACATTGGAGTGTCAGTAAGCAGGAATTACGGGCTGACACCCCGATTTTAGGGAAGAGCCCATACCGTCCCTTTCCACCTCAACTACTCCTTCTCCTATAAATATCAATCCTTCACAAGCAGAAGAGGGGACTTCAACTCTCTCTTCTCTCCTAAAGCTATGCCAACATGCATTGTCTTTTATCTCTCTTTCTCTATTGACATGTCAACTTCATTCTTATGGCAAAATGCTTAAGCATCATTGTTTCTTCTCCAATCTCCATAAATGTTCAAACACACTTATCTAATTTAGGCATCGGAGTGTGTTTGGCCGGCCTTAGGCTGGTCCTCAGATAACCTTCCATCTCTTCACATTTGCAGGCCTTTTCCAAGGAGCTCCGCCAACTCGGGGAGCTTGGACGCCCAACATCAGGCAAAAGAAGCCCAAGGCCATACATTCAGTCACAAGAGGTGGACGACCAAGACTAGGCACAAGACCACCAGGGCATACCTTCAGTCACAAGTAGACGACCAAAGCTACTCATGTAGTCAAACTAATCGAAGGAAAAGATAGGCCCACTTGAAGAAAACAACCCCACCACTTTACACTTGGATTTCAACGGATCTTCCATTGACTCGTTGATGCTGAAATTGGCACCAACAGCCTTCATCAATTGAAAATCTTACTGGGCTTGTTACTTTGAGTCTAGAAAGGTGCGGAAAACTCAAGCAACTTCCTAGCAGCATTCACATGAAGTCTCTGAAAACCCTTGGTCTTTCTGGCTGCTGAAACCTTGCGAAGTTTCCAGAGATTGGAGGGATCATGAAGGAGCTACCAAAGCTTTGTTTAGATGAGACTACAATTGAAGAGTTGCCTTCATCAATTGAAAATCTTACTGGGCTAGTTACTTTGAGTCTAAAAAGGTGCCGAAAACTCAAGGGACTTCCTATCAGCATTTGTCAACTACTCAACTCAAGTACCTTGAATATCTTTTTCTTTCTGGCTGTTCAAAGTTTGAGGTGTGTCCAACAACCATAAACGGTATGGAATCGAAGATTTAAGAGAACTTCGATTGGGTGGAACATATATTAAAGAGCCTTTCCCATCAATTGAACGACTCAGGAGGCTTACACTCTTTGACATGGGAAGCTGGAAGAAGCCTCATCTGTTTTAAAGACAATATCTGTAACTTGTCATACCTTACAGGTGTCACACTCTCAGGGTGCTCAAATCTCAATAGCTTGCCCGAGAACTTTGGGAATTCAGATTCCTTGCTGGGCCTTGAAGTAGAGAGAAGTGGTATAAAGCAACTCCCATCCTCTCTTTTACGCGTGAACCAGCTTGAAACATTATCATGTGAAGAATCTAAAGAAGTGACGGCACCCTTTTCATCATGGCCATCATCACCATCAACTAATAATTGTGTTGTTGAAATGGTTTCCGAAATATATAAAATGGAGGTGCTATTACATCTTGATCAGGTGGTTATTGTTCGCTTTGTTGGAATATGTGGAGTAGGTGGCATTGGTAAAACAACCATCGCTAGTGCTGTTTATGACAAAATTACTTCTCTATTTGAATACCATTGCTTTCTTGAGAATTTCAGGGAAGCTTTCACAAAGAAGGGTGAAAGACAAATGCGGGAAGAACTTCTTTCTAGAATCTTGACTGGAAAGGTGCAGAGTCTAGGTACTTTGAATAGAACTTCGAATATGATAATGAAATATCTAAGTACGAAAAAAGTTCTGCTTGTTCTTGATGATGTAGATGATATAGCCCAGATTGAAACATTACTGGGACAGAGATATTCATTTGGTGGAGGGAGTATAATCATCATAACGACTAGAAATAAACAAATTCTTAGTGGAGATAATGCGATGAAGTATTGCCCTGGCTTGTGGACACCTAAAGAAGCTCTTGTGCTCTTCTCGCAGTTTGCCTTCGGTACAGTTGAACCCCCAACAACGTACCTTCAACTCTCGCAGCATGTCATACAACTTGCACAAGGTCTACCTTTAGCACTTAAGGTCTTAGGAACTTCTTTGAAGATAAGAATACGTGAGTAGGAAGATTTATTGCAGAAGTTTGAGAAAAGTGATCACATGGGAGTTCAGCAAGTGCTGCGGACATGCTTTGACAATCTAGATAATTCAGAAAAGAGCATATTTCTAGATGTTGCGTGTTTCTTTAAAGGAATGAAAACAGACTATGCAATATCAATTCTAGAATGTTGTGGCTTCTTCCCCTTTTCTGGAATACAAATTCTAATTCAGAGATCTCTAATTAATAGCTATCTCATTGAGGGACCACACTCTCAAAATGCATGATTTAGTACAGGATATGGGTTGGGAAATCATATGCCAAGAACATGTGGAAGAGCCTGGAAATCGCAGTCGGTTATGGAGTTATAACGATGTTCATCATGTGTACGTTAACTTTAAATACGGTGAGACTCAAGTTTCTGACTTTATTTTTACTTGTAAATATCAGCTTCCTGCTAAATACACACAAATTAACACAAACCTTCCCTACTTACCAAAATGTCCTGTTAAAAAAAAAATCATTTTTGTAACAGATATGTTATCAACTCTAATATTATGAATAATATGGTTGTTTATATATGCACTAACTCAATTTTGACTATTGGTTATCCAGGCCACTATTGCAGTTGAGGTTATAACCCTTGATTTGTCGAACTCCAAAGAGGTATACATAACTGCACAGGCTTTTGATAAAATGGTGAAACTCAGACTGCTCTAAATCCTTGATAACGGCTCCATGGACTGCAAACAACATGTTAATGGAGACTTCAAGTTTCTTTCTCATGAACTGAGGTGTCTCATCTGGCACAGATACCCACTAAAGTCTTTGCCATCCGATTTTCACCCGGAGAATCTTGTTGACCTTGACATGTGTTTTAGTCGCCTTGAACAACTTTGGGAAGGAACCAAGGTACATTCATCATTTACATAAATATATCTTCCAAATGGAAATTGAGGTTTAGAACTTTAGATGCTGTGGATATGTTTTTTAATGCATGTGTTTTCCTGGCTGTTCTAACATGCAGCCACTCAGAGAATTGAAATTCATCAATTTAAGTCACTCTCCCTATCTTGAGAAGACCTTCGACTTGACTGGGGCTCCAAAGCTTGAGAAGCTGATTCTTGAAGGTTGTACAAGTTTATTCGATGTACACCCATCCATTTTGCTACATGAAAATCTTGTATTCTTAAATCTAAAAGGTTGCAGAGAACTTAAGATTCTTCCCAGCCGCATTTATATGATATCTCTTAGGAGCCTTGACCTTTCTGGCTGCTCAAATCTTGAGAAGTTTCCAGAGATTTCAGGAATTATGAATAAGCTTTCAGAGATTAATTTAGATGAGACTGCAATTAAAGAACTGCCCTCATCAATTGAACGGCTTCCGGGCTTGAAGTATTTAGTATGAGAAACTGCAGAAGCCTTGTCTCCCTCCCAGACAGCATCTGTAATTTGGCATACCTTCAACAGCTCTATCTGTGATGTAGGACGAGAATGAGTCTGGTTTAGCCGGAAAATTAGAAAAATAAAGAAGCGGCGTGGAATTAAGAAAAATAATTGAAAAATAGGTAATTCACGCATAATGAGGTTACTAGCTGCTGCAATATCCAAGAAAATTTGGTTTTGGACTTTTCGGGTTTCTCGTGCGAAAAGTTAGATTTTGATTGTGAATCAGATTTGATCAACTTTTGGTCAGAATGTCTGTTTGAGACGCATGATACTTTTCCAGAATGGGAACGACGAGATCTTCAAGACTCACTTTAGTGAGCCCTATCAGATTTAGGCCAAAATGTATTGTCTTAATTATCCGATTCGTAATTTAATCTTTTTTTTAGGCTAGTCTTAAATTTGTTTTAGGATTCTTTTTATTTTTTGGTTCTTAGTTTCCTTTTAAATTTGGATTCTTTAGAATTTATTATTAGATTATGATTTTAGGTTTTGGATGCCTATATAAGCACCATCATGCTTTGTATCATGATCAATTTATCATATCAAATTTAATAAAATCTAGAGATTTTTCTCTATTTCTCTGGTGGACTCCAGAACTATGTCTTTTAGGGTTTATTGCTTGTAAACCCAGGTTATTTCCGATTGCGTCAATCTGGCTGGGTGCTCAAAACTTTATAACTTGCCTGAAAACTTGAGGAATGCGCAAGCATTGGCGATCCTTGAAGTACAAGGCAGTGGTATAGAACATGAAAATACAAGGACAGAATGTGTTTTCTAGAAAACGGGGATTCCAAGCTATGGATCAATCCTTACTGGGCAGCAAAACCAAAATTAATAAACAGGACACCAGATTTTGGTTACGTAGTGAAAACCTCAAATATGAGATTAAAAACACTGCGGGGCTCTTACTCTTGAGAACACAAAATAAGAATTAACTTATGATGAAGGATATGTTCTTTACAAACTTGAATAGCACTAGCTCGGCTACAATGATTAGACAAAAACTAATTCAAAGTTTGTCTTCCGTCTCGAACTTCTTCTTCACTTGAACGATCACCAAATATCGCTCTCCTTTCTTCACAGCTCCTCTACTGATCTCAAGAGAAGTTGTGCATATGAAACAATGATCAAGAACACTTAAACATGGACCAAGTGTTTTGACTCTTGTGAAGACTCAATTAGCAAACATGCAAGACGACTCTCAATCTTCTTGCGTTCCAAGTTCTCTCTTTATGCCGTCTGTTTTTCCACCCTTTTAGAATAGCTGCCGTCACAACCAAAACAATCAAAACAGCTTTTTACCCTAATCCGCCTTCTACAAGGAAAAAACAAATATTTTTGTGTTAAAGAAAATATAAACAATTAAGGACACCAAATCCTAAAATGCTTAGGAAATCAATAGTACAATTTGGCACAAGAAAAATATCTTTAAATGAATAAAAGATATTAAACCCATTAAACCCCAAAGGATTCTTTCCCGTTTTGTATAGGAATGTCAATACACCAAGTTGGTCAAAACTTGTACCTCCAGAACAACTCCCATTCTTTATGAAAAACAAAGAAAGAGTGAGGGAGGGAGTTACCAGAGTCTCTGGGGAGGGAACGTCATCATCAGAGTCAGGGGAAAGAAGAAAGAGACTATGGAGGTGGCAGTTGTCAAAGTGTGAGAAAAGAGAAGAAAGAGACTATGGAGGCGGCAGCAGTGCAAGTGGAGGAGTGCTCCGCAGGTCGAGGGAAGTTGGGGGAATTATGCAGTTGCTTGAGTTGCCTGAGTGAACTTTTTCATTCAGAAAGATAGAAAGACAAGGCAGTGGATCTTTGGAGAATAGTTACATTAATGAGGTATATAGTTATACTCATTTTTGTGTTTTTACTCTAGTACTGTTCTGTCTTTTCTCTCTTTCTTAAATTTTTGGGGAATTTGATTCTACACCCAAATTCACACACCCCTTTTAGAATAAACTCATCCATAAGAGTGTTTTTATATACATCCAAACCAATTAATTAGGTTTATTCAAAATAAAAAAACCTATTAAATAGGGTAAATATTAAAACCCAATGTTGTTAAGAATTACTGAAGCTGCCATTATCAAATTCCCCATTCACCTATTAAATAGGATTAATAGTCAAAATCATCCAGCAAATATTATGGAGTTTGATTGACGTTATTGTTGGTATTACCTTCACTTTAGGTTTTTATCAATACTTAATTTTAGGTGTTTATATTAATGTCATTATTATCATATAATGATGAATTTTTGGTATGTTTCTTCCTATATATAGAAGCTAGTGAATTCATTCGTCATTTTTTCTTTGGGTGGAGACGTTTCACAAAGTTGCATATGATTTCAAAGGATGATTTCAAACGACCTATTCATGAGGTTTATTTCATCATTTTCTTATGGGTTAGAGACTTTCTTTCAAATATGTACATATATAATATTCGTAATTCAAATACCTATTCATCATATTTATTTAGTATAATATCTTTGTTAATCTTTTGATTTTGTGTAAAGCTTGAATTGGATGGTTTTTTAGTAATTAGAAATTTCAATTTATGAATCTGGTACAAAACTTAGTTTCATTCCTTCAAAATAGAATCGTTGTTTCTAATTACCTGATACTTAGATTGCTTTAATATGTAATACCTATGATTTAGATGTTTGTTTTTGTAGTTTTAAATTATTTGTGTGACTCTATATCATAGGTTGTTTATTCCATAACCTATAGTATTGACAATTAATATACCTATAATTTAGATAATATATTTTGGATATATGTTTTTAAATCCTAATAGAGTTTTACCTTTGAAATAGATCTATGAAGGTAATTTGCAATTGTATAAGGAATCACAACATGCAGGGCACTAGTAGTTGAGAGATTTATGAAGACTACATTGCAAAGTGCTAGTCGAGATGACGGATGAAGTGTTATAATGTTCTTTATATTAGGTTCAAAAATGTAAAGTTTATATTTCAATTGTAAAAAAAAATTTAAAATTGTTCATTTCAATACTGGATGAACATCATTTACGGTTGTACTCATTGTCCCTATTTCAATAAATTTTTAGGTTTATTCCTTCAAAAAGAATGTGTATTTAAATTACCTTGATATTAGAAATAAACTTCTTAATATTGTAAAGTTCATTTTCAATTGTAAAACAATGAATGATAATAATGAGTTTGCTAAATTATAGTGCAAAAACTCTTGCACATTCAAAATTATTCAATGTGCCAAAATTAAGGGATAATTATATATTAAGCAAACTCTACCGTTACACATAACTATTATGTGGTCCTTGACCACCCCATAGAATCAGGCACCTATGTGGAGAAAAATGTAGGGGTGGAAAAAAAAAATTCTTGAAGCAATCAATCTACATTAAGTACATTTTACATGAGCTAATTACATTAACTCGACCATTTTAGAAAATTAATGAATATGGAATGATTGTATAACTACACCTATTAGAACGGATAAGCAAAATAACAAACCTTAATGAGAGGATGTTTAATCATGTCGAGAAAGAGAAATATTTATATAATAGGAATATAACAGAATCTGATGATACACAATAGCAAATATATAGATCACATCGGAAAGGAAGAAATATAGGATAATTAAGGCAATTAATCGTTTTAAATAAGAGAAAAATTAAGGATTAAATTGATTGTATTAAATTCTAAATATTTAAATTCAAAAAATAGTCAACAGCTATATTTGAGGAATATTTTATTTATTCAATCAGAAGGGCAAAAAAGTCAAACTAAAAAATGTGAAAAATGTTAATTATAGATTTAAAACCTATAAGGAATGTTCAATTATGTGAATTGGGTGTAGATTAAAAGAAAATATAGGGATGAGTTTTTCTTAATAGGAGCTTTGTTTTTTGGGTTTTTATTTAATTTTCTCTAAATTTTTTTTCTTTTTCCTTTTTGAAGAATATAGTTCTAAGCCTATATAAGCTTTTACATCTTGAGGTTTACTAATCTCATTTCTATTCTCGGAAATGAAAATGTTTAATTTGAGAAGGAAATTTGTGATTATAGTCATTGTATGCAAATGTACACATCAAATAACTGAGATTGTTGCAGGAGCTTTACTTTCTAATGCAGAGACACTGATTCTGCGAGTAAGTGCATGCCCTCATGATGCCTATTCAGCAATACTGCTGCTGTGCTTCTGTGATGCTAAAAATTGATTATTGATTGCAAATTACAGGTACTAGTGAACACAATTTGAAACCATGATAAGGTTGTGTTATATTTGCAACACAGAAGGAAAGGCAGATGAACATGACTACTAGATTCTATCTAATCGTGGAATTTGGGATGTCCCATCAGATGATATGGCTTGCAGGATAGCTTGCACGTCTTGGTCATAAGGGATACCTGCTAGCTTGAAGCATCCACTGTGCTTCTGGTCCAATCAACTACCTGCAATCAGATCAGATGAAATCTTGGAACAGAAACCATGCAGCTCCGCCTTGCTTATGGATGTCATAGTTATTGATTTGGAAAGAGACTCAAGAGAACAAAATTAAAATCACAGGTTTCTGGTCCAGTTCATTTTAATCATATTTTTTGCTACATTGATTTTCTAAGGTTTACAGATGAAAACTTACTGTTTTGACACTGTTTATTTTTATTTTTTTTGGGGGCAGGGAGTTGGAACTCAGGACCTTAATGGTACATTGTGGCTTCTTTTTGCAGGGAAGTTCTTTGGTGTTTTTTCTGCTGATCATGTGGAGTTGCTTGCTGGTGTGCTACTTGCATAGCAACATGACTAGGCTAGTACTGAATTGAGTGTCATAGTATGCTTTTGTGATGAATGTGGTGTCAGCAGAGACCTGAACCTTCCTTCTCGGGGCGGAATGTGCCTTCTGTTCAAATTTTTTCAGATGGTTCATAGATCCGTTGGTCAGGTCAGTCATATTTATCAAGAGGGGAAGGGAGATGCACATCATATAGCTACTGTTGGTTCTCTTCCTGTAGAGGACTAATGGTTAGATTGGTGCATAACAAAAACATTTCAAATGTCAACAACAGATTCTGAGAGATATTGTCCAAACGAGCTAATGACAAATAATGCTGTCGAGTTCAGTAGTCTAAAGGGATATGGCTTGGCTGTGATTGGGAGGGTTCCTTTGTTGACACCCATGGCAGTGGAAAACAAGTAAGTACTTGAAAACATAACGAACTAGGATCGGTCAAGTTTATGTT
The DNA here is from genome assembly GCF_958449725.1 of Rosa rugosa. NCBI lineage: Eukaryota > Viridiplantae > Streptophyta > Magnoliopsida > Rosales > Rosaceae > Rosa > Rosa rugosa. The sequence goes on along the minus strand of NC_084821.1, from coordinate 16,520,202 downwards.
TCTGATATTCAAGGGCCTTCAGCCGGATTTATCAAACCAAATGTTAAGTAACCAAGGCTTAGAAGACAGCCCTGAAAGTTAAAATTATACATATATATAGAAAGGCAGTTCTTTTTTCTCACTGTAACAGAGAGAATTCATTGATTTTGTTATTGGCTCTTTCATTACTATAAAATTTCCATTCCGAATGATGACCAGTCATTCAACCTCAATCCAAGCATGATACAGCAAGCCAAAAATACTAACAGATGTTAATTTATAACCATTAAAGTAAATCAGTGCGGATTTGCCCCTCAGGTTTAAGTGAGAATGTAAACTAAAAAGAATACCATTTTTGAGCTGAAAAAGAAGAGGTACAAACATAGGAACTATGACTTAAGATGAGGAAAAAATTATAAAGAGACTTGTTGAACAGCTCAAAGATGCTGTAGAACTATATGTCATGTACATATCTTACTTTTATAGTGTTTTATGTTCATTTATTTTGCACATCATCTTCAGGTTAGCAGCACAAGAAAACAATGAAGCATATACATTACATTCTTCCTCTAATGATTATATCGTTGATCAGTTATATCATTCCTAAACCCTATCTAACGATTCATGAATGCCGCTACTAATTTATAAAACAGGAAAGACACAAAGCATATAGGAGTATAGAGAAATTCCCCTCTTTTTTGTTTTCAGTAAAGGGCTTCCTGTGATCATATCCTCCCAGTTTTGGTGTAAATGTTCATACAGGTTATGTAAGACTAACAAGTAACAACACATGAATACCTCTACTCATTACAGGAAAAAAAAAAAAAAAAATCAGGATTCTAGTGAAATGCACATTTTGTTTCTATTAACATTCTCCAAATCCTTTGTTTTGGTCACCATATCCTCCGGTTTTGGTGCAAGGACTTGTACACAATTCCAGACTATGCAAGTTTTAAAATTTCATTGCAAGTGCCTCTACTGATAAAAAGAACAGTTTTGAGTTTTGCGACATACAGCATCAGGTTTAGATTCTAAGTGCTCTGGTAACAGGTCATGATGACTCATGAGCACTCTTAGGCCTCTGGTGGTTGCTCTTCCCCCTCCAGTGCAGGTGGTTCATCATCATTCCCCTGAGGAGGGTCAGGTGGTTGAGGTTGAGGTACAGTTATATTATTACCAATTAATGCTTGAAGTTCATCAATATCCCCCGGCAGGTTGATGTGGTTCAGGTACAAGTTGAAATACAGGTTCAGGTCCAGGTATAGGTTCTGGTATATTGCTGCATATCCACCCAGAACTTGGTTTCCATTCCAATATGAGAGAGAGCCTCGAGTAGAGATTATCAGTACTGATTAAGACTTTTTAGTTGTGCAGAAAAAAGTTGTTCATATTTTAAAAGAAATTTATTTTTGACTCCAATACAATAGCCCTACATATGAATAAGTTCCCACAAAAAAAAAGAAAAAAATTGTGAAAGTCCACCTCATATGACATATGGTGTAGAGAAATTTTTGTTTTTGTTTTTTTTTTTTTGAGGATGAGAATTTTTTGTTTTTCTGGTCTGGGGTGTAGAGAATTTCTATTTGGAAAAATGAGACTTATTGAACCACCAAAGGGAGGTGGGCAGTCATGCACTGATTGCACTCCACTTTTATATATATTTGTTTTATATTATATTTAAAGTACAAAATTAGAAATTTAACTTCCCTTTTCGTGTAAAAAGATGAGAAATGGGCGAACAATTTGGTCTCCGAATGGGTGCATGTTTGGGAATACTCATTATTACCCAATATAGAATAAGGCAAAGATGAAACTCGAATATTTTGACGGGTATGAAAATGATAAGTTAAACACAAACCGTCTGATCTTTAACTACACCGGTAAGCAGTTATTTTGGGATAATTGGCGACTTAACTTTCTTTACCAAGAGAAAAAAATTCTGAAACAATAGAAGTTCTAATCTCCCTCTTCTAAGCAAAAATACTCATTTTTGTTCACTACTGGCCAGAACGACAAGGATGAAATGATGTAGGTTTATATATCGTTTTCTTTCTTATCTTGGAGCTGGGGTCTCGAGCTCAGGACTAGAAGCAAAACTGATTAGAGGAGTTTTCGAAGCATTTCAGTGAATATCATCACCGAAAGAAAGGCTACATATTCATCGATGAACCTCCAAAACAATGAAGCCATACAATAATTTAGTGTCAAGAAACCCCACTTTAACGGGTCTTCCTCTGAATTATACCTCTTCAGTTTCAGCGCAAAAGAATATATAGACTCTGGCAATTCATGAATTGTTGAAATGTATCAGCTGGAAAGAACAATAGTGCAATTTAATGCCGTATCAATAAGAGTCATAGCAAGGAGAGCAAGTCCCAAGTCAAGAGCTGCGACATTAGTGAAGGAGAGACTCCCACATCGAAAACAAGTGAACAAAACCGTGGTTTAAATATAGAAGCACGTGTTGATGGATCACGACCTTACTTGAACAGGATCTGTTCTATAGGATCGTACCTCTGTGTCCTTGACTTCTAAGGAGACAGGAATCTAAACCTGGTGGATGAATCATAGCCATGCGATCAGAGCGTGATTAACGGCTGGAGATCTTCGGGTCAGGTCATTATGGCTGTAGATGATCGTTCTCAACTTGGTCCTACCAAGTCTGGGGTGGTCGCTTGGCTGTCTGACAGGTTCCCCTCTTTTTTCTTTTTCTTTTTCTTTTTTCATCTTTCTCTTTTTAATTAGCTCCGCCACGGCCGCCTCACTGAACTTATTATAAATGTAGGAGCTCATCAAGGTACTAACTTGCTATCATTTAGGCTAGCTTGTTTCTGTTACCGACTGTGCATGGTTCCAGCCTCAGTAATCCATATTCATCATAAGTCATAACATAACTCAATCAAGTTCTACCCTTATTGTCACTAGATTCTTACAGAATTTCAAAGATGTCACCCCGCCAATGTTCATACTTCATAGCACTTGTCTGATAAATTACAGTGAGGTGCTGCAATGGATTGTGAGCAAGAGTTCCATGACAAAAACCAATAATTAGCAACCAAAATTACTTGATTACTAATCAATTACTACCATCCTCAGGAAGCATATTTAAAGTAGGATACTACAAAGAAAATAACTAGCTAACAGTAGTTCCAGCTGTTTCTAATGAAACGTACTCTCAAAATGTTGATTACAACGTGAACAAGCAAGGCATCGAGGACATCCATATTCGCAAAATTTGCCTACACTTTTATTGAAATCAAAGGGCAAGAAGAACTCGGTTCATTATTAAGCTGCACCCACAGGCACCAAGAATCCAATAGAAGGGACATGTGGACATGCTTGGTGCAGTACTGCAGTAATGAATCCGGTGCAGCTCCTACATTTATAATAGGTTCAGTGATTTCATGTGGAATATCCTATCTTAAGATGTAAGCATAAGTGAAGCTTAAGGCAGGCTGCACCAAGCTGTATTCATTGTCTAATCCTACTCAAGATTCCCGAATCTTGATTACAGTACGTGTTCTGGAAATGACCCTGATTATAGGTTAGAAACTTAGAATAGTACATAGGCGACTATTTCATAATGACAATATGAGCACCGAGTAGTCTATGCTAAAAAACAAAAATATTTTGTCTCGTAAGCAATCTATTCAACTTGACTTCACACGCCAAGTACGTAATTGTGGTACGAGGAAACCAAGTACTTCTACAAAAGTTTCTAGAAGAGTTTTTGCTACCATAGACCAAAATGGAAAAAATAACTAGACAACTACAAGAAAGACACTCATGCAAAGAGACGAACATGTGACAAAACAAATCGATTGTCACCTTACAAGGACAGAAAAAATGCACACATAGTGCATAGACGGGACAAAGCCCACCAACTCCCAACAAGACGGCTCAAAAAAAAAAAGAGGTCTGACCTAATTAGACCAATTGACTAGGCCCAAAACTCAAAGTCCAACCACAAGGGACATGACAATGGAGTAACATTAGCGTCGCAACACCGCCGCCATCTCTATCGCCATAGGTAAACTATAATGGTTTTTAAAGAGGGATTGACATTATTTATGTCTAACCTATAAAAACACTTCTTGATCATAAGTCATAGGTAAACTATAATGGTTTTTAAAAAGGGATTGCCATTATTTATGTCTAACCTATAAAAACACTTCTTGATCATAAGTCATAGGTAAACTATAATGGTTTTTAAAAAGGGATTGCCAGTAGATCAATTCTGTAAAAGCTACAAGCGAAACTGACTTCTTTTGAAAATTAAACAAATAGCCAAATAGGGTCACTCTCAATTGAAAAAAAAAAAAAATAGAGAAACAGAACTAGATCTAAATTATTACTAATTTGGCTATTTTTTTGTGAAAATATTCTAATAGTAGAGGCATAAGATAGAAGCGGATTATCGATTAAATCGTATGAATGGAACTTCATAGTGAATTCACACAATATAAGATTAAACAAAATAATTTGCTTTTTGGGTACTAAAAGACTCTTTCAAATTCTTGGGTGAATTTATAAGTACTTGAAAGTGGTTCCTTGTACAAAAACCGTTTTTTGCCAAATTTGAGAAACAGTCCGAAATAACCCCTAATAATTTGACCAAAAAAAAAAAAACACAGATGATCTTCAACCTATTGGGTTTGGGCCTAGGCTCTAGCGCCATTCAAATATCTCCGGCTACTCAGCCCAGTCCATTTCAAAAATGTCCGCGAACTGGACAGTGGACATTTGGGTAATTTCCCGAACCGTATATAACTCCTACTTGCTTCTCCTCCGTTCCAAACCCTACTGGTTCCTCCTCTTCACCGCCGGCTGGTATTCTCTCTCTTCTCTCTTATTAACGCACTCTAAGTTTCTCAATTTCACTGCAAAATTATTGAACTGACTTATTCTATGTATATATATATATATATATATATATATATATATATATATATATATATATATATGTCCTTTTAGGGTTTCCGATTGATTATAAGGAGCTCTTCCTGTTCGGCATCCAATGGCTCCAGCTAAAGGTACTACTTTTCCGTCTTTGCTTCAATTTTGTGTTTGCTTCCCTGCTTTGTATTTACCTTATTAACCAATTTCAATGGAGGAAAACTTGAAATTGTAGCCATGCTCTGTATGATTTTTTTTTTTTTTAATATTCTGATTCTTTTTTTTTTGGTGTTACGGAGTGAAAAACGAACTCAAAATGAGCTAAATATATTTCACAAAGTTTTTTTTTGCTGAGGGAACTATTATCATATGCTGAATTCTCTGAGTTAAGGGAGTTGTCAAATGGATCAGATTTTTTTTTTTCTTCTTTGGGAGTTCCTTATTCTTTGGTGCTCTGCTCATTCAGCTGTAGTGTTTGGGCTTTAATTTTATGACAATGTGCCTACTAAACCATGCATAGGTTCCATGGCCAAGCTTAGGTCAGTTGTTAACAAGGTTTAGAGTTTTTTTTATTTGGTCTTCTCTAATTGGTTAGAAGTGATACTCGGCATGGTTGGTTGCGTGAGGCTGTCTTAGACTTCATTGAAAACATAAAGATCCTCATGTGCAGGGTTGCTCTAGGAGTGTCAGACAGAATTCATGCTTCTTAGTGTCTTGTATTTGGCCTTCCTTTAATTATAGGTTAAGGATAGAAGAATATTTGAAGGAACTGGAAAGAACTCGCTTTGTTCTAATTTCATTTTTTTTGGTTACATGGGTCGCCTGTTTGGATAGAAGTGTACTTGTCATAGTTCGTTATATGGATCTGCTTTAGAAGTCGTGTGAAATTTTCTACTATTGATATAGATAAAACTATGTGATTGGGACTATTTACACCTGGTTGGTTAATATAATTCTCATGTGCAGGGTTGCTCTAGGCATATTAAAGAGAATTTTGAATTACTTGTCCTTTTACCTATGGCCGCCCTTTTAATTCTAGGTTAAGGATTATAGAATGTTGGAAGTAATTGGAAGAGACCCGCCATTATTTTCCAAAATTATCATCCAGAGATTAGTTAGGGATAATTGAACTTTTATGTTTGGATGAAAAAACTTCCCAAGTTTGCCAAAATTTGTTGTACTCTTGGGTTTATCAGGTCAAGTTATTTTTGCATAGGCTTGCCTTTGCAATTCTTTTGCATGCACTGCTTGATGGTAAGGCTCTTGTCAAGGGATATTATTTATAGGCTCCGGTTCAGTTTCACGCAATTTAGCTACTTTTCCTTATCTTCCTACTCAGTTTGGTTTCCATCTTCAATCAATATCAATTGTTTTGTTCCTTATCAAGTGCATGTTGTTACAGGTGATGTTTCCAAAAAGGGTGACCCAAAGTCACAAGCCTTGAAGGCTGCCAAAGCATTGAAGTCCGGACCTACTGTTAAGAGAACAGGGAAGAAGATCCGAACATCAGTTACGTTTCATCGGCCTAAAACATTGAAAAAGGAGAGGAACCCTAAGTACCCTCGTATTAGTGCTCCACCAAGGAACAAGCTTGATCATTATCAAATTTTGAAGTATCCTCTTACGACTGAATCTGCAATGAAAAAGATTGAAGATAACAACACTTTGGTATTTATTGTTGACATACGTGCTGACAAGAAGAAAATAAAGGATGCAGTCAAGAAAATGTATGACATTCAGACCAAGAAAGTGAATACCTTGATCAGGTGAGTGGCAGAGTTAAGTTTTGCAATCCTGTATATGGTTCATCGTTGACTTGCTTCTGAAGCTGTAATGCATTCTCTTTTCAGTTTTGTTTTCTTTGGATCTGATACTCTGAATTTTAATGTTTTGATCCAGGCCTGATGGTACTAAAAAGGCTTATGTTAGGTTGACCCCAGATTTTGATGCACTGGATGTGGCAAACAAAATTGGTATCATCTAAGGTAGTGTGTCTGGCTTTTTCAGAGTAACAGATCTTGTTAGTCCTTGAGCTGTTGAAGATTTAGTTTTGAAGTTGTAATCGATTTTGTTACTGTTAGTAGACTTGTTGATTTGTGGTTATAACTGCAGTTTGAACCTTGTAGGCTTAAATTGAAATCTAGTTCATATGGAAACCCGTTTCGCATGGAATATTATGGTACATTTTCGTTGTCTTTATATGCAATTGCATTTCGCATATTAAGTGATGGTTCTGTTCATATTTTAGATGAGATTGAGACTAATCTGTGTGGCATGTGACCGAGTCATTTATGGTGTAATTGTGAACTGATACTGGATTGGACAAAGCTTTTTTGTTTTGTTTGGTTCCATCAAATCTTTTGTGCTGATCTTTAAGCGAAGAATTGATTTGGCCTCGTTTGGTCACTTCATGTCAAATCTATACTGTTGTATGAGATTGAGCTTCGGAATTTTTTGCTTTGCTGCTAAATGAGGTGGTGGCAATCTATTCATTTCCCCTTGACTTTATGCTAAGACAATCAAATATTTTGTGATAAAAAAATCTTGGAACTGATTTCTTTAGAGATGCTCAGGAATTGGGAGAGACACCAACACTAGACTTGACAATGTCAAATTCACTATTCGCTGGTCTCAAGTCATGCAATCATTTGATTTGGGATGAAGTTGAATGTACTCATTTAGGTGGATTCCATGAACCCGCCAAATCCTAGCAGTAAGACCTTGGGCTCCGTTGATCACGCTAATTTGAATATTTCATAAACAAGAGAACAATAAAAAAGTATTAACGGTCAAGAAGATTTACCCTCTGTCAAATTCAGTAATTCCTTATAACTTACTCTAGTTACCGCTTACCCACAATAGTCAATAGGTACAAGGGCGATGTACAGCTAGCAAATGGTTAATCGCTAAATGGGCAAAGAGTACACAAGTATAGGTTTTAGTTTATCTCATTCTCTTCTCTTTGGTCGAAAAATGAATGACCTGTTTTCTTATCAGATAATTTGAAATGTTATGTTGTTAAATAGAGTTTTATTTGAATATCAACAAATTTTATTGTTTTGACAACATAACATACTAAATATCTAAACGTTGCTGTCGCCGAATCTTGCTTCACGTCCAAATGGTGAGACCGCAGAGCGCAGCATTTGGAAGTGTAACGCTCTTTCTTGAATTACACTTTCCCTCAGTGTCTCTAACAGAGCGTGCATAGGAATAGGACAATCCTGGATAAAATCATAGACTTCTGATCTGCATAAGGGGCAATTTGAGTGAGCCACAAACCAAGTGTCGATGCAAGATATGTGGAATGCATGATTGCATTTGGGTAGATGTCTTAGCCATTCCCCTTCTTCAAATTCACCCAAGCATACTGGACAGTCTGTGTTGCTTTGGTGCTCTTCTGCATCTTCTGCTACACTTCTCTTCTTAAACTGTGTTATGGGTAGAGACCGGATGATTGCGAAATCTAGTCCTTGGCTTTGAAACTGCAGAGATGGATCATCTGCGTTGGTCTCGTTACTTCTGTGGTTTGGATTTGATCTTGTATTGCACCGTTTCAGTATCTTGCAATAACTGAAGATGACAGTAAAAGTGAAGAGGATAGCAACAGAAGCAATGATCCACGGATCCGGAGAACAAGAACCTGGGGATGTCATTGGAGGGGTTGAAGGGATGCTACAAGTCTTGTAAATAGATATGAACTATTGAAAACTTTCCAAGAAGACTTTGCATAAGATTGCATTGCTCTATATATTGCAGAGGCTCATTCTCGAAATAGAACTGTCGGAGAGGAATCTGTAGGAATGAAACAAGTATAAACATGATGTGGAGAACGATTATATCAAAGAAAACATAAATTTTAACATGCAAGTCTTCTGCCTTGGATGATATCAATGATGCACACTGGCATCAGATCCTACATATTTCTGTGGTAGATAATACCAAAGTTGGATTCGATAGGGTATATAACTTCGAAAGAGAAATGACATTAAATGATATAATTGGTCTTTGCTTTTATTTCCTCTTAGCAAAAGACCTAGCAAACAGAAACTGAAGCATCTTGATGTACAAAAAATAAGGGTAAACTGAAGCTAAAGAGCTATGTCATATATCTAAAGTTCAAATCCAAAACAAATGTATCCCCCATTTACACCATCAACCCCTCAAACTTGATTTTTACACAAAAAGAAGCAAACTTCTGGCTAAACCTCATTGAAGCCTATGCCGCTTGGCAATTGGGATTTGGTGATCAAAACTGGAAATTGAACTCGGCATTCTTGAATTGTTTAGGTATGAAACAGCATTAGGATTGACATTGTTGAAATTCAACATGGCAGCTGAACATGTTTGAGAAAAGCCTCGAGTCATCTCAGGATAAGATGTTAAGTTCTGTGTCTTATGAACCACATAGGTAGGACTTGCCACTTGTTTCTGGTTGTTAAAACTCACAGCAGCTTCACAACCTTTGATTGAAACTGGTGGGATTTTGAAGGGCTGCAAAGGAGGGGGATTTCGCCACCGGGGCATAGGACCTGCAACGAGAAGTGTCTGAAGCAATGGACCAGCATCCATCACAGCTTGCAATAACATCCCTTTCTGAGGCAAAGGCCTACCCCTAACAAAATTGTCAATTATTTCATTAGCTGGATCAGCTTTGATACTTGAACCAGAAGAGACTACTACACCAGTAGGTATAATAGTACTTCCATTAAATTCTTTCACCAAAGGCTGCTTCACAAAACCCATGTTGTTGCTAGAATCAGCCATGTTGATATTGGAAAACTCAGGAGAAGAGACTGCATCAAACAATGAATCAACAGGAGAAGAGATATGTGATTGGGGATTGTAAGTTTCAGAGAGGCTGTTGGATTCAGTAATGCTTGAGTTTGCTTTTGTGGGCATCAAAGTCGGACTTTCGGGCTGGACTACTTGATTAAACTGCACATTGGGTAAGTCAATTGGAGTAGAAGCAGTGATCTTGTTGAAGAACTTGTGCAGCTGGTCTCTGGCTTCATCTCTTTCTTTGTATGCAACCTTTAGTAGATTGAGTAGATTCTTCACATTCTCTTGACTCTCTGTTGCTAAATTCTTCATTGTTTCAAGCTCAAGGGTAGTGTAAAGAAGCTTCTTGTTCAAATCATCAGTGCTCTGTGGATTCAGAACAGGTAATTGGTCAGTTTCAGACAGAGGGCTTCTAATAAAATTGGAAGAAACATAAAATTCCTGTAGAATCATCATGAATAAGATTGTAGAACAAATAAAACAAACATCAAGCCCACGGCTTTCTAACTAGAAAACAAAAATTTAAAAGCACAAGAGAAGTTCCAAAATGAATAAAATCCATGTAGAAAGCAAGGATGCACAGTGGAAAGAACAGTGAAAATCCAAAAAGGGCCCATGCAGAGTCACCATTAATTGGCCAAAACAAGAAAAAGTCACCATTAAAATCTGCACCTATAACAGAAATTGACACTGGACCTAAAATCTTATGAATGCATATGAAATATCTAAAGCTTCAATCAATAGTTCAATACCGACACATTGTTACAAAAAGATTCAAGACCAATCAGATAGATTCTGTTCAGTACATATAAAACAAAGAATTGCACAAGTTTCCAGAATTGTATAAAAAAAATTTAATGCTAAATAATGGGCGTAAACTACTTCTGTCAATCAAAATTTTAATTCACAAAACAGTAGGGTGTTCATGACTTGAAAATGCTTAGTATGCCTGGGAAATTCTCAAAAAATCATTAGTCATAATTAACAAAAAATTTTTGCCAAAAAAAAAAATAATTAACAAAATTTTAGGAAGAAAAATGGCTTGTTTCTTTATTGAAGATTGCGAAGAGTAAGACACAAATTTAATGGTGAGGGATTTAGCAGATATGGAAGATCCATCAGTAACAAGCACTTCAATTCAAATTTAAGTAACTGAAACAAGGAGAAGGCTGAATTGAATGTGACATATTACAGTAGATACCAATCATACCATCATAAAAACACAGAATTGAAGTAGATTAATACAAGCTTTGATTAAACTGCAAAACAAGCAATAAACCAGAAAGCAAAAATGAAGAGAAATGCCACTTAGAACAAGAAATGAGTAGTAACCCACCTCTTGATAGGTAGTCCATATAGAACCCATGTCCTCCATAATATGTGGGTATCACCCTCTTTGGTGAGAAAGATGGAAAAGGCAAAATTGAAGAGATGGAAAAGAAAATGAGAGAATTAGTCGTTAAAGTAGGGTGGAATGTGACTCATTTATAGAAGAACAATAAGGCATATAAGACAAGATAAAGAGATTGCTTTGTCACAAGCATCCAAGAAAGCCCAGTCCACCTCCAAGAAAATTAACAAGGAATGCTTAAAACCCTTCATCATGAATGAATTGATATTAGATTAAAAAAAAATTTATTCTTTTCTAGTCCCTTTCTCTCTCACTGTAATATTGAACCTCATTCAATATTTTCTCCCCTTTTCCAGGTCTTTTGTGAGTTTGTCTCTTTACCCAAATGAAAAGAATTGACATTTTCTGTAAGAAAATCATAAACAGATTTAATTATTAATAACTAATCAAAGTTTTTAATGGATTGCCTTAAATTCCTCTTCTATAAATTATGTACGTGGGGACTTTCCACAAAAGCCCAAGTTTTCAAAATAAAAATTATCCTATTGCGGCTCATGGATATTCCCAATTTATTTTAGGATAGCTTTGGTGCTCATTTTTGCGTTTCCATTTTTCTTTTTGCTTTTGAAATATCTATTTTTTTTTATTTGAAGGGTTGAAATATCTAATTTTATCAAATCTTATTTTATCCTAAGAGCATCTTTAGCAGACTCTATATTTTGGCTCATTAGCTATGTTAGAGAGCATGTTTAATTTTTTATCTATTTTAACAGCTGCACCAGACTCCTAAGTGACTCTCCATTATAACTTTTAGTTATCTCGCTCCTAAATATAGAGAGCGAGATGAGGTTCTCTATAATTTAAAATATTCATTTTGAGTTATTTCATGTAATTTATAAATGCATCTAAACTATTTAATCTTTATTTAAAAAATAATATAAATTCAAAACTAGTTAAAATAGAGAGCACTGATGCAAACATATTTCTAAAATGGCTAGCCAAATGACTTTTTAGCTACTTTGGCTAAAATTTAACTCAAAAATTGCTAGCATTGCTAAAGATGCTCTAAGAAATTTAACATAAAAATTCAAAACACCCAAAAGTTGCTTCATATCGTTATTATTATTTTTTCTTGACCTCAGTATGACATTGTCCTTCACTAAAATGTTTTTTTATTTTTCATTTTCTCTTCCCAACAAAAGCAAAAAAAAAAAACAGATAAATTTTTTTACATAGGCGGTTAATATAAGAGAGAAATTTGTTTCGCCCAGTACTATTTGACCTCTTTCATTTACAAGTGAGAGGTCGTGAGTTCGCGAAAGACTAGTTAATTGTTGTAGTCCTAAGTAGTTGATGTAATAAAAAAAGTGTTTCATCTCTTTTGATTAAAAACGCCAATAAATAACTGACAAGTGAAAATGTACAACAAGTCAACAACAAATCTATCAAGTCGAACTCAAGATTTTTTACTTACAAAATAATCACTAATGCCACTTCAAATAGTACTAGACATTGTGTATCGGTCAATCAAAAGATAAAATGTGTACCCCTGAAAAATTACAAACTCCCCTTGAAACTGAAAGATCAATTGTGCTATTCCAATTAATTAATTAACCCAGATGGAATAATAGATGCATATGCTTGTTTTAAAAACTTGGGATCTAGTTAGATGATTATTTTACAATGAGGGATGGACCCAATTTCTTAGATTATCTTACTAGGCTTGTACTAGATCAGATTGCCTTGTGAACTGCCCGAGGAAACTGAAATCAACAACATAATGGTTGAGTGGTACCCGGTACGGTTGACTGTGTTTCATGATCCATAATTCCATATAATTCATGGTAACTTTTGCTATACTAATACAATTTTAGGGTCCTAAAGCCCCATAGTCTTCAAAATCTAAGGCGCCCAACATAATCAAAATCCACTACTCATATCATTTCGTAAGTATAGTTAGATGTTGATCGATCAATAAATGATATGTCTTATCGTAATAATAATATTTCCGACAAAAAACATTACGATAAATATTTATTGAAAATGACCATTTTTTTCTTTTGTAGTGATTAGTGAATCTCTGCATGTATCAGTGGACATTGATCATTCATGTTTATAGTCGCAATTTCATGTTGTAATTACTATACTACTTCAATCAACGGATATTAATTGCTTGCATACCCTTCTAGAACATGAAGCTTAAATAGTTATCTCTCCATTTCAACACGGTACTCGGTGAATATCCAAACTCTAATTAACTAACAAACGTAAAGAAATGAAACACATTGGATTGTTTATGCAATTCATCTTGAACATAAGAACAAAAACCAACCTGATAAACATCTATCTGACATAGACAAATGCAGAATGCACATGGATGATCTCCCCAGGAATTCCATTTCTAAGACCAGAATATTTTCTATCTCCAATTCCCGACAAGCGGTTTCGGCACTCTTTCACAATATAATATCAAAGCCCCGTAACCTCACCCTTGTAATACACAAACCCCATGCAACTTCCATCTTAGTCACCCACTTAACTAATATTAATCCTGTAATTATTCCTTAATGCCATCTGTTAAGATATAGCAGTATACAGTGTACCATACAACCAGGCAGTGGGTAATGTCTTTGTGTTCCCACTTAACTATTAGTTTTGTGCTTAATCTTGAGGTTTTCTGGTTTAACTAGGAAAAGGACAAAGCTGCTAGATTTGAAAATACTTGGTTTACGACAAAAGCTGCTAAATTTATAATGTTTTGTTCTTATTGATGCAATGTATCTAGTTTCTTAATCCGTGTGTAAGTGAGTGATTAATTATATTATGTGTGTACTTATTCTTTAATCTTGGATTTATGGTTTAAGGCACCTTCACTAGTTGACCCTTTAGTTTTATATTTGCCCATTAAAATGTACGTGCTTAAGACTTATTAGGGCTCTAACCCTTAAACATCATTACCTTATTATCTAGCCAATTGATGAGATCGAATTCCCCTTGCATGATAAGCTATAAAAAAAGCTACATACTTAATTAATCTTTCGTACCAATTCGATCAACTATTGTTGAAGGAAAGTGTTCTCTTGAGCGGCGGCCACTTCTCTGTTGGGTTGTTGTTGTTGAGCAAAGGGTGAGTTCTGGGTTCGCCCCGGGAAGCACGACATTCATGAATGAAGCAAAAGAATGAAAACAAATAATAAGAGATTAGTTATAAATCCTGTTAAAGTTAGTAAATTTGAGTGAAACAATACTTCGTAACAATCTAAAAGTATGAAATGTCCATCAAATGAATAGAGAAGTTTACCAACATGTTGAGACAAGGTATATTAAAAAAAATAAAATTTTTGAAGCTTAAAGTAACATCTAAGCCAAGTGTCTAGTTAAATGACCTAATTGAATTTTGATCACAATTAAGAAAGAAATATCAAGGGATCTTGAACCTACGTATCTAACTAGCAATATATCCAGATATCTTTGTTTTCGTGGGGAATGAGCTCTCAAATGATTACTTCTTGTTCATCTTCAAAGAATGTTGAATAAAAATAATATTATTATTTATTTTTACATACCAACGTGTACATACGTCTAACTACATTTCAACTCTGAACATGCATACAAAAAAAAGTAACATCACAAAATTCAACCCAAATCTTTGAAACACATTCCAAGAAAATCAAAACAAAATCCACAAACTATGTGAAGCATCCTCATTTAAAGGGTGCGATGTTGAAATGTCGATCAAGAAGGACTCAACTCTAATTGACGGTAGCCGCATTTCAGGGGCATTGTAGTAATTCCCGCTTGAGTAACTTTGAAGAATGGTCCTGGAAAGTTGAGACCACCTCCCCGTTTTACCTCCCAACTGGTAACGACTTTACCTGTCGACCCAATAATGCGAGAATCTAATTTTTCTAATAAGCGCTTTTTGTTACCGCGTAATCTCCATTGAGCGCTTTTAACTAAAGCTGATTAGATTAATTAAAGAGGGGTCCTTCTCATAAGCACTGTTTCGGCATAGCTCGACCTTTTTGTCGCGTAGCGAAGCTGCACATGGGGATTAGGTACGCGTCATGTGAGGCGGGGCAATCTACGTGCGACACGTGGACTAGGCTCCAAAGTGTCCCCGTCACGTGCGGCGTGGCACATGTGAAGGTGCGCTCTCTCTAATAGCTTTTGATGGGTAGGTCGCACGTGCCTGACGAGGCTGGGAGAGGAAATTGACTTCGAAGAGTAAAGTAATGTTGGTCAACAGTACAAGTGGTCCTAGATGGGTCTTAAGGTCTAGACTCCTCTGTCCCTCTGCTGGTTTAGGAAAAGCAAGTCTACCAACGGCATTGGCCCGTGGAGGGGAAGCAAATATACTTTTGCGACTTTTGTCTTGAGGAGTCTTGATTAGGTATTATGAGTCGATTACTCACTTGACATTTTAGTTATCATCACTTATAAAGTTATAAGATATTATTTTGATTACTTAACTTCGAGCTCTTGTTTTGCACTTTAATTCGTAAATTTTAAAAAACTCATATAATTATTGAGGTGTTCTAGTTTGAGCATTGTTTATTTTTCCGATCGATCCATATGTTATTTTGTTGACTCTCCCGAACAAAACTCAGACTTCCTCTAAAATATATAATTTCCCCCCTTTTCCTACCAATTTTATTCTTCATTCTCCATAAATTGTTTAAATTCTTTAAAAGAAACATCCATTCTCTGTTTGCACCCTCTATGCTTCTATCTAATTTTGTTTCTATTTCGACCTTTAGTTGAAATAAACTTAAAGCAGATTTCAATAATGAAATCGATTACATTGTCAGAGGAAGAATGTTAAGTAGATTAGCGACATTTCTCTTACATGTACGTGAACAAATCAGTACGTAATAAGAGAAGAGAATTTCACATATGAGATCGATTGTTGATTAGATACATTCTTGTATGAATATGTGGAAAATGATGTTGCATGTTCCCGGCAGTTTGTTTCTCTCTCTTATCTAGAAGCAGCATGCGAAGAACAACGTTGATTTTCCGATATCCGAACAACAACGTTGATTTTGTTAAGTGAAGACATGTTATGTTTGAGAGACTTTATGAGTCAGTCGTCTGCAAGTAGAGGACACGTACTTGCCGTGTTTACTGGATGCATGCATAAAGACTTGAGAATTCTATGGTTCACTGCCTGATACCCAATCTAGCCAACTAACCAGCCCCTCGTATCTTTGTCTCTTCTACTGATTCGTTTCAAACTTTCAATTGCTTATACCAAAACCATTCGTTTTACGGTTGACTAATTGGTTATTGACTAACTACTGCTGCTCGCCCCTGTCAGGTCGTCTGCCAGTATAATCTTTGCTAGCTTCTTAGCATAGCTAAGTTTTCCATCGGTGATCAATGTTTACCTAATTTACCATTTGATATTAGTGGATACCTAATTGGTCATATGATAGTAGTAAATAGATGACAATTATAACGGTCACGAGCTACCTGACTATCCTCTATCGGTGCTTTAATCTCTAGCAGAGATGCTTTGTCATCATAGTGATGATGATGATGAAGACGACAATGGACCTCTCATGACAACGTAGGTTGTTATAATTTAACTCATTACTAATTATTAGGGTTCTCAGGGAAATTTACAAAAGGTAACTAGAAAAAAGATGCCTAGCAATTGCATCAAAGACCCTGCAATGCATGCAGAATATGTATGATTTGAGTATATTAATTACCTTTCGGGTACCCAATAGGGTTATGATGGCTTGGACCAACTTCTACGGTACTTTTACCATTATTATAATGGTAATAGTGGATGCAATGATCAATCGATTTCTATCTTGCACCTAAAAAGTTAAGGTCAATGACCACCGATGATGTTCATGATACACAAACATTGTATTTGTAGTGGGGATCGAGTTGCAGTTTTCGGCCAAGGCCAATCACGGGTAGAATTTGAAAAAACACAGTTTTGTAAAATCTTTATTGATTCTAACATAACAGGTCAATTTTTAACTGTCGTTAATTAGTACTTCTTAGCTGTGTTGTTACTTGAGTGTAAGTACATATCATTATCGTTGTGAAAAATGGTTGTCGATGGAAAATGGTTAGTTTAAGCTCGCGGTAGAATTATCGGGGTGGATGAGCTAATTTTTTGGCAGTGATTGTTCTCTCTCTCTGTTTTTTTTTTGGTATCGAATTGGTAATGTAAATCAACTGATGGATGATTTAACTTGTAATTAGAATATATGACCTCAATTAATTCATAGGATACTCCTGATAAAAAGTTTACCAACAAGGATTTGACCAATTGTCCGAAAGGTTTGGTTGGCGGTTTTGTTTGACCGCATGAAGTGCATGCAAGAAAGGATGTGCCATTTATTCTGGAGCTATTGCTCTTGAAATCTTGCGTCTAGCTTTAGGTGGTAAAAGCTTGTCCAAAGCTGTAAAAAACCTCACATCATGCTCTTACTAGTTTCCATTGTAGGAAAGGCACTGGCACTTGATTATAGGACTAAAAGAGAAAGAGGAAAGGCCCATCTATATTAATGTTGTGGTTGGCTGGGGGGACTAGTTTGGTGCTTGAGTAGGTTTGTGACGGCAAAGAGAAAAGGGACTGCTAAAGCTTTGTCCCTGTCTCTCACTTTTAAGTATCTGACTCGAAGTGTGAAAATGATACAGCTTTCCAGATGCAGTCGTTTCCTTCTATTAGTTGGGGAGTCGGCATTGTGATGAAAAATGAATGTGATACATGAGGTGGAGTTTGCATGACGCACAAGTAGTCAAATCATGTGCCTTGCAACGAGGGTAATATTTTGTAGAGGCTTCTAAATAAATGCTCCGTTCCGTCTCGATCGGTATATACGAGAGTCTGATTCTTGTTCTTGCATTTTCTCCGAAGAACGACTAACTATCATGTTATATGAGACGTTAGACGTACGTATGTGTAGGTTTAATTAATGTGAATGAAATGCGTGAGAAACCATGTAAAATAGAGCACGATTTAAAAAGAAGGATATGTAGGGTTTTTTTTTTTTTTTATTAACGAGAGGCCGTAATTTGATAAAAGGGCATTTTCGCTACATGGTGAGGCCCTCATTATCCCCTTTGGGCCGAGTGCAGCACTGATCTGTAAGATGGTTCCAATTCAATAGACACTCACGACCGAGAAATAAAAATTACAGCTTAGGGTTAAGTTACGTTCCATCAGTCATGTTCATAAAGTACTGATTGTGCAACAAAACAAAGGATTGGGAATGGTTTTGACAGTTGGCTCTGAGATTTGGAGAAAGCAATGGAAGTCGTGAGTTTCCTGTTTGCAACTCACATATGGTTTATCTGAATGGATATCTTCAATGGATTAATTCTCCTCTTCAAACTTCTTCTGTTCTTGTATGTGCATTTGATGTTGAAAGCGAGCAATTCCAGCAATTACCGCGTTTTACTTTGACAAAAAATTCGCACCGATCAGTTTAACCTCGGAGTTGTGAGAGGTTGCCTCTCTATGCATGTTTGCTCTCAGGAACCACAAAATTAGTTATGGGTGATGAGAGATTATATTATAATGTCAAGGAATGTCGGACCAAAGAGTACAAAATTTATTACAGGCCGGCATCTATGGGGTAGAGGCGAAAATTCAAACATGGACGAAAGTACTGAAATTTACCTGTTAGGTGATTACAGATTATATGCTTATACTCTTGGAACATGGGGCTGCCCTTATTTTGTTAAGGATAGGATGCCATTGACGATTACGAGCAGCTACGGAGCTAGGTTTGGAAAATAGACTGAGTTAAAATATAAAGAACAAAATTCAATTGGAAAAGAAAAAACCAAACTGAAAAGGGTGAGCTGTGGAAATACGAGTGCAAGTGTCTCTACTTCAAGCTTCATTCAATCATTCTCCTTGGTGATCATGGGTTAGATTGAACTCCAATTTACTAGCTATATATATGTTCAACCTTCCAATTATTCTACTATATAAAAGCTATAATCTGTCTGATTCACTTATGCTACATGGACTTGACAAGTTGACATCATCGATCATTTGGTCAATGCTTTGGAATTTTTCAGTTCTTTCCTATCAATTTTTGCATCTGGCTCGATCGACCAGTGCAAGAATTGATCCAAATGGTTTCTAAACGTGCTTGACTGCTTGATTGTATATTATGCATGCCTCTATCATCATCAATGTGCATGACTTGATGTGTGTGACCGCAAAGAGAAAATTAAGGAACTGCTGATAAAGCTTTGTGCCGTCCTCACACTTTTCAGTATGACTAGTGAAATAGCTTTCCAGATGCGGTTGTTTCCACCTATTAGTTGCGCAGCCGGCATTGTCATGAAGACTGAATATTAGAATCTAATTCACGATTCATGAGGTCAACCGGTCAAGTTAATCATGTACCTTGCGACAATGGAAATATGCTCGGGAGATTTCTAGTCAGCGATCGATAAATGGGGCTGTCAATGGCTCGGTCGTGTTGAATTTGTGTCGGATCAAGATATTTATCGTGTCACATGAAACAAACCTAAACCCAACTCATTTTGATAATCGAGTCGAAAATTTAAACTTAAACTCAACATATTTATTAAACGGGTTACCCGTTTCCAACCCCCTTAACTCATTTAATAAATAAGTCGTGCCATGTTGGACAAAATGACTCATTTAAAGGTTAACACGGTGACCTATTTAATAAATAAATCGTGCCATGTTGGACAAAATGACTCATTTAAGTGTTAACACGATGACCCATTTAACTAAAAAAATGCATAAATTGATTGAATTCACTAAAAACTCCATAAGACGAAAATTGTATATAATTCATAAATAATTAAATCCAATAATGATGAAGGAAAATATTTCAATTTGTCCAATCCTTCAATAATGATGAAGGAAAATATTTCAATTTCTCTGAGGTAAGTCGGATTTTAGATGATTGTAAAGATTATTTTAATGCTTTTCAGTCAGTTAGAATTCGTCATATTTACCGTGAAGCAAATGGTGTTGCTGATAGACTTGCGCACCTTGCTAGTTTGTTTGCTATTGATGATGTTTGGTTAGATGAGACTCCTGCTATTATTCAGGATGATGTTTTCCTGTAGCACGGGGTTCAGGTTTTATGTCCCCCCCGTTGCAAAATCATACTATTAATATAATAAATGAAACCGGGCGTGGGGCTGAGCATCCCAGCTAGGCTGGGTTCCAAACCTCTTTAAAAAAAAAAAAAAAAAAGAATCAAATACTCCCGATGTCCAAAATTTCAAGAAGAAAATAGCATAATTGGGTTACATGAGTTCACTTCATATTGGCGGGTTGACCTACGGCCAACTCGCTTGTTAATCGTGCGGGTTCAACCCACTTTATTTCATGCAGGCTTTGAGTCATGTTATCAGGTTGTATCGGAATTGACAGCCCTAGATAAATGATCTACCACATCTCTATTAGTATATAAGAGATTCAATTTTTGTTCTCGTCTTTCTTTAAATATCAACTAGATTTTGTGTAAGACGTTGTATGCAAGTGTTGGTTTAATGAGTAAATACCAGACAATCCATGTAAATAATAGCAAAACATTTGGCAAAGAAATATGTAGGTTTTTTTTTTTCTTTTTTATTACATCAACAACCTCAGTTTACAATAACTAGTCATTCGTGAGTCGAACTCGATCACAATCTCTCATTTACAAAGAGAAAACTAATGCTACTAGAACAAATATACTGGCCATATGTAGGTTTTTCTTTTGATTTACAAAAGACCCTAAGGCTTTTTTTTTTATTTTTTATTTATTTTTATTTTTATTTTTATCAAAGAAGAACTTCATTGAAAATGAATCAATTACAACGATTTGTGGAAAACACGTTAGCAATCAGTCACCCGACCGTAGAAATTGCAAACAGCTTCCCAACTAGCATTCATACTAAAAGTCCCTACTAACACACTGATGGAGCCACTTAGGCCCCGACTCCAAACAAAGAAAATGTTGATTAATTTTCAAGACTTCGTTTGCTAAACGGTGAGCAATACCATTACCTTTCCGTTTTACAAAGTGCCCACTACAGGAAATAAAAGACTGAACTAGTCACTTGACTTCATCAATAATATGTCCCTCAAAACTTAAATCATCAAAACTATCATAAAACTATTGATCACTGAGAGTGCATCACCTTCCACTTCAATGTTGAGAAATCCCACATGCAACGCAAACCGAAGACCATGCAGTAACGCCAAGGCTTCCACTGATCTAGGAGGGAGGTTTCCAACTTGGGGGACTGCCATTGCACCCTTCATAGCTCCTTGGCTATCTCGGAAAATAACTCCCAACCCATACAAACCATTCTTTACATCACAAGCTCCATTGAAATTCATCTTTAGGCTTCCTTCATGAGGGGGTTTCCAACTGACTCGATTTGAAGAGACAATCTTTGTTATGTCCTTGACCTTGAAGCAATTCCTTTCATATTCAATCTGCCAGTAAACTGCTACCTCGAATAACTCACCAGGTCCCATGCTTTTCTCCCTATGTCTATGAAGGATTCTGTTTCGCCAAATCCACCATGCAATATAACAAAAAGTAGCTAGTTCATGTTCAGTAGCAGATAAGTGTACATGATACAATAAGTCAAAGAAAGAATGTTCCTGCCATGTCATATGTACTCCTTTTAAAAATGACTTTTTCCATGCACCCTTAGCCCCTGGACACTCCTATAAAATATGAAGCACCATTTCCCATGGGGCACTACACTGCCAGCAACACGGATTTTCAATGATTTTCTTTTGCTTCAAATTTAGAGCACATGGTAGGTAATTGTGTACTGCCCTCCACATAAAAATTCAGACTTTATGGGGTATATTCAAGCTCCACAGTCTACTCCACAACTTCTTATTATCATCATGGCTTGTGCTTGCAATAGGGCCTGTTTTCCGGTTCTGCATATCTCTGGCCACCCAGTACCCCGATTTCACGGTATACACTCTTGTCTTTGTAAAGTGCCAAACAAGCTTGTCAGGTACAGTTCTGAGCCCTATAGGCATACTTAAAATCATGTCAGCTTCATGAGGTAAGAAGATGGACTTCAATAACGGTACATCCCAAGCTCCTGATGCCATGAATAAAGACTCCACCTTCTGATGTCTTGGCAATGACACCGGGCTCACCACTTTAAAACCAATCAGACAAGGCAGCCATCGATCACTAACTATACTCACTCTTCTCCTATTCCCAATTCTCCACCGAATTCCCGTATCATTCACTTGCTTTCCCCATAATAACCCCCTCCATATTGCAGATGGGGTGAGACCTAATGACGCATCCAAAAAACACGAACCTGGGAAATACTTGGCTTGAAGTAACCTGCTTACCAATGAGTGTTTACCCCAGAAAATCCTCCAAATTGTTTTCGCTAACATTGCTTGGTTAAAAGCCCTCAAGTCTCTGAACCCAAGACCTCCTTCTTCTTTCCTCTTACAGAGTTTATCCTAGCTGCACCAGTGAATTCCACGAGCCTCTCCTCCTTTTCCCCACCAAACTTTACTCACTTTTGATTGAAACTTTCTGCAGACTCCAATAGGCAATTGGAACACACTCATTGAATAAGCAGGAATCGCTTGAGCTATTGCTTTTATTAGAACAAAGCTTACCTGCTTTTGAGAGGAACTTCTCTTGCCATCCTTGAAGGTGAAAATCCAGCCTTTCATTTATCTTCCTGAACACTTCCTTCTTGTTTCTTCCTATAGTAGTTGGAAAACCCAGATACTTCACATGAAAATCAACAATCGGCACATTCATAATGTCTTTTATTTCATTCATTACCTGGCCATCAGTTTTTGGTCCAAAAGATAAAGCGGATTTCTGAAAGTTGATATGCTGGCCGGCTGCATGTTCGTAAAGAAGTAGACATTGCTTCAAAGGTACACTTTTCTGAACAGTTGCATTAACGAACAAGAGACTATCTTTCGCAAAAAGCAGATGTGAAATAGATGGCTAGTAGGAGCTGCCTTTACCTCTTGTATCAACCCCATAGAATCTGCATGATGTAGTAAGCCAGATAAACCCTCAGAGACAAACAGAAATAGGTAAGGTGACAAAGGATCACCCTGCCAAATCCCTCTTGTTAGTCTGAAATTTCCAATTGGTTGGCCTTCCACAAAACAGAAAATGAGACAGAGGTCACGCACCTCATAATTAGAGTCACCTAATCCTCCGTAAACCCTAACTTTAACATAACCTCTTTCAGAAAGTTCCACCCTGTCGTAAGCCATACTAATATCCAATTTAAGAACCTTCTTAGGGGACGTCATGCTTCTCTACGTACATATTGTGTGGACAGTTTCAAAGGCTGCTATGACATTGTCTTGTAAATTTCTTCCTAGGACGAATGCACTCTGTGTACATGAGATAATGTTAGGGAGGAACTTCTTAAGTCGATTAACAATTGCCTTTGAGATCAACTTATAAATAATGGAGCAAAGATTGATGGGTCTAAATTTTGTCACATGTTTAGGGCTAGTACATTTCAGAATCAAGGAGATTAAGGTGTGATTAAATTCCAAAATATCCTTGCTATCATTCAAAACCCCAAGAAAAAACTCACAAACTGAGTCACCTACCACCGACCAGTAAGTTTTGAAAAATAAGGCAGACATGCCGTCAAAGCCCGAAGATTTCTGAGCAGCCACATGTTTTAATGCAACCTCGACTTCCCATCTCTCAAACTTCTTCAGTAGTTTGGCATTTACCTCCTCTATTACTCTTCTAGGTATTTTGTCAATGATAAGATCAATATTCCCACATCCTTCCGTACTGTACAAGTTTGTAAAATAGGATACAAATGCAGATTGCACGTCAGCCAAATTTTCACATCAATTACCTGTCTCATCAAAAACTCCTAGCACCTGATTTTTCCGCCCTTTGCCTTTAGCATAAGCATGAAAATTTTTTGTGTTACTATCTCCTTCCTGCAACCAATCAACCCTTGATCTCTGTTTCCACAAAGCTTCCTCAAAGCTAGCATATTTTTCCAACTCCGTTCTGATCAGTTTGCGTTGGTTTCGGTCCTCCACCATGTTGACATCAATTGGATATTGCTGGAGAGATCTTTTCGAATATGCAATTCTAGCTTCTAGGTACATGGCCACTTTCATTTCTGTTGGTATATATACCGCCTAGGCACAAATATCGGAAGCACAAGGCTTACTAGCTACTTAAAATGATGCCGATAACGTCCAGACATGATGCCGATACCATTCACTAGTGGTATCGGGTGGACCACAACTAGTCCCACATTGGAAACAAAGGGGTGACAAACTCATCCCCACACTATAAATACATGTCTCTCCATTCATTCAAGGTACGCCACCACTCTCTATTTACTCCTACCTAGTCTACATTCTTACATGTATCTGACTTAGGCATCGGAGGGTCGAAGGCCGGCTAGCCCGATCTTCTCTCTGACCTCTGTTCATGGTTGGCAGGTACGGATCTCAGAGGTGGAAGCTCCCACGACAACCCTGTTTCTTACCACTGAAACATTTGGCGCTAGAAGGAGTCAAGGAGGGTTCGAACCTCCGGTGGTGCCACGAGCTCACCACGGAGTAATTTCATCATCTAGCTAGAAATTTTTTCTTTCTGGGCATCCAATATTCTCTCCTCATACATCTTTCTCTGCTAATGCACCAAAAAGCTCATATCCTTGCATATCTTTCTGGATTCTCACATCTTTTCACATGAAATTCAAGTCGTTCAGCTCCTGGGTTTATGTTCAGTAAGTTTTGAGGAGAGAGAAAGTGGATATGAGATTCTCTCTCTCCTCCATGACTGGTCTCTCGCACTATGCAGCTCAGTTCCCTCACACTCTCTCAACCCAACATCAAGGGGTTCTGGGTTTTGAAAATCAAGCTCAGACAACAACCCATTATCAAAAATCAGGTCATTCATCTACTGGGTTTCAAGTTTACAGAAAGCTCAGAGGAGAGAGAAAGTAGATCCAGATCCTCTTTCTCCTCCATGGCTGGTCTCTAACATCACAACGTAGCTCACCTCCACCACTACTATACTCACTAGCCTCTGACGAGTCAAACCAGGCCTGCATCTCCTCTGGCAACTCTAGAACCGGACTCACACGCCGGCGAGACCAAGATCTGATTTGGGCACCCAAATCTGGGTACACAGAGCTCTCTCTGTTTCCCTCCATCCTCCGGCGTCTTCTCCAACACAATATGGTCACACCTACAGCTGCTTCCTCTTTTGGTTAGTCACACCTTCAAATCGGAGCTCACTCTAATCTTAAGACCTGAACAGTTGGGACAGTCTCCTCAACGACGTCACCCCTCTATCTTGACCGGTGCTTCACTAGCGGCACAACCAAATGCCCCCAAATCTTCCTCTTTACACCCCGAGTTAATCACATGTTAACTTCTTCTCTGGATAATCACATCTACGAGAATTAAGTCTATCTCCAGATTTATTTCACTGAACCACTATTGATTACACGCATTTATATGCATGTAATTGTATCTAAAATACTAGAAATAAGCTAATCCTTGAGCCAATTATAATGTAATTAATCCAATTTTATTTATCTTGTAGAAAATAAGTGGAGTTGCGGAAATCGAGTTAAAATGACGTGAAATTGGAGTAAAATGGAGTTTCCGACAAAAGGACGAAATTGTCAATGCGGGTCAACCATGGTCAACGCCATCAAGGGAGTGAAATCCAATTGTTTCCGATAACATATGCGGAAGTGCATTGAGAAGAGAGAAGAAGAAAGCAAAAAGAAGAAAGAAGAAAAGAAAAGGAAAAATAAAGGACTTTGCTGACGTCATGATGACGTCAGCATCAGAATCAAAGCAACACTCCTCCCATGTGCACTTCCTTCATTCTTTTTATTTTCTTTTTCTTTTTATTTTCTTCCATTTTTCCTCTCTTCCTATCATGGTGCGCCACGTGTCCCATTCTTCTCTCTTCTCCTTCCAGCCCTACATCGTGGACAACCCTTTATGAATCCAATTATCCCCTTCTGCCGCACAGACCACCAGACCCATAATTATCCCTATCTATTCCTCTCAAACCTAGACCTGCCGCACTCCCCATTTTCATATACCATCACCCTATACCCAAAACTACTTCTCCACACCATTTCTTTCTCCTTACCAAGATTTATTCTCCTCGTCACCAAGATCCATTTTCCTCCTCATTAAGATTATTTTCCTCCTCACCAAGATTTAGCTCACCAAAATTCCATCAAATCCTCATCAATTTTTCAAAGGGCATCAAGGGGCTTCAAGTTTTGAGATTGGGTATAGTGGGAAGCCATAAATCAAACCTTGTCATAATTGCTCCATAGCAATTTGTGACTTGTTTTTGTCACTTCTCACTCCTCTTCACCTTCACCTCTTTAATTGATGAATATTGTTGTTGATTTGTGGATGGGTTGTGAGTAGTCTATTTAGGAAGCTAGGGTTTGAGCCCTAGCATGGATTTAATGTAATAAATATGTTTTGATTTAATGGTTTTCAATTTCGTGTTTGGCATATGTTCTATTCTATAATATTTGGCTTAGATGCATGCTTAGGAGCTTGATTAACTCTTGAATGTGTAGATGAGCATGTCTAGAACAAATTAGGGGACCTAATCACTTCTCTAATTTATGGCTAGGACACTTGTTTAGAACATGGTTAGTTACAATACCAATTTCGATTGCCGTATTGGCTAGCTTGAGAACCTTGATTCTAGGACTCTTCGCCTTTTGGTGCAACTAGAGGCCCTAACAAGGCTCTAGATTGTCCCAATTGAGTTTCTACGACCCTTGATCCGGAGTAGGAATACCTTTTAAGGAATCTAATGACCCATGAGCCTTGAAAAGCCTTGGGTACGGTTCTTGATGCCATTATAAATTGAATGACCATTGTCGGAGCATATTTGTGCATTAAATTTGGCTAGGAGGATACCCTAGTGACCTAATTTCCATTTCTTGATTAGTTTCTATTATCTCAAGTTTTATTAGCTACTTTAATTTTTAATTGTCAATTTTATTTTTCACAATTAAAAAAAATCAATTTTTACAAACCACTTTCATTGTCCATACCACTCGGTTGTGAGCTTCCGCATTTATTTGTGGTTCTCTTGACCAATTTTAGGCTTGGTTGTTCCGAGCCGGGCATGTAAATAGCTTGGTGCTATTTTTAGGTTTTGTTTATTAAATTGTTGGTGACTTAGTAATCGGCATAACCAAGGATTGGAGTTAGCTTTTCAATCCCCGTGGTACGATAAGCAAGGATTGGAGTTAGCTTTTCAATCCCCGTGGTACGATAATTTCGGGTTCAAATATTTTCCCTTTCTTTGATGACCGTGCCCTTATTGCGCGTAAGTTGCATTTAAGCACACAAATCAACTATCACAATCGCGACCGGGAGACTGATCTATCCTGCCTCAAAATCCGTCGTCAGGGCTCCACCAGAGCAAACCTCACACACCCATGTGCCATCGCTTCTATCATTGGATTACTTGATCATCTGTAGCACACCACTCGTTCAAAACCCCAGTGATAGCTTGACTCATATCGGCAACAAACCTCAGTGAATCGAGTCATAGCCGCTGGGAGCTCTCTCACATCAGAGACCGAGACAAACGCCAAGAACTGTTTTGGGAACCCACGAACCATCCAAGCAGCTCCTCCCAATAGCAACTTCACTTACCAGTATCGATGTCGCCCCTTGGCAGCGCTTACACCTCCCGACAACTCATATCATTGACCTATATCGGTATCGCTTGTCTCTCTCAACTATCACCCTCGGTATCGCCATATGAGGTTGCCTAATAGGCATTCCGAGCTCAGAGGCAATGTTGACCAAAATTGGGTATCGCTATATGACCAAAACTGGGTATTGTTGTGCTTCCACCTTCTGTATGTAACAAGGAAACACATCCATTCTAAGATTGCGACACCCACCCATTCTGGCACCCAAAAAAAAAAATGATGATGATTTGCTCAGTACACCCAACAACAACGACCTGAGCGTACTGTAGCTATTGCCATGCCTAATGTTTCTCTTTGACGACCTGATTGTTGGTCTCAAGAAGAAGTCGTCACTACTTGAGCAAGTATGGATATGGTCTTATGCTCTTCTCCTAGCATCCCACTCTTACCCACCGAAATTTTCTATGGAGTCCGAATCCGGGCTCACGACCTTGTCTCAAGCGTCTAATTGAAATCGGACGGTTGACAGATCTCATCCCAAATCTCATCACTTACCTGTCAACCGTCCGATTTCAATCGGATGGTGAGTGACCAAATCATCCCTGGTCAGCTGCTGACCAGGGGAATGGGGCTGACCAATATTACTCTCTGTTTCTCTATGTTGACATCTTAGAATTATAAAATGTCTACGTGTGCTCACTACACAAAGCCACACAAATATCATACATTCATACTTGCTTCCACATGTTACCACTTAACAAGCATCTGATATTCAATCAATTGCTTATTCAATTGATATTCAACAGCTGATACGTGTTGCCTTAATATCTGTACAAAGAATTGTGAGCATAACATTACCTAATTGCTTCCCTCCAATGGTTTAAATTATTGTTTCAGCCAACATCTAGTGACTATCAAACTCCATACTATATTTGTTGAGTTCGTTGTTATCAAAGATAAGGATCCGCCATTTCCTTTTTGTGTGGTCATGACAAATAGCAATTGTGTATTCCTCGGTCTCACCACTCCAACTTAGTTTGCAATCTCTCGAACTGCAACTCGGGCCTCACCCAAGCTCTCGGTATCAATCTTTGCAAGATTGGTCCCTCTCCCGATATCGGCAACTTTCTCACCAACACGCAGTTGCTTAATCTCCATCTCTCGGTGTCACGGTTATACCTCTAAAGAAATCTGGGCACCCATCTCGGAAGCTTCCCCTGTGACAACTCCCACTCGGTCTAACAATTCCTTCTCAACATTGCAACTCTTAGTCATCACCAACTCTCGCTACTGCAATTCTCTCGGTATCGTAACACCCCTTTCGACAACTAATCCCTCTCGGTCTCGGGGTTGTGTAGGTACAACTCTTGTACCTGTCGTATTGGCATTCCCATACAAAGAGTCCCTTTACTGATCTCAGGAAAAACAGGTAAATGCATTTTCATAAGCATGGGATTGCAACACCTGTTGCAATCCCCGAGTCTGTAGACAGTTTATTGTGGAGTTCGATTTTGGAAAGTAGGTTTTTGATTTTATGAATTTACATTTTTAAATGGTCTTCTGATAGATAAATTCATAATATTGATGTCCTAGGGTTTGTTATGCCGTGCCTATTCCTAATTGTTTTTTTTTCCTTAAGATTTGTGGAGTTCCTTTAAGGGAAGTTTCTTTCCTAATTAATGTGTATTAGGGTAACATCTTTTCATAGGAGGTGGGTGGCCGTCAGTTGCATATACATTGAGGATTATACACGGTCAAAGAGACACATTCTAGAACGCAAGAATTTTTGGTTTGAGTCTTGCATGTTTGGTTGAGTTTGTGTCTTCACAAAGAATCAAAACACTTGGACCATGTATAAGTATTTGTGATCATAGTTTCATATGCATAATACTCTCTCGAGATTAGTAGGGAGACTGTGAAGAAAGAAGAACAAGATTTGAAGGAGTTCTAGAAGGAAGACAAACTTTGTATTAGATTTTGTGTTA
The DNA here is from genome assembly GCF_958449725.1 of Rosa rugosa. NCBI lineage: Eukaryota > Viridiplantae > Streptophyta > Magnoliopsida > Rosales > Rosaceae > Rosa > Rosa rugosa. The sequence continues at coordinate 16,490,529 of NC_084821.1, read as the reverse complement.
ATCTTATAGCCGAGCTAGTGCTATTCAAAGTTTGTAAAAGAACATATCCTTTTCAATATGATGATCTTTATTTTGGGTTCTCAAGAGTAAGAGCCCCGCAGTGTTTTTAATCTCATACTTGAGGTTTTCACTGCGTAACCAAAATCTGGTGTTTAGTTTGTTATTTTAGTTTCTGATGCCCAGTATGGATTGATCAGTGCACTGCAATCCTCGTTTTCCAGAAAATCATATTCTGTCCTTGTATTTTCAGGTTGGAAGCGAGTTTCAACTTTGCTTAATCACTCAGTGTATCGGTGGTCTTCGCCATTCAAAAAAAAAAAAAAAAAAAAGAGAAGGGGGACTGGTTTTGCTCTGGCCACCCAAGGCAACCACTATGGACACCTATACCTCTCCTCTGAGTCTTTTCCAAATTTAGAGAGGAACACTCCCCTCACAAGCATGATGGCTTCTAGTCGCTGGGGACTTCGATCTATCTTTAACTGCAATACTAAACTCAAATCTGCATACCTTGGGCACCCATCTGCAAGCCATATAAAGACTTAAGCAATACTTAGGTGTTCTTCACTAGGCATCCCAGAATTCTTCATTGTTTATTAACTCGGAGCTGCTTCAAACAGATAAGTATTTATTACTCTTATCCAATTGATTGAAAGCCGTACATGATTAATGTCTACTTATCTAGTTATGCCTACAAGTCCACGATAGCATGTGCTAATATTTAAAGCTCCTGCTATAATGTTACCATATGTTTGCAGCATCATGATTAATTCATTCATAAATGAACATGCGCCATTGAAAACAGGTGTCACAACAATGCATATTTGTTCTAACACTAGCTAACTCTTGTTTGAGAGCTGCTACATACACTTGAACTCATTTTGCTGTTGTAGAATCGCTGTAAATCTGTATGTAATTAGGATTCTTATTTATTAATTAGGTTATCCTGTAATTATAGGAATGATTGTTTCCTATTAGGGTTAGACTACTCCTTTTGTCCTTGTATATATACCCCTTTGTGGGATGAATAGAATTATCATATTGAAAACCCTAAATCGAAGTACTCTTTTCTACTTGGTATCAAAGCAGGTTCAATCCTTTGAACTTGCCTGCATCCTTTGAATCCTGAATCCTGAATCCCAAAGCACATCACAAACCGCTGCGTACCACCACCATTAAAATCAAGCCATCCCTGAATTTCAAAACCACCATTTTTTTTGAAACCCTAGAAAAACCAATCTTGAAAAAAAAAATCCCAAATTCCTCCATGGCCAGACCTGTAATTGAATGCGAACAGTCAAGTCCCGAGAAGGCAATGGTGCCATCCTCACAAATCATCCATCACCACTACACCACCCAACAAGACAACTCTGCTTTCCCCACAAGTGTTGACTTGAATGAATCCAACTACACCATATGGGCTCCTCTTATGAGAATGCGCATTGGAGCACGAGGGAAGGTCGGTTATCTGACCGGAGTAAAGGCTGAACCTGCCATGAATTCTGCAGAGTATGAAGCTTGGGCCACAGACAATGAAAAGGTGAAAAGTTGGCTCATTGACTCCATGGAATCCTCTCTTATGAACCGGTATATTCGTCTTCCTACTGCAAAAGATATTTGGAAAGCTGTAGAGAAAACCTTTTATGATGATTCTGATGAAACCCGAATCTTTGAGTTGAACAAAAGGTGTTTTGAAGCAAAGCAGAATGGACGGCCCATTCCGACCTACTACAATAAGTTAGTGGCAATGTTCCAGGAGATTGATCAAAGGGTGGCCTCTCAGAATGATAATGTTGCAGCTGTAGTTCAAGAAACTTCAGCAATGTCCCAGATGCGTGTTCACATGTTTTTGAGTGGACTTGACCCAGAGTATGATCAGGTACGGTGCGTGGAGAAATCTTGCGCAAGGAGCCTAAATTCTCCTTGGAGAAGAGCTATGCTTACATTCGTAAGGTGTGTGAGGGCTATTTTGTGTTTTGAACCTTTGCAGCAGGGCCCTCTTGATTAAGCGAGACTAGGCCCAAAATTGAACAAAGGTTGAACCTGAGAACAACTTCGTTGTGACTAGCTGGATGGTAACAGCAGCATTTTGGCTTGAAGATACCAGCAGCGATTGGCCCAGGTGATAACAGCAGCAACTGGAATTAATTCAAACAGAACTTATAGGTGGATATGGTGTGGGAGCTGGATGCCTGGGAGTTTAGCAGAGAGAGAGTTCCAGCAATGGCATGATTTCTGGGCTTTGGGTTAAGGTTGATTGGGAGGAATCGATGGCTAGAGGTTCAGAGATAAAGCTTGATCTCTTGCTTGATGTTTCTGGGTTGTTGTGGTCTCCTTCCAACGGTGATGAACCCACTTTTTATAGTGGAGATAGGAGGGGAAGATTCGTGCTAAGGACTGGGGGTTTTGAAGTTGTATTCTCAATTTTGGTGGGATCATTCTAAGGTTTTCAGCTTTTGCTTCCTCCATGAAGCCAAAAGAGTGTGTTCTGGCTATGAGGGTGAAGGTTGCGTATAAGGACGACGGCAATCCCAGATTATGTGCTGCTGTGATCTTTGAGGGATCTAATCCCTTAATTTCTGCAAAAGGATGAAGCAATGATCCCAGCAGCAACTTGACAGAACAACGTTTTCTGCTTTGGGGAAGAAGATGATTCCAACGAGTTTTGGGTTAGAGACTGGCGTAATGGACTTTGGGTAGGGAAGTGACTCTAGTGGGCTCTAAGTCTTGTTGGGCCTGCTTTTTCTCTCTACTAACCCCATGTTAAGATTTTGGTCCATCAAGCATGAATTTTGGTTCCCAAGTCCAAAATTATCGATGGGCCTTATCGTAACAATGGGCCTCATAGGATCCGTTACCTTCCACACCACATCCCGCCGTATAAGCCCCAAACGTAGCTTGGGCCTACGTGTATTGCGTGGTAATTAAGCGTGTCGGCTGCTTTGAAGAGGCACGTTAGTTGTTTGAGAATCTTGTTGTATCTCTTGCTAACTAGAAGGCTTCCTTTTGGCATGAAATGGGCTTGCTTGAAGACCCAACTAGGTTACGAGGTTGATGACTCACCTTCTTCACGTGTCAGTTATTAAATTTGAACTCGTGGAAATTTGGGTGTCAACAAGGTGCAATCAGAGAAACAAGCTATGGGGCGTTCGGTACCTACCGAGTCTTCTGTTATGGCTGTTCAACGCAAATCGGGTCCTCCTCCAGGCTTCTTAGGTCTTTCTCCACGCCGTCCTCAAGGTAAACCAAACCCATATGCAAACAAAAAATGTGTTATCTGTGGGGAATTAGGTCATAGCAAGGAGCGGTGCTATGAAGTGATTGGCTACCCTGATTGGTGGGACTTCACCAAGCAACCGCGAAAGAATCTGGGCAAGGCTGCCATTGCTACTATAGAGGAAGAGCATCTAGACAATGCCTCCGCTAATGTAGCGCAGTCAGGTATGAAGGGTAAGGTTAATTTGAATAAAACATGGATAATTGATACAGGTGCATCTGATCATATGACCAATGACCCTAATCTTGTGAAAAACCTTAGACATTCCCCTGAAAATATTATCTCTACTGCTGATAGTACTCCAACTCCAGTCACCGGAGAAGGTTCGATTGCTTTATCTGATACCTTAACCCTTGAATTTGTCCTAGTTGTTCCATCCCTAGCTTATAATCTCCTATCTGTTGGGCAAATTATTTTAGCACTTGCATGTATTGTGACCTTCTATCCATCTTTCTGTGTGTTTCAGGACATTCTGACTCGGCGGATTCTTGGTTATGGTGTTAGAAGGGGAAAATTATACTACCTGTATCTGATAGAGACTGGAGAGAACCAGAAGCATCTTTTGGGGCAAGCTAATCAGATTAATGGGGTAGAGAATGCAAAGGAAGCTGTATGGTTATGGCATCGCCGTTTAGGTCATCTATCTTTTAGTTATCTTAAAAAGTTGCAACCTCATTTGTTTTCGGTTGTCAGTGATTTGGATTTCCATTGTGACATTTGTGAACTGGCCAAGAGCCACCGTATTTCATATTCACCAAGTCTTAATAAAAGTCCTGTTCCTTTTATGAAAATTCACTCTGATGTCTGGGGTCCTGCAAAAATTCCTTCTCTTTCTGGAGCTCGATATTATGTCACATTTATTGATGATTGTACTCGCATGACGTGGGTGTCATTACTGAAGAATAAGAGTGAAGTATTTGGGCTGTTTACCGAATTTCACAAAATGGTGACAACTCAGTGTCAACAATCCATCAGAGTGTTTCAATCTGACAATGGTGGAGAGTTTGTGAATGGCCCTATGATTGAATTTTGCTGGTCACATGGGATTCGTCATCAAACCTCCAACTCTTATACTCCTCAACAGAATGGTTTGGCAGAACGGAAGAACAGGCAGTTGCTGGAAGTTGTTCGGGCTTCCTTATTTGGCATGAATGTACCTCGGTCTTATTGGGGAGAAGTAGTGAAGTCAGCCGCATATCTCATCAACCGTACTCCTTCAAGGGTAATTGAGTTTCAGAATCCTCATCAAAAGCTTCATACACTTTTGACCATCCCCTCTATGCCTAATTTAGAACCCCAAGTGTTTGGGTGCACAGATTATGTTCATATACCAAAGCCACACCAGAGCAAACTTGATCCCCGTGCAAAGAACTGTATTTTTGTAGGTTATGCTGAGTTTCAGAAGGGCTACAGATGTTATGAGCTGCTCACCAACACAGTACATCTATCTCTTGATGTCTCGTTCCGTGAATCTGAGCCATATTACTCATGGGGAGCTTATCAGTCTTCCCTTTAGAGGGAGCGAGGTTGTGAAGGGAATCCTTGTCCAATTGTTGATTTTGATGTCTTTGAAGACTTGGAAAATTTGGAGGAGCGATTTGAAGGAAGAGATTCTGAAACGGCCAAAAACGATCGATCGTCAGGGTCAAACAATTGATCGTTACGAGAGACGGAAACTTCCAGTGGACAAAACGATCGATCGTTCAGGTAAAATGATCGATCGTTTCCTGAGGCAGAAGCAGACGACACAAACGATCGATCGTTTGAAGCTAACGATCGATTGTTTCAATAGGCAGAGATTGAGGCAGAAGAAGACAACGCAAACGATCGATCATTTGAAGCTAACGATCGATCGTTTCCTGAGATGACCTATTTGGATAATTTGAATCAACATCTAAACATATCTGAAGCTCACACACAAGATATTTCCCCTTCTACATCACCAACTGAAGATTCCGCTCAGAATGATCCACCTCAGGTACCCCTAAACTTTAATGAGTCTTTTGGGTTAGAAAGTGTTGAACCTAGGAAATCACAAAGGGTTACCAAGGGAATTCCTAAGAAACAATATGAACCAGATATCAAAGCCAAAGCTAAATACCCTATAGCTAACTTTATGTCTAACCATAGGATTTCCGTTGTTGATCAATTGTCTACTGTATCTATTCCTAGTAACGTGCAGGATGCATTGAAGGATCCAAAATGGGCAAGGGCGATGAATGAAGAATTGGAAGCTCTTCAGAAGAATGCAACATGGGAGTTAGTACCTATGCCGGTTGGAAAGAAGACTGTAGGATGTCGTTGGGTGTTTACTGTGAAGCTTAATGCCGATGGAATTATTGATAGATACAAGGCGAGGTTGGTTGCCAAGGGATACACACAAACGTTATGGGATTGATTATGAGGAGACTTTTGCACCTGTGGCAAAGATCAATATTGTCCGGATTCTAATCTCACTTGCAGCAAAAGATTGGCCCTTGCACCAGATTGATGTGAAGAATGCGTTTCTTAATGGAAATTTAGAGGAAGTGTACATGGATGTGCCCCCTGGTGTTAAGAATTACCCAAGTGAAGTTGGCAAGGTGTGTAAGTTGAGGAAATCTTTGTATGGCCTGAAGCAGTCTCCAAGAGCTTGGTTTGGGAGATTTTCAAAGTCCATGAGAGCTTTTGGATACAAACAGAGGAATTCTGACCATACCTTGTTTATCAAGCGCAAAAATGGCAATATTACAGCTCTTATTGTGTATGTTGATGACATGATCGTTACAGGGGATGATCCGAAAGAGATGAATGAGTTGCAAAAGTATTTGTCAAAGGAGTTTGAAATGAAGGATCTGGGACAACTGAAGTATTTTCTGGGTATTGAAGTTGCGAGGTCTAAGAAGGGGATTTCACTGTCACAGAGGAAGTATGTTCTTGACTTACTTGCTGAAACGGGAATGCTAGACTGCAGTCTAATTGAGACACCCATTGAGATGAATCACAGACTTGCTATTTATCCTGATCAAGTTCCAACTGATAAAGGAAGGTATCAACGTCTTGTAGGAAGGTTGATTTATCTTTCACATACTAGACCTGATATTGCTTATGCTGTGAGTGTTGTCAGTCAATTTATGCATTGTCCTAGTGAAGAGCATATGGATACAGTTTTTCAGATTTTGAGGTACTTGAAGATGGCGCCAGGTAAAGGGTTACTGTTTGAGAAAAAAATATGAATTGGAAGTTGTTGGATACACAGATGCAGATTGGGCTGGTGATAAAACTGACAGGCGTTCTACATCTGGGTACTTCACTTTTATAGGAGGGAACGTTGTCACTTGGCGTAGCAAGAAACAGAAAGTTGTTGCCAGATCAAGTGCAGGAGCTGAATTTCGAGGTATGGCACATGGAGTCTGTGAAATGTTATGGATTCATAATGTCCTAAAAGATCTAGGTTACAAGCTCAAACAACCTATGGATTTGCATTGTGATAATAAAGCTGCCATTGAGATTGCACATAATCCAGTTCAGCAAGATAGAACAAAGCATGTGGAGGTTGACCGTCATTTTATTAAAGAAAATCTTGACAGAAAGGTTATTCGTTTTCCATTTGTAAACTCAGAAGAGCAGTTAGCTGACGTTCTTACTAAAGGAGTGTCCAGGAAGATATTCGATAGCTCGGTTGACAAGTTGGGCATGATAGATATCTATGCACCAACTTGAGGGGGAGTGTAGAATTGCTGTAAATCTGTATGTAATTAGGATTCTTATTTATTTAGGTTATCCTGTAATTATAGGAATGATTGTTTCCTATTAGAGTTAGACTACTCCTTTTGTCCTTGTATATATACCCCTTTGTGGGATGAATAGAATTATCATATTGAAAACCCTAAATCGAAGTACTCTTTTCTACTGCTGTGCCATGCATAGACAACATAATCATCCTTAATTTGTTCATGCCTTTATCTCGAAAGGCCTTCATCTGTAAATATCATGGTTGAGTTGCAATGCTGTACACAGAATTCTCGGGCTCTAACGCACATTTTACCATTCAAAATAGCAATGAGTTTGGGTCCAAGCTCAATTTGGTCATTCTGGACCAATATTTGCATCACTACAGGCAAATATAGTTGTGCAAATCTTCTATATGGGCTCCAATGCCTACAAACTTTATTCCGCTACAAATATTTCCTTAAATTTCATTACCAGTTTGAAGTTCAAATGGGAGGCACATATTTAACATGCCTATACTACATATCCTCTCCCTTTATTGCTACATATGTGCATGTTTATGGCCAGTTATGAACTTATGGCCATGCCACGTTACCATGTTTATAAGTATTATCGGCATACCAGTCCAATTCTCCATATACCGACACACACATAGAGCTACTCGATGCATATGTAACTCAATGTTTTCAGGGAGATACAAGTCTACACTCGCGCCCATGCTTGTGAGATTCAAGCATCTAGTTGTCAATTAATGTGATGAAGTAATTATACTATGCTTCAATACATGAAATCTCAACTACATAAAAGAACAAGTTGTTAATTGCTTACTCATTTTTGACGAGGCACTATCACCCTAACGGAAAACCTTTCTTATATGAGCAAAAGCAAATGCACTATCGGTACTCGCTAGCCGACATGAAGCTTTATATATAGACAACTCCAATCTTTCTATAATATCTTCACCACTTACGAACGGCTCCAGATAAGTTCTCATCTACACCCTTTTAATTTGAGCTAATGCTATACTTCACATGCTTCATTGATTACTACAATCTAAGCATGCCTATAAAATGCGATAATTTTAGTAGCATATTCACTACGCCTAAATGTTAATGATATGCTTTAAATGTCTCCATGATTATTAAGCATACTTGCAAAATGCAAAATGTTTAGCATCTCCATTACAAATACATGCTAAGCACACATGCCATACTTTTATCTTGGTTACATTACTACGTATACACTTGCGATATTCGCTCCACAAACTATGACATGCATAGACATTTGTTTATCATTAAGAGCTTAGACTTATTTAGATTATGATTCACTTGGGTATCGAGCATAGTTTCACTTGCTTGGGTCACACCTACATGCTCAATGCTTATTGGCTCACTCACACCCAACTTGCTCAAACGCAATCCAACTGCATATTCTAGCAGACCTAATGATCTAAACAGTATCACGCACACCACATCGCCCATTGAGCTATACTCAACTCTAATTTATACACTTTAATCTTAAATACATACTGCTACATGTTTAGTACCTCTGTTGCTTATATACACATGAAATCTCAATAGCGAGATCAATCCTCGCTCTCGCCATGATAAATATTCTCGATACTGGGGGGACTTTGTACACCCTACCTGCCATGCCTGAATGACACATACTCGCCATGCCTGAGTGACATACATTCACCATGATAAATGTTCTCGATATTGGAGGGACTTGTACACCATACTCGCCATGCCTGAATGATATACACTCTTCATGGTAAATGTTCTCGATTCCGGGGGACTTGTACACCCTACCACCATGCTCGAATGGCACACACTCGCCCTGCCTCAATGATACATACTAATCATACTTCAATGACATATTCCCAATACTCGCAATGCTTCAATGACATACTCGCAACTGTTCCCAATGCTTTAATGACATATTCCCAATGCTTCAATGACATACTCCTAATACTTTCCAATGCTTCAACGATACACTCGCCATGTTTTAGTAGAATACTCGCCATGCCTCAGTGGCACATTCTTGACATGCCTCAACGGCGTACTCGCCATGCTTAAGTGACGTACTCGCCATGATATACCAGCCATGCTTCAGCAACATCTTATATATGCTTCAGCAGTCTATTATCTATGCCTCAGCGACCTATACTCGCCACACCTCAACAGTATATTATCTACATATCAACGATATCTTCTCTATGTTTTAGTAGTATCTTCTCTATGCTTCAATAGTATCTCATCTATGCTCCAGCAGTATCTCACCTATGCTTCAGCGGTAACTGCCCTATGTTTCAGCTGTATATTATCTATCTTTTAGCAGTAATTACCTATGCTTCAACGTCATCTATGCATCAGTGATATATCCTTCATGCTTCACCGATACGTTCTCCACGCTTTAGCGGTATCTTATCCAGACCTTAGTGGTATATCATCTATGCTTCAGCGATACACTATCCATACTTCAGCGATGTCATCTACATGCTCCGCGATATGTTATTCATGCTTCAGCGGCATCTCACCCATGTCTTAGGCGACCTACATTCACTATATCTCAACGCGGTGCACTCGCCATGTTTCGACTGACACACTCGCCATGCCTCAACTGAACACTCGCCATGCCTCAGCGACATATTCAACGTATTCGCCATGCCTTAGCACCATATACTCGCCCATACTTTAGCTTCACGCTTATACTCTAGCAGGCACTCTCCTAACTCCTAGAAAGTGCCCTAGCGACACTCGGGACTATACTCTTTGAAACCTGCCCATGGCAGTATTATCTTGGCTTACCTACAACCTTACAATATAATCCCTCTGAGACTCTACCAATTCTCCAACGATCTCAATGTATTCTCCAATGATCGAAATGTGTTCTCCAATGATGGCCATGTATTCTCGGACGACCGTCATGTCTTCTCCAATGATCGCCATGTATTCACCTGCAATCGCAGTATATTCTGTCACTGCCTTTGGCAGTTTTCAATGAAATTGGCTCTATATCGCCATTTCTTATCTTTCTCCACCAAAATATTGCTAAAGGCATGGACACGCTGTATAGCAATCCCAAACTATTGCCTAACGCATAACCCGCAATGGCTCAGATAAATAATATCACTAACGGCTGGTTGTGCTGATATAGCACTATAAGTGCTATCACTCGCAAACCCTTGTATTGCCAATGAGATCAATGTGAAATTTTTAAATGCGATCACAATGTGAAATGGTTAAATGCGATCACAATGTGAAATGCTTAAATGCGATCACAATATGAAATGTTTAAATGCGATCACAATTAAATGCTTAAATGCGATCACAATGAAATGCTTAAATGTGATCACAATGAAATGCTTAAATGCGATCGCAATGTGAAATGCGATCACAATGAAATGCTTAAATGCGATCACAATGAAATGTTTAAATGTTATCACAATGTGAAATGCGATCACAATGAAATGCTTAAATGCGATCAAGGCGAAATGCCCGAATGAAAAGCGATCAAGGTGAAATGCCTAAATGAAAGGCGATTAGGGCGAAATGCTCGAATGAAAGGCGAAATGCCTAAATGAAATGCGATCAATGTGAAATGCCTAAACGAAATGCCCAAATGAAAGGCAATCAAGGTGAAATGGCTAAATGAAATACGATCAAGGTGAAATGCCTCAATGCGATCAAAATGAAATGGCTAAATGCAATACGATCAAGGTGAAATGCTTCAATGCGATCAAAACGAGGTGGCTACATGAAATACGATCAAGGTGAAATGCCTCAATGCGATCAAGCTAAACACATGATCGAGATGAAATAGCTACAAGCATGGTTGTGATGACATAGCCTAGCACTATCGTAGAAAACACCCAATATCGCCACAAGCATGATTACGACACGCTCTCCTTAATTTATATGATATCGCCATGTGTTATCTCTCCATTATATGATATTGGCATGAGTTATCTTTCTCTCACACGTGGTATCGCCATGCTTTCTCTATTATACTATATCGCCATGTTTTATTTCCCTATTACATGATTCGATATCGCCATGGTTTTTCTCCATTATACAATATCACCATGTCTCATCTTTCTCCATTATATGATTGCATGCCACTACATGCAAAGCAAAAGGCTGTGCTAAGCTTAACAACAGCGATATCACCACGTACATTCCAGCCACTATCGGCTCCACTCATTTCAGCCATTATCGGCTTCACACCAAAATTATTATATCGCCATATGCAAAAGTGGGTTGACATAGCCAAGGTTATCCCAGCAGACACCAAGTGTACCAAATACATCTTATAGCGAGCAACACATAATGCCACATGCTAGCGGACCTTGGTCCAAACCCTGTTATTAAGGGACTCGAGGGACTGGGGGACTGGTTACCCCAAGGGAGACACTCTAGCCAAATGTCCAATGAATACTTGCGCCGTTTTTACTTGGAAAATGAAATCACCACCCCAGTCAAGACTCCTCTTAGCTGGGGACTTTGGGGGACTGGGGGTAATGGTTGTACGGAAGTCATGTGCCGAAAATGCTCACCTTGCACTTCCGATATTTCTACCATGACAAACTCCCCACCCAAGAGAACTCTTGACCGGATACTTGGGGGACTTGTTGGTATATATACCGCCTAGGCACAAATATTGGAAGCACAAGGCTCACTAGCTACTTAAAATGATGCCGATAACGCCCAGACATGATGCCGATACCATACACTAGTAGTATCGGGTGGACCACAACTAGTCCCACATTGGAAACAAATGGGTGACAACCCCATCCCCACACTATAAATACATGTCTCTCCACTCATTCAAGATAAGCCACCACTCTCCATTTACTCCTACCTAGTCTAGATTCTTACATGTATCTAACTTAGGCATCGGAGGGTCGAAGGCTGGCTAGCTCGGTCTTCCCTCTGACCTATGTTCATGGTTGGCAGGTATGGATCTCGGAGGTGGAAGCTCTCACACAACCCTGTTTCTTACCACTGAAACAATTTCTATTCCAATCACATAAGGCCGCTGCACATTTTTCCAATTTAAGAAGAAGGTTGTCAGCCAAACTAGCTTCTCCTTCCCCTGTCTCCCTAACAATCTCCCCACACTTTGGTTCCTTGACCCAAAAACTTTCAAAATGAAAACGTCTCTTCCCTGCCTATTTCTTTGGGAGTCCAGTTCCCATGAAATCGAACACTAGCGGAAGGTGATCACTAGCTCCAATATCAAGATGAAACTCATGTAACTTCAGGAACACAGCCGCCGCTTCATTATTCATTAAACCTCTGTCCAATCTTTCATGAACTGATCCATTACTCCAAGTGAATAACGGGCCCGAGAAGTCAATTTCCTGAAGAAAGCAGTCCTTAATAACTCTGTTGAACCTTTTCATCTGACAAACAGGTCGCAACCTCCCTCCACTCTTCTCCCCATCATTTCGAATCTCATTAAAATCCCCAAAACTATCCAACCAACATGAGGAAACAATTGAGAAAGACGGCGAAGTGCTTCCCAAGAATGGTGTCTTTCACCTGTCTCAGGATTACCATAGAAGCCAGTCAATCTGACTTGTTTGTTATCAATCATCACTATAGCCAGAATAAGCATCCAACACATTAACATGCATATTATCCTTCCAACATAACGCCAGGCCTCCCCCTTGCTTGCCTGTCCTTTCTACCACCTTACAATTAGTATATCCCAGTGAACCACATAATTTCTCCATTGCACTTTTCTTTTTCTTTTTCTTCATCAAGAAAACAAAGTCGGGATCTTGCGCCCTTACTAATTTTTTAAGGGCATTAAATGTAGACGGGTTCCCAAGCCCGCACACATTCCAACTTAAGAGACTCATTGTTCGTGGTGGGCTTGAGCCTTGGGTCCCACCACTTTAGTCCCCTTCGCGGAACTTGACTCAACAATAGCTCCATTCTTCTTCTTCATGTGCTTGTTCGGAGAACCAAAAACAAATAACTTCCTTGGAGAACTAGTAAGAGAAAATCCCTTACTTTTTCTTCCTTTACTCAGAGAGGAAGTCCCCTGCTTCGAGCCATCCTTAGAAATAGTACCTATCACTAAAGTCTTCTTACCCTTCCCTCGAACTTTCTTCTTTGGAGAAATACTTTTCTTCCCATCTCCCTGTTCCTTCATACATTCTTTGACTCCCTTGTCAGTCGTAACAAGTTTATTAATATTTTCCACTCCCAAAACCATAAGCAACAATTGGAACATTGAACAGTTTCGACATATCAGAGTCCTTTTCTAAATCTGGCCCCTCTTTCTCATTACTTTCCAGTTCATTAGCATCAGTAGGATCCACCATTGCTACTTCATTTATGGGCTGCTCCCAAATTAATTTTCGACCCTTGACTGCGCTACAATGCACATAGGTCCCTGGTTTGCCAACTCCCCTCTCTGTTTCTTCACAATCCAACTCAGTCATCTCCTCACGTTCTCGCACTACTCCACTAACTCCAATTTCAAGGGCTTTCATAGACCACATCTTCTTACTCGGTATGAGTCCAAAAGACTTTCCTTGCAACTGGCCGTTCAAGTCGATGGAGTAATCACATGCTCAACAGAACTCTCTCAAAAGCAGACCACACCTTTTGCACAATGCAGAGAAACCCTCACATGCACCTTTAGCGATCAGGGAATTCTCAGGGAGCAGATATGGCGGCTACTGTGTTGTCGAATTTCGGCAAAAACCCTAACACACTCCAACCCTAACTCCGAAAGAGAAGGGACTCGATCATGAGTAAGGTTAAAAGACCCTAAGTTGATTTAATTTTTTTTTTTTTTTTTTTTTTTCAGTTTGAGATAAAAACCCTAATTTTATAAAAGAGCAGGGCATTGAATAACGAAAGCTCATGATTTGTGCTCTTTGGGCCGAGTCCAGCACTCTTTCTGTTCTTATGGTCCATCTGGAAGATGGTTTAAATTTTGGTTAGTAGATCAAGTTTTAGTCCACCGTTTTGATTGAACCCGTTTTACGCTTCTTAAAGATGTACTTGGATATATATTGGGCCATTTTGTAAAGCCTCTTCTTCAAACTAGAGTGCTCGTCCAAGACGCTCCTCGTTTTAGAACTTCAACTCGCCGAAACCGACAGACGTCATTTTTCCATGAAGAAACTTAGAACTTTTCGCAGCCACCCACCAGGCATTCTCAACAGCACGGACGATTCAAAACAAAAAGAAGCAGAAGAGATTAACAATGTCAGAAAACCCTACAATATTATGCAACTGCCAAACGACATAATAGCAGAGATCTTCTTCAAACTACCAACCACAACACTCTTTCATTGCAAATACGTGTGCAAGTCTTGGCGTACTTGGTTCTCAAACCCTAAATTCACCAAAGAAAAATTTTCGCAAACACCCAATTGGGGGACAAGTTCTTCTTGGTCGATATGTGCCTTTGATGTTGAAAACGAGTAGTTTCAAAAATTACCACCTTCTACTTTGGAGGGAGAAAATGCTAATGAGTTAAAACTTGGAGTTTTGAGAAGTTGCTTTCCTTATTTATTAGCAATAGCGTAAATATTAATTTTTGGGTGACGAAGAATTATGACGTTAAGGAGTCTTCGACCAAAAACTTTCGAATTAGAGTTGTGCATTACTCTATACCTCCGGTGTGAAATTTACAGAGGGGCATTGGTGTCAGTTAATAATTACGTAGTTGCGTGCCTATATACTCTAGGAACGAGGAGGCCTGTGAGCATTGAGGCTGATGGCATTCCAAAGAAGATCAACAATGCATTTGTCTGTACTCTGAGTCTTTGCTTAATGATATGATCAGAAGTTCAAGCGAAAATGTACTTATGTGTTGCGCTTTGCTTATTTGCTTAATTAGTGTAATCATGCTTGATCTAGACAATTTTTTGCATATAATAATTTAGTGTGTGTTTGCCTCCATTTCATTCTATTTTAGTCATTTCATTTTTCCTACTATAATAGAGTAGATGTATTCTTTGTATTACTGATTATATGGTTTTTCAACTATTTCTCCCTGATTGAGCTTTGAATCATTGTTGCTGGGGAGAAGTCTAGCAATTTATCCTGTAGTTCAACTTTAGCTAATTAAACTTTTAAGTGAAATTTTTTTTGTGTAGAAACACTTAAGATGATAAATTTAATGAAGTGGCGAAAAAAGAAGAGGAAAATAAATTCAATGAAGTGTTTCATTTGCTTCTTGTTTTTTTTTTTTATATCCTTTTTTTTTTTTGTTTACAAAATTTCTGTTTTATTTCATCATATGCGAAGATTATATGACTCACTTAACAAAGTCTAACATCAAACTTTAATAGACAAAGCTCGTCGCTAGTTGCATAGCCACCCGAATCCATTGCCACCATCATCAATGGACCAACTACCCTCAGCACCCTAAGGACCACCACCACTAAGATTCATTGTTAGAACACGATGAACACCACAACTGACCAGACTAGCAAAAAAAACAACCACCCATGTGGCCATGGCCATTGTATACCATCTAATAGACCATCTAGAGCTAAAAAGCACAAACTCACAACGCCAATAGGCCACTGCCACTGTTAGCATTCAAGCCACTCTCAAGTACAAGGGATACAAGTTATAAAATAGGGGACTGAGAAAGGATGCTGAATACACGAGGATTGACAAATCTTTTCTTAGCTACGGAAAACCTAAAAGAAACTATAAAGAATGCTCATGATTTACAAATTCACGAAACCAAAACTCATTACAAGGTATGACATGTGAAGAGTGATATGCACAAATGGATAGTGAATTGTTCGTTGAGATTTTTGGTTGAAAAATTACACTAATTGCAATGAAAGTAAGACTACTAAGCTAAGGTTGTCATAAAATGGGTGGGAGTTAGGGCATCAGGTTCCAGCTTTTGCCTCCCTTGCAAGCAATAAAACAATTAGTTATGAATGATGCAAAACTAGTTTATGACTACTAAGGCTTAAACCCTTTTGATTCTATTGGGGCTAATTTCTTTTACCTCCCTAAGTTTTACACCTTAAATCAGTTGTGCATTTGCAACTCTATTTTCATTACATGTACCCCTGTGTGCTCTTTAAGTTTGATAATCTTGTCCAATAATTAGCTTTTTAGTCAAGTAATCTATAAATTGAAAATGTGGCTTTAATCGGCTCCCGTGTATTATGGTGATTTACTAACGTTGCATGTCATATTATATCGTAATTGATAAGAATTTCAAAATGTATCATAAATAGTTGGCAAAAAAGCTTAGGGTTGGACAAGATTGATTGAAATTGATAAGTATAGGGATAATCGTGATGAGATTAGAAGCACAAGGGCACAAGTGGTTTAGGGTGTAAAGGTTAGGGATGTAAAATGAAATTTTCCCATTTTTAACTCTAATTGGTTAGGTGTAGAATTAACTACCTAGGAACAAAATCAATACCAGTTAAGTCTCAATCCTTTGCTCCATATGCACAAAACTTAGAGTTTAGGTAACCAAGACGTCATGTCATGAAAAACACATTGCTCAAATTGATTAGTAAATGCATTCAACTATGGACTTAGCAAGTGAAAATGACAACATGAATTTACATCAATAAATAAACAATAACATCATTACAAGCAAGTTTGGCTAGGGTTTTGAACATTAGGCCAACTAGTACACTTCTCACTTCTTCTTTTTTTGTCAAAAGTACACTTCTCACTCATAACCAAATATACAAGCTCAAACATTCTAAAATTCATCAAGTAAGTAAAGGGATAGGGAGTGAGGAGTAACTATTGATGATGATGTAAGTGATGGTGGAGATGGGCCTCCAAGGTCATGATATGGTGACGGTTATCTCTTCCTCCTTGATTCTTAAGCTTTTGATGCTGTAGAGATGATGAAACCTAGAGTAGTTAGTAGTGGTATGTAGTTAGGTGGCTGTGAAAATGATGAGAATGTGAGTTATGGCGGTGGAAATGGTGTTCTGAAGGTGTAGAGAGAAAAGATTGTGTCTTTGGTGAAGCAAAAAGTGATGAATCATCCATGAGATGGGAAGAGATAAGGTACATTTCCTTTCAAATCTGCTATATTGGAGACAAAAAATGGAAGAGCATCTCTTACACAATAGACCCATAAATGATCCAAGGTGCATGCAAAGGTCCAAAAGGACAAGATGTGAAGGAAACATTTGAATTTCAAATAGTGGAAAATTCATATCTCCATGGTCCTCCTTGGCTGAACGAGGAGTCCTCCATGGGTGGCAGTTTGCCGGAACCCGATTAGCATTTTTTTTTTTTTTGCTCAAATTCCATGTCTTCTCTTCTTAGCTTTGATTCTTCCAATTTCGAGTTGTAAACTAGACGTTTCCCTCTCTTTACATTAAGGAAATAGGGTTTAGGGATGACGAAGTAATATGGAAGACAAATCAAGTTCCATAATTTTGGGGAACAATAACATACATAAGGGAATTGTGACTTAACAGCTACACCATCCATCAAAACCCCTCATTCGCTGTAGAGAGTAGTAACGATCAAAGA
Organism: Rosa rugosa; assembly: GCF_958449725.1. NCBI lineage: Eukaryota > Viridiplantae > Streptophyta > Magnoliopsida > Rosales > Rosaceae > Rosa > Rosa rugosa. The sequence continues at coordinate 16,473,033 of NC_084821.1, read as the reverse complement.
CCCCAGAACCTCACATAAAGAATCACCATATTCCCATAGGGGAACTAACAGAGGTAGGGAATAAGTTCATCAAGGGGGTGGCTGAAGGAAAGAAGAGAGAGAACATAGAAGGTAGACTAAACATAACCAAGGATACTCTATCTGGAAAGCATAGCTGTCAACACCAGAGAAAATGACTATAGATCCTTAGGGTTGGCACTGAGAGCGCATAGAGAGAAGAATGATTTTTTTTTTAGTTTTCTTTTTTGCGATAATATATTATTGAACTAAATCAGACAAACAGAAAATTAAATTTCTGTGCTATTTTAGTTTGACCAACAAATCCAGTGATATGGGTTTTCTCTGTTTTGAGAGTCGGTGGCTTATCATTCTCCTGCCCTACAAGGGCCTCTTTTGCTCAAGTTCCGGCCCCAAACTGAGGCTCCGTGCCTCCTCTTTTCACTATTTTCCTTTTCGGTATGGTTGAATTCCTTTATGTTGCTATTCTTATGTGGTCTTTCCAAATGAATGGCCTAGAATTTCCTTCCTTTCAGTCTAATTATCTCCATCTCTCAAATCCAATCATGTGCACCACTGCGTTTTACATCTTCTATTGCTCGTCTGATGTTAATAACGCACGCCCCACCATCGGTCTCACTCCTTGGAGCATTGTTTTGAGCGGTTACCTGCTTGTGCACACAGGGTTCTACCTATTCGTGCAACATAACATTGATGGCCTTTTGGCTGCAGGTCTTGTTTATCGTTTGTGGATCTATTTTGGTTGCTGTCTATCCATTTGACTAGCGTAAAAGATATCTTTCGATACTTAAGAGGTATGATAGATATGGGCTTGTTCTACCCTACAGAGAGAAAATGAAGGATGACATAGATTCAGACCCATCATGCACAAAAACTGCCGCTTTTTCCACCGGCCGGCGTCTTCTTTTCCCTCCCTAAAACATGAATGATGTTTTGGAAGATTTTGCTGATGTCAGGTATCTCTCTAACCCGCACAAAGGTCGTTCCAAAACTGGTTATGTGTTCACCATGAGAAATAACGTGATATCTTAGAGGTCTACAAAACAGACCCTTGTCGTCACATCTTCGAATCATGTAGAGATTATAGCTTTTCACAAAACTGTTCGTGAATGTATATGGTTGAGATCCATAATTACGCATGTTCAAAGTACTTGTGGTTTGAGGTCTACCACAAATGAGCCGACGAGCATTTATGAGGATAATGCTGCTTGCATTGAATATTCCATTGAATAAATGAAGCATGGCTACATCAAAGACTACAACACCAAGCATATATCGCCCAAGTTTTTCTGCAATCAGCAACAACAAACTCTCCTCAAGATCAAAGTGAACCAAGTTCAATATGAAGATAATGTGGCGGACTTATTCACTAAGTCATTGCCTAAATTCACTTTCGAGAAATATGTTAAAATCATTGGTCTACGGAAGTTATCCGAACTCCCATGATCGTAGTCATCAAGGAGAGACGCAGACATCAGGGGGAGATGTCTACATGTTCTGATCTCGAAATGTGAAGGGTGCGCTGTATTTTTTATCTCATTCGACCGAGGTTATTTTTGTCCCACTGAGTTTTTATTACCTGGCTAGGTTTTCGACAAGGCAACGAGAGGAGCATCAACGTTTAGGCGACACAAGGGGGAGTGTTTATAGATATGTGAATTATATGTGTCTGGCCCAAACTCCGATTACTTGTTTCAGTTGTAATATGCTAAAATTTTCTAGATATCCTAATCAATGTTCGATTAGGTTTTCTTTGTATGATTCAACTTCTGTGCATGTAATCCTCCATATAAAGAGACCCATATTATCAATGAATGCACATAATCATTCTCTCGAATCTCTTTCTCTACAAAAGGAAATAGTTTCTGGGTTATAAAGATATATGTGTCGTATCCTAAAGCCCGTTTGTATAGCTGGAATTGAGGCCTGGAAATCATTTCCTTTTCCAACTCTTAAGCGTTAAATGCAGTTGCGGAATGACCCAACACTTATAAGATAATCTCAACCATTGATATTTATAATCAATATTTTTTAAATAATAAAAATATGTATTTAATCTAGCCATCCATTCATGTTGGTGCAACTCTGCAAGTGCATGTCGGTGCTCTGAATCCTTCCATTATCAATTTTTAAAAATATCGTCTGTTTTTTTAAGATTGGAATCTAAGTTTTAGAGAAGTCAAATTCTACAAGGTTCTCAAAAGCTTATGAGGTCCCGGATATTGGTCTAGGATAATCTGACTACAGTCAATCTTGTCTTGAGACAAAATATATTAAATGAAGAAAAAGTAGGGTATACTCCTATTGCAACGGTTTTCTTTGGTTAGTTGCTTTATAGTTTGATAGTTTGCAAGTGAGTTGTGTCAGGGGTTTTTGTTTGTAATTTCTTTTACTCTTAAAAAAAAAACAGTTTTCTTTGGTTGCAAAAGGGATTTAAAATGTTAATTTATATTTTTGTGAAATACTTTTTACTAAAATAAAGAAAGTCACTTTTAAGGCTGTGCTGATGGAACATTTGGTTTTGTGCCGCAACGCAAAATAAAAAATCAAGAGATAACCATTCACGTACACTAAGATGTATATCATATACATTTTGAAAGAAAAAAAATGGCCTTGAACTTTTTATTCTCTGTCCGATCATACTCTTTGCACGGGTAATAAAGTGGGTTAATTCTAATTTTTATTGATCATCAAAAGCTATCACAATTGTGAGAACTCATAATTTTGGTAGTTAAGAGAATTCACTCAAGGGTCGAAATTAGAGTTTGTTCACAAACAAATATAAAATAGTAAATGCATAGCATTATACCCGACAAAAAAAGAACATTATCTATTAGGAATGAGTTGTTCAGATGCCCTGGAGGGTGTAGCTTCTAGTTCTAGCACGAAGTTCCTACATGTTCTGCGCCATCTCTCATGTGCTCTTCGCTATTATCTAGTTCATATATAATCCAAAACCTGAATTCACAACCTGGCATTTACTAGCTGCCTCAAAACGCATGCAATTTGGTTATAGTTTACAACCCTACCAGATCGTTGGATCTCTCTGAATTCAACTTAGATCTGATCCAATCAATTATAAACAATTAATGGATATCATTTCAATTAGGAGTACTAATCGTCGAACCGTCCCTTTTAATTAAATTAGCAAACAGATAAGATATAAAACCCTAAGAAATAAAGAGTGAGTACGTGATGAAGGAGATGGAAAATACAAGACATTGTTTAATATGCAAAACATGGTTCTTGATCGAATATATTCGCAGACAAGATCAATACGAATGAAAATGAAGGCTTTTAAATGAAACGATTAGTGTCATACTCAGATGATTACACGTGCCTTTAGAATTTTAAAATGCACATACATATCATATGTTGTCGGTTTTATAATCTCATATGATTATATAAAATGCACCAGCTAGCCATTATAAAAGTCTGTGCATCTAATGATTATATAGTGTCATATTAGCTAAAGTCCATAGTAGTTGCTAAATGATTGCATATGCCAGCAGGGCTTCACAGGGAGTGACATTTGAAGAGCATGATGAAATTATATTTTAGTTTCATCAGAAGAAAGCCCACATGCTAGCTCTACCCACATAAAACTTTTGAATTAGGAAATGTTATAGTATACGATTGCCAAAAGAAAAGAGTTATACCATACAAATGTTAGGGTTCACTGCATCATCTTCCTATTGCGTTACATCGATATTCTTCTCGATTTAACATCTTAACTATATTCTAATAATATTGTCTTAGTTGACGTTACATTCAGTGGCGGATCTAGGATTTGAAAATTGGGTGGGCTACATATTCATATGTATTTTTTTTTTTGTACAACTATATATGTACAAATGTAAGAAACATCATGTCGTCGACAGAGGTCGAGAGACGAAAGTATCTGGAAGAGAACAAGCGATTGTTGACTGGCTCTAGAAACTAGAGTGAGAAACCTGAGTGAAGAAGAAAACGAGGGCTCAATCGATGATGAGTGATGGAAATGATGGAGAGAAGACTAGAGACCGATTCCTAATTATTTTCGGGTGGACTTCAACATTAAGACGTTAGCATTTTGATGACACTTTATATAGAAGTTTTTTTTCCTCCAAAAATTTCGAGCGGGCTTGAGCCCATCCCATGCACTATGTAGATCCGCCGGTGGTTACATTATATAAAGAATGTGAACTTCTATGTGAGGGTCATTTTTGCATAGGCTTATTAGTAGTGATCAAATAAGCAACTCCAATGACAATCACATAGATTATAGTTGTTTCAAACAAAAATAATATTGAGAAATTCATTTCTTGCATCATTTCTTTTTATCCAGCAAATGACAAATTCAAATTAGGACCTTGTCCAATATGTTGATAAATAGGCATACGTACTCTGTGCAATGTATACTTCTTCTACATTGGCAAAACAAAGAAAAAAAGAATGCTTAATCATATGGCCTGCTATTGAATTCCAATCAGAATATGAGGTGCCTTTCTTATTTACTAAGGCCATCTCCATCCCAACTACATAAAAGGCTAAAATTCTATTTTTTAGCCATTTTAGTCTCCAACCCAAACAACTTAGGGCTAAAGTGTTAAAATTAAGGGCCAAAAGGCTAAAAAGATAGGCAAATTTAGCCCTCAAATTAGCCCTTTAGCCCTTAGGGCCAAATGGATCAGAAATGGGAGGCCTACTTGTGGGTGCTGCATGACCTGTGCATGACGTCAGCAACTGCTGGTTGTTGATGTCATCTAGCCGTTGGGGTTTTTTTAAATTTTAAATTTTAATTTTAATTTTTTATCGCCGTTGGTTATTTTTTTTATTTTTATTTTTTTTAAATGCACCATGCTTTATTCCATTTCAAAATTAGCTTTAGGGTGTTTCTATTTGAACCTAGCAAATTTCTTAATAGACCCAGCATTTAAAAGTTATTCTATATTTTCCAATTTTGCCCTCATTATAATAAACCCAGCATACACAAATCCTTCTCTTGGAGTCAGATCTGAGGCATCCTATGAAGAATAAGAAGAGAAATGGCAATGACAACATGTTTCATTATTGTGAGCAGAAACGACATCCCCATTTAGGAGGCTGAAGTGGGATCTGGGCCCGCTACCTGCTTATCGTTGCTTTGAGCCTTTGAGTTTCAATTGAAGTTTTGTGATTGATTGCATAGTCATCTACAATGTCAATTCTTTAATTGGGAGACTTTATGTAACGCCCCGATTTGCACCTCCTCAAATCGGTCACGTTACAGTGCCGCGAACCATTAGGAGCATAAGCTAAAAATAGTTCAGCCACACTCCTAAAGATACGCAAGGCATTTGAATAGGATTTGACAAAAAAATTACTTTGAGATGGAAGGTAAAATCTAGCTAGAAACGTGAACATGAATGAGGTGAAATTGAGAAGACTTTTGGTGCAAAAACTTGTTACGTCGAATACCAAAATAAATTCCATTTCTAAAACCAAGTTTCATGGAGTTCCAAATCATTGGTCCGAGTAATATTGATTGAGAGCAAACAAGTAACAGATTTCAAGAAGATTGGAAAGAGATAAGCTGATCAAGTTGAGTAGAATACCAAAGGAACTTAGTATGCAATTTCTGAACCAATAACTTCATAGCAAACACATAACCAGCAGAAAAATAATTGAAGAGGATGTTCTGATCCATTGTTACAAACTTACTACAAACAAGGAATTATGAAATAGATAGAATTATGAGATGAATAATAGGATTTGGAATCCACAATCCAAAAACTTGTTAACGGGAACAACTTTTTGACAATACACAAATTCAGAATTGAGAGAAAGCATGCCACACCCATCGCCAATCCTAGCTGTCCCGTCTTCGTGCACAGTACCTGCAATCACACAACTATTGTAGGGATGAGCAATCGTCCTCGCGGGCCCAATATGGCTCAACCCTAGCTAGGTTTGAAAGCAATTGTAATATATATACATAGGTGCCGGCGAGTAAGTAAAAACTACATATATAGATAAAATCCACATTGAAAACATTTTCTGTAAACTCAAATGTTCGGATATCCGATTAACAAACCTGATGACCGATCATAAAGCCAACTACACCCTTACCACGATTACTATCGTTTATACCGGCAAGGCGTAGCGAGAGTATCCACTTACGCCGTATCACCTAGAAGCAGTGCCACACCTCAAAGGATGTCAGACACTCTACCGTCCATACGGCCCCTCCGGAGGTTTAGGGGATCGAAGCCCAAGGAAGTCGCTATGCTCCTCTCACTCTCAAGTCACCCTCATTATCTCAAATAAGAATAATCATAGAGAACAAATTTTCAAACTATAAAACAATATAGAAAACCACTAACTAGGGCGAGTCCCCCTACCTGGAGTCTAAAGCTAAGCAATGTTGGGTGAATAATTAATGCAACGCCATCGTCCACTGATCTCCTTTGAGTCATAGGAGGCCCTAATCCGGAAATAAGCAAGTGTCACTAACTATATGGAAGTGAAAGATGACAAAGTTGGATTATTTTGGAACTGGACAGTCTGATGGTTTAGACATAGTATACATTGACCAATCAAGCTAAAAATTTCCAGAAATAAAGTTCAAGGTGTAATGAATACATCCCAAAAAGAATCAAGTAAAAAGGATGAAAATTGAAAGAGTTATGCTCAAAACATTTCAGCTGGTCAGAAATTGAACGAAACTGAATTGGTTTCCAGATTCCTTAATGAGGCTGAAAATAACAAGCTTTGGATATTTAGCCTTTAATAACATCACTGAGCTGAAGTGAAGGATTCACAATACTTGCCAATCATTTAACCAGAGACAAAAACATAATGAAAACACAATCAATTTTGATGTGTTCAGAGAGAGCAAATGGAGTCTCTTTCAAATTGATATGCACATGAATAGGCTTTGATATGCAAGGAATTCAATCCAAAAAAAAAAAATGGATTATGTAAGAGGTTAATATAAAACTCAGGGAGTTTGATCAAGTAAACCCAAATTTCAAATACAAGCTAAGCCATACGAGAGCATGTTGTATGAATATAGATACAAAACCAGAAACCAATTCCAATCATATCATTAACCACATTGAGAACAAAGTTAAGGGACAATAAGACACTCACCACTGAATCAAACGTATGGCTGAGTTCCCTCATGAAATTCGACAGGAAAAGATGGAGAGACAAGACGAATTTGGCCAAGCCCAGTCATATATCAAGGAATGCCACTTCCGATTTGAACATGCAAGGTAAAATAAGAGGACCCCATTGAGTAGGATACTCAATAAAGTATATTGAGCAATGTTTTAAAAGGCTGAGGCGTAGCCGAGGCGTAGCCGGGAGAGCCTCAGCAAGGCGTTCGCCTTGAGGCGTAAGGCGTAAGCCTTACGTATAAATTATCTGTATTCACGTATAGAACTAGTCTTATATATATAACATGTATGGTAACCAAAAAAACATTATAAATTGTCATCCATTCATAATAAACAAGTACTAAAACCATATGATTCAACAAAATCACCAAACCTAAAATAAATCCCAAGATATAAAGTTGAAAGACCAAAGAACAAGAACAATTATTGAAATCAACTTCATCCTTGGAAATCATCATCCTCATCAATTAGAAGATCACCATCCAAACTATCACTACCATCACTATCACCTCCATCACTATAACCTTCATCACTATCATCACCATGGTGCTCAAAGAGAGGATTGGTCTCATCATATGGATTAATTCTAATACGGTCATCCGCAATGTCATCAAGACGCATTGATTTCCTTGGAGCCTTTCTTTTACCTATACAAAAAGGTGATAGACAATTAAAGATAAGAGTTGATAAATTATTTGAATATTATGTTATACAATTATTTGAACATATATTTTTCCAAGAACTTACTTGAACTTGCTCCTTCACTAGATTTCCTTTTGTATAAAACAATAGGCTCATCAAGAGAAGGAGTAGGCTCACGGGGAGGAGTAGGAGTAGGCTCACGGGGAGGAGTAGGCTCACGAGGAGGAATAGGCTCACGAGGAGGAGATTGCACATGAGGAGGAGGCTCTCTATTAATTAGGGTACTTTGATATGTACCAATTGGCACATTTCTTACCGCCCCATCATTCAATGTTAGATCTTCCACATTGTCCTCAAGCCAATGTGGATCGAGGGGAAGAACCGGATCCTCTATCTCTGTTATCCATTCATCATCAGATTCAATTTCTTCCACTACAATAGGATCGGCCATTGTAGCATTCCTTTTCAAAGTCCTATCTTTTAGAGCAATATTATATTTCACATAGACTAAAGCATGCATCCTCTTGTGTTCAAGTCTATTCCTCTTTTTAGTATGAATCTACAATCAACATTCAACACACAAGCATGCAACAATTCAATAGACTAGCAATTATTAACTATTAACAATTCAACTTAAAAGTGATAAAAAAAACTTACCATTTCAAAAGTACTCCAATTCCTCTCACACCCCGATGCACTACAAGTAAGGGAAAGGACCCGAGTAGCAAAATACATCAACTCCGGTGTTTGTGTCCCATATTTTTCCCACCAAAACACTAAGAACATAAAATGAATATCGATTAATAAATCAAAATCATATAGACATTTGGTAAAATTGCATTTAAAAGTAGCAAGTTAAGCAAATAATAACTAACCGGGTGATCAGATTTTTCTAGTAGATTCAGCCATCGCACTTCCAAACTTACCAAGCTTTCGCTCATATAAATCCAATTGTATTTCCGCTGCGACACGAGCCTCACCAACTAGCATCCTATCCATGCACTCTTCCAAACCCTTCTTCACATGCTCGGTATTTTTAAAATTGTCTTCATATCGGAATTGAGGGTTCAAATAATAACCCACTGCATGCAATGGTTGATGAAGTTGTGGACTCCACCTATTATCTATTCTCCTCCAAATCGGTCCATACTTTGGTTCCACATTTCCAAGATTATTTGCAATCTTATCTTTTGCAGCATCCATCAACTCATAGATAAATCCCATGGCGGGTCTCACTTCCGAATCAACCTCTCTTAAGACACAAACAAGGGGCAAGACACTCTTTATGCAATAAGCAACATGGTTCCAAAAATGTGTGTCACGAAGGATCCACTTCCTTACCTCATAAGCATCCTTATGTTTTGTACATCCACATTCATACCAATCTTTTGATGAAAACATACTAATAAGAGCCTCCTTATGCTTATATAAACTTTGAAGAGAGAGAAAAGATGTGGCAAACCTTGTAACTGCCGGCCGAATAATCTCCTTATTGCTTGTGAATTTCCTCATAATGGAAAGAACTTGTGTGTGCCCATAAATGAATTTCACAATTTGCTTAGCTTTTTGAATGGTAGTTTCAAAAACTTTCATCTTGCTAATATCTTCTAACATCAAGTCAATGCAATGAGCCGCACACGGAGTCCACCACAATTTGCTCCTATGCTTCATAAGTTCCTTTCCCGCCCACTTATAATTGGAAGCATTGTCCGTAACTATTTGGACAACATTCTCCTCCCCTACCTCCTCCACAATACTATCCAAGTAATTTAGCATCAACTCTCCATTTTTAATTGTATCCGATGCATCAACCGATTTCAAGAACCATGTACCTTTTGGGCTATTTACTAAAAAATTTAGTATAACCCTACTCTTACCATCTGTCCAACCATCCGACATAATAGTGCATCCATAGTGACTCCAATCTTTTTTGTGTGCTACCATCAACTTTTGAACATCTTCAACTTCTTCCTTCAAAATCCAAGCCCTTAACTCATGACTTGTTGGAGGTTGAAAACCGGGACCGTATTTGGCAACCATCTCTAATGCCGCAAAATAATAAGGATTGTTTGCCACATTGAAAGGCAATGCACTAGTATAAAATAAGCGCCCAATTGCCCTACACACATTATGTCTTTCTTCTTTCTTGTATGAGGTATTCAATGTAACTTGACGAGCTTTTGAGGATACAAACTTGTCCATCGGTCCTCTAGCCTTCGGTTGACCCGTAGAACCACCACCAAGTGGAGTTTGAGCACTACCACTCTCACTTGCAGCCACATTTGTCACCTCCTGATCATCTGCATCATCTTCTTCTAGACCTTCCAATCCCCCTATCTCCCGACGCACCGCCATCCTTCCTCGTTTCTCTTCATCATTTTTTTTAAGCGCTATAGTGCACCAATCTTTCACATTTGGTGGAACTTTGTTACAAGGTTTGATTCCCTTATGAGTGCCAACTAAATGCTGCTTGAACCTGAATATGCCACCAGTATTTCTTTGATCACAAAATGCACACAAAAAGTACTTCAACTCTCCGGGAATTGGTTTAGTCCATCGCCAAGCATGATCTTTCTTTGCTGTCCCACTAGTACTAGAACTCATTGTGCCTACACAATTTCAAGGAGACAATATTACTGAACCATGTGTGAAGTCATGAAACAACTATGTTCACAATTTCACATCCATGATACACCATCCTTCCGAAACAACCATATCAAACAATTTCACAATTTCACTTCCGCAATATCAGAAGTTCAGAACATATCAATCAACACACACAATTCACACGAACAAAACAACCATCCTACAGTATGAAGTATGAACAATCAAGCAAAAACACTAAAGCTAATTCAGTAATCAAATTAACTGGAAACACTCTTTTTGCATATATGTTTATGGTTGCTCTGGTACTAACCGTACTATAATGCTCGACTGCGCTGGTCAAATGTGGGAACCCCAAAAGCAGTTGTCAAATTTTGGGAACGAAACAGGGGAATAGAGTTGGGTTTTGAGCAAACTACATTAGTAACACTAGTCATGGTTTTAAAAACAGTAAAGGGTAATGTTATTATACCTTGGCTTTGAGGATGGTTCCGTCAGCAAGATGTGTGAGAAACTGAGAATCAGAGGATGGTTCCGTCGGCAAGATGTGTGAGAAACTGAGAATCAGAGGATGGTTAAGTCAGCAAGATGGTTCCGTCAGGGTAATGTTACTATAACCGGAGCTCCAATTCGCCTCTTTCGATCGATCTGTGCGTGTGTGAGAAACTGAGAATCAGAGACAGACAGAGAAATGAAGGAAAGCAATATGAATGGGAGAGAATGAGACTGAATTCGAATGGCAGCCAAATAAACACGAAACAACCAAAGAAAGCAAGGAAAGTTGAGAGAAAAGCAAGATCGTACCTCCTTCTTGTTCCAATTCTTCAAAAAACATATGGGCTCTTCATGATTAACTTTTCGAGTAAGGGATTGGGTCTTCAGAGTGAAGAGTCGGGAGGAGGCTGGAGGAGGCTGTTGAGGGATTTGGGGCTTCGCTCGGGCATAATACGCGACCTAAATGAATATCAACCCTCAAAACATCAAAACGACATTGTTTTGGTGTGTTAAAAAAAAAAAAAAAAAACTTCCAGGCGTACGCGCAGCACGCCTTAAGGCGCGCTTTCTCCGCCTTCCACGCCTCCATCTCCGCCTTCTGCGCCTCTGCGCCTCATCTGGAAAACGGACTCACTTTTCTTCACGCCTCGCGCCTTTTGCGCTTGAAGGCGCGCCTGACGCGCGCGTTTTAAAACATTGATATTGAGTTCTAAAATTGGTAGGAAGAGAAGGAAATATAAACTGAACAAGGATATTACCTCATAATAGAATTATTTCCAAAGGAATTTGAGGAATCCTGATAAGGAAAGAGGATAAAGAAAAGCTGAAACTCGAAATCTGCTGATTTCTGAGCTACCTCTACTCAGATCGATGTACAGACTTCATTACAGATCTGATCGCACTGATTTTTGGATATGTTATAGATGAGATGATGATGAACAACTTTGATGAAGACGTTTTTCGATCAGAGGCTTCGATTTAGGTGCATTAAGGCATGCAAATTGACTGACGTAAACAGGGCTAAGAGAAGCTTCAGGAGGAGAAGAAAGGGAGATTTTGTTTTCTGGCAGAAAAAGGTTAAGCTTGTTTCTCTTTCTTTTGAGAATTGGGCTTAATAAGGTTAGTATCGATGGAGTTCTCTAGAAAGAGGTTAATGATATGGGATCGAGAAAATATGTTAGGAATATAAATTGTAGAAAAGAGATAATTATTTAAAAGTAATATAGAAGTTGAACAAATTTTGTAAATAATAATTTTGCAAGAATTGTCATAAGAGATATGTTGAAGATTAGGAAACAACCAAAAACGTATCCGTCGAAACTCAAAAGAGACACTTGAAATTTCCGGGTCTCACATTTTAGCCAATTTAGTTATTCTTTTCCCCTACCTGAAATGGTTTTCTTCATTTCTTCAATTACCTGAATTGGGTTTCTTCATTTCTTCTACAATAGTCTGTTTTAAGATGATCAAAGCTTCTTGTATTGATACGGGTGAGATGTAATCAAATAATTGACTAATTGGAATTTCTGCAATTTTTGAATGTAATCGGATCCGATAGCCCACATCAAATCTTATCGAGCTTCTCTGCTTTGATCACGGGAATGCTCCTCGCAATCTCCTCCTTCCATATCAGTACTCTTTCTATCAGGTCTCATCCTTGAAGATGGAGATGGATATAATGTTTGCTGGGTTTATCTAAACAGGGGTAAAATTGGAAATATATGATAATATTTAAAATACTGGGTACACTAAGAAATTTGTTGGGTTCAAATAGCAACACCCTTAGCTTTATTCTATTTCGAAATCAGCTACAAATATTTTTGATTATCTTAAAAAAAAAAAGCATACGGAAAAATATTTTTTATCATAAAAATGATTTCAATTACTATAGTAAAAATCTGATAAAAATAAGAACATATATATATATATATATATGTATGTATATATATATGTGTGTGTGTGTGTGTGTGTGTGTGTGTGTGTCTTGACAGGTTGAAGATGGTTGATGTCAGATCGATGAACAATACAGAATTTAGGGCTAAAATTTAGCCTCAGCCCTGCTGGTTGGAGATGGCCTAAATTACTACTCATTATTAGATGAAAATGACACTTTGTTCCTTTGATTTTAAATTTGAGAACTAGAGAAACCTTAAAAGAATGGGTCATTTTGTATGTAGGCAAAGTATTGTATATATCCATTTAAAAGCTACGTACCTAACCCCGTAAGAATATGCCATTGCTAATCCTCCGTTTAAACAACAATTGAAACTTTAAAAATTCAATTAGATGCTTCGTTCTAAAGCATTTTTATTTACATTTGTTTTAAGACTTATGTTACCTTTAAATTAATTAGCCAAAAACCTAAAAGAAGCCAACGTATGCAAATTTTGGCTTATACTTCTATTATTTATATAGCAAATTAGGGAAATCTGTCTCACCCCTAAAGCATTAAACATTCCGGACTCGGTATATTGATAAATTAAAAACTATTCTTATCAAACCCACTAGCTAATCACATTATATAGCAATCGATGTCGCAAAATGAATTCATTATTAATTTCAACAGAATTTAACCTAAGAAGTAGCCATCTATTTGGTATTAGCTATAGGTTGAAAATGTGATCCTTTTGGGTTTCTAGCATCCTCCAAACTCCAATGAAAAGGCAATTACTCACCATAATTACGTTAATTAGTACTTGTGACGAAGTTTGATTAGCATTAGTGCACGATAAATCATCTATAGAAAAAAAAAAAAAAATGATAACGAAGCCAGCACATCTAAATCCCCATTAGGCATTAGCCATAAAATTACAAATAAAAAAATTATAAAATATAAAGATGGTCGGTCGAGCAAAGCAAAAACTACGACAATCATTGGAGGCCCCGCCACCGCAAAGGCGCGAAAACAAACCATTGGCCGGTGAACGTGATCAAATTCCCCCCATCACCGTTCAGTCAAAGCCCCAAGTCACCATCAGCCGTCCACGTGTCAATATGAGATCAAATTGGAGGCCCGCCTACTAGCGCACCCAGACAAGGACATGTGGCCGCCAATAGTACGCGGTCGTTGATATTCAGATGTTTACCGGCTGGTGACTGCCTATTCCGGTTGTGCAAGCCGTCAACTTTCTCTTTAGGGAACCCCTATATATAACCTTCACTATGACACTAACCAAGGCACTCGAGCAAAGCAGAGAAGGTAAAGCATTTCTAGAATTTGGATTCTGAAAGTTTAGCAAAGTCCAGATTCCTCAGAATGCCGATTTCTAGTATTGCAGTGGGACACCCGGCTGAGTTCGGGAGCGTCGACGCTCTCAGAGCAGCTCTTGCTGAGTTTATCTCCGTCCTCATCTTTGTTTTCGCTGGCTCGGGTTCAGGCGTAGCTTTCGGTATGATCCCTACTATAGTCACCTTTATTTATGTTACGACAAATATGTTTCATTGTTAAATTGTCAATCTAGACTGTAACATATAGATAAAAATGTTTTTACAACCTAGAATTTGTTTGTAATCTTGTATTTTTTTTGTTTTGGCAGCCGAGCTCACTAACAATGCATCAACAACACCCGCCGGCCTTATAGCCGCGGCCGTGGCCCACGCCTTTGCCCTTTTCGTGGCGGTTGCCATAGCTGCAAACATCTCCGGCGGTCATGTTAACCCCGCTGTCACATTCGGTGCCTTCCTTGGCGGCAACATCACTCTCGTAAGGAGTATCTTGTACTGGATTGCCCAGCTGCTCGGATCCGTTGTTGCTTGCTTGCTCCTCAAGGTTGCAACCAATGGAATGGTAAGCCACCAAGTCACTATCGATCATAAGTTCCAATTATTAAAAAAAAAACCACAAACTTTTCTTAACATAGTTCTTATGTGATGCAGACTATCTCTGCTTTCTCCCTGTCGACTGGTGTTGGAGTATGGAACGCATTGGTGCTCGAAATCGTGATGACCTTCGGTTTGGTCTACACCGTGTACGCAACTGCCATCGACAAAAGGTCCGCCGGAAACATCAGCATAATTGCACCAATTGCCATTGGTTTCATTGTTGGTGCTAACATCTTGGTCGGTGGTGCTTTCGATGGTGCTTCAATGAACCCAGCAGTCTCCTTCGGACCCGCTGTCGTCAGCTGGTCCTGGGAAAACCACTGGGTATACTGGCTCGGCCCATTCCTTGGTGCCGCCATTGCTGCCCTCATCTACGACTGGATCTTCATCGGCCCAGCCACCCACGAGCCACTACCCACCACAGACTACTCCTAAGCCACTGTGACGCTTCCACTCTCGGTTCAAGTGATGAAATCGGTTTTTGAATTTTAGTCTTTCTTTTTTTTTTTCCTTGGTGAAGTGGGTGGGTTTGTTGATGTTTGCATTTGGCTGTTGTTAATTGTTGATTCCAATGAAACTTTGTATTGTTCTGTTTCTGTTCATCTTGTGCTCAGTTTAATTAATTTTAGGTGCAAATTAAGAGAGGCACGTTCTAGAATTGAATAATTAAGGATAATTAGCCACCAACTCATTAAACTAAAAGCTAATAGGCTGGCTAAGTCAACTAGAACCAACACCAACAGACGGGCTAAACCGCAACTTGTGACATATAGGCCTTAGAATACGGACTGGCCTTTGGACCATTCTCAGATGTGCCATGCTAGCAGCACATTCTGGTGGTTCTCTTCTGCCCCACAAAAAATCGAATCTTGAACATAAAAATTTAAGAAGCAATTAGCACTCTCGAAATGTCATTCTGTAACTGTTTCCTAACTCGATTGTCAAAGTTGTACTCCTTCATATTAGCTAATGCGTGCTTCACATCACGTGAATTTTGGCAGTTCAACTGGGAATGGAATAGTGAAGCAACAATATGAACTGCAACTAGCGAATGATGATGACATTTTAGGAGTGTGTATAAATAAATCGGTGTTCATGAGTACCCGATCACTAAATACATTTCGGCTGCGAGGCAATGTTCAGCACATGGATCACTCTTTAGCCACCCTAGCTATGCAGCTTAGACACAGAGCCAGTTGTCCTAACCCTACTTCTACAATGTCAATAATTGAAAGCTTAAACAGTGTAGAGAACAACAGACCTTGAAAGAGACAAAGGATTTGGTACAGAGAAAAGGGGGAACACAAAAGTCTTAAAAGCTATTGAGAGGAAATGATAATTGAAATGATTTGTTTGTACTTTGTAGTAACAATGGGAGTCTTCTACTATGCAAGCGTGCGTGTGCCGACATATACTTTTACCCATGCTACCCCAAAAGTGTTATGGATCAGAGTTCCATACACCAGAAATAGCATGGTATAACAACCAATTAGAGATAATCTTGAACAGAAGGAATAGACAAGAAACTCATCCCCAACCTATAGAAGGAGCGGTCACCCTGATTACGGGCATGGGCAGTATCCAGTCAGAGCAACCAAAGCTGGAGACTGTGATAGGAATAGTCAAAGAGAAGGGAAAGAAGCAAGTCGAAGAGCTGAATCTACACTGCGATCTTTACCGTATAACGTGTAGCATGACTAATTTGTTTTGCTTTGATCAGTATAATAAAAGCTATAGTGAGTACAAGACCAGATACAAGGCATCTAGAAAAACAAATGGCAAAACTAGCTTCTCAAACTACATGTTCTATTTCCATAAACTCCATCCAAAGGAGGTGCAAAGGACCAAAAGGCTATTGTCTCATAACAAATCTGTTTCAGTGACTTGCTTACACAGCTTGAAGGATCTAATTTCAAGCATCAACTCTGGTACACAGAAATAAAACATATCAAGTGCTGCCAACTAACATTTCTTTCTAATTTCTCATATCACCGATAAAATAGATCAAATTCATAAACCAATGTATTAAGACGATAACAATTGCACATCATTGAATAACAGTGGTTAGACATCTAAAATAGATTGGAGAGACAATTTTAGACTCCAAAGTAGGTAAGGGCAAGTGGTGGATCATTGGATCAAGCAATAAATATGCAAGAATTTTAATATAAAGCCAATTGTAAGCCTCCCTCTATATGTAGCACGTGTTCCTGAATCACCATTATTCAGTGGTCCTTCACCTCTTCTTCTTCTTCTTGTCTTGTTTACCCAGCTTTGATCGCCGTTGCTTGACCATATGCAGGTAAACTTTCAAACACAGGATAGGGTAGCAGAAAAGCACAACCTGGATCAGAAGATTTTCCAATGAATACTTAGCAGGGATATTAAAAACTGAAACAAAGGGAATTTGTTAGAAACTAGCAGAAGGAACCAGCTTTCCTTTTGTGTATGTGCAATGAGAAATATCGTTCATTGAAGGAAACCACCAGGAAGATTACCATCAAATTGAAGGAATGACATGATGGAAGATTTAATAGGATTATATAGAACAGTCTTACTGGAGGACCAAGAAAACTGTGATTGTCTTAATCTCGAAAAGATAATCTAAAGCTCTTGGGAATATGAGATTCCAGTTGGGGAAGGGAAATGAGAGACCGAATATGACTTTAAAAAAATGAGTTTTGATTTGTAAAAGGATATTATAGTAACTGAAGCCGATCCTGAATTTACCTAGTTAGGGATGGAAATAGATTAAGATTGGGATGCTTCACTTTCAACCTAAAATAACAAATGCTTCAAATTGGGTCCATTTTAAAGGGATGTGCTCATGATATTCGGGCAACATGATCTAAATACACAGATAAAAGGAGAAGTTTAAAAATTGGTAAGATTCAGCAAGAAGATGAAGCTCACTCAGTGTGGAATTCCCTTACCTAATAACAGAAATTACAATCACATCCCTTCAGAGCAGAGAAATTCCCAAATTATTTTATCCCATTACAAATTTACTCAGACTTCAAGGTTAGAATCATGTTAAACAAAAGGTGAAGTCCAGTGAAACTTTTTAGTCTTGTCAAATTATAAAAAAAAATTTTTTTGGCCCACTCTCTCCCATCAGCGCCTCATTGAAAACTTAAGAAGAGCCATATTCATATATATTCAATCTCCCGGTGAAAACTTTCAGAAGTCAGAACATACCATCAGAAAAGTATAATAGCTGAAGGAGTACTTCTTCAAAAATGGAAGTGCACGGTACATAATCCAGGCTGCATAACAATCACCGATCATTTAGTAAATCAAGTACAGAGAGGAGCCGGCTATCTCCAGAATTTCAATTGAAAAATCATTCTTCTAACAAAAAAAAAAAAAAAAATGAAATGAAGACTAGTTAGAGTATATGAACTTACTTTCACCACCCATCCCAGGAGGATACAAGACAAGGAATGCAGAGTACCTAGTAAATTATAATTGCAGATAAAATCATATTCTGTCTGTTTTCTTTCATTCTAAGTTGAGTGTATTCTGTGTTGTTTCTTTGTGTAAAATTTAAATTTATCATCATAATTAGGAATATAACCTGAGATAAGTAAGCCAAGGCGGACAACTTCCGATGCAATTCAAAGCGTAGTTTGGATATCTAATAACCTGCATACATGCTAATGATCGAGTTTTATCTGACTAGCACTGTTTACTCAATTTCTATTGCAAATTAATATTAACTAAATCACCTCACTGATGCTCCATGCAACAAAAGTTATAAAGACTGCTGGCAACTGTTGGACCTGAAAAAGAAATCAAAAGAACAGACATCGATGAACTTGGGCACAATAAGCAGAGCACATTAATAGAAGAATGTGACATGAATAAAGCATTTGCGAATAACTTCAACATTTAGGATTATTTATGTAATTTCGCCAAACAATATTCTTTTCTTGTTCATTGAACTTGAAACTGGCCAGGCGTGCCTTAGGTTGAGAAAGTTTAGGCAGATTCAACCTGTTTTTTCCTTCTTCTCATTTTCAACCTGAGTGAGATGCAAGAAATACAGTTTCAATGTGAGGTTTTCCCTATGCTTGATTCTTTTCTTTTGCAACCCTAATTCTATAAGATAGATCTCACGGTTTGTGCAGGCTTGTAGCAAGTTTCTGTACTAGAGAGTTTGGTGAGGTTGGGGGTATATTTGGAGTTGTCTATTGAAAACAAGGGGAAAGAAGAGAGATAGAAGACCCTATATCTTTCTTTACTTCAGTATTTTTCTGCTTCTTCATTTTATAGTTTTGAATATCAATGCATCTGGATGTAACCCAGATTAGGGTCAAGTGTGGACCATGTAAAGTACTGGTTTTGAGTGTGGAGGAATTTTGAGTTTAGGATCTTTATCTATTATCAGTTACACCTACTTTTGGAGACGCTAAA
Organism: Rosa rugosa; assembly: GCF_958449725.1. Taxonomy (NCBI): domain Eukaryota; kingdom Viridiplantae; phylum Streptophyta; class Magnoliopsida; order Rosales; family Rosaceae; genus Rosa; species Rosa rugosa. The sequence continues at coordinate 16,453,894 of NC_084821.1, read as the reverse complement.
GATGGTATTACTGAACCAAAAAGAGCAAGAAAACCAAAAACAGAATAACAGATTAAGCAGCTAAACTACATGAGAACTTATGGTACTCCCCAAATGCAAATAACATCTTCAATTTTACTTGATGCTGAGAACCAAGAGTATATAGCCATAATATACTGTATTGGGTCATTAAACTGTATGACCATATATGCATTTCAGTTCATCTCTTTTTAACACCCTAATATACTTCAGTCAAAGCTCATATCTCCGTAATCAAAACAGTAAATTGTACATGTTATTGTACTTAAAATCAAACTAAAACAACAATAACAACAAAGAAAGAAAGAAAAAGAAGATAACCTCATGGGTTTGACGCATTACAAAAATACAGTTTGTCCTCCCTGCCCATTGCATCAGAGGAATCACCACTCCACTCGGCACCAGACCTCAAAATTCATAGCAAATAAGCTCGAAAGTCATAATCTTTATATTGATGACACTCGAAAGTCATAGTCTTTGACGAACAAATTAAAAGTACATATACAATTCCGCCTCAGAAAACTTACCAATGGCTCCGTGTATAACTTCCAAGAACGCAACCATCTGGCACAAATCTGCAGTCAAAGATGTAGACCCAACACTTGAAATCAACCAATATCTTGGTTTTAATACTTGAAAAGAAAAGAAAAATTAAAAGAAAACACTGACAGATGAGGTTTCCAGCAGAAGCATAGGCTCCATTGACCCCCTTGGTGGACAGCACACTGCTCAAGCTTAGAGAGAGACAAACTGCCCTGCAATAAAAAGTTTCATTTCAACAACACAAACCTTGAAAATTGAGAGGGGTTTAGTGGGACTACCATGCAATGGCCTGAGCAGAGTTGTAGGCCAAGAGATAGATGTTGGATAGAGAAGGCATTCTAGCGTGTCAGCGTTCAACCGTCGGACCAATCACAGCAGGTAACTAATAATAAGATGGATCTTTTGGAAGGTTTGCCGAATTTGGATCGGAAGGACCAAATTGTATCCCATCTATCATTTATAGTCTATCATTGACTACAGTATCGTGTTCGGAATTTCGGATTAGCTCGCAACTTCTACGCATAAAACGACACTATAATCGAATTGTTATTACTAGTCCAAATTTTGGTATTTTCAAAATAGGTTAAATCCAACTTTACCCTTTCAGAAAACTTATGAGTATAGTTTAAAAAAAAAAAAAAAAAAATTCTAACTCTCTGACGTCTCCGGCCGTAAGAACGATGATCAATGACTAGAAATTCTTCTGTGCGCTGACATTGCAAGTGACCAAACACTTCTAAGATGATCTCAACTTTTGATATTTATAATCAACATTTTTTTAATAATCAAAAAGTATATTTAATATAAACAACCATCGTTGGTGCAAGTACACGTCGCTGCTCTGAATCCTCTCCCTATCAATAACTCATATTGTTAATTTAGTAGCAACATATCATACCCAACAGTAATATTTTTCTACTTCAAGCTATCTTAATATTATCCCCGTGTTATACATGCGCAAAAAAAGAAAATGGAAATACCAAAAACCCTAAGCGTGCTCCTTAGCCGCGCCTCCAAGCTTTTCAAGCCGCCATTAACTGTGCCTTGCGCACCAATCCGCAGCCATCTCACGGCCCTTCTCCTCCTCTCTTTCATCTTTGTTTCTCAAATGGCTTCTCTTGAGGAAGTTACTGCAAGCTTCCAAGCGTCTCTTGCCCTTGCAGGGGATGATGTGGTTGATATCACGATGCTGTCACGTGGGAAAACTAGAAGAAATTCTCAAGCTTACTTGTTGGGAAGATCCCTCTCTCCCAAGCCTGTGGAGATCAATGACCTTCGTCGTCATTTTCGTAGGATTTGGGTGTTGGAAAAAAACTTCAAAATTCAAGAGAGATCAAACTGCCTTTTCCTCTTCTCTTTTGATCACCGTGGCGACCTGCGCAAGGTGATTAGAGGAAGGCCTTGGAATTATGCTCGAGCTCCAATGGTGTTGATGGAATATGATGGTGTGACACCAATTGAAAAGATCCCTCTAAATCTTCTCTACTATTGGGTACGTATCACTCATATCCCTCCTGCTTATGAGAGAAAAAATTATCATGGATATCGCTACTATGGCAGGCCATCCCCTTGAACTGGATGAAAAGCTCTTTAACAACAAAGGGGAGATTAGGGTTAGGGTTAGCCATAATATCCTGAAACCAATTTTTTTGGAAAAAAAAAGCTGAAAATTGATGATGGGGTTGAAGAGGTGATTCACTACCACTTTGACAACCTTTTTGGACGTTGTGAGGATTGCTTGTTGGTCTTCCATCCTACAAGTTCGTGTACCGCTGCAGAAAAAAATAAAAACAAGACTGTGGTGCAAACTCATGTACCAAAGATTGATTTTTTGAATAGGAATTTTCTGGTTGATGGCATGCCATTTACTTTTAAATCCTCTATTCCAACTGCTGTTACTGTATCACCTTTTGTGAATCTGAAAGACACAGGGGTTTGCAAGGCCAAAAGGTCTATTGTGCTTCGGGAGCCTGACACAAGAAAAGATAATAGTTTAGCTATTGTGCCCATTGAAGAGCAGATGCTCAGCAAGAGAGGTAGACGCACTCCTACCCCTTTCACCTCAGAAAGTCCAAACCCCAGTTCTAATTGATGAAAATAGAGGACAAGTGGCTCAACCAAAGAAGCTCAAGATGCCTAAATTCACCACCAAATTTACGGCAAAGTCTTTGGGGCTCCAGGAAACTCCAGGTGGTTTAATGGTGCCAATAGTAGCTACAGAGACAAAGAAGAAAAGGGGACGTCCTCTTGGAGCTCGAAATAAAACTCCACCAAAGACCAAGAATGACAAGAAACCTGCTTCTCCATTGAGTCTCACCGATTCTCCATGTTCCTCTAGCCCTTTGGGTAAGGGCAAGGGGAAAGAGATTGAGTAAGTTGTAAGTTGGTCTTTAGCTTGCACACTAAACTCTGCTATGTTTTTGCACTAAATATTTGAACCTCCTGGCGCACCACAATTGCTTGCATTGGCAAAGGGAGGCTCAAATCAAAAGTATTTTTTGTAAGCCTAGTTGTATGTTTAGATTTTGACAAGCTCTTTGAATAATTGAGCAAGATTTGTAATAGTGAATAGTATCGGGTGTCCATATGGACCATTTGTACGTGTCGTTCTGGCCGTTCTATCAATGGAATTTATTTGAACTCAAAAAAAAAAAAATATTATCCCCGTGTTTCAACTTTCAATGGACAGAACTGCACTAGAAAATATAATCAAAGGCCATTGGAAATCTACAATCTTCTTTCCCACCAGATCTACACAACTTGGTGGAAAATTTACAATGAACCAATCAAAATTTTTTTTTCAGATAAGTTTCACATCAGCCAACTTTTAAGGAATTTTATTATACACCCAAATTCCTAATCATATATTAGATTAAATCCACCCATAAGATTCTTTTAAAATACACCCAAACCTATTAATTATGTTCATCTCAAAATAAAAAAAAACCTATTAACTAGAATAAAAAATAAAACTTGTTCAAGGATATATAAATTATGAGATTTGTGAATTTGCAAAATGAAACCTAGTAGAGGTCTGCTAGGTCTGTGATAGGAGCATAAAATGCTACAAATATAATGTGCAATACTTTACACTTTTCTTTGCTATTTCCTTTAAAAAGTCAGTTTTAACTTTGTTTTCTTTTTAGGTAGTTCGTGGAGTGATTCAAGAGAAATAAGAGCTTAAAGGGAGCAACGAAGCCATGGATCATGAAGTACTGATGCAGAGGACTTATTTTGATCAACCATTTGGCCAGAAATCACAAGGGAAGTCCACGGAAATCATTGTGTAAAACAGTTGCTGCAAAGCAGAAAACTGCAGTTTCAGAATCAGCTTTCTGGGAACGGTTTTGAGGCGCAATTCTTGCATCCTTCCGGCTGCACCTTTGCAGAAAGGGCCAGCGAACCTTGAATACATGATGTTATACTTGAACTAGAGCTAAAGAACTGGTCAGAAACGTCAACGAGGTAGCAGGAAATCAAATGCAAAGTAGGCTTCCCGATAAGGCAGAAACTGTCAGCTTTTCACGAAGGTTTTTGGGAGATCTTTTCCGGAGATTTTCTTGGAGTTTTTCCAGAAGGTTGTTGATCAATCTAGAAGATATGATGTCATAGAACACTTGGGAGTCAAGAACCATCCAGAAACCTGTCAAGACGAAGTCGTTTCTTGTTCAAGAAGGAAGCTTCAGAGTCAGAAATCGAATCCTAGTCAAAACAGGACTGTTTGGCAGATATCTTCTATGGACGAATTTTGGGTGCATTTTTGGAAGTTTATTGATGCTGAAAATTACAAGGAGAGTCCTAGAATGATTCCTCAAGATTTTGGGAAGATTACTAGGGCTTGAAAATCATTTAATTGTGCACCAATCAGAGTAATCCTCAAGCAACTAGGGGAGGTTTTCAAAGCAGAATTGGAAAAGGAAACTTGGGCTGTGTATTCTATATATATAGAGGCTCTGAAAACGTTAAAAGGCACGACCCTACAGCGCCATCTTCTGCTCCCAAACCCTAGCACACAAAGTCTAAAATTCCCAAGTCTTCAAGAAGAAAAATCGTGCAATCCATCATCCATCTCCATCAAGCTTCTGCCGTGACCCATCTTGAAGGAGTGCTTGCATCTAAGGCTGCCTAAAAGTGAATTCGTGGCTCTCATACTCCCCTTTTTACGGTTTTTACTATCTTGTAATCTAATACTCATGTTTTTATTTATTGAATTTAAGACGATGTGTGGCTAGTTACTTTTTGTTAGGGGCGAGGTTTGAAGCCCCAATTATGTAGAACATATGTTTGTTTAAATTTAGTTTCTGAATCTTTGGTGTGGATTGGTTGTTTATCTCTGAATGATTGAAAACTTTTGCATGTGTTTGTTTTATGGTGGCCAACATAGGATTTATGCATGTAATTGGAGCTAGGTTTAGAAAATAATTCACCTAATCGTTTTGTTTTCTAATCCACAAGTATGCAAGGCTTTGAACAAAAGTTGATGTTTTAAATAACTAGAAGAGCATGCTAGGTAGGCGTTCCACACTAGACTGCAACTCTATAATCAATCGTTTCCATAAAATCTTAATGCTTCAAATATGTTGACACTATATGTGTTGTTGATAGGATAGCGTTCTATACCTTGATTGCATGTTTGATAGGCTTAGCTATTGTGCGTTCACGTAGACTAAGTAATTAGGGAAACATTAATAAGGGACATGATCTGCTCCGACTTGTTTCTTGGTTGATTTCTGTTCACACCTTAGTAATTGAATATTGTTCGAAAGTAATTGGTGGTGGATTTCCAAGTCTCTAACATGTTCTCCATCTTATTTTTCTCAAACTTAAAAATCGAAATTGCTTTCTTTGTTTTGTTTTCCCTTTTATTTTCGTAAAATCTAAAAAATCCCCAAAACATTTATTTTTCTTTTCTTATTCTATTTTCGATTGCTTCTTCTCTTCTTTCCCCTTTTTCTGCGTTTTTCTTTTAGTTAGTCTATTTGTTTGTTTGATTTGTGTTTTAGTTAGTTTGTTTTTATTTTGTGTGATTAATTTGTTACCCTCAATCCCCGGCTTGAACGATCCTTGCTTACTCTATATTGCTAACGACTACATTTTGCAGGGTTAAGTTGAGCGCTTAATTTTAGCGTATCAGTCTGGGAGTGCGCCGGTGTCTCTGCACCTTTCTCCATCCTTGATGGAGCATTGTCCCACCTTCCTCATTGATGTCAGGTAAACCAAAGCAGGCTTCTGCCGCGTTTTCTTCTTCGCTTTCTTCCTCTACATCACTTGGGCTGAGCACTGATGGATTTAGATCCCGACTGGGATAGCGACTGGTTTCTTTTCCTTTGGCTTCTGTTACTGCTGAGGGTGGTTGGTTTGCACGCTACATCTTTGCTTCATTTGATGGTGATGGGGTGAATGGTGTTGGCCTTTATTGGACGTGGTTTGCTGGTTCGACGGTGGTTATGGCATCTGGAGGTGGACTAGCTGAAGGTAAGGCTGGCTTTCGGCCTTCGTCTAGGGGCAGCGACCTCTCCTGTGGTGGTGGTGTAGTGACAGTGTTGAGCGCCCGTTGGATTTGGTAAGCTATGCAGGCGCTGGGTCGGGTTGATGATCCTGCTACGTCCGATGGCATTGGCTATGGTGGAGGCAGCATGATTTTCACTGCAGTCGGGAGGTAATCTTGGTGGAGACTGCTAGGATTTCTCCAATCTGGGCTTTGGGCTCACAAGTGGTTTTGGGCCTTTTATTTTTAACTTTTTATTTGGTCATTATTCCTATTTTGTTTAAGGGGAATATGACTATGTTTTTGTTTTTTTTTTTTTATTTTAGTTTTGGGTCGCAAAATCTACTGCTCGGTTGAAATATTTATTTAAACAGCTTCTGAGCAGTTAGGTTTTATTAGAACAATGGTGCGTGGATTTCCTAAAAGGTAGGTGTACTCTGGATTGTGGAGTTCTCTATTTGTTAGAATAGGTTCTCTGTAAGTCCTAAAGGACGACTCTTTATTGACGACTGCATTGGGGTGTGTCGTTTGGTACTGCTTGTTGAATTATAAAATCGGGTTGACCTAAGGATATATAAATTATGTGTCAGACCCAAACTCTGATTACTTGTTCAGTTGTAATAGGATAGAATCTTCTAGATATCCTAATATGTGTTTGATTAGCTTTCCTTGTTCAGATTCTGTACTTGGAATCCTCTATATAAAGAGGCCCCTATTATCAATGAATACACAATCATTCTCCCAAATCTCTTTCTCTACAACATGTTATCAGCACGAAGCCCTCACCTTAATTCAATATCCAAAACCCTAGAAAAGAAAAAAAAAAATCTCAAAACTCTAGAGCACTTTGGGAACATTCATACCTCCCTACTTCTGGATTTAGAAGTGAGATGGTATAATCTCTGCTTCTATGATTTCTCTGTACTTGACTACAATTCGGAAGCCCTTCATCAGATCCTTGATGGAATTATGTGGTAAAGACATCATAGATGTGATGCTGATTGAGAAGATTCTCTCCACCTTCCGCGTCTCTGCTCTGATGGTTGCTAACAATTATCGAATTTATGTTAATGCAAGATGGAACACAAGGTTTCATGAGCTCATTGGAGCCATGAATGTCGCTGAAAAGCATGATAACATCTTTGTAAAGAACTATAATTCGAGACCTGTAGGAACAAACGCTATTTAGGAATCCAATTATAATGGCGCCCTTAAGGGAAGACGCCGCGAGCGAAACCCTAAATCTAGGGATACTTTTGGACATCCTGGCCCATATAATCGTTCTACTCAGGAAGTTAACTGCCAAAATAAGCGAACATGGAACCAATGAAGTAATCTTGGGAAGAGAGAGGGTGGCAACGCCACCGGCCATGTGGTGGCATCATCAACACTAAGAGCCGCACTAATCACACCTCTGATGCACCTAAATCAAGGGAGTTTGAGCACAAAGACACTTGTCTTCGATGTGGATCATCCGGACATTGGGCAAAGATGTGCAAGGCATCCGTGAATGTTGCAAATGCGTACAAGATGTATCGTGAAACAAGGGAGGTACACTTCATGGAACAAGAAGATCAAGATGAAGATCTCGAGCTAAGAGTGGAAGACTTCAAATCTGGCCAGGATAAAGTGACCGGCGATTTTGTTTAAGTCTTTGTTTTTCAAAAATGATGTAATAATGCAATTGCCATTGACTTTAGGTACTTAAGAGAGCTTTGCTCCACCGACATCTCTTCTCACTTTCCTGATCATACTTAATTTGGAGTTACCGAAAGAAGTTAAGCGCCGACCATTGTTTTGCATTAGCTAGTTTTTGGATTTCTTTGTGCTTAGAAACAATGATGTAACTGTTGGCTTATGAATAAAATTTTTGAGTTCTTTTCATATCGACTCCATTTTAGTTATGAGCTTTTATTTTAATAATGGACTCTGGAGAACTTTATTGTCTCGCAGATAGTGCGACTACGCACACAATCCTCCTCCATAGGCAACTATTCTTAGAGATGTTGCCTACGTATTTCTCTGTGACTACAATGGCAGGTTCATCAAGTTTGGTTCAAGGACATGGAATGACCCGATTCCTCTAACCAAATGGCACATTGATCAATATTGCATAAATTCTCTACGCTCCTAGGGAAAATTGAACCCTATTGAGCTTTAAAGATATTTGAGTCAACAGATTTCATGCAGAAATCCATACTGAGGACGGAAATGAGTTCCTTTGCATCACCTCTAATGATTGCAGACAAAAGCGTGTGAGAGCCATAAATTCTAGAAGGGGAAATGATCATTTACCCAATTTTAGCTTAAAAATTGCCCACTTGCTCCGCTAACAGTTTTTTAACCTCATTTACCCAAAACACTCTAAGGGATTATTTCCCTAATACCCAATTAATTCTTTTTTTATTCTTTTTATTTATTTTTGAGACTTTTTTGCCCTCTCCTTCTTTCTCACTTAGAGAGAGAAGTCATCCTCCACCTTGCTGTGCTCCGGTGACTAGTGGCCGGGCGCCGACTCTAGCGACCGATGACCGGACTCCAGCGACCGATGACCGGAATCCTGCGACCGGTCACCGAAATCAAGTTACCGGTCACCGGAATCCGGCTACCGGACTGGTGACCTGATTCCGGCGTCTGAATTTATTGCCCCATAATAATACCCAGTAACCATATTATTGCCCCCCAGTAATCATATTATTGCCTCCCAATAATCATATTATTGCCTCCCAAAATCATATTACTGCCGTCCAGTAAATTGTATAAACTCCCAAAACCAAAATGAATACACTACAGGCACAATTGATCAATTTATATGCATATTATTGCCCCTAATACTCATATTATTGCCTCCCAATAATCATATTACTGCCTCCCAAAATCATATTATTGCCGTCCAGTGAATTGTATAAGCTCCCAAAACCAAAATGAATACACTACAGGCACAATTGATCAATTTATATGCATATTATTGCCCCCCAATACTCATATTATTGTCTTCCAATAATCATATTATTGCCCGCAATAAACATGTATAACCACTCAAAAACTTGTTTTTTCATTCTTATTGGCTTTCATAGTCCCTTCCATTTAGCAAGAAACAAAGAAGAAAGAAAGTAGTCAAAGTACAATAGTGAAAAGTCGCCGTGCCCCAAGACGGCAAGGTCTCGATTTTGGAGAACTGTAATTAACCACAGGATCGTGCATGCTAACACTACACCAAAAACTGCATCACACGACGGTGAAAAAACGTCGTCTGATTTGAAGACTCACCGTCGTCTATCTCGATGTTGTCTGATGAAAAATCAGACGACGGTGAATTCACCGTTGTATGATATAAAGTCAGTCGACGTATATTCCTTAACACCGTTGTCCCAGAACTCGATAGATGTCGGACGCATCCATGCGCAGCACTTGTGTGTAGCAGTTCACACAACAGAATTTGCTTTTATGCCGTTGTGGGTTAAGATTTTCATACAACGGTTTTGTAGTTTGTCTGTTGTGTGATTTAGAGTAAGACAACTGTGTTCTAGTATTTTCTGTTGTATGAGCTTAAAACTAGATGATGTTAGTTATTAAAATCCATTGTGTGATATGACTGATATCTATGAATGCGTTGTGTGGATACCCAAATTCTGAATGGATATAATAGTGATCAATTGGAAGACAAATTGAATGCAAACCATCAAATGATCAATATTTGTACCAAAAGCATTGTGATACATCAATTCATCAAATATTGAATTTAAGGAACATTGTTAAAGCATTCATACATATCATAGACTAAGAAGCTTTTAAGTTTCCTAAGTTTTGCATGATGAAGGAAAGTATAGCTTGGTAGTCCATGCTTGATCTCCCAATGACCCTTGCTTGATCTTACTGTTCTTTTTTTTGGTAGCTCCGGCTCCTCGGGTCTTTCTAGCTCCGGCTCCTTGGGTCTCTCAGGAGCATTGAAAAGAGCAGCCAAAAGTGCTTTTTGTAGATCAAATCTCTCCTTTTCTTTTCTTTTCCAGTAGATTCTACTGCATTTGTATTTGAAACCCTTTCTCCATTACTGCAAGAAGACAAACATAGATAAGTAGACTTATGATTGTATAAGTCAAGTACTTTAAGTACTCACCATCTCCTCCCTTCCCCTCTTCGCATAGCTAAGACGGCGATAATAATTAGTAAGTATAACAAAAGTAAGGACAGAACAATTATCTCAAATAAGACAGAGAGGTACTAGGTACTAGAATAGCAATAACTAATTTGTGCTCTACAGATTTCTACCTCTACTCTTAGTTTGCATTTTAATAGTATGTATATTGTATGATGACATAAAAGTAAAGGCTACAGAAATGAGATCCTCTTAACAAGAAGTTTATACAAATCTATGATGTCTTATATCTCCTTAAATTTGACGTTGAGAAACTGATCAGATTTTCCATGCTCAGTAGACAAAACAAAACAAAGAAAGAAAGCCACAAGAGGTGTCAAGAAACTGCCTTTGGGGTAAATTGCTGACCACCTAATCAACTATCCGCAACAAAAAGCACTAAACTCCAGAATTCTAAATGAACTAAAACATAGCTTCAGTATCGTTTCCTCTCAATTCCATTAATCATAACACAAACTCCAAAATGAAACACACATCAATTAAAACTTGACCAAAAAGGCATACAGCATTCCTTGCTGGGTGTGAGACAAGTAACCAAAAGGTCAAGTATATATGAAAACTAATATACTGCTTTTGAAGAAACAAAATGAGGCCTCAAGATGACAAGTATAGAAATTTCTGTCAATAAGAAGGGGAATGCTTCGAGTTCTAAAAATAGTTTATGTACATGAAAGGATCATATACCATTTGAGAACTCATAGCTATGCGATGAAGTCTCAGCCTCCCATGCCTTCCATCCTCGAATCTGTGGAAAGAAACATTCAGCAATTATTGAAGATATATTAGATGCAAAGTTTATTAATTTTTTGGATGGTAAGGATCCCTAAATATTGTTTAACATGGATCGAGGACCCAACCAGTTCATCAAGTTCGCATCATAAACTCATATTTCCATATAATCAATGATAGAGACTTTACTTATCTATGCATATGGACCTTTGATTACTAAGAAGACACACAGAAAAACATGCAAAAGTAGACTTTTCATACCTTTAGCCTCCCAAGAAGCATTGTGATAGCACTGTATGCTACGTGAAAGACAGCCAAGAAGAATATGAGGATGTGCAATTGGTGCAATCCATTAATAGAGATCAGTGGCTCAAAACCATGGTAACAAGAATCAGATAAGTTAACATCCGATAAGAGCATAGTTGCTTGTTGTTAGTTGTAATTTGGAAAATCTTCAACTTATATGGGATATAGTAGCATGCTTGATAAAACATATAAAAAATTAATTAATTAACTAAAAAAAAAAAAGGACTGAAGGCAGGAAAAGAAACTTTGATCTCTGAAGTACAGGCAGTCCAACTGAGCCTAATGTAGCAGACTCTGAAGGCCAAAAGTAGTGCTCCTGTATTTTTAAGCAGGTAAAAGTTTAACCACCTGATTTCTTATGTATAAGTAACATAAATACCAGAGGAACAACAAATTCTTCAAAAGAAAAAAATAATTTCACCTTGACCTTGAATTGTAAAGTAAGATACAGATTTGCAAATACATTGATGTGTTATTGATCAATATCCATCAAATATTATAATAACCACTAAAAGATGACCGGAAAGAGCTGCACCATGTCACCATCAGTATATGAATCTATTATTACATACTTAAGGCACTTATGCAAACTATTAAACTTATAGTCAGCATCGATTTTAAAATAACGAAAAGTAATTACTAACACTTTCACCCTCACTTGTTCCTAAGATATTTGATTTTAAGCTATAACACATTTCAATCAGAACATTCTCATAGTGCTCATTCAATTTGGCAACAAACTTTTGGAAGATCTGCTACTGCACACAATCCTGCATGAGGAATTTTAATTGGAAGATCTCCTGCTTATGTGTTTGCAGTAATTTTAATTTCTTCATGTACTGCAGCACTCCTACATCTGCAGTCCTAGGAATATATCTATATCAAAGGAACATATCTAAATATAAGCATGCATGCCATACTTTTTCTCTGTTTTTTGTTACTAAGATTTAATGCAGCTCATCCTTTGATTGCAATACTAATTGTGTTCATATTTTTTCAATAATGATAGCTTTCAAAGAGCAAAAATGGCATCATCAACTAGAAATACAAGAAAAACGAAGCCTTGCTACTTGCTAATGGGTTCCCAGCCATTCAAGTTTCACTACAAAGAAAGACTGCAGAGTTGGTCCTACAATAAAACCTATGAATTAATTGCAGATTTGACTTTCTAAGATGCAGAACAAAAGGACAACCAAAAAGAAACCTAAATTCATGACCGATCAAATCCAGACTCATACCAGATATCACCCAAATCCGATGAAACTAGGCTACAATACTATAAAAAGAAAACAAAAATTATAAGCATATCTCAATTCACAGTACCAGAAGCATATCCAATTCAGCCTATGACCATATCTCAATAAACCAGAAGAATGGGATCTCAGTAAACCATATGCAGAATGATAAAGCATTTACCCAAGCAACAGCATCCTTGTTCTCCCTTATCCATGCCCCTTGAAATCTATCACTTTCCACTGTGGTTTCACACCTACAATCGCAAAAAAAAAAAAAAAAAAAAAACAAAACAAAAATTTTAACTAAACATAATCTAAAGAACTCTACTTTATTCAAAAACCCAACGAGTTTATGAAAAGAGAGAACCTTTCTCATCTGGGCTTGTTGCTTTTGGTGCTGTAGCGACAGTGGATTGTACGGCCGAGGCTAAAAAGCCCTTGACGAAGAAGAGAGGAACTTGAGGTCTTGGTGTGTGGCTATGGCAGTAGAGGAAGGTTTTGGATAATGGTTTGAAAACGGAGCGTAAAGAAGAAGAAGGTGAAGGAATTGCGGCGAGCTTGAGGGTTTGTAACGTGAAGAAACCGACTGAACTTATTGGGGATATCCTCATCGTCGTTAGATTCATTCTCGTCTTGCTCTTTGATGGTTCTGAAACGACGACGTGCAGAAGCTGCGGCACCGCATCCTCAATGCCAGAAGAATCGGGAATTGAGGTAACCGCCTCAGCGCCATCGTCACGCTCAAGAGGCTCAGAATTTGCACTTTCCGTGTTGTTGCTCATCGCACTGCTGCTCGATTACTCGAAACCCTAAAGCATTCAATTCGAATCCCATTTTTTCAATTGAGGAAAACTTCGGTATGGATTTCGAAAAATTGAGTGGGAAATGGGGGAAATTGCGGGTTTGAATTAGTGGTTTGGATCTAGGGATTTGAATTACAAGTAAGGAGAGCACAGGATTTGCATTTTGGATAAGAAGGGGAAGGGAAAGTGGCGAAGAAGATGATCGAGGGTCGAGACGGGTCGACAGGTTCGAGAGGGGCGAGAGAGAGGTTTTGTTTTCTTTTTTATCCACTTTACAATTAGGTCAAGATATGGCTAGGTTTTGGGACACAATTAACCCTCAATAAATTCTCTAAGTCACTCCCACAACGATTGTGTAACATACTGTTGTAGGAGCACACTAATACAAAATCAAAATGTCAAAACATGGAGGGAAATATGCCGCGTATAACATTTTGGCTCAAAATGTTGCCGCCCAGTCCAAGTTCATACAATAGAAAATCTTAAATCTGTTGTACAATTACAGCAGCTTACACTAGTCCTATCTAGGGGAAGACATTCAAGCTTCCTCAAACGTAATTTGGTGCTTAGTTTTTCAATCACACAACGGAAATAGTGAAACCCGTTGTACCTAGTAACCCAAATTTCAGTGTTTCAAGAGCCAACCAAGACTCTAAAGTGGGGGGAAATCTGCCGCTAAATTTTTTAAGACTCAGACGACGGACAATGGTTAATTCCATTGTGCAATCTAGTTCTGATAAAAAAGTTATCAGTTTGTTGACATTCACACAACAAAATATCACTAATACCGTTGTACAATAGAGCTTACTAAAACACACAACAGATGATTTTCGTTTCGTTGTGTGATTAGTGTTGTGTGATTAACTTTTTGGTGTAGTGTAACTGCGTGGCAACATCTCGTTCACTCAATCACCACACTCAAATAAGCAGAGCACCAAATTCTGACTCCATCTCACTGCTTCCCCACTTCCGACCAAAACAGAACCTCACTGGAACCCGGCACGACAGCCGGAGATGGCCGAGGACGGCAGTTCAATAGTTGCAGAGTTGGACCGAGCGGCAGAGGGATTGTCATCCAGAGAAGCGGAGCTGAGGCAAGAGATTGAGCAACACAAGCTGTTTGGCTCCAATTTTGTTGCAGCTGGTCAACAGTCTCTTTTCTGCACGGGCGTGCCAGTACCGTTCGGGTGCGGTCGTCGGGGGTGTCCCTTGACCTGACTTCTATCAAGCAATTGTAGACGAGGAGAGCACCAACCTCGTCGTGGGATTCTTTGTGCCTCATGGCGAGGACTTTTGCTGAGCTTCTTGAAAATCACAATCGATACTCGATGTTGTAGATCGAGTAGAGCGAGAACCACTGGGAAGTGAGGAGAACTTGCTAAAGCGTGACTTTAGCTTGACTGGGTTGCTAGGGTGTTACCCTTGCTTGGCTGGTTCTGTAACCGTTGTGGTCGTGGCACTACCGTCGGCTCCCGAGGAGACTAGGACCGAAGCACGTTGACAGAGGGTTTGGTGGCACTGAAAGTCGGCTTTTGAGAAGACTAGGACAAGGAGTGTGATCACCGGTAAGAGAAAGAGAAGGAGAGGAGTTGCTCTTAGAGAGGTTGCTCTAGAGAGAACTTAGATCATCTTAGAGTTGTTTTGATGTTGTGAATGTGTGTGTCTAGAATGAGAAGAGAAGGTGTTTATATAGGGAAGAAAAAGAAGAGTGAAATGATGAGTGGAAGAAAAATAATGAAAGTGGAGTATGAAAGTGATTTGTAAAATATGGAAAAGAT
The DNA here is from genome assembly GCF_958449725.1 of Rosa rugosa. Lineage (NCBI taxonomy): Eukaryota > Viridiplantae > Streptophyta > Magnoliopsida > Rosales > Rosaceae > Rosa > Rosa rugosa. The sequence goes on along the minus strand of NC_084821.1, from coordinate 16,438,838 downwards.
GGAGAAATGATGAAATGAAAGCAAAGCATGAAGGTGCAGAAACATGGAAGTGATGATGATCTATTAAAGAGGTTGTAGTAGAGAAATATATCCAAGGAAGAAAGGAAAAGCATCTAGCTTTCTTCATGTGGGTAGGAAACATGAACATGTGAATATTGAGCTGGTTTTAGATCAGTTTCTGCCCCTTTATTCCTTCAATTATTTCTCCAACAAGACTTCAGTATAAGCCTTCGACTTCTTCATATGAAATTATCCACCATGAGTGTAGATTACTGTGGTAAAATTTCAGAATTTATTTCCATGTGGTTGGGCCGGAAATGCTGCTGGACCTCTTACAGGTCCAGTTTTCCAGTTTTGCTTATGTAGAAAATTGGACTGATTGTTTGAAGGCCTTCCACTTAAAACTAGCTCTGTCACTCTTCATAAGAAATTATCCTTGGGATGTCTAGTATTAATATGGAAAGTTTCAGCTCATTTAGACTTCATTTGGTTAGTCTGCTACCCCTCCTTCCTTGTTTAGCTCGGTTTCTCCTACCCGAAGTAGGAAAATGTGCTAAAGTTGACTTTTCATGCTTCCATGCTTCCATAGTAGGCTTTATTTAGCCTCTAAATATATATTTCGAGCTTGTCGACAATATATAGGTTGAGCCACTGACATTGGCTCAATTTCTTCAAGACGTGCCTTGTCAGGCCAAAATGCTCATTTTGGGTCCAAACACAAGCACGAAAAGGCGGTGCTGGAGGAGAAGCACCAATTCGAGATTCTAGAGAGGCAGAAGGTGAAGGATGAGCTCCGGAGCCAAGCTGCTGATAATGGAGCAGTTCCCCGAGACCGTCGCCTCCATCGTCTCCTTCAAGGTAGACTCCGATGTCATGTTCCTCGACGGCCGCGACTTCCTCAAAACCGACGCCTAGATCGGCGACGACGGCAAGCTCCATGTCAAGGTGAGGAAGTCCAACGCGTCCAGACGGTCGCTCTCGGCAATGACGCCTCGCCCGTCCAACCTCGCCGGAGCATGAAGCAGTGAGAGAGAGAGAGAGAGTATGAGGGCAATACTGTCAAACACTGTTAGATTGGGTAAATGGGGTTAAAAAACTCTTAGTAGAGTGAGTGGGCAATTTTTAGCCTAAAATCGGGTAAGTGGTCACGACCCCATTCTAGAAACTAGCTTAGGGAGTTACTTCTTAAGTCAAAATTGAACATTCCTTAATCTTGATTAGTACCTATCTCAATTTATAAATTATTCATAGATATGTTCTCCCATTTCTTTATATGTCTTGTACTCCAACTAGAAATCAAATGATTTTCGACTTCTTAATCTATTTCTTATATTTTCAGCTTCTTTTATTAACAAAAGTCTTTTAGCTTATATTTATTTAGTTTATTTAAATTGTCATCTTTATATTCATTACCTAGACTGTTTTCCAACTAAACACTCAGATAACTAAAAAAAAAAAAAAAAAAAATTAAGTCTACTTTTGTTCTCTTCCCATTTCATTACTTAGACTCTTTTCCAACCAAACACTCAGAAACACTTAAATCTGTCTACTTTGCTTTCATCTAAGGTCGAAAACCAATAGCTACCTTATCTCTACGCCTTGCTCCTCATCAAGTTAGGAGGTATGAAGCTATGGATTGATCAAATCTCCTTCTGGACTTTTCCAATTTCCGCAGCTCCATGTCTTCTCTTGTTTTGCATGTCTTGTAAACCCCTTCTAATTTACGTATTTCACTATGACAGAACAATTGGAGGACTTTGCGATTTCAAACCACTAAACTTCTCTCTATTTTGCATGAATACCAGAAACTTACATCTTTTTTTTGGTAAGAACCTCTACTTTTTGTTAAATTTTTGTTCTTAAATCTATTCAAGGTTGTTGTGGAATGCACTTTTGATTATTACCCAACTTTAGTAACTCCATTAAGATGAATAGGACTGGAAAAGATCAAAGTTCAATTACAGCACACCATGTGTTTGATGATATGCTCAAAGACAACACCCAAGCTGAACCAGTGGGCTATTCCATGATTTTCAAAAAACCTATACTTCTTTTTTTACTCTCCGTTTTTGAAGCTTAAAGTAGAATCTTCAATGATCATTTTGAACTTGGTTTCTTGAAAAACGGAGTTGCGATGAGATACTTATGCTATTTCGAAGTTAGTACGGTGTTTCAGGATTTCTGCAGAAATCAGCATTTTCTGTTACTTCGGATTCTTGTTTGACCATTCATTTGAACAGCGAATGACATGAAATTTTGCGAAATAGTATTTACATGTGTACTTCCAATCCTTGGTTACCTTTCTCTTATTCGATCATTGGCCTAGACATCGCATTAATTCGATGGACCTAGTTGTGTTGAGTGAATAAGCTCGACGTTACATGGATAAAATTCTGAATCTATTTACTTTAAATGTTTACAAATTTTGACCAACTCCTAATCTAGAAGAAATAAATCTAAGTACCAAATATTTAAATATAATTGTTTTTTTTAACCAACTAAAAGATGATTTTGCAATACAAAAAAACGAAAACCCTACGTCTGAGAGAGAACTTTTAATTCTCTCTCGTCTTGCTGTAGCCGTTAGGCCGTTTCCGTCTAGTTCTTATTGTTGCTTTGTTCTCTCATTCCCTCCTTCCTTCCTTCTCCCTTAATCCAAATGGCCGGTGTTGATGATGTGACTTCGAAGCTTGCTGCGGCCCTAGCTATTGGGGGAGACGAGTACCAATGTGAGGATCCTGTGGGGGACTCGACTGATCCAAACTACCATTGGTTGGTGGGCCGTCTGGTCTAGGTGGAGACAACAAAGGCGGCAACGCACTGCTTCATGGTGCAGATTGGGCAGGTCTGGCCGGTTTCTGATCATGGTTTGGTGATCTGTGAACGTCTGAACGGTCGATTTCTTTTCCGTTTTGTTAATCCGACGGATAAGTAGTGGGTCCTGGCAAAATCATCGTGGTACTATCGCTCGGCAACTCTAGTTTTAGGGGATTATGATGGGGTGAGCGAGATTATGGATGTGCCTCTTAACCGGTTACCTATCTGGGTGCAGATCAGTGGGTTGCCGCCGGCCTACACTACACAGACTTGGGTCCAGAAGATTGCGGGGTGTCTGGGTCAGGTTGTTCATGTGGATGAAAGGAGGTTGAAGCGGTATGAGGAGGTGAAGGTGTTGGTGGTGGTGAGTCTCGAGCGGCCCCTCCCAATGCACTTCAGGTATTCTTTTTCCTATTCTTTTGCTAGAGAGATTGATCAGGAATAAATTTACGGGTTTGTGTTTGGTGTGTGGGTTCTTTAAGCATGGTATGGGGGGTTGTGGTAGCCCTTCGACGGTGGAATGGGGTATTGGTGTGGCAGCGGCTTCTTCTGGGGGTGGACAGAGGAGTGTTGTTTTGTAGGGTGGTTCATCTATGGTGGTAGAGAGTGTAGCCCATCCTAGTAGGGTGAGTGTGCCACCGGGTTTTGCTACCTTACCCGATCCAAAGGAGGTCGGTGATCACTCTAGAGTTGGGCCTCTCTTGTTGGAAGGGAAGATGAGTTCACTGCTTCTTAGTTTGAAGGACAGTGTTGATGAGGCGCATACCATGGTTGGATCGATGCTGGGCAAGAGGGGTGGAGGAGGAGAAGTTACCTCCCTATTGAAAAAAGGGTGTTTGGGGCTTGGTGTTGTTTCAGGGCTTACAGGCTCACATGGGGCTTCAATGGGTGGTGCGCAATCTGATGCTCTTAGCCCGGATTCCTCGGGTCAGCGGAAGCGCAGGGTGGATGCTTCCACCTTTAGTTTTGGTATGAAGACCTCTCCTATAAATGGTCTGCAGTTTGAGGTAGGGAAGTCTTCATCCCCCACGGAAGGTAAGTCAGGGGTTGGGAAGAAACATAAACCAAAGATTCTCTCAGCTGCAAAGTGTCGTGCATTGCTCTCTAGGCCTGAGGAGGAGGCTTCTACTCCTTGAAGATTTTTTTTCTGTGTTTTTTAGTTTCATTTGGTTTTGTTTCTTTCGTTGTATTTTTAATAATGAAACGGAGCTTGGTAGGGGAGGTTTAGGGTCCATATGAGGCATTCTTTTGAGTAATGTCCTTCTCTCTCTTCCTACCGTTAGAGCGTGCTGTGTTTGTCAGTATAGGGTTACGTTTAGGTTCTCATTTTAACAGGGTCACACACGTGGCGGGTTCCTTTGTAACTTTGTTGGCTGAAGTAATGAAAGTGTTCACGTTTCTCCTCAAAAAAAAAAAAAAAAGATGATTTTACAATAAGTAATAAGCAAATAGAAAATAGGCAATATTTTTTTTTTTTTCATTTTCAACATGCTCACATTTTATCCTTTTCTTACCAAAATTTACTAATTTACTTACCAAAGTACTTACCACAATTTTGAAAATAAGGTAACTACCACAAAAAACTAACAAAACAAAGCAAAGGTAAGAACACAAGAAAAGAAATTTTTAGCTTCCCTAAAGGCAAACCGAGCTAGGAATCGGATTTTACTCCAATCCTTGGCAACGACCCCAAAAACTTGCTAACCAAATAGCCACTTTCAAGTACAAGGGATACAAGTAATAGTATAGAGGTTTAAGAAAGGTTGTCGAACCCACGAGGATTGAATTTCTTTCAGTAGTTAGGGTGTTAACCTAAGAAGTGCTAGAATATGCAAATATACAATCACAAACCTAAATTCACAAGGAAATCTAGGCTGATGGCAAGTATGTGCATTGTGGTGGTAGTGAAATTGTTTGATGGATAGAGTGGTGAACCAAATTAAAATAAATGCTCAAATGTAAACTAAACTACTTTAAACTAAACTAGTAATATAATGGATGAAGTTAGAGGTTGGATAATTGTCTACCACTAACCTCCCTTGTAACTATTGAAGTTCAAATACAAGTGATGTTATTCTAATTTCCCAATTACCCTTTTTGCATCTGGATAAGATTACAAAAGCTTAAACTCCTTTAATGTTATCAATTTCAACCGGATAAGTCTAGAATTAACTACCTAAGAACAAATCCTATTATCAGTTAAGTCTCAATTCATTGTTCCTAGATGCATAAAGCTTTGAGTTTAGATAATCATGCAAGCAAACCAATCCTAGATCAAGGTGATTTTAACTCACAGCCTTCACATGCACATAGAGGATGCTATCATGCTATCAATGCCTAAGGTTAACTACTCTCTAAACATTTTTTCATGAGATGACAAACATAACACATTCAAAGTAGCTAAATTTGAATGAATGCATTCACTTCTTGAATTAGCATATGAAGATGAAAATCAGAAATAACATCAAATGTAAATTAAAACATCAATTCATACAAGATTGGCTAGGGCTTTCAACCCTAGCCCCAACAAAGTACCATTCACTCATAATTGCATATACTAACTTCATAATCAAACTAAACACCAAAATATAATCTACAGTAAAAGGGAGTTGACTTAGTGGTGTGTCAGATGGTCTCCATGCTCACGTCTTCGTGGTGATGGTGGTGGTGGTGATTCCCTCTCCTTCTTGCTCTTAAAGATTCAGTGATAATAGATGTTTGGCTCCAATTTTGTTGCAGCTGGTCAACAGTCTCTTTTCTGAGCGGGCGTGCCAGCACCGTTCGGGTGCGGTCGTCGGGGGTGTCCTTTGACCTGACTTCTTTCAAGCGATTGTGGACGAGGAGAGCTCCAACCTCGTCGTGGGATTCTTTGTGCCTCGTGGCGAGGACTTTTGCTGAGCTTCTTGAAAATCACAATCGATACTCGATGTTGTAGATCGAGCAGAGCGAGAACTACTAGGAAGTGAGGAGAGCTTGCTAAAGCGTGACTTTAGCTTGGCTGGAAGGTTTGGTAGCACTAACGGTCAGCTCGTGAGGAGACTAGGACTGGAGTATGACTACCGGTAAGAGAAGGAGAGGGTTGCTCTAGAGAGGCTTGGATAATCTTAGAGATTGTTGTTGTGAATTGTGTGTTTAAGTGTTTCATTGTAACCTCTATTTATAGGCTATCATGCCAAAGTGTTTAGCATTAAACAAATGATAGTGGAGCATTAATTGGAGATAAGAAATGATGAATTTTGGAGATAAGGAAGCATAATTGGAGATAAAGAATGATGAATTTCGAAGATAAGGAGATAAGGAGGCATAATTGGAGATAAGGAATGATGAATTTTGGAGATAAGGAAGCACTTTCGGCTCCTTTATTCCTTCAATTATATCTCCATCAAGCATTCAGATTTTGACCGTGACTTCTTCATAACAAATGTTCCACTATGAGTGTAGATCATCCTGGTCAAATTTTAGAGCTTTTGATATAGTGGTTGGGCCGGAAACGCTGCTGGACCTCTTACAGGTCCAGTTTTCCAGTTTTACTTCTGCAGAAAATTGGACTGATTGTTTGAAGGCCTTCCATTCAAAACTAGCTCTGACACTCTTCATAAGAAATGATCCTTGGGCTTTCTAGATTTAATCTGGAAAGGTTTAGCTCATTTAGATTTCTTTTGGTTAGTCTGCCGCCCTTCCTTCCTTGTTTAGCTCGGTTTCTCCTAGCCGAAGTAGGAAAATGTGCTAAAGTTGACTTTTCATGCTTTCATGCTTCCATGCTTCCATAGTAGGCTTTATTTAGCCTCTAAATATATATTTCTAACTTGTCGACAATATATAGCTTGAGCCACTGACATTGGCTCAATTTCTCTAAGACGTGCCTTGTCAGGCCAAACTGCTCATTTTGGGTCCAAACATTGCCCCCCAGACCTCGAAGTCAAAGGTCTTCGTCTTGACTGAAGAGGTCTTGAATCAGCACTACTCTTATAATGTTGTCGCTCCAAAGCCACTTGTATTGGCTTGACTGTTTCCATATAGGCCTCTAAATAGGCCATAAAATTTGAATGCTATAATCTGAAATGCCTTTGTCATGAACTGACGCTTCCTTTGCCAACTTTATTGCCTCCCATGGATCTGGAGAAACTTGGGCAGGTTGTAGGAAATCAAGACTTTAGCGTGCCCCCCATGCGAAGGAGACTGTTTTTTTATCGCGAATGAGGATCCTTCTCTTCCTTGGTGGTAGCTTCGCCATGTGTATAGCAACAAGGTATCTGCCTTGTTCGTTGGCTCTCTGTTGATTTTCTCAAATGTAGGTGTTGGAGCCGTTTTCCTGGCTAGATCAAGGCCTATAGTACTTGGCGAAATAAGACGCAAAACAGCAAACTGTTTGTTGTCATTTAATCCTTCGCGAGTCTTATGCCGAAGAGGATGATTGGATCATGGCTATCGACATCATGACGTGTGACCAAGTGAAACCACCATATTTGCTGCAACTTTAGCATCTAAAACCGCATCGGTTTTAATCAGGTTTTATTTAAAAAACATCAGGCCACTATGTTGGCCCTGCGGTGGTAGGAAAAGGTGGAATATCTTCACTGTCGCCTTAGATGCGATTCTTAAGATGGAATAATGATTCATTAATTATCAACTAGGGCCACTCACCGACCCAGCTAATAAATTAATCTCCAAAAATATTTGAGCTATAAATCAAGGTGTATTGGAGAAGTGTTCCTTGCGACCTAGAAATGGCATCCAAGAAACTAATCGTTATCGATCAGGCAGATGAAATCACTGAGAAAGCCGCATTCACCTGGCGGACTAACATGAGTGTTCGCTGTAGAAGTCAGACCGGAGAGGAGAGAAGTTGACTGATGGGCTTTGGTGGCGGTGATAGTCAAGCGAGTCTGGGTCATACACCTCGCGGTCGTTCGCCAGATGATGCTATGGCCTATTATGGGCTTCCCATCCACCGTCCCATAACGGCTCTTCAGCAGGTGCCTGGTGATTTTAGCAGTTGGGGACCAAGGAGGAAAGTGGGCTACTGGCCTACCGTCGCTCCCGAGGAAAATGTTTGGTATCAGGAGGTCCGAGCGAGAGATTTGGCCCGATGGGATCCGGTGGGTATCACCCAAACCATCGATCTATGCTTCTGTCTTCCCAATAATACTAGCCCTGCACCGCTAGCCGCCGCTCTTTGCTTATGGAACACCTCCAGCAATACATTCGATTTCCAGTTTGGGCAGATGAGCATAACTCTGCTGGATGTTCTTACCATCACGGGGTTGCCCATTGACTTTGACCCCTATGTGCATGGTCAGTTTGATGGCATTCAATTTTCTTTGAGAATAGATATGGCTGGTCGAGGGCATCACAACAGATCCTACCCATCTTGGCGTGACTATTACTGCTCCCAGCGTGACCATACAGGAGGTATCGCATTCCTGGAATTCTGGCTTTGCAAATTTATCTTTTGCACTTCTTCCAACAAACCTACTGGGCCTTGGAATTCTCTGGCCACTGCTCTCTACAATGGTATTTGCGTTGGCCTTGGGCAACCTATATTGGGTGCGTTATATCGCTCCCTTTATAGAGCCGTAATGCACCCATTTGATACCGACATTAGTAGCCCCTTCTGGATCCTTGCCTTTTGGCTGCAGATTTATTTCCCTCTCTTCCGTCGCGGTGATATTCCAAAGGAACCTCCAGTTGATTCCCTTTTGGGGAACTGGCTTTGCCGCAACGTAAGGTATCGAGCTCCACCCTACTCCGAGTGTTTTATTTACTTGTACTTGCTGGGAGAGATGCCGGACCCAAAAATAGTCCTTTCTAGGCAATTCCCTCCTCCCCTTGATGATGGCTTTCTACCCAGTGGACGGGATCATAGCGAAAGAGCCCTCCTGGCCTTTTGTCACGTCATCTCCTGCTTGGATATTCGTCTTCCCAGCGACCGCGTAAGTTATGAGCTCTATGCCCCTAACCACTTTGCTCGCCAATTTGGGTTGGCCCAGTTGGTACCCTGGCCTCTGGTTGATTCTGCCAATTACTACACCTCTTGGCGGAGATTAGCCCTGCCTGGGTCTGCTCCCTTTCAGAGTCAGTTTACTTTGATAGTGATTCCCCCTTGGGTCAGAGCGCTATACCCCCTCAACGATGTTGATGATGATTATGCTGATTGGTGGAAAGAAGTGTCAGTGAACTGTTGGGACCTGCCACATGACGAACTCTTCGTCCTGATCTTTCGTGGCATGAGTAGTCCTGGTCCGAAGGACCGCAAGATTCTTGAGCGCTTCTCCAACCCTGCAGCACAACCCCCGTGACCTATTCTACCTTCTCGATCATTGCGTCCAGGGATACAAATCCACCAGCCTAGGGCAATAGTAAGTTTTTGTCTTTCTTCACCATTCCTTTTCCTTGTGTTGATTTTCCCGCTCTTATTCCAGAGTGTGTTTTGCAGCAAACTACCCGGAGCTGGACAGCCTTTGTTCAAGCCGGGAAACAAAAGGCAATAGCAGAGGAGACTTCTGAGGGAGAGTCTTCGCATGATGAAGATCCCACTGAGGTAATTTGGTTAAGAACGATCCCAAACTTGTATATTTGGTGCTTCCCCTCTTTTTGAGTTATGACTCTTTTGTTGTACAGGCCACTGCTGTCTTTGCTTGCAAATGCGATCGAGCTCAATTCGTCGAAGAGAGTTTTGAAGATGACGAACCTCTAGGAATGCGATTGGTAAATTCCAGCCCCGTCTTATCCTATTTAAATTTTAGAATCTGGGCAGGATTTTCACTATGTATCTTTTGACAGGTCCGTCAAAGGACCACTGATCCCTCTCGCCAGAGCAAGGCTGGACCCTTAACCACTGCAGAAAAGCCAACTCTCTTGCTAGTTCAAGCATCAACTAACCCCGTGGTGCCTCTTCCGTCTCCCACATCTACAAAGCATCTGCAAGGTCCTACCATTCTAATAACGATCTCTGATGAAGACTCCTCAGAGGATGAAAGCGTGGAAAGCCACTCTGAGATTTCTGCCGTTTATGAGGAACTGATGACGACAGAGATTCTTGCGGCACTAGAGGTCCAAGAGGTGAATGAGGCGGGGCCTCTTCCTCTTGGTGACCACGTACCAGATATTGACCCGACAGCTCGAGAGGTAAGCCACTGTTGGCTAATGCTTTCCATTTCCCTTTTTGATCCAACCCCGCTCTCTGACATTTCTAAATCTGACCAGGATTCTGTTTGTACTGAAGAGGTGGCTGTAAACGTTGAGGGTCCTATCGGCGGGACAGTCGCCCCAGAGATGGAAAATGATACTGACGGTGGTGGTGCCCCCCAAGTCTCGCGAATAAATGAGACAACCGTCGAAGCTGAGGGCTCTGTGCTTGAATCTGGTCCACTTGTCCATGGTGAGCCGCGAGTTGAGTTTCCAGATTCTCCTGCGGCTGAAGGGACAGACCAACCTGTTGAAGATGAAGAAACTGAGGAAGCTGTCCACCCTTTTGCATTGGTGGTTCGTGATCCTGTGGCGCCTCCGCCGCCTCCTCCTCCTACTAGATTCGAGAGATTGATGAGGGTGTTAGAGGTAACTCCTCCTTCTGCTGTGGATGAGGATAAGATGGTGCTTCATGAACATCTGGGTCCTCGAGTATTGGAGACTGACATCCTCCTGCGAGTCTTGGAAGCTCTAAGGTATCTTCGCCAGGAGAAGGCATTGACCCTGCAGCAATTTAGTGCTATTGACGATCTGCTTAATGAACTTGGTAGGGCCCGCCAACTTCAACCGGCCGAGAACGCCCAGGCTCACGACACTCGAAAGGCTTTGAATAGCCTCTCTCGAGAAATGGACATCTCTCGCGGTATTTTAAATGAGCGAACCATCCGCCTGCGAGAACTACAAATCCAAAGGTCCGACTTCAAACTTCGGATCGAGGACCTCCATACCAGTTTAGCCTTAGTTGAAAATGCGATTGCTGCAGAAGAAGCCCAACTTGATGAACCTCTTGTTGCTTATGAAGAAATGGGCCGCAACCTGGCCCGTGTCAGAGAACGGGCCACTCAGGCTGAAGCTAGTTGTATTGCGGCGAACCTCCGCGTGGAGGAACTTTGTTTGAAATTGAGCTTTGCCGGCCAATCTCTGTAGGCCCCCTCGAAAACCGTTCGGTCTCCTCACATGCTATTAATTCTCTCTTTTTCGAGATTTAAGGCATTAATCATTCGTTGAAAAACAACGGTCGTGAAAAAATAATCTCGTGAATAGAACAGTTACCTCATCGAAAACCGTTCGGTCTTCTCACATGCTATTGATCCTCTAATAATAGCTAACTCCTCAAAAACCGCTCCTCACATGCTGCTAGTCCCTTTTTTCCCGAGATTTGGAATTACTAATTTCGATTTACTGACATCAGTTTTGAAATTGAGCTTCATCCAAGGGTGGGGATTTGCCTGAAGTCCCTATAAATAGTTGTATTTCGGGAAAGGAATACTCAACACAACTTTTCTGAAATATACAAGAAATGGCCTTTCAGTCCTTGCTTCTTTTTCTCCTTCACAAATCTTCCCCTCATAAAATGACCTTTAGCCTCTAAATTTTAGGCTTTATGGCGTAATCTTAAGCCTAGGTTAGGCCTTATGGCGTAATCTTAGGCAACCCCTTGTTTCGTCCTTCTGGAATCCTGCAACGACAATGCTAGGCTTCAGATTGGTTTAGAAACGCGAGGGGGCTCCGAGTGTGGGATCCATGATCATGCGAGATCATCTTTGTTAGAATCCCACACACGGAGCGAAGCAGGGAGAGGGAGGAAGGCCACTATGTGGTTCGTCTTTCCTCCTCTGTTTCCTTCCTTCTAGACCCGGCCCATGTTGTTCCCTCCAGATGGAAGGGGCTTTGGTTCTCACCTCCTTCTCCCCCTTTCTCTTCTTGATAGAATCTTGGAGGGATGAGAAGGGATGGACTCTTTGAAGGAATGGGTTCAAGCTACAGAATGGTTGTTCCTATACTTCACGTCCAACTAATGGTGGTTACCAAGGCTAGAGGGGGTGCAAAGACTCAAGCTGATATTCGGTTCCTTCACTCTCTGCCCCTCCAGGAGATAATGGTGCGGCTCAACCCGACGTTGGATTCCATAGCAGCTTCCAATTGAGGGGGCTTGGAGGCTCCTCTTCTCATGGATAATGGTGTTGGCCAAGCCTATGTTGTATTCCACTATCGCTTCCATGTAAAGGGGCCGCGGCTCAACCCGACGTTGGATTCCATAGCTGCTTCCAAGTGAGAAAAGATTCGGAAGATATCTGAAGATTCCTGTTTTGTATTCTAGCCACTTTTGGCTTTGTAATGAATGTACTGCTTTTGGCCGCAAAGCCACTTTATGAATACAATAATATTTTCTTATCCTGATAATCAAATATCCGTGAGAAGCTGAGTCAACGTGTCTCGCAAGGCCCCAAATATAGGCCCCTATAGCTGTATATTGAAAAAAATATGAACTTCTAAAATATGTTCCGCGTCAAAAAGAGCCTTGCGGATAGGGTTTTGAGAAAATATGTATCTTTTGGATCCACTTGCTGGCCCCAACTGAAAACTCTTGGTGCCAACAATCCCATCTTTTTCGAGATTTAAGGCACTAATCACTCGTTGAAAAACAACGGTCGTGAAAACATAATCTCGTGAATAGAACAGTTACCTCCTCGAAAACCGCTCGGTTAATTCCACAGTGAGAAGATAATATTGAAAATGGAACAGTTACTTCCTCAAAAACCGTTCGGTTCCCCCACACGCCAATAATCCCTTCTTAATTACTCATCATCACCACTCTTCAATTCTTGAATTCTCTCAACCTATCACCAATGGAATCACAAACCCAGCAACCAACCGAGGATGGAGGAGGCAACAAAGCAGCCGGGAGTAGTGCTAACATGCTTCGCAGGAAGAGCAGTACTAGGTGGATTCCCACTACAGATCATATAAGAATCCTCAAGGAGCTTTTCTACAACAAGGGAGTTAGGTCCCCAACTATAGAGCAGGTTCAGAGGATCTGTCTCCAGCTGAAATGGGTACGGCAAGATCTAGTTCAAGAATGTCTATTATTGGTTCGTGAACCAAAGGGCTCGGGAGAAGCAGAAGAAGAAGTCCACTTCGGATGTTCATGTGCCCATGCAAAGATCAGGGCTTGTTGGTGATGACAATGTTACCAATTGGAAACATGAGGATCAGTATATTAACTTTGGATCTTCTGCACCTGCTTCTGCTTCTTCCGCTGGTGTGATAATTGCTTTTAACGGGCAGATGGGGAACTATGGCGGTTATGGATCCATGAACATGGAGAAGAGTGCTAGGGATTGGTCAATCTCAGCTGGAGGGGGAACTAGTTCTACTTTCTTTGACATGAATGTAGAACAAACTTTCATGGAACAAAGAGGAGAAGATCACCAGGAGATTGAAACCCTTTCACTGTTTCCCGTGCATGGTGAGGACATCTTTGGCAACATGAAGACTACTTCCGATGGAGGTGGCGGTCATGGTGGTGGCTCTCACACTTCCCTTGAGCTCAGCCTTTCCTGTGAGGGCAAAGCTGGAACAATCTTCCGGAGCCGCTGACTCGGCTTAGTAGCTTCGCGAGTGTAGGAACACTTAGAATTGCCCCCTAAGAGTTGTATTTATTTATTATTATTATTATTACTATTATTATTATTGTTATTATTATTATTATTATTATTATTTTATTTTTTTATTTTTTTTAGAGATATAAACTCAACAAAGACAGTTGAAAGGGCATCTTAAGACTTAAAACAAAAACAAGAACAACACATAAAGTGACGCAACAAACAAGAAAAAACGTTTTGGACTTAGGGATATTTCTCTTCTCCTTTTGGTAACTCCTTTGGAATATGACCAGGTGAAGAGAGGAACAATTTTGGTGGAGCTCAGCTCACTTGATTGGCAGGGGACGAGACCCTTTGTCAGCACTTCTAGTATCCAAACTAGACCTTAGACATCACATCCAATTGGATGCGCCTACTATGAAGAAGATATTTACCCAAAATTCATTTTGACTCTAATAATAAACAAACAACCAACGAAATAAAGAACAAAGAAGAACAAAAAACCGAAATATGAATATAAACAAACAATTTCTATTGAAGTGTTGCTATGCTAAAATGGCTTAGTATTGTATAGTGTTGCTAGGCATAGCAAAGAAATGATTATGGCTCTCAAAAACAGGCCTTCATGAATGGGCTTTGCGAGTGTAGGAACACTAGAATTGTCCCCCATGTCTTATGCGAATAAACTGTCTACGACTCCTCCGAGTCCCAGACATTGGGAAAGTATTTCTTCAAGAATCTCCCATTGATAGGGTTATGATGGACATCTCCATCCAGGTCCTTGAGATGAAAAGCTCCTTTCTCTAAGATTTTATAGATGATGTACGGGCCTTCCCATCTTGGAGTCCATTTGTCGCGACCATCTAATTTTTTGCTAAGCAGGAGAACTGCTTTCCAAACCAACTCTCCTTCGCTGTAACTCCTTCCCCGCGTCCGCTTGTCATAGGCGCGAGCGACTCGTTGCTTTTCCATGACAAAATTATCTAAAGCCTCCAAGCGCTTTTCGGTAAGGTCTTCATGTTCCTGCCACATAGCCTGAACGTAGTCTTCTCCAATGAGATGATGTTGCTCTCGAACTCGTAATGATTGGACGTTGACTTCCAACTGCAGGACTGCATCATGGTCAAACATCAAACCATAAGGTGTTGTCGCGGTGGGATTCCGCTTAGAGATGCAGTAGGCCTAAAGAGTTTCATAAAGTGTCTCATGCCACTGTCGTGGATTAGCTTCCAACATTTTCTTCAGCAAATTGATAATGATCTTGTTGCTGGCCTCCGCTTGACCGTTAGACTGAGCATAATATGGACTGGAATGGATGAACTGTATTCCCCATTCTCTTGCCAGTTATCAACTTCACCACCCATGAAAGCTGCCCCCCGGTCCGAAACAAAAACTTCTGGGATCCCAAATCTGCAGATGATGTTTCTGAATAGGAATTGTCGCAACGTGCCACCAGATGCTTCCTTCAAAGGTTTTGCTTCAACCCACTTTGTAAAGAAATCAGTCGCGACGATGATGAACTTGTGTTGAAGTGATGAATGTGGGTGAATCATCCTAATTAAATCCAGCGCCCATCCTCTTGCGGGCCAAGGCTGTATAATGGGCTGCATTGGAATATTAGGAACATGCTGGACCGGCCCATGAGCTTGGCAATCCAAACAACCTTTAGCGAACTCGATACAATCCTTCAAGATACTGGGCCAAAAATATTTATGTCGTCTGAGCAACCATCGCATCTTTGGACCTGCTTAGTGAGCTCCACAAATGCCAGAATGAACTTCGCGCATGAGTTGTTTCGCTTCGCGGCCATAAACACATCTGAAATCCACGCTATCTTCTCCTCGTCTGCGAAGTTCATCACCTCTGAGGAAGTAGTTGAGGGCAAGATAACGAATCCTTCTATCTGTGGTCTGATCAGGATGCTTGAGATAATTGATCAAAGGGATGCGCCAATCCACGTCAATGGATTCCAGGGTCGCGACTGAGGTATCGTCTGGAGGATCTCTTCTCGCCATCCATGAAGGAAGCGTGTGACGCTCGACTTTAAGGATTCTCTCCCATACGGCATATCTCAATGTTACTCCTGTTGCCAGCTGGGCCAACTCGTTTGCGGCAAAATTTCGCTCGCGAGGAATGTGCTCAAGATGTACGTTATCAAATTGGTCCAACAATTCTAATGTCCTGTTCCAATAAGGGACCAACGTGAAGGTATTGCATCTGAACTCATTGCACAACTGATTGATAACCAAGAGAGAATCGCCAAGTATTTGTACATCTCTAATTCCCATTTCCAACAGTACTTCTAGGCCTATGATTAAGGCCTCATATTCTGCTTGGTTGTTGGTACATTGAAACTCCAACTGGAATGAGTACGAAAAGTGATCTCCCGGATTCTCCAGTGCAATTCCTGCTCCTGCTAGCGTATCCGTTCTTGACCCGTCAAAATATAACACCCAGGACTGGAGTGAGACTATGGCTTGATACAGTGCGGCGTACTCTGGTAAGCACGCCAATTCTGGGTGATCTAAAGTTGTGGCAGCGACCTCTAAATCTCTAACCACGGGGACACCCAGCATAGGGTGATATGCCAGAAAGTCCGCGATGGCTTGCCCCTTTACTGCTTTCTGTGGGACATACTGTAGTGAGAATTCTGATAAGGCGAGCACCCACTTGCCAATACGGCCTCTCAGGATAGGTTGCGATAGCATATACTTGACTAGATTGGTTTGAGCAATTATGCAAATAGTGAAGGACAACATGTAATGCCGCAACTTGCATGCTGAGAAGTATAATGTAAGACACAGCTTTTCCATTGGACTGTACCTTGTTTCGCAATCTGTGAGTGTCCTACTGAGGTAAAAGATGGCATGTTCGACACCCTCTTCATCATCCTGAGCGAGGAGGCTGCCAATGGAATCCTCAGCTGCTGAAACATACAACTTTAATGGAAATCCAGCTCTGGGAGGAGCAAGTACTGGCGGGCTCGCCAGATGGGCCTTGATTTTGTCGAAAGCCTCTTGATGTTTAGGTTCCCACACAAACTCATTCTATCCTTGCAACTTCAGCAGTGGGGAAAACGGCTGGATTTTGCCCGCAAAGTTAGAAATGAATCGTCGCAAAAAGTTGATCTTACCCAGTAGTCGCTGTAATTCTTTCTTCGTTCGCGGGGGAGATGCGTTGATGACCGCGTTTGCCTTATCCTCAGGGACCTCAATGCCCCTTTGATGGACAATGAATCCCAGGAAATCGCCTGCCTGAACTCCAAAAACGCACTTGGCGGGATTCATCTTGAGCTTGTGTAGTCGCATGCGCTCGAAAACTTTTCTGAGATCCGTGAAATGATTTCCACTCTTCTTAGACTTCATGACGACGTCATCAATGTAAACCTCTAAGATCTTCCCAAGTATGTCGTGGAAGATTAGGTTCATGGCTCTCTGATATGTTGCTCCGGCATTCTTCAGTCCAAAAGGCATGACCACATATTCAAAAATTACCGTGAACCCAGGGTAGCGGAATGCGGTCTTATGTCTATCTTCTTCCACGACCGGAATCTGGTGATATCCCGCTGTGCCGTCCATGAAAGACAACAGTTCGTGCCCTGCAACTACGTCTACCAACATGTCCGCAACAGGCATGAGGTAGACGTCTTTAGGTGTAGCCAAATTAAGGTCTCTGTAATCCACGCAGACTCTCATCTTGCTATTCTTCTTGCGAACAGGCACTATATTGGACAACCACTTATTGTACTTGGCTACCCTGATAATGCCCGACTTGTGCATCTTGTCGACTTCCTATTGGACCAGAACTTGGGTCTCCGAGTTCATTCTTCGCGGCTCTTGCTTCAAAGGCCTCTTATCAGGCAGCGTTGGTAGTTGGTGGCATACCAAGTCTGGTGATAGGCCTGGCATGTCCTCGTATTTTTCCGCGAAGCAATCCTTGAAATCCAGCAATAATTCGACTTGCCTCTGTTTCTCGCTAGGCTCTAAGTAAGTGCTGATAGCCACTTCTATAGGCTCATCAGTTGTTCCCAGATTGACCTTTTCAGTAAGGTCCCTAACCTTCGGAGGTGTGTCATCCAATGCCGCTGGAGCAAGCTGAATCTCTTCTTCCTCCTCTTCTTGGTCCGTGAACTCTTCATTAACAATTTCTAAGGTCGCGACTCGATCATAGGCCTCTTTTTCCACCAAGTATGAGGATAGCCTCTCGTACAAGGAATGGAAGGCCTCTACCTCTTCCTCCATGAGTTCGTGATCCATTAATTAACACTTGGAGATGGCACCGCATATCCAGGCCTTTCGAGGTCATTTTTTACGACCGCGAGCCCCCATTGTGCCAATTCAGAGGTCGTCACCCCTGTGGGGCCGCCCTTATCATCAATATCAACGACTTGTAAAGGAGAGATTGGTTCTAGGTAATACCTTGCGTCCACGTAGCTGGCGGACACTGAAAAAGGTCGCGGGTCTGCTTTAACAATTTCTGCCTTGTCCGCGACTCTGTCCCATATGATCAGCTCCTGATGAAGGGTGGATGGGACACAATAACTCCTGTGGATCCAGTCGCGGCCCAGAATTGCTCTATATGCCGCATAGCAATCTGTAACAAAAAAAACGTAAACCCCTTCTGCTGGACCCACCTTGACTCGTAGGAAAAGCAAACCCAATGTTTTGGTCACAGTCCCCGCGAAGTTCTTTAGCGTAAGGGACGTGGATTGGATCTTCTCTTTCCTGATCCCTAGCCGATGCATGGTTCTGGTAGTAATGACATTCACAGCCGCGCCGGTATCAACCATTATCTTGCTGACCTTAGTCCCATTAATTTCTGCTGTGATATACAAAGGTCGCATGTGTTGCACCATGGCGGGTGTGGGCCTTGTGAAGCTCATGAAGAAACCCTTGCTGTTAGCATCTTCAGTCTCAAGGAACACTGCTTTTTTCACCGGCGTTGTTGCTGCTGAAGTGATCTGCAACTGCTGTTCTCCAATAGCCTCAGCTTCTACGCATTCCTGCGCAGCGATTGGTAAGGCATACTTAGCAGGGAGCACATAAACCATATTGCAAGAGGTATCCTCCATTTTTGTTTCGTCCATGTCATCATAAAGATTGAGCTTGGGTTCATCTGCTGGGATATCGGCGTTGAACTGTTTAACCATGAAAGCAACCAATGATTCCTCTGCTGGGATCACCGCCTTGGATTGTTCGTACTCCTGTACTACAGGAACCTGGTTCAGTGACTCTGAAATTTGTTTCGCCGCTGGCACTTCCTCTGGGAGAGTGACCACCAAACTTTGAACTTTCTGCACAATTGCGGACCGATTGTCTTTGCCTCCCAGCCTGTCAAAGATGGAAGGCTCACTATTTCTTCCTTCGCTAGATACTCTCCGCCAAACATTGACTTTATGAGCTGGCGGCGGTTCTTGCCTCGCAGGAACCAAGGACTTCTCTTGAGCGCTGCTCTTGGGGGCACGTGGCTTTTGCTCTTTGTGCGATACTTTGGGCTGCTGTTTCTGAACTTGCGGGGAAACGAATCTGTTGGAGGCCAGTGCCTTCAATTGTCTCTGATACTCTTCTGGAGGTTTCAGTAATTGCGATGGTTTGATGAGTCCTTGATCTAGTGCTTCCAAGGTTCGCTTTGCTTCTCCAAACCTCCGTTGGAATTTTCTCTTCCTTGAAGAGCTCATCTCCACCGCCTTGCCCTTCTTCTGTGTATACCATCTCCCTTCTTTGATGGAGGACGTCGACACCGGCGGAATGTAAGGTCTGGTAAAAACCCCTTGTCGCTTATCTGCTTGCCCTTCTTCCCTCGCGGTCTTCAACTTTTTGAATAAGTTTGAGTCCCTTGGAGAGGGAGTTTCTAAACCACCGTGTACTCTTAGGCTGCATGGTTGGAAATTTCTAGAGGATGATACTAACCGTATTAGCGGCAGAGATCCAAAGAGGACAATCTGGGATGTTTCCTCATGCAGGGCTTGAGTGTCACATTCTTCCTTGCACCGCGAGCATAGGACGATGGGTAAACGAGTCTTGGATTCCCGCTTCACGATTTTGTCTCCAGCCCTTTTCAAATCCTTAGCCGCGTGGTCTGGACTTTGATTCTGCTGATCTTTTTCACCCCATGCCACGTCCACCATGTTGATGCCGGTATCTGGGAAGGGATCTAGGTCCACCAACGCTGTTGCTGTTGTCTGCGTCTCTACTTGCAAACTACCGTTATTTAACCAGATTTTGATATGATCCTTCAGCTTAATATAATCGGCTGTATTATGATTCCACATATTATGGAGTTTGCAGTATTTCTTCCCCCTTAGCTGCTCTGGTTTGGCAAATGGGCCGAAGTCGGTTTTCACCATCTTCGTAGCGATCATTTCATCCAAGATTTCATGCGCTTTGTTCGCGTCGTAAGTATAACTTGCGAACTCTGGTTTGGTGAAAACCACCGACTTGAGCTTCACCGGCTTTTTGCACAGCTTCAGTTGCTTTAGCGTTGAAGCCTTTTTCCCGGTGAGTTCCAGGGCAGCTATCTTGTCTTCTTCAGACTCATCAGCCTCTACTATACTAGATTCCTCACTCTTGTAATAAGGATCAAAGGAACTGGATTGATGGCTGAGCGCAGCCACTGTTCGGCGTTTCCCTAGGATGTATGTCCCCTTCGAGGCGTTTTTCATAGCGTCCATCTCCCTGAGCAAGTGCTCGAAACTTCCTACTTCTATGATCAGTTCCCCCATGGAATTGAACATGCTTCCATGCTGTTTTTTGCGTTGGCGGGGCTCTAAGCCTTTAATTGCCAACTTCACCAGTTCTTTCTCCGGCAGAATCACGTTCAACTTTCCTTTCTGGATCTGAAAGCGCTGAAGGTACATGACAGCAGATTCAGTTGGCTGCTGAGCCATCTGAGTGAGTGAAGCCAGATCTACTTCCGGCTCGATAGTCCCGAAGGTTTCCTTGAACAGCTTTTCCATCGCGGGCCAACTCACAACTGATCCCGGTTGCAACTTAGTGAACCAGGTGAAGGCAGACCCCGATAAAGAAGTAGCGAAGATGTTACACTTCAGATTGTCGTCGTTCTGGTACTGGCCACACTGTACTCGAAACCTAACCAAATGGGCCGCGACATTTTAGACTTCCTCTCCCGAGAAAGTAGAGAACGTAATGTTCTTATATCCCCTAGGATAAGGTGTCTGTGTAATATGCGGTGGGAAGGGCCCCTGGTAGGCTTCCTCCAGGTTAGGCCTCTGGTTCGCGGCCCTGATCGTTGCTTCTACCTCCTCTCTCCTTACATATCTTGGATCAGGATGAGGTGGGTGAGCCACTGTATCATCAACTGGCCAGCTCAGCGATAGCGCCTGTGAAGCCTGATTAACCAAAGATACGCTGCCTCCATGGGTCATTTTGTGTCGGGTTGACATCTGTGACGTAAAACCCACTACTGGCTGACCCTTTGTGACCTTTGCTAGACTTTCAACTTGGTCGATACCATAATGGCTTGCTGGAGGTTGATCGTGGTGCACGTATTCAACTCCGTCGCTGTCGTATTGGGGAAACAGGCTATTATATGAAAGGGTCCCTTCATTGATTTTCAAAGTCCTAGCCTCTTGCGTGACTGATGACGCGGCGTTGTTCTTCCCACCCGTTGCCAGAGTAGTCTCTTTACCTCTGACTGATGCGGCAGTAGCGGATGTAGTTGTACTACCGCCGCTTGCTTTTTCTTGAGTATTTGGAGTATGTACTTGCCAGATATGGGGGACTGACCTAGAGAGCCCAGAATGGCGCTAGGATCTCCCAGTGTTTTATGTAGAACCTCTCTGGCCTGATCGAGGTCAGCCTTCTGCATGGCCACCTGGGTCGCGACCTTGGATCCTTCCTTGCGAATCGTCGTGACTTCTGAAGCGATGTGTTTGCTTGCGACCAACAGCTCTTCGTGGTTCTTCTGCATTTTTTTGGTTCATGCCATCCAATTGACCTTGTGTTTGTTGTGCCCCTAGCTCAAGCCTCTTGACCGAGATCGTGAACTCATCAAGCCGTCGACGGTCCTCTGCAAAGGCTTTTTCTATCATCTCATGGTATGCAGCAGAATTCTGTTGAAGGATATTAAGCCGCTCTTCTATGGTCGCATTTTCTGGAACGAGAATAGGCACAAAGTCAATAGTTGTAACTGCGCTCGCGGCTACCTGGGTGATGCTAGACGTATCGCCAGCCTGATTAGGCTGGGTGGCGGGAACTTTCTCGCCTTCAGTAGTAGGATGTTGATTTCCTCCTTGTTCAGTTGACGTCTCTGTCGATGGAGGGTGGGGAGAAAATCTTTGGATTACTTGTTCTTCGAAAAGACCACGACAGTCTGCACGCGAGTGCGGTCTGTAACTGGAGGTCTTATGTTTCGGGCAGTTAACATAAACCTTTTGATAATGGTTTGCGCTTGACTTCCCAATGGCTTCTGGAAGTCTAAATTGAAAGTCGCTGAATTCAATAAGACACTGTGAATCAAGGTTTAGACGTGCGGCCCAAGTATAGTCGCCTAGACAAAAACTTTCTTTCAAATCCTTTGGGCAACCTTATTGAAATGGCCAGGTGAGGGAGGGCGAACAAAAAAGGCAGAATCCATTTTGGCATGAACTACTCCCACATAGTGGTTTAGGCCCATTTGTACGCACTTCAATAACTTGTTATGAACATTGTCCCATTTCTAGACACCATTTCACATAGGCTATACTTACTAGGCACCATTTCAACAAGTGTTAATAAAAACCGCCCTTAACCTTAAGGGACCTGAACTAGGCACCAATAAGGAGTTTAGGTCAATATTAACAAAAGAGACTTCACCTATTCCGTTATGATTCACAACCCCTTACTAACCTCAACTTCTTAATAGTGGTGTGATTTACAGCTCACAATATGTCCCACCGGGTGTGCCAAAATGTTTGGCTCCAATTTTGTTGCAGCTGGTCAACAGTCTCTTTTCTGCGCGGGCGTGCCAGCACCGTTCGGGTGCGGTCGTCGGGGGTGTCCTTTGACCTGACTTCCTTCAAGCGATTGTGGACGAGGAGAGCACTAACCTCGTCACGGGATTCTTTGTGCCTCGTGGCGAGGACTTTTGCTGAGCTTCTTCAAAATCACAATCGATACTCGATGTTGTAGATCGAGCAGAGCGAGAACTACTAGGAAGTGAGGAGAACTTGCTAAAGCGTGACTTTAGCTTGGCTGGAAGGTTTGGTAGCACTAATAGTCGGCTCGTGAGGAGACTAGGACTGGAGTATGACTA
The DNA here is from genome assembly GCF_958449725.1 of Rosa rugosa. Classification (NCBI taxonomy): domain Eukaryota; kingdom Viridiplantae; phylum Streptophyta; class Magnoliopsida; order Rosales; family Rosaceae; genus Rosa; species Rosa rugosa. The sequence continues at coordinate 16,416,195 of NC_084821.1, read as the reverse complement.
CCGGTAAGAGAAGGAGAGGGTTTCTCTAGAGAGGCTTGGATAATCTTAGAGATTGTTGTTGTGAATTGTGTGTTTAAGTGTTTCATTGTAACCTCTATTTATAGGCTATCATGCCAAAGTGTTTAGCATTAAACAAATGATAGTGGAGCATTAATTGGAGATAAGAAATGATGAATTTTGGAGATAAGGAAGCATAATTGGAGATAAAGAATGATGAATTTGGAGATAAGGAGATAAGGAGGCATAATTGGAGATAAGGAAGCACTTTCGGCTCTTTTATTCCTTCAATTATATCTCCATCAAGCATTCAGATTTTGACCGTGACTTCTTCATAACAAATGTTCCACTATGAGTGTAAATCATCCTGGTCAAATTTCAGAGCTTTTGATATAGTGGTTGGGCCGGAAACGCTGCTGGACCTCTTACAGGTCCAGTTTTCTAGTTTTGCTTCTGCAGAAAATTGGACTGATTGTTTGAAGGTCTTCCACTCAAAACTAGCTCTGGCACTCTTCATAAGAAATGATCCTTGGCTTTCTACATTTAATCTGGAAAGTTTTAGCTCATTTCAATTTCGTTTGGTTCGTCTGCCGCCCCTCCTTCCTTGTTTAGCTCGGTTTCTCCTAGCCGAAGTAGGAAAATGTGCTAAAGTTGACTTTTCATGCTTCCATGCTTCCATAGTAGGCTTTATTTAGCCTCTAAATATATATTTCGAACTTGTTGACAATATATAGCTTGAGCCACTGACATTGGCTCAATTTCTCCAAGACATGCCTTGTTGCTCATTTTGGGTCCAAACAATAGATAGTGAAGCTTGTATTATGTATTGTGTGAATAGGTGGAGTAGATGGAGAAAATGATGATAGAAAAGATAGTGGAGAAATGATGTAGTAGGGGTAGTGTTAATGGAGGTAGAGGACAAGAAATGGTGGTAGTGATGGAGGAGATCGAGTAGATAGATAGTATGAGTTTGGATTTTGGGAGGTGGAGGTAGAGATAGAAAGGAGATGTAATGGAGTGGCATGGGTGATGCCTCTTTCTTGTGAGAAGAGATGCTTAAATAGATGAAGATAGAGGTGTGAAAATGATGATGAGAAGCCAAGATAGCAGCTCAAGCATTGTTAGAAGCATGGAGGTGGAGTATGAGAGTGATAATAGATCCCAAAAACAAGGAAAAATTGTATGGAAGCTATGGAGTAAAAAAACGGAAATAATGATTAGCTATTAAAAAGAGTAGAGAAGAAAAATATGGCTAAGGGAGAAGAAATTAAAGGAGCAGCTAGCTCTCTTTATTGTGCATGGGAAGCATGAAAATGAAGAGTGTTAGAGTGGTTTTGGGTCACCGAAGTCAAGGTGACAAGCATGAGAGAGAAAGTGTGCATAGGGATGCCCATTATCCAAAAGATATATGATGGATTAATCTTGTCATAATCTTGTAGGATTCTTCTAGGACTCTCCTTAATAATTGCATCATCATATACCTTCCAAAAATGCACAAGAAATCCGCCCAAATAAGATTTTCGGCCAAACTGCCCTGTTTTGACTAGGATACATTTTCTTTCTTTGAAGCTTCTTTATTGGACAAGGATTGACTTGATATTGCCATGATTCTGGATGGTTCTTGACTTATCCATGATCTATGATATCATATCTTCAAGAATGATTAATAAATTTCTAGAAAAGCTTCAAGTAAGTCGCCGGAAAAGATCTCCCAAAAAGCTTCGTGAAAAGCTGATAGTTTCTGTCTTATTGGGAAGCCTATTTTGCACTTGATTTCCTGCTGCCTCATTGATGATTATGACCAGTTATTTAGCTCATGTTGAACTACAACATCATATCTTCAAGGAATGATAGACCTTTCTGTAAAGCTGCAGTTGTAAGAATGCAAGAAATGCTTTCCAAAACTGTTCCTGAAAAGCTGATTCTGAAACTGCAGTTTTCTGCTTTGCAGCAACTGTTTTGCATAATGATTTCCGTGGACTTTCCTTGTAATTTCCTAATAAAGGAATGATCAAACTTAGTCCTTTGCATCATTACTTCATGTTCCACGTCTTCATTGCTCCATTTAAACTCCTATTTTTCTGGGATTGCTTCACGAAGTACTTGTGCTGCCAAAAATGATGGTGCATGGAAAATTCGCCTGAATTTCACTTTTTCTCCTCTTCTCAAGATTTTCTACAAAACATGGAATTAGATTAGTCAACACTAAATTGGACTTTTAGAACAAGTAATTTTCATGTTTTAATGTATATATGAATTATGATCCAACACTTGTCAATCCTTAAATTTTAGTATGTTAAAATAGACATGTAATAGCATGCTTTGAAACTTAATCATTAGTCCAAGAAGCTTATTTATCCTTATTGAAAAGTGACAGCAAACTGTTTTACTTTGAATCTATGTATTCTGTCCATTCGATATGTGCTTTCTTCTTGAATTAAGCCCACACATGGTGAAGCTCTAGCGACTGCTCAATTAACAAATGTGTCATATAGTCTTAAGGGAGAAATATTGTTAGATGATGATGGTTTACAATTTTTCATAATAGGATCAAGAACTCAAGTGGCTTGAAGTCTGGTTAAGTGGTACTTGCTGAGAGTTTACATAAGAGATATCAGGTAGGGGATTTTCACTAGTTAGAGAGATTTTTTTTGAAAATTATCTTTATGTTTTTAAGCATGCCAATTGCATAGTTTTTAAGTGATGACCTAAGAGTGAAGGGAGATGAATGACTAGCTACCTTGGGTTTCGATCCCTTACACCTCCTGAGGGGCTATACAGACTGGAGGATGTCTAACATCCTTTGAGGTATTGCGTCACTCCTATGCAGTATGCCAAAAATGGCCACTCTCGCTACTTCTTGCTGCCTATTTGTATATTTACCTGAGCAAGTAAGTGGTTGCCATTAGGACCGGTCATCGGTTTTAGAAAAGTGGGTACCCTTTCATGCATCTTTTTACTAGAAATTCATACACCAAGTTTTAATTTTCTGCTGTTGTTTTGATAGCAGTATTGGTACCAAATTTTAGTTTGTTTTCAAACGCTAGCTAGCGTTGCTTCCTACTGAGCATATGGACGTAAGGGATGCTCACCCCTTACTCATTTTAGGTACTGTTCACGAAGTTGAAAGGGAGCAGAACTGAAGTGGTGGCTTTTGGCATTTTGGAGCTTGTCAACTTCTGTCCTCTAAGGTATATATTTGCTGTTTGAGACCTTGATGTTTCTTTTGCTGTTTTGAGCTTTCATCCTCCTTAAACTTTGTCTTGGAAAGCTAAACTTAGCTTGTTACAAATCTACTTGAAAGGCTCATTTTGGTCTATGTAAATATCTAGATCAGTCATTTATGTTGAATCACTCCTGACAACTTGTTTTGGGGTCATATATGCATATAACCAGGTTTCTTTGAACCCCAATTTCTAATGGAAACTTGTATCCTTTCAATTCCTATTTCTAAGTTGTTATCTAGTCATATTGGGTATATTTATTTTGTTGAACTGATCGAACTTGGTGCTTTTCATTGCTTGAGATTTATCCCCAAACTATACTATATAACCCTTAGATTTTAAACCCTTCTTGAATACATTTAGTTCACTCTATAGCAGACCATCTTTATTGAAGTTGGTATTGGACCTTAAGTATTATTCTTGTGCTTATAAGTTTTCTAATGCTTGACTCAGCCTACAGTAATGCGGCACTGTGACGTCAACCCTTTTAGGGCGTTACAAAGCGCATCTTAGATAAACTTATGTGTCTATCTAGTGGATTTTATGTCACCACTATTCGACTTATTGAATACAATAATGTAATAAGAGAAGATCTCTTGGATTTAGACAAATATTAGCTTTGGCACGACAGGTTAGGTCATCTTGGTCGTGACATGAAGATCCATATATTAAAGACTTCACACGACATGCATCGTCATTTCCAAGAAAGAATTAGAAATTGATTCCCTAACCACGTGGGATCGCTGCGTCATTTCCAAGTGCCATCCTTGATGGTGACGCCACTTGTGACATCATCACCTCAAATTTTTCTTCTAACGGTGTTTCTGACGCCCTGGCCCAACCAAAATCTTCATTGGTTGCTTATAAGCCCCCTCACTCGTTCTGCAAAGCCCGTTATTTAGGAAAATTAGGACTGAGACCGTCCTATGCAAAAGATATGAAAGTTCTCATTCCGTTCTTACATAGACACTACTACAAATACTACCTATAAGGACACCCTACAAGGACGTCTTTTAGTTGAAGTGTCCTACAATCCTTTTAAGGACGAGCCGAAAAAAAAACAGGGCAATAGAAGCCCTTTTTTGGCCAAAATTAAACTTTCCCACACAAAGGCGCGCGCTCTTTTTTTTGGGCCAAAAGTTAAACTCCCTCTCCCTCTCCCTCTCTCTCTCTCTCTCGTTTCTCTCATTTGCCATCTCCTCTCGTCGAAGAACCAAATTGTGGATCTCAGATTCTTTAGCTCTGAGCCAAAAAAACTCACTCACCACGAATGGGTAATTTTCTCTCCCTTCGATCTGACTATGGCTTTTTCATTATGCTTTTTCCCAAATAGAAAATTTGGGAAATTTATCGGAGCTAGCAGTCTCTCTCTCTCTCTCTCTCGTTGATTAAAACAGCTACCGATCTATCTCTGTTAGGTTTTCCAGTCCTTCAATTCCAGTGATTCAAAATTTAGTTGTATGTGTGGGTGTACATTCGATTTAGGGATTTGAGGAGGAGTTGTTGGAGAAAGAGGTGACGAAGGCGGCAGAGTCGCTGTCGTCTTGGACACTTAACCCCACGAACCCAACACACCCATTTCTCCAGAACGCACTCAACTCCTCCGTCGTCGATTCCAAGACCAGTGTGTCGTTTCTGTAGGTCCTGGCAGGGACTCGGCGATTTCTGGGATTTGGGTTGATCCCTCTCTTATGGCAGTCCCTCATTCTTAAGGTTTTGTTTGCCCAGATCCCTTCGCCTCTTTGTCTGTTTATTTTTTGATGTTATATCATTCTGATGCATTATTTTTAAACTTTTATGGATGATAACGTTGCCTCTTTACTTTTTGGAAGGAAAAGGATGTTCAGTGCTCCAAAAAGAAAAGATATATCCATGACCCAACAGTAATATATGAGATATCAGGTTGTGTATTTTAGTTGAGTTGTTCTTCAGTGCTAATTGTGTTGTGCCACGGAATGGTGGTGGGAGCTTTATACTAGCTCCATTTTCTCTTTTTGTTTAGTTTATAGTTGAAAGGAAAATAAAAAATACATCTATATTCCAGATAGTTTGCATCTCAGTGATTCTCTGATGAGTAATATGGCTTGATGTTTTGCTATTTTGTTTATTATTTTGCTAAAGTGCTTTGTCCTTGATTGCATGATATCTGATCCAGCAAAACAAGGAAATATAGTCCTGATTCCTGAACCATGTCCTTCCAGCTTCACAATTGACAAGAACAAGTGCGTGCCACTTTCAATGGAGAACCAGAGGAATAATAAGGTGGGGTATTTACTGATCGAACACCTGTTCATGGACAATCAGCATATCCCTCTGGTTCTCCATCAAAAGCCGTATGCATTTCTCCTTATCAGAGACTCTTTGCTAATGTTCCTGTTCAACTTCATGAGAGGTTTCAAGGTCCGTCATACTCTTAACTTTCTCAGTTTCATCCATTTCATTGTAGCTGGTAGTTATTATGATTATAATGTTATATTAAATTCATTGCTGGCTCAGTGTGAGTGTGTGCTGCTGCAGGTGAGAGTATCACTAGGTCCTCAGTTATAGAGAAACCTGGAGACCATGGAGAAGCACACTTAGTAGCTCTGGGTGGAAATAGAATTCCGTAAACCATTTCTAATATTAAGTTATGCTGGAGGGTAAGGAACATTTTTTCCCTTTGTGTTTTCCTTGCTTATTTGGCTAGTAGTCTTGGTTAAATTGTTTACCTGTTCTGGGTGGTCATTTTGTTTTTATTTGTCAAAATGAAGTTGAATGATCTGATAGCGGCAGGGGACATTAAGCATTGGAAATATTTGCCAATGGTAACGTTTGAGAGCAAAATTTGGGAATATCTAGGTCGAAAATGCATCAGCCATGAAGACCGTCGATTGGTAATTTACATTCTCTGATTCTTGCTCAACTGTACGTTATTGATTACCCTAATCTGTATACAACTCTCATGCAAGACTATTGTAATTTAAGGTATACGCAGCCACTATGAATTCTTTCAAGAAGATGTAAAAATTATCAACATCATATATAAGTGCATTGGATATAAGTATGTTGGAAAACCAATCACTATGTCCTTGCATCAAAGTAATCATCTGAGCCATTATGTAGCTAATTTTTAACTAATCATTTAGTTTGAAGATGCAAATCTTATCGATTAGTTTTAAACTTTACTCAGTTACTTCAGAGGTTAAAATATTAATTGTTAACTTCATAATTTACCCCATAATTGTTAGCTTCTTAATACAGGCACAAGCCTACCTTCGTCTCCATTATTATATCTGCCTGATTTCCCTTTTATATTTTTGATGTATTATAGAGTTTTGATTGGGATTCTGGAAGCATACACGTCTATCATTGTTACGTCAACGTGGATGGGAGTTACAGATTCAAGGTTTGTATGCTTACCTCTCTGTTATAAGTTGAATGTTTTGTTTACATGTTTGCAAATGTATACACAGGAGGAGCAGAAGTTGATTATTAAGTGAAACAGTAATGTAGATATTATATCTTGAAATGTGCTTTCAGTAAAACAATTGATCTACTGAAGAATCAGATGGGATCCTGCTATTTTGTTGGATAATGCAGCTTTGTTGTTGGTTGGGAATTCCAACTTGCTTATATCACTACAGTGCTGTATGATATCACTATGAATATCCTTGTTTGAATCTTATAGACTATGAAAGTATTACCTATCCCCATTGTAAACTCATGAAGCATGACAAACTTATTAATGCATGGAAGTTTTGCATTAGATTTAGTGATTTCAGTTTGTTATTGTTCTTCCTCTCATGGAAGTTTTGCTGGTGGAACTTTAAGTTCTTTGTATAATTCTTTTTTATGGAAACCACTAACTATTTTTTTACCTCTGACAGCCAGCCAGAACTGTTGATTTTGGCACCTGTGATCAATCGATTCCAGAGGCATATCCAGATAAGGGTACTGTTATTTGACTTGATTCCCTCTGTAATTAATTAAAGTGTAGATTAATGATGGCGCCCACATTTTCTACGGTTCCTAACTTAATTTTTTTTTGTTGCCTTTGGTTGATGGGCAATGTGCTATATTTCTTTGTCCTGCCAGATGAGGAGACAAATGGCTACTTGGCACAATATTCGTCAACTGGTTTTACTGATATGGGGAACACAACTGATGAAGGTATTTACAGACATTTCTACAACATATTCAATATGCATCTATTTGCTTTTATTCATGGTGAGTGGTGAGTGCATCTATTTGTACTCCTCGAATTGATGGAAAGGAGTTCTTTCGTCAAGCCAGGTAGGTCTAATTATTTCAAGTCTAATTGATTTCATGGTAATGAGGTTTGAAACCGATTGAAATATAATGCAATATAGGAGCCACCTATCATATGAGCAGTTCAGTGCATTTCTGGCTTATTCATTGTGGAATAGTTTTGACTGTTTGCTACATCTATGCAACTGAATATCTCGCAGCTTATTCATTGATTACAAAAATAGTGAACAATTTGTATACATTTTCTTCCAGGAAACTCTTAAGGAAAGCAGAGGAGATCTTTGGGACAGATAACAAAGAACTGTATTTATGATTTCAAGGATTGCTTAGCCGCAACATACGTACACCAGTGTCCCCCACACAGTTGCTTATAACATTTATAATAATCAGTAAGTTCAGCCTCAGTTTATCTCTCCATCCCTGCATTAATATGTTTCATGAAGAGTCGTATTTGGCTGTCGGTGCTTAGCAAATCTTTGAGATTATGGTCTTGGTGTCTTTATTGCTTCTTGGTACACAAACTTAGTAACTGAATTGCATATATATGGTTTTAGTTTTGGCTGCTAGGTATATAACACAAACCTTATAGCAAATACATTGTAGAAGTTATCTAAATTTCTGTTTATTGGCTTGTTTGTGTAGGTTCTTATTTTGGCAAGGACAAATCATTGGAGCTCAATCTATTCAAGGTTGATAGAACATACCTAATGAGAAAATTAGAATTGTAGTAACGTTACTTTTTTAATTTCATTTTGCAGTTGATTCTCCTTAGATCGGATCTTAATTTGTATACATATTGTATTAGTGTATTTTGGTGACTATATTCATTTTGGCACTTTTAAGAATGCTTGCGATATATTTTTTTTTTGGATGGTTTTCAACATTTAAGGACCCGGTTTGTGTGTCCTAGTAAGGTATAGAGGACACAGTATTCTTGATATGGGAACACATTTTACGTGTCCTCTATTAGATACAAGGACACTTACTTTGGATTTTAAGGACACAGTTTAGGTGTCCTAGTAAGGTAAAGAGGACACATTTTTCTTGATATGAGAACACAGTTTATGTGTCCTCTATTGGATATGAGGACACTTTTTTTTTCTTTAAGGACACAGTTTTAGTGTCCTTGTAGGGAAAAGAGGACTCTTTTCCAGTGTCCTTGTATATGACTTACAATGACTGCTGGATAGAGGACTCTTTTTTAGAGTGTCCTTAAATGTATTAGAGGACTCTTTTCCAGTGTCCTTAAATCATGTTTTTGTAGTAGTGAGAATCTAAGGGGATATCTGTGGACCAATACAACCAACTTGCGAACCTTTCATATATTTTATGGTATTGGTTGACGCGTAGACATGCTGGTCACATCTTGTGCTATTGTCTACTCGAAATGCTGCTTATGCTAAACTCCTAGTGTTAATGCTTGTGATCAGTGGGATCTCTAGTTAGCTTTAGAGAGAGAGAGAGAGAGAGAGTGACACAAGCGAAGTATAGTGGTTCACCTCCCGCCTTAGCGGGAGACTACGTCCACTTGAAAGCTTATACTAGTGTGTTGAGCCTCGCGGCCCAAGAGGGATTACAAAGCATGTAATGGGATGTGTGGAGTTGTGGGAGGAGAGTTCCTTTTATAGGTGAAGGAAGCCATCTCCTTTACATTTTCTTAGATGTGGGATGACTAAAATCACTATTCTAGTCTAGAAAACATGTTTGTGAAGGCAACTTGGCAAGGCCGGAAAGGTGGCTTCCCGGCGACGTATTTGCCGCTTCCGAATACCGTGGTGTAGCTTGAACATAGGGCTACAAGATGCAAGTAGTGGTTGGGCCTCACCATGGCTTGTAGGTGTCCCAAAGACGGTGTTAATTATGCTTGGTGAGATAGCAAACTAGTCATGCTAGTAGAGGTATCTACAAGTCCCCGAAGTCCCCAAGTAAGAGGAGCTTCTTGGTTGGGGAGTTATATACATGATGTCACCAAGCATAAGTAACCGGGCGGTACGGAGCCCCTACAAGTCCCCGAACTCCGTAAGCAAGAAGGGACTCGTTAACCTGCACAACAAAGACAAAAAACAGGCATACGTAGAATGCTCGTTGCATTGGGCAACAAATGTGAGTTGTATGGATATGCGTTGGCATATATAAACGTATGGGGTGCGTGATACGTGTTGATGCATATGGATTGCATATGATAAATGTGTTACGCGCGCAAGGAGACGAACGAGGTCTAGTTTGACGGGGTTACGCTCGTGAGATGTAAGTTGCATGAGTGCCGCGAAGGTATGCATTTGTAACTCATGAACGATGACCGTGCGTACGGTTGTGTCTGTTTGGTTTTCGGTTCTATTAATGGAACGCAAAAAGAATTTGATTTGTCGCGGTCGGTAAACGACAAATGGTAGAAAAACTCAATGTTCCATTAACGTGTGGTGTGTCGAGTAGACATGAGCGTAAAGCTTGAGGATTGCCGGGAAGGCATGAGCGGAGAGCTCGTGAGCGGGAAACTAGGGGTTGCCGGGAAGGCATGAGCGGAAGCTCGTGGGTTGCCGGGGAGGCATGAGCAGGAAGCTCGTGAGCGGAAGCTCGTGGGTGCCGGGAAGGCATGAACGGAAGCTCGGGGTGCCGGGAAGGCATGAGCGGAGGCTCAAGGGTTGCCGGGGAGGCATGAGTGGGAAGCTCGTGAGCGGAAGCTCGTGGGTGCCGGGAAGGCATGACCGGAAGCTCGGGGTGCCGGGAAGCCATGAGAGGAAGCTCGGGGTGCCGGGAAGGCATGGGCGGGAAGCTCGTGGTGCCGGGAAGGCGTGAGCAGAAGCTCGGGGTGCCGGGAAGGCATGAGCGGTAAGCTCGTACGGAAGCTCGTGGTGCCGGGAATGCACGAGGGCGAAGGTCGGCGGTGTCGCTGAGGTACGAGCGCGAAAGCTCGGCGGTGTCGCTGAGGCACGAGCGCGAAAGCTCGGCGGTGCCGCTGAGGCACGAGCGCGAAAGCTCGGCGGTGCCGCTGAGGCACGAGCGCGAAAGCCTGGCGGTTGCCACTGAGGCGAGATAGTGAAAGCTCGGCGGTGCCGCTGAGGCACGAGCGCGAACGGCGGCGCATTACCGGGTAGCTCGTGGTGCCGGGAATGCACGAGGACGAAGGTCGGCGGTGTCGCTGAGGTACGAGCGCGAAAGCTCGGCGGTGTCGCTGAGGCACGAGCGCGAAAGCTCGGCGGTGTCGCTGAGGCACGAGCGCGAAAGCTCGGCGGTACCGCTGAGGCACGAGCGCGAAAGCTCGGCGATGCCGCTGAGGCACGAGCGCGAAAGCCTGGCGGTTGCCGCTGAGGCGAGATAGTGAAAGCTCGGCGGTGCCGCTGAGGCACGAGCGCGAAAAGGTCGGCGGCGCATTACCGGGTAGCTCGAGGTGATGTCCTGAGGCATGAGCGTGACCGTTGCTAATTATGCTGGGCTGTATGTACAAGTCCCCGAAGTCCCCAGTCAAGGAGGGTGTTCTTGCGGGTTGATACCAAAGCGTAGCTTTGTGCCGTATATCAAGCATAACTAGTGCGAGTGCGTCGTCCATCTAGAATTGGTTGGAGCGAACGCTTTTGCCCTTTCGGGTGGGCCCCTGCCAGGCCCTGCGAGGAGTCCCCCACTCCTGGCTATAGACCTCCGGGTGGTCGGAAAATTGTTTGATGAGGGGAGCTGCGCGGAGCAGAGGGTGTTGGGTAGCGAGCCCAATCTTTGGTACCCAAGCGTCGGGGTTAACTGCCGGATCAATGGCTACCGTGGGCTGTGTTAACTAGTCCATTTGCTATTTCTCAGAGGAGAAACTTGACTGCAATGCCTCGTAGCGGTCATTGTCATTATGAGGCGTTGCCTTACCGCTTGGCGGTTGGTCTATGAAAAATGATAAACACATAGAGCAAGGAATAATATTTTGTTTAAGTGTCACATGTTTATCTAATTGAGTTGCAATTAAAATAGAAGCGTGGCATATGTGTATAGCATGTACTTGTAGTAAAGTCGCTAATAACATTTTGTAGGCATGCTTAAGGGTCATGGAGACATGTATAGTCATGGCAAAAGCTCTAATTGCAAGAGCGTAAAAGATAAGATATAGTTACTTATCTTATGCCGATTCAGAGCGAGTTGGAGTTGGAATTGATGTAAGTACCCAAATCATGTTGGAGTTGTCCAAGCATGACGCTCCATTGCCTTTAGCGAGTGTACCGTAATGGATGGTCAATAACTTCATTGATCGAAGAAGTATTCAGTGATTGTTTCTCCTCAAAAAAAAAAATAGGTGATTAGTACACGAGTATGTAAAATCAACACTAGTATTTTGCATATGTACTTTGATAAAATTTGAAGTAAAGTGTATATGCAAGATTGTAGTTGGCAACAAATGACATATTTGATTGTGTGCCTCTAATGTGAATTTCAAAGTGGCCATGAGATGAGTTTGCATATACATGTGTAGACCTTGTAAACATGTGTGGATTGAAGGTACACTCTGTCAATGTATGCATGAGTACTTGTTGCTAGAATGCTAGCTCGTAAATATAATTATATTAGGCACAGGCTATGTAAAATGCACTTTCAAATTATGAGCAATTGTCAACGACCACAAACTCATGGTCAAGTAAAGTTTATATAGTGGTGGTGTTGATTGAAACACTATTTGAATACTTGAGGTAAGCAATTAAGCAATGTCATGTTGACAACCTATTTCGGTGCACTCACCTAGATAATTACATGCATGACACATGCATAATTTAGACCGGAATGGTAATTGAGACATGGTGACTGTTACCGTAGCTTGAGCCCAGCATGCACCACGTGGTGGTAGACAAATCCTTTTTCTAAACACCTTTATGTATGTTGTACATGAAGGTAGTCTTTGGCATGCTCAATTAAAATTTATATTGACATAAGAAAGACATGGCTACTAGACGTGCATGCTTGACTAAACATATGGTCACCAATTGTCAAGGATAAGTATAAAACTCACCGCAAGGTCATGTCAATATGCGGTGCACCATAATTGGTGGTGAGTCTTAGCGACAAAACTAGACCATATATATATATATGCAAAGCATGTATATATACCTGTGCTGTGTCAGATGCTATTTGAGCATGTCATGCTTGACAACCCAAGTGGTCTCAAGTGGGTAGGGTCAGAGGCATTCACGCACTTGAGATATAGGTGACATTAAAATAAGATAAAAGTACTTATCTGTTGGGTGCATGCGTGGAACAGAACCAGCCCAGGTCTCTTGAAACAACTGTAGTTGAGTATAAAGAGAAGATTTGCAGGTGTGCCCAGTGAAGCCTCTATGAGATTCGTGAATATCAGCATGCTAATCCAACGAGTATCCGCTGTGATGGTACCGGAGACTTTAACCCAAAAGGTGAGTCAAAGCAAGAAGGTGATCCGAAGAGGTCTGGCTGGTTGAGTTCACCGTTTCTTGATGAAGCTTCGCCCAAATCTATGAAGCTGTGCATGGCAGCCCGTCAAAGCCTCGGTGCGTGGCGGATCAATCACTGACGGATCATGTTTGTCGGACGAACCTCTGGAGGACGCCTGCTGCCTGGTGGCGGTAACGAGCGAATGAGGAAATTTGGGTGCCAAGGTCAGAGGCTCTGAGGAGGGAGACCTGATGGGTTATCGAAGGATTGCTCAGATTAAGGCCAGCGGTGAGGTTCAGCAGTGCTGCCCAGCGATAGTGAGGCTGGCGGAGCGGGTTTCATCAGCGGAGCGGAGCTTTTGGCCGCGGTGCGGAGCATTTGGCCGGTGGAGTTTTGGCCGATGGTGGTGGTCAGCGGTGGATTTCGGCGCTGATGCCCAGTGGAGAGGACTCGGCGGTGGAGCAAGCTCAGCGGAGGAGAGAACTCAGCAGCGGAGAAAAGGCTGCAGTCGCTGGCGGTGAGGAGCTAGCCATGTAGAGTTGTAACTGGAGGAATGTTCTGCCATGCTCAGCGGAGCGGAGGTGAGGGAAGCTGCAGCAGTGGGCGGAGAGCGCAGCAGTGAGCTAGTGGAGTTGTGCCAGAAGAGTTCGGCGGAGGCTGCCAGCGAGCTATGCTGCAAGCAGTGCAGCGGAGCGGAGCCTTCTAGCTGAGATGGCTAGTGGAGCTGCAGTTGCGGTTTGGCGAAGCGGAGGAGCAGAGCGGAGGTTCCGAGATGGCGTTCAGCGGAGAGGAGTCCGAGCTTGAGTCCGGCGGAGATGTAAGTTGGGCGGCATTTGGAACTCAGCGGAAGGGAGAAGAAGAGTTTGGCGGAGGTGGTTGGGTGTTGTTCAATTTTTTTTTTTTTTTTTGGTGGCTGGCGTTGACCAACCTTGTCAGCCTTGACCGGACCCTGATGGGCGTTGACCGCCTCCGCCGGGCGTTGACCGACCTCGCCTGGCGTTGACCAACTCCGCTGGGCGTTGACCGATCCCGCCGGGCGTTGACCAACCAATTTGATGTTGAGTGAGCGTTGACTCGACACTTTCAGGTCAAAGTTCGTGGTAGGTGACGAAGCCTTTGTGTTGGCTTCCCACAGACGGCGCCAATGTTAATGCTTGTGATCCGTGGGATCTCTAGTTAGCTTTAGAGAGAGAGAGAGAGAGTGTGTGTGTGTGACACAAGCGAAGTATAGTGGTTCACCTCCCGCCTCAGTGGGAGACTACGTCCACTTGAAAGCTTATACTAGTGTGTTGAGCCTCGCGGCCCAAGAGGGATTACAAAGCATGTAATGGGATGTGTGGAGTTGTGGGAGGAGAGTTCATTTTATAGGTGAAGGAAGCCATCTCCTTTACATTTTCTTAGATGTGGGATGACTAAAATCACTATTCTAGTCTAGAAAGCATGTTTGTGAAGGCAACTGGACGGAAAGGTGGCTTCCCGGCGACGTATTTGCCGCTTCCGAATACCGTGGCGTAGCTTGAACATAGGGCTACAAGATGCAAGTAGTGGTTGGGCCTCACCATGGCTTGTGGGTGTCCCAAAGAGGGTGTTAATTATGCTTGGTGAGATAGCAAACTAGTCATGCTAGTAGAGGTATCTACACCTAGCACATATCATACGACTCGAGCTCACTACCCGGATCATCCTATTAAATCTATTTGACTTGACAATGCTGGAGAGTTTACATCAAAGACTTTCGATGATTATTGCATGTCCTTGAGGATTGATGTTGAGCATCTTGTTCCCCATGTGCACACCTAGAGTGGTCTTGCGGAATCTGCCATTAAACAATTATAAATGTTAGCTTGGACATTGGTAATGTGCACCAATCTCCGTATTTCCGCTTAGGGTTATGCAATATTGCATGCAGCTATGCTAATTCATCTACAACCCACCGCCACTCAACCTTTCTCTGTGTTACAGCTAGTGACTAGGTATGAGCCTGATATCTTGCACTTTCGCATATTTGGGTGCGCAGTTTATGTGCCAATTGTGCTGCCATAGCGAACCAAGATGGGTTCTCAGAGACGAATAGGCATATATGTTGGATATGAGGCTCCAACGATTGTCCGCTATTTAGAACTCTTGACAGGTGACTTCTTTACCACTTATTTTGCTGATTGTCACTTTGATGAGACAGTCTTCCCGTTGTTATGGGGAGATAAGAACGTCAACGTTCATCAGGAATGGCAAGAATTATCATGGTATGTCCCCACTTTGTCTCATCTCGATCCCCGTACTGTACAGTCAGAACTTGAAGTGTGAAGAATTATCGAGCTTCAGAAGGTAGCAGATACTCTACCTGATGAGCTTTCTGACCTTGCTAAAGTGACGAGATCACATATACCTGCTGTAAATGTACCTACAAGGATAGACGTCCCGACTACAAGACGTAGCACAACCCTTGAAGCACCACGAGATGGCGTCATTGCCCCTAGTAGTGGTGATGTGGAGTCATAGGTAGCCGATCTTGCAAGAAAGTGCGGGAAACCGATTGGTTTCAAAGGATACTCACCCTAGAAAGAGAGCGACTGTGGCACAACCAGATCTTTTGATCATTAATTGATACTCAAAAAGGGTCTCATGAGAATGTTTTGAATTATGGTTATGTCCAAGAGACATCGTTGGGGGACGCCTCAATGCCAGAACCTATTCTTGAGAACGTAGAGATCTCTATAAACTACACTTATGTACATGGGAAGTGGGAGAGAAACTCTGTCATCATTAATGACATATTCGCGTACTCCGTTGCTCGTGAGATTATTGAGCCTGATGATGTCGAACCTCGCTCTGTTGATGAATGCCAACGTAGAGCAGATTGGCCAAAATGGAAAGATGTAATCCAGGCAAAATTGGATTCTCTCGATCGCGAAGAAGAAGGTATTTGGGCCCGCTGTGCCAGCACCACCTAACACAAAACCCGTTGGACATAAATAGGTCTTCATTAAAAAGCATAATGAGAGAAACGAGATCGTAAGATATTAAGCACGCCTTGTGGTGCAAGACTTCTCACAAAGCCCTGGAATCAACTACGAGGAGACATATTCTCCCGTAATGGACGTCATTACGTTTCGCTACCTTGTCAATTTGGTAGTTTCTGAAAAACTGAACATAAAGCTTATGGATGTGGTTGCTGCATATCTTTATGGGGATCTAGTATATATATATATATGAAGGTTCCTGCTGGACTGCAATTACCCAAATCAAGTGGCTCTAGACCATAGAGTGTGTTTGCAATAAGGTTGAAACGCTCACTATATGGATTGAAACAATCCGGATGGATATGGTATAACCGTAAGTGACTACTTGATCGGGAAAGGGATATGTTAACAATGAACTATGCTCATGCTTTTATAAAGAAAAAAAGTTCTGGATTTTTCATTGTCGCGGTTTAAGTTGATGACATGAACATCATTGGAACCCTTAAAGAGTTAAGGAAAACTGCTAAACACTTGAAATCCGAGTTTGAGATGAAAGATCTTGGGAGAACACGGTTCTGTGTCAGTTTGAAACTTGAGCACCGTGTTGATGGTATTCTGATTCATCAATCAAGTTATACCCAAAAGATGCTTAGACCTTTTAATGAAGATAAAACTAAGCCTACGAGTACTCCTATGGTCGTCCGTAGTCTTGACCCTAAAAGGATCTGTTTCGTCCCAAGGATGATGGCGAAGAAGTGCTAGAGGTAGAAGTGCCCTATCTAAGTGCAATAGGCGCATTATTGTACTTAGCGCAATGCACAAGACCAAACATCTCATTCGCTGTAAACTAGCTAGCTAGATATAGCTCTACGCCAATGGATAGGTGTAAAAGATATCTTTTAATACTTAAGGGGTATGATAGATATGATCTTCTTCTATCCCTACAGAGAGAATATGAAGGATGATAATGACGGATCAGACCCATCATGTACCAAAACCGCCGCCGCCACCGCATCTACTGTCGGCTGGTGCCATCTTTCCTCTCCTCAAAACATGAA
Organism: Rosa rugosa; assembly: GCF_958449725.1. NCBI lineage: Eukaryota > Viridiplantae > Streptophyta > Magnoliopsida > Rosales > Rosaceae > Rosa > Rosa rugosa. The sequence goes on along the minus strand of NC_084821.1, from coordinate 16,399,332 downwards.
TGGTGTTTTGGAAGGTTTTGTTGATGCTCGGTATCTCTTTGACCTACACAAATGTCATCCCCAAACTGGTTATGTATTCACCATAGAAAAGACCGCAATATCTTGGAGGTCTACAAAACAGACCTTTGTCACTACATCTTCGAATCATGCAGAGATTATAGCTCTTCATGAATCCGTTCATGAATGTATATTTGTTCACTCCCCTAAAGATCAAGGTGAACCAAATTCGATCTAAGGATAATGTGGCAGACTTATTCACTAAGTCATTGCCCAAATCCACTTTCGAGAAACATGTGAAAAGCGTTGCTCTATGGAAGTTATCTGAACTCCCATGATTGTAGTCAGCAGGCGGAGACGCAAACATCAGGGGGAGATGTCTACATGTTTTGACCTTGAAACGTGAAGGGTGTGTTGTACTCTTTTTCTTCTTCGACCAAGGTTATTTTTATCCCAGTGGGTTTTTGTTACTCAGTAAGGTTTTTGACAAGACATTTGGGCGACACAAGGGGGAGTGGTTAAGAATACATGAATTATATGTGTCTGACTCACACTCTGATTACTTGTTTCAGTTGTAATATGGTAGAATCTTCTAGATATCCTAATCAATGTTCGATTAGGTTTTCCGTGTACGATTAAGATTTTGTACTTGTATTTCTCTGTATAAAGAGACCCCTATTATCAATAAATACACACAATCATTCTCCCGAATCTCTTTCTCTACAACAAAAAATATATTATACACAAGGGTAAATACTTTATGTGATTCAGATCTCTAAGTCTGACTTTGCATTTTGTGAAGAATGAGATCGCAGTAACAAAGGAAGAAGAAGAGGAGAGAGAAAAAATGATAAAGAACCATTTAATTAAATAAATAAGTTGTTGGTAGACGTTGAGGGTTATTTTGTCCTTGGCCATATTTTTTTTCTCCACATGCTTGCCACGTCAACTTTTTAACATAACCGTCACGAAAATTTAACAAAAGTATGTCGTACGTTGATAATATAAGACTTTAGGTATCACATTGATAGCTTTGTGAGTCTGGGCATCAAACTAGCAGGTGCACAAGAGTTGAGGGACTGATGATGAATTTAACTCTTAAAATGTCTCAAAAAACTATAGAATGAACCGCTGAGTGTGGGAAAAAAAAATTCGAGCAAGCTTTCAATAAAACTCAATAATAAAATTATCTAGGACAGTATTTCTTTAATTTTATTACACAAAAAAAAATTATATTTTACTTCTACTTCTCTATAACTAGGTATGATGAATTAAACGTATGCTTTATATTTCGGCCCGCCAACCCTAAAGTCCTGGCTCCACCCTTAGTCACTACTTATGAGGGAACATTAGTTGTATGACTAGTGTGGTTAATGGTGATAGTAGGGTAATTAGAGGGTTGCTCCTCATTATGATGTACCATGATTACACCCCAACAGCTCCGCTATATAAAGAGGTTGAGGTATCACCATTTCACACATCAACCAAATTATTCATAACCAGGTCAATACAAAGCAACCTCCCTCTCTCTCTCTCTCTCTCTCTCTCTCTCTCTCTCTCTCTCTCTCTCTCTCTCTCTCTCTCTCTCTCTCTCTCTCTCTCTCTCTCTCTCTCTCATCTTTCTTAATCACAACAAATTGGATGATTAATATTTTTTTTTCTTTTTTGAATATTGGGGGATAGGAATATTAAAGCACTTGGAACCTCATCTAATATTGTAGAGAGAAAAATTATGGACCAACTAGCTAGGAAGGATTAAAATATCTGTGTCATATAAAATATATTCTCTTATGACTCTCAAAAGAGAGACTTCTCGACGGCGACCAGTTCCGGCTGGTGGTGGTTTGTTACCTTTGACGGGGAGGGGTGTCTTTTCACCTCTTTTTGGTCTAATTCTTGGTGGTGACGACTGTTTTCGACGACACTCCTTGCTCCTGGGCCTTGGCCTTCTTATGCTTGCTACAATCGCTGGAGGTGTGGTAGCTCTGGTGGTTCTGGGCTTGATCTGAGATCAAGTCGGGGATGGTGTGATAGTGCGAGGACCGGCGCTTATGCTGTTGCGTCTGGTTGGACTTGGGAGATTGTTATTGACTCTGGAATAGGGGGTGTTGGATGGAGATTTGAAGATGGCTCTGTTATTCAGGTCAACTTGGGCTCAAATCCTATCGAATGGGATCAGTTGTTTTTTGTGTTTGAGGACGCAGGGATCGGGGGCGATCCCGTTTTTTCTTCGTCAGCAACGCTTGCAGTTGGATTTGTTTTGGACTTTGACGAGGGTGGTGGAGCTTTCTTCTCCTTGTTGGGCCTGGGGTGGACTTTGGCTCATTGTTGGGGCTTTTAGGCCCGAGTTTGGATGCTGGGTTCCCCGTGGGTTGGAGGAAATGCCAAAAAATAGAAGCGTTGTAGGGTTTGCTATGGCATCCTTTCCTACTAGACATGTTTAATTTTCCCTTGGGTCGCAAGACCTAGTTGCTCGGTTGTTACATTTATTTTATTTGCTTCTGAGTTTCTAGGTTTTGTTAGAATAAAGGTGCTTAATTGTCCTTAAAAGGTGGGTGTACCCGAGAGTAGGGCTGGGAATTCCAAACCGAGATCCCGAAACCGATCCCGTCCGATCCGAGCCGAAACCGATCGGGTCGGTATGCTGAGTCGTTTCGCCGGAATCCCGATCCGAACCGTACCGAAACTTCTGCAAAAGGGTCGGCACCGGTATGGATGAAAAACATACTGAATTGACGGAACCGAGCTGAAACCAGATCATGACTGAGGTTCCCGTGGCGGTTCTGTCTCGGATTGAGTTGCTGGGATTCGTGGTGAGCTATGGGTATGGGTTGACGGAGACGGCGGGGTGGTGGTGTCGTGCGCGTGGAAGCCTGGGTGGATTAAGAGTCACAGCTCTTCATCTCCATGACTCCATCTGCGACTGTTGAAACCGATTGACGCCGAACTGTACCGAATCGATCGGTTTCGGGACCAATCGGTATGCCTGCTAAAATTCCGGTATCGGTCTCGGTATAGGCTCATTCCCGAGCCGAGCCAAACCGATCCCACCCCTACCCGAGAGTGCGAGGCTCTGTTTTAGAATAGGTCCTTTGTATGTCCTAAACGACGGCTCTTTCTGTCGGCCCCTCTGGGGTGTGTCGTTTCTGGTACTGCTTGCTGAATTATAAAATTGACTGACCTCCTTCGATTAAAAAAAAAGCTAGTACAATGTAGAGGACTTCCATTTTAGAGAAAATTTAAAATTGGAACTTGTATAGATCTCTGTATGATTAATGATTTATTATTAATCATAGTGCTATGTGATCTTTGGGTGAGTCATTATGTATAAGTGCATTTTTATAAATGTAACGTATTTTGTTAAATAAATAAAAAAAGGTCAACAATCCCTAACTTGACTGTTGGATAAATTATTATGTAGTTGCACTGCACCTTGATGTTGTAAACTCTAGATGCCATTGAAACTTCCATCTATAATCATAGTATTTTTGCATCCAACAATTATAATAAAAAAATAAAAAATTATTATGTAGTTTTTTTTTTTTTGAGAAGATGAAAATTCTGTTAATAACCAAATAGATTACAAAGCATTGGATCCATAGTTACGGGACCGTCAACATGAGTGACTTCCATGAGCCAAAAAGGCCCAACCTCTAACCAAATTTTACGCTCATACCCGCGAGCTACAGTAAGTAATAACCAAACCTGTACCGATACAACCCAACCACCAACATTAAGATGAACTGTTTTCACCCGTTCGGACACCGCGTCCCAAAACAGCCAGACCACGTGTAAGGGTGATTCACCATCACGTTGATAACCAGAAAGCACCGACAAAAGACCAGACCATAACACAGCAGAACGACCATGACACCATAACAATGGCATCGACACTCCACTAAAACACCCAAACCCTCGCTCAAGGGAGGAGGGACTTATTAATCCTAACCACGAACTAAAGACTAAAAGCCTAAAAAAACAAAGAAATAAACTGCCACAATCAACTTTCCTTCTCCACAAAATCGACTCAAGCTTCACAGAATCAGCCACAGCAAAGTTGGGATTGAGGTTGGTAAACTCGACCCCAATTATCTGACATCTAAGCCAAGGACAAAACCAACCTGGAGAGAAACTCCATCTCTTAAATCTCCTTCCACTATAAACCCAGATGGCAAAACTCTCCAACCCAGCACCGACCCAAGGTCAATACGCCTTCCAATCTTACCGAGATGACCGCTCTTCAATTCCCCAAGCTTTCTGCAACAGAACACCGATCCGCCGTTGTCTTCATCTGAGAAAAAGAAAACGCCTCTGGTCGCAACCCCCAATCTTGATCACCTCCCGCCACCAAGCAAAAGCACGCCCATCTGGCCGCACCCTTCGCTCGCCGATAAGGCTAGTAGCCATCGTCGACGGGAGGGCGCAGCCGGATAAGTAAAGGAGTCGCCTCTGTTTTTTCCAAACCCTAACTACGTTGCTCCAATTTTGGCGGAGCAAGGAAAAACGGAATTTCCTTGTTTAAATTATTATTATGTAGTTTGAAGCTAATAAATCTACAAAATCATTAGGATATCTCAAGCGTTCTCCGACGAGTTTTCATCAGGAAATGAATTTTTGTAATGATTTTGAGCATGAAAATATGATATTATTGGGGCATATATATGTTATTGGACCACAACGTACTACGAATAAATAAACAAATCTTGATGAAGATGGATTTGGATGTCTAACCACTAACGCAACTAATTTAATCACAAAGAATTAACATTCACAACAAGTTTACCTGGACCACACTCCTCAAAAGGAGTATCCTCTCTCCATGCTACCATGTGTGCTCTCTTCTTTTTAACTTGCTTTGAACCGACATTTACTGCCCCAATTAATCTTCCATCACCATGCACTTTGCTCGCATATATGCACATTTTATTTTTTAACCCTCTGACCAAGTGATTTATATACTGGTCTTGTTCTTCATTATTCTTGTAGACAAGCTTTCTAGACCCTTTTTAATGGCAAAGGAGAAAGTGGAAAGCAGAAGAGTCTGAATTAGAATATTCCTATTCCCACAATTCGATTTCTGGAGAATTGGGTGCTATTGCCTTTAGGTTATAGAGTTTGAAAGGACCTGTGAGTTAACAGGTAACAGGCTTGGTAGTTAAAGAGGAATGTATTTCTTTGATCGTCAGTCTCCAGCGCTGATCGCATTGGGTTTGCGGTCATATAAAAATGTGAGAACATTCAACAGTGTTAGTGTTTGTTGACAAACTTCTAGGTGAATATATAGTTAATCAAGTAGAATTTTATTCAATTGTATATGGTTCAGATCGACTGGTAGTAAACTAATCCTGTACAATACATATAAAGCTAAGAACAAAAATGATACAGTTGCATGACCAGCAGCTTGATTCAAAAATTAACTGAAAGACATATATACAATACTTCCATGGTGCACTAATGGAGATACCAATTAAGTATTCATGGTACAGTTGAAGTTCTCTCTTCCTCACTGAAAATTGAAAACACATAAGATTACAAGAGGACACAGGAACTGCAGTAATGCATAAACTAGCTAGTGATCTCCAGCTCATGATGCAGACCACCACTGGCTCAGAGAAGCTTAAGACATCTTCATACCCATGTTGTTATTATACAGGTTAGAGCTTCCTTGGGAGAGTAGTAGACTATTTCACATATGAACAAATCTTAATAAATAGAATCCTAATCAGCCAGTTAGAGACGATGCCTTTCCATATTCAAAACAGGACAGGAATTGATTGTCACTTGGGGTAGTAGGCAGAAACATATTCTTACTCTCTTGATCTTCATCTATTTTAAACAGTGAATCCCATGACAGTGGAGGAGGAGTAGCCATTAAAGGGCATGAAAATTTGCAGACTTCTTCACCATAGCTGCCATCATAAACTGGTTCAATACTGTTCACTTCTGGCAAATTGATGTCTTTCCATATATCATCAAGTGAATACTCCCTTTGGTCCCTTTTAGTAGTGTCATTACCATCTTCTTTCTCTTGATCTCCACTGTTGATATTTTTCTTCTCTGCTGATGAAGCCACGATTTCAGCCCCACCGGTGTCATAAAAGCTTGCTCCTCCTTCATTGGTGGTGATGTTTGATGATGATGAACAGTTGGAAGATGATGATGATGGTGACACAGCCCTCTTCTTCTCTTGAGCCTTCTTCCTCATATGAGTCCTCCAATAATTCTTAATCTCATTATCAGTCCTCCCTGGTAACTTTCTAGCAATTCTTGACCATCTGTACGTAAATCACCATCTTATTAAAGAAATGAAATTAAAATTTCATATTCATGTCATGTTGTTAAACTGCGAATTAAAAACTAATTAAAGAGAGAATGATTTTGTATACTTGACATATTATGTTCCTATAGACATAGACTTTGAGTTGTTCTATGTTGAGTAAAAATAATAGGAAGAATTGGAATAATTAAGGAAGTAATATCTTGACAATATCTGGTATCAAATACAAATATACTATCAATTAGAACCATGTGTTCAAATATGATTTTACGCAAGACTATCTAACAAGAGAAAATTTAATAATATATGGGTACTAATAAAAGACCAGGTGAGGAAGATGCCGACATGCCGCAGATATAATCGTATCAAATCAACCGTTTTTGATTGGATTCACAGTATGATCACAGCATAAAATTCATCACTCCGACCTCAGAGAATTAGCTATTCAAATAAAACTCAAAAGCATACTCGGAGAAATGTTATAAAACAGGAACTTATATTAGTAAATATGATGTGGGTTTTGTTTGTCAAACCTATTTCCCCATTTGGAGTGAAGCTCAAGCACAAGGCGCTCTTCTTGAGGGGTCATCTTGCCTCTTTTGAGGCCAGGGTGCAAGTAATTAACCCACCTTAACCTGCAACTCTTACCGGTTCTGTTCAAACCTACAAACACAAAATGGTACAAACACACCACAAAAGTGCATATATTTGGTTAAATGGGTAGCTCCTCGCAAAAGCTTTCCATCTCCAAACAACCATACCTATTATTTGTCTCCCGCCACCTTCAAACCTGAAACTTTGGCTAAGAAATCCCATCGTCGGTCTCCAAACAAGCCCACAAAGCACACCAGTTGGAAGTCCTCTTGTTCAGTCCATGGGCCCTTTCTGATTTCCTGTTGATCTTGCACCATTTTCATGAAAACAAACCTTCGATCTCTCTCTCTCTCTCTTGTGACTTTCAGACTGCTGGCTGCTGCTGGCTGCTGCTTTCTTCTTTCTTTCTTGTACATGGAAAAACTTTGGTGTCCAGTACTAGTTTATATATACAACTCAGATTTCCATTTACATGATTATAGGTCATTATAGTATTCCTGGTGTTCAATCTTCACCGTACATGTGTTGCACGCATGCTCGTTTCGTGATAAGGCACTTTATGGATGTGATGTAAGCCACTATAGATTCCAATAATCGAAGTAAGAGATTGATCTGTGAGTCTAACTTTCACAAATTCATGATCATATCAGACACACTACAAAATGATCGTATATCGGTCTAGCTGAGTAGCTACTACGTAAAAGCATTTGATCATCGAAATCAAGAGTAAAAACTAATAGAAATTCCTTCGGCTCCAAATCTATCGTTGGCTTATTATCTAACAATTCATGCGTTTAGGGTTAGTAGTTAACTCGCTTAGCAGAATCAAATCTTTATGTCGGAGGTTGTGAGAATCCGACTTAAGCTCCTGAGGTTAATACTTTCTACTTAATTAGTTAATTTAGTACTATTTTGCTTCTAAAACATATTAGGTTAATAAGGTTATAGGGTTTTGTTGAAGATGTGGGGTGTTTTAACTAACTTTGTTCTGTATAGGCCTCTATGAAGGTTTTCAGTTGCTAATTGAATGTTTCTAATTAACCTTGTTAGCTTCCTCGTCAATAAAATCTATCGCCTATTTCCCTAAACAATCATCTAATTGATTCAACTTTAGAGGATTAATAAAGCAATAAATTAAGTAATTTGCTGCTAAATAAATCAAGCAAAATTAATTTTGTTGGATAAAAAGTTTGAGCTTGATCATAAATCAAAATAAAAGTTAATATTATTTTAATTTTTGTAATATTCTCTTGCGTTGTGGGTTCATTTTCCGACCTTTAAAGCTTTCTTTTATGATTAGTGCATGCTAAAATTTTTATTTTAAGGTTAACACCCCTCTAATAAATTCATTTTCAGATGATATATAACAAATCAATTAATTAACAAAAAAAGGTTTGATGGCATGGGTACGTACACCACACGCAAATTATATGCCTGTTGCAATATTCTGAAACTAGAAATCTCTTCTGTCCATTAAAAAAAAGAAAAGAGTAGTAGCTTTAATTGGCTTGGTTTGGTTGGAAACTAGAAATCTCTTCTGTCCATTAAAAAAAAGAAAAGAGTAGTAGCTTTGGCTTGGTTTGGTTGGATAACAAGGAATAAGTTGAAGGAAATCACTAGAACTTCTGCTTCATCCAATGTGATGGGGAAATGATATTAGTGCCCCTTGACTTCAGGAGAGGCCACAAGAGGCAGAACCCAATTTGGCAATGGAAAAAGATGAAAGCATATGAGGGCAAAGCTTGAAAAAGCAGAAGGGAATAGGAAGGAACTGTACTTTAATGTATGCCCTATAATATATTGATATCCCATTTCTTTTTCATCAAAATGGGAACCTGGAATGAGATCTTATTCTGGGAAACTTAATGTTAAATGCTCAATCTGTAGATTCATTTTCCTTGCTGCTTATGAGGACACCCCAATACTGCAAGGTTTATTTGTGAGCTTTATGTTACAAGTGGATCCAGTTTTTTCTTTTGGTGTATATAACAAGTGGAGTTGATAGAATATCATAAAGACATTGAATCTTAGTAGCAGCAGCCTCTAATTAATGACCTTTCCACTTAGCGGCACATCTTTGTACTTTAAGAATAAGGTGATCTTTTTTAGTCCTTTTATAATCTTATTACAAAAGAAAAAAGAAAAAAAAGTGGTTAAATGAGTCGGTCGACTTCAAATATTGACTAAATACAAAGTACGTAGAAGTAGCATGTAATTTAAAATTAATTAATAATAGTTGAAAACTCGAATATATTATGCTGGATGTGAAATCTTGTTCTTCAAATTTAGACACAGTGATTAACTTTGTATCATATTCTCACATAACTAAGATTTTCAATTGTATTGTATCATTCCAAACATAATAAGACCCAATCTTTTCCAATGAATACCGTTTTTTTTTTTTTAACCAAACAATTCTCATTCAACTCAAGCCAGAATGGCACGGATACATACCTTCCCTTGCCATCTATGGGCAAGTCTAGGACGTGGCATGCTAGCACCACCCATTAGACAATCAGTGCTCACATATTCAAAAGCGAACCTATACACTATGAAAAGAATACATAGTAAAGAGGCTACATTTAGATCTAAGATAACCATAGGTGCCTTTAGTTGAATTAATGATCCTCCAGGATCCCAAATACGAAACCCTGAAGAAACAGAGTGTATCCGTGTGGTCCACAAAAGAGCCCAATTCCAGCAGGTACACACAACAGGTTTGAGCGCCCCAAGCCCATTTGAATTTAGCCCCCAAACTAATTTGGGCCGCCGAATCCTTTTGGGCTCCCAAGATGATCTGGGCACCCAACTTGCTACACCCTTGCCAAACGCAGCAGACGCCGCCATCTTCTCACCTCCGGTCACCTTGCCGGCATGCTTTGCATTCACCAAGGCCTGGCTTTCTTCCATCAATGCATCTGCAAAACGACGCACGACGACTATCTCCGCCACTCCCAAAGATTGGATCGCAAAGATTCGCGCCACCATCAATAGGATCCTGGTCCCGGCCCCCACATCTGCAATCGGAAGTGCAGCGAGCCATGTTGCTCTGTTTTGGTCACCATAAGCAAGCCTCTGCCATGGGTAAATAAGAAGACCTTCAAACCCAGACCATCGAGTTTTCGAGTCATCAGGAGGTTTGAGTCGCCCTCTCTTCGGTCGGATCCCTATCCCAGAATTCCAAGCCCCCCTATTTTCGATCTCGCCTAGATCGATTCGGTGAGATGAGATACCGGGTAAAGCCACCAGTAGTTGACTTTTATGGGTTGTCGTCGAGAGGCATCGATGTTGGAAGGCTGTGGGCCAACAGCCTGATGTGGAGAGAGAACCTCCACTTAGAGAGGAGACCGGCGCCGATCTCCACAATTGGAGCACCACACAGAGGCGGCTAGGTTTCGGGAGCCACATGCTCATAATTGTTTATCTCTTGATAGATTGTTTCCAATGAATACCGTTGGTCCCGTTCAACAGTATTTTAATACATCAAATTTTTGCATTTAAAAAAATATAATAATAAAACTATTAATGAAAAGAATGGTAAAAACTTCTTTTGGAGTTAGCTGCAAGCAAGGTTCGAAAAATCGCTAGGCGCTAGTCGAGCGGTGACCAAGGGACTAGCGCCCAGCTGCCTAGGCGGTTTTGTATTTTTTAATTTTTATAGCTTTTGTTTATATAATTAAAAATAAGGGAAATGAAAGAAAAGGTCACTTTAGAGAATGAAATGATAAAAAGATCACCTAGTTTCCCATTTGATAAAAATGTCCATTGTGAATTGTTAGTAATATTAATTTAGTCCGATGAATAATAAGTTGATGTTAAAAAAGGTCAGTTTTCAATTTTTTTGATTCCGATTCTACCCTTAAAGCCTAATACATGTTTCTGATTCCCATTATAGTAGAGCCCGATCGCCCAGAAATTTGAAACTCTAAACGCAACAAGATGACCATGGAGCGGAAGAGGACTATCACTATGAACTGGGATGACCTCCACAACGAAGAAGACGATGACCGCTTCTTCGAGTCCGGGGAGAGAATCTCCTCCGCTGTGCCTTTCGACCTGGAAGCCTCATCCTCCGACGATGAGAATTTCGACGACAGTCATTTGTCCTTTGCCTTCTTCCGCGCCCGAGCCCGATCGGGAACCGGGGGCGTCGAATTCGTCGTTGCCGGCAATGCCTATACGGTCGAGATCAAAAGAAGAGATCGAAGCTTTCTCAGCCGATAAAACGAAGGAACGAAGAGTTAATCGGCACAATCTCGAAACAACGGCTGACGAGAACGTCGTCGTCTATCGCTACGCCTAGCTCTATAATGTGTTCGTCCTCAACGTCTCGTCACTCCTTGTTCAGGTTTTGCTCTGAAATTCACTTTAAGCATTTTTTCGATTGAATTTTTTTTTTTGCTCGATCGTATCAATTTAAGTGTTTGGATACAGAAATAGAAGCAATCTGATGAAGAATATGGCCGAGGTTGCATGAATTTCAGGCCGAATTAGCTTCCTCCAATGAGCTCCGGCAAAAACTCCAAAGAGAGGTTCGTTGAAATAGGCATAAATTTTTGTGCAGATAAGGTGTTTGATGAGATGCTTGTGAGAAATAGTATTGAATGTGATTGTAGATTGAATCTGTGAGTTTCGAAAGGAACAAGAAAATGTATCTCAATAGTGACCGGAAGGTGTTTGTGTTTATGCCTGACTGAAATTTTTTGTGTAGGATTCACAAGGAGGAAATGGAGAAATGGCAGGAGGAGATCAGAGAGTTGCGCGCGATTGATGCTTCGAATGAGGAGGCTAGTGCTGTGCTGCATAATGCTACATTTTTGCTTCAGAATCCTCATGTTGATTCTTGAAGGTAACACTTATATTTGCTAGTCATGTGTTCATTTTACTGCATATGTAACATACTTCTACAAATTGAGACTCCCGAAGTTGATTATGTTATGTATGGCTGGTGCAATAGGTCCATGGATATAGTTTAGCTTGGGTCTGATAGCTGGTTATGTATGGCTCCCAACGTTGATTATGTTTTATGTGCTTTGATATATAGATTTGGTACTGTAGCTTACTGATATGTGATCTTCCGATTAACTTGTGATTATCTCCTCACTAGTAGCTTACATGAATTCGTAGAGGTTTGATTTCGAAGGCACCATTTTTTTTTTCAGTTGATCTTTTTGATGGGGTCTGAATTTGCTATGCAATTTTATTTTTGGTAGGAACGATGTCGTCAGTGGACATGGCATAGGAAAAGTATTATTAACACTCTTAGTTCGGCAACGCTATCTCTACCATCTTCTCTAATAGATTTTCGGTTGGCCTTTTTTTCAAATTTGTTTCTTCAATTTGTGGTTGTGTTTATGTTGAGTTACTGATGAGGGTGTGGACAACTGTAAGATGATTTTCGGTTGGCCTTTTTTTCAAATTTGTTTCTTCAATTTGTGGTTGTGTTTATGTTGAGTTACTGATGAGGGTGTGGACAACTGTAAGATGTGAGCAATGTTCATCAGGTTCCTGATCACCAGGTTGGTTAATGGTTATGCAACTCTTGGCATGAAACTTGTGTTTGTTGTGGATTTCTATTTAATTTGTTGGGTTGGGCTGTGCATTTTATTGATTGTTAAGCAACATTTGGCTCTTAACATGTGTATGGTTTGTGTTTCTTTATGTGAATTATAAATCAAAATGATCAGTTTCCTTTCCTCATTGCATCTACATACCAAACTCATTGGGTTATCACTTCCTTAACGTATCTGAAATCCAGATTCTGGTTTCAGAATCGCTAACAGCTTATATTTTTGTAATGCCCACCATGTGTATGAGATATGTCCTCTAGGTGAATGCGATGGCCTTTTGCTTTGCAACTCTGGTATGGAATTACATGTAGACTAGTCAGTGTGGCGAAACGAATTAGATAATAAATGCAGGTAGCTAGTTCAAACAAGTCAATCTAATATCTTGCAATTTGGATGTGCAGGTGATAATGGATTCATATGCCAACGATGCAGACGTCTTAAGAACAAATAAAAGATACAAGAGATGGAAAGTAAAATAAAATCATTGCAGGAAAAGTCTCATATAGCTGCAGAGTTTGTAGGCTTTTATATCAATATCCTTCTTTCTTTGTCTTAAGCATTACTGATGTTATTTTAGCAATTGGAGGTTTTGATTATTGACAATATTTTCCATGGTTGTCATCACTAGGATAGACAGTGGTTGCTTGATATAATAGCTTTTGTACTAAGGAAAGAGAATTAATTACATATTTTGATATTGAACAACTTGATCTTTGACAACTTTAGCTTACTAGGAAGTAATAGCTCTGTATAAGGCAATCGAGACACTCCAAAGGCAACTATTTAATCCTTGCTGCATCTATTTGATCCCAACTTGGGAGGGGATTATAGAGGTAGTTCATTGAGTAGCGGTTTTCTTGTAATAATGAAAGTAGTTGGGTAATTACAAAGCTTTTCTTTGTTTTTGGGTTATCTAGGTGTCCTTATCATGTTGCTTTGTTGATTGAATGTTTATTTCTACTATAGCTTATGCTTAGTGAGTCATGTTTGCAGTGCTCTGTAAAGAATGTGGAGTTTAGTTGCCCTTGGCATTATGATCTTCAAATGCAAGGCTCTCTTTCTCTATATATTCTTTTTCTCGGTGTGTTTTTGGCTCCTACTCCAGCATATGCAGAGATTGTCTTGAATTTGCCATATAAGCTCTTCGGGAAATGCACGAGGAGTCCGCTTAATATCACACCTGTGAACGCATTTGGATTTGTACAAAGCCATAGCAAAAATTAGTTTCGGGAAATGTATAGCTCTCTTGTCTAGTTATAGGCTAAAATTAGTATATTTTTTTTTTCATCTCATCATTGTATATATTTGTATCAGGAGTGGTATATCAAATTTGTCCATCATTATATAATCCAGACTAGTTTATACTTGAATAAATTGATAGCAACTTGCATTCATTTACTTCACTACCGTAAATTGAGAAACCTTCTATAAAGATCAATTACACTGTTAAACAATGACATAGATATAACAGTGACTTTGCCAGGACTTGGCAAAGTCAACGTGTGATTGATCATGTCACTTACAATGTATGTAACTGACTGTGACTTGAGGTTAACAGTAGCTTGACCAGCTACATGGCCAGTGACATGGCCAGGAATTGACAGCGACATGGTCAGTGATTTTGTCGGTGACTTGAGGTTAACAGTCGTTTGGCCAGTTACATAGCCTATGACATGGCCAGTAACTTGGTCAGGAATTGACAGTGACATGAAAATAACAGAGACATAAGGTTAACAGTTACCTGGTCAGTGACTTAGTCAGTGACATGCCAGTAACTTGGTTAGTGACATGACCAGTGACATGTTCACAACAGAGACATGAGGTTAACAGTTACCTAGTCAGTAACATGGAAATAACAGAGACATGAGGTTAACAGTTACCTGGTCAGTGACTTAGTCAGTAACATGCCAGTAACTTGCCTAGTGACATGGTCAGTGACTTGAGGTTAACAGTAACTTAACCAATGACATAGTCAGTGACATGTATCCAATAACGTTGCTAGGAATTGACAGCGACATAGTCAGTGACTATGTCGGTTACTTGAGATTAACAATAACTTTGCCTGTGACATGACCAATAACTTGGCCAGTGACTATGTCAATGAGTTGAGGTTAACAATAACTTGGCCAGGGACATACCTTGTGACATGACAAGTTACATGGTCAGTGACATGATTAGTTACATGGTCAGTTACATGATCAGTTACATGATCAGCTACATTGTCAGTGACTTTGCCAGGGATTGACAGCGACATAGTAAGTGACATGCAACTTGGCCAGTAACATGGTTAGTGACTTCAATGGACAGTGACATGGCCAGTGACTTGAGATTAACAATGACATGGTCAGTGACCTCATTAACTAGGGACATGGCTCGACCAATGACTTCACTGGACAGTGACTTCAGGTTAACAATGATTTGGCCAATGATTAATAGTGAAATGTTCATGACCGTGACATGGCCAGTGACTTCAGGTTAACAGTGACTTAGCCAATAACCTCATGACTGTAACATGGCTAGTGACTTGAGGTTAATAGTGACATGGCCAGTATCTTTGCTAGTAACATAATCAGTGACTTGAAGTTAATAGTGATTTGACCAGTGATCTCACTAATTAGGGACCTAGGCTAGCCAATGACTTAACTGTCCAGTGACTTAATCAATGATGTGTATAACAGTTAATAAAAAAAATAGTCTATAAACAGTATTTGTAATTTCACATTACATTGACTGAAAAATTCCAAGTGATGTACATGCAACTTTCTCATCTCAACATGACATTCTTTCTTGTTACACAAAGCCATGAGGACAATTAAATACTCCATCGTCTGAAAATTGGAACTAACAAGCATACCAGTTGCCTTCTTCACATTCCCAATGTGCATAATCCTACCGGCTCTCGGGGAATTTAGTCTCATAGGTCTGAGGCAACTGCATGAATAAGTAATTTTTATCAGAGACAATATGGAGCAATATCAACAGTCTACCAACAGTCGTGATGACATGTAAGCCCAACCAAAACAATTAAAAATACAACAATTAGAAAAGACAAGATCCACTGCCACTGCGATCCAGTTTGTGCATAAGAATTGCTCGCGACCAGGCATTCAATGACTGTAATATTATTAGCAGATTAAGTCAGTTTCATTGCAGATCAACCAAAAAAATATAATGCAGTGCAGAAACTTAGTTCACTGTTTTAGTACAGCCATATCTTTATACTACAAACCAGTACCCTTTGGATTTGCAATGCTGATGTCTGCACTGCCTGAAGATATCATGCACTTCCTACTAGTTAAAGTAACGGGGTCAACCAAAAAAGTTATTCAGGGAGGGCTAAGTGGTGGGATTATGAAACTAGTAAAACCATCTCCTTTCACTCCAAACCAATGTCTTTTAACAGATAATGTACTCCTTACTAGTTAAACCAAAGAGGAAGGGGATGAGTGACAAGCCCAGTAAATAGGTTACAAGAATGCATGCCTACTCAGACCTCTATGTGGTAATCTTTATGAACAACTCTTACAATTGGGCCCTCAAATTTCAATCATCAAAGGTAAGATGTCCCCAGAATGAACTATTGGGTCAATATAAATCACAGGCACCCTGCATAACTCGAGGAACTTCTGATACTGCTTAGGTATAGGAACAGCATTATTTATCCTTAATATGAATTCAGCAAATTCTTTATCTTTTCAATTTCTCTCTCTGAAGAAAAGTGAATGCACAGCACAAATGCATACACCAAAAACCAAAAAGAAATTTGGAAAACTAAAACCAGAAAAAAAACTCAATCCAACGAATGACGAAGAACAATAAGTTTGGAATGGAGAACCAATAATACAGGATATTTAATTCAGTATAAACATGTGGTAAAGGTTTTCAATTTAATAAAGAAGCAGGAGATTGCTATATTCTCTATCACAACTTTCATTACTTACATGCAAACAACATCATAACTGACCAATCTTTATATATCAATATATCATGATTAAAAGTTAACACCAATCTAAACTAAAATTTTCACCTTTTATATTTGGATGATAAACTCTAATCATTTATAAAAAGGAAATTTATCTTCTTCAGTAGATTAAAAAAAGATGACGACCCACATAAAAGTACTAAGCAGATTGAACCAATGAAGTAACATAATATTGTTTCCTTATCAAAAATGAAGCAGAGGTACCATTAGCAACAAACATAATGACATCTTAAAAGCAATATAGCAGCAGCGTTTACTATTATGAAACAGAAAATCAATTTCTAACCCCATATACTCCTTGAGCCAGTAACCAAGATTAACAGTACTGGTAGTCCATAAGATAAAGTCAAAGCAAATTGAAGATTTGTTTGCATATAATCAATACTACTACTTTAATCTATTATGGGAAACAGAATCTCCAAATTCTCAGGCAATAAAGCAAGTAATCTACCAAACAGAAGCACATAGATACATTCTAGCATGTGAAAATTGATTAATAATATTGAAAAACTGAAAAACCAGAACTCACAGTGACGAGGGAGATGGATGACAGCAGCGACGAGGATGCTGAAGCTGCTGCTGGTGCGCGAGGTCGCCGTGTACAAAACCCCACCGCAGTCGACATCCGGCAGGTACAATTGCGGCGAGTGGCTCAAGTCCGACAAGATCTGGATGAGTCAGCTCCGGGTAGTGTCTTGCAAGGACCAGCGCGAGATCCGACCAGAGGATCCAAACTCCAACGACCTCCGTCGAGACCGTGCTCGACTCGTCGCGCTTCTTCGTCCTTAAGATCGAGGACGGCACCGGTAAGCACGCCTTCATCGGCCTCCAGTTCGTTGAGCGCAACTAGTCGTTCTATTTCAACGTCACGCTCTCAGATCATGACGAGTACATCAAGAGATGAAGTGGAGTCGCATGACGCCGGATCGACCTGAACAATCTGGAGTGATCCGATTACCGGCGAGTCAGCACCGCTTCAAGAACTCGTACACCGATCCTCGCCATTCACACTCTTTCGAGGTATGTGTCCGTGTGAAGAAGAAGAAGAAGAAGATAGAGAGAGAGAGAGAGGTTTAGACGGGCTTGAGGGGGAGAGAGAGTTGTCGATGGCAGTTTTGTAATTAAATGTAACTCTAGTGGTAGGTTGTGAAGAGGTGACCTTAATTATCACGGAGACATTTGTATATCCTGAATTATAATAAAGCACTTTAAAATGACCTTTTTTATAATTGGCCCTTAAAAATATATAGGATTAAATTATGTTTAGTCACTGTACTATGACCCTTTTTTTGTTTAAGTCCCTAACATTCTGAATTAATCTAAAAAGTCCCTAACGTTAAAATTTTCGTCTGATTCGTCCCTCCCGCGTCAAATTAGGAGTTGGTCTTAGGTGAAATGTCCAATATACCCCTATGTTATTTCTTTTTCCTTTTTAATTTTTTTTTTTTCTTTTTCCTTTTAAATTTCTTTTTTTTCCTTTTTAATTTCTTTTTTTTCCTTGTTTTCTTTTTTCTTTTTAATTTATTTTTTGCTTTTTCTTATTTTTTTCTTGTTCCTTTTTAATTTTTTTTTCCTTTTTTTTCTTTTTTTCCTTTTTAATTTTTTTTTTTGCTTTTTCTTCTTTTTTTCTTGTTCTTTTTTAATTTCTTTTTTTTTTCTTTTTTTCTTTTCGTTTTGCCTACTTTCTCCTTCCTCAACCCACCAATCCCATTCCGATCAAACTCCACAACCCATTTGTTTCTCTCCCCAAATTGAAACCAAACCCAGCAAAGACCTAGCTTGGCGGTGCAGAGATGGACATCGAGCAAAAGCCAGAGGCTAGGGGCTGATCGATCACTCCTTCACCTTCTCTGAAGCCATCTCCCTCTGTTGGGATCCACCCTCGCCTCCATCGTCACCGACGCAATCTCCCAAACACAAGCAGATCCCAATCAGCTCGAAAATTATCCGCTAAACCACTCCCCTCTTATTTTCACAGCCTACTTCTCTCTCTCCCACTCAAATCTCACTTTCTCTCTCCACATCAAGCCTCAATTTGGAAATTTTTCACTGAAAACTACCATTTTTTCAGACCTGAGGTTTTTGGGTCTTGCTCAAAATGGTGATTTGGATTTTGGGTCTGGTTGAAATGATGGTTTTTGATGGTCAAGTTGACCAAAACCAGAAGTGAAGAAGAAGAATAGTGATGGAAAAGCAAAATGGCCGCCGGCATGGAGAACAATAATTGGGGTTTCGGGTCGATCTGGATTGGTTCGCCGACGTGGCGCTACCGATGCAGTAGGAACGATGGTCATTAAAAAGGAAAAAGGAAAAAAAAATTAAAAAGGAAAAATGAAAAATAAAAAAGGAAAAAAGAAATTAAAAAGGAAAAAGAAAAAAGAAAAAAAGGAAAAAAAAGATATTAAAAAGGAAAAAAAGAAATTAAAAAATAATAATAATAATAAATAACAAAAGGGTATATTGGACATTTCACCTAATGCCAACTCTTAATTTGACGCGGGAGGGACCTATTGGAGGGAAATTGTGAGGTCAGGGAGTTTTTAGATTAAATTATAATGTCAGGAACTAAAACGATGAGAGGGACAAAGTACAGGGACTAAACATAATTTAATCCTTAAAAATATATAAGACTTAAAGAGTAATAAAATTGCATCTAGAATATTCAAATTTCAAAAGAATCCTCAAGAATTAAAATAGGGAAAGAATGTTAAGCAATAAGCATACAAATATACAAAAAATAAAATAATAATAATAATAATAATAAACGCCTAATCCGCCTAGGCCGCCTGGGAGCCTTTGTAGAGCCTAGCCGCCTAATCCGCCTGGGCTCCCGCCTAAAATCTAGACGCTCAGAGTCACTGATTCTTCATTAGTCATTAGTCGAGGCGGAGAGGCACCGCCCAGCGCCTAGGTGCCTCCTAAGTGACCGAGTTTTAGAACATTGGCTGCAAGTAGTGAGGAGTAGGGGTGAGAAAAAAGCCTGAAAACCCATAAACCGGCCTGGACCGACTGTTTCAGTCTGAATCAATCTAGATTTTTTAAAAAAAAAAAATTGACAAACTGGGCCGGTCCGAGTTTGAACTGCATCAAACCGGGTTCAGTCCTTATTAATGTGTGATTCTGCTAGGAGAGCTTAGACTGACAGATGATCTACTCTAAAGAATGCTTCCGCTCAGATCTGCAGGGAAAAGAAAGAGTCGTTAAAGAGGAAGTCTGGAGTGATCCAAACTTCACTCCTTTGACGCTCAAGTTAGAGAGTAATAAAGCGGAAGCTATCTCTAGAACTGGGAAGAATGGGAAATGATCATTACCTCGAGCATGGAGGCAAGGTCCCCTTTATATAGGTGGTGGAGGATGTTGGGACCCATGCTAGTTGTTTGTCCTCGGAGGACAGTGTTTGGCTCCAATTTTGTTGCAGCTGGTCGATCAACAGTCTCTTTTATGCGCGGACGTGCCAGCACCGTTCGGGTGCGGTCGTTGGGGGTGTCCCTTGACCTGACTTCTATCAAGCGATTGTAGACGAGGAGAGCACCAACCTCGTCGCGGGATTCTTTATGCCTCGTGGTGAGGACTTTTGTTGAGTTTCTTCTTGTTCACACAATCGATACTCGACGTCGTAGATCGAGCAGAGCAAAAATCACCGGGAAGTGGGGAGAACTTGCTAAAGCGTGACTTTAGCTTAGCTGGTTTGCGAGGGCGTTACCCTTGCTTGGCTGGTTCTGTAACCGTTGTGGTCGCGGCACTACCGTCGGCTCCCGAGGAGACTAGGACCGAAGCACGTTGACAGAGGGTTTGGTACTTGCTAAAGCGTGACTTTAGCTTGGCTGGGTTGCTAGGGTGTTACCCTTGCTTGGCTGGTTCTGTAACCGTTGTGGTCGCGGCACTACCGTCGGCTCCCGAGGAGACTAGGACCGAAGCACGTTGACAGAGGGTTTGGTGGCACTGAAAGTCGGCTTCTGAGAAGACTAGGACTAGGAGTGTGATCACCGATAAGAGAAAGAGAAGGAAAGGAGTTGCTCTTAGAGAGGTTTGCTCTAGAGAGAACTTAGATCATCTTAGAGATGTTTTGATGTATGAATGAGTGAGATGATACTTGTTGTAGCCTCTATATATAGGCTTCCAAGCAACACTATTTGGCCTTAAACAACTCATAATGGGTTAGGTTTTAGCACTAAACATTAATGGAATGTTAGGTTTGAATACTTAAACACTTAATGGAATTTGTTAGGTTTAAGTCATTTTCTGCTCCCTTATCCTTCAATTTTTATCTCCACTAAGAACTCAGATTCAACCTTCGATTTCTTCATATGAAATGATCCACCATGAATGTAGATTGTTGTGGTAAAAGTTCAGAATTTATTTCCATGTGGTTGGGCCGGAAATGCTGCTGGACCTCTTACAGGTCCAGTTTTCCAGTTTTGCTTCTGCAGAAAATTGGATTGATTTTGTGAAGGCCTTCCACTCAAAACTAGCTCTGGCACTCTTCATAAGAAATGATTCTTGGGCTGTCTAGAATGGATCTACAGAATTTCAGCTCATTTCGAGTTCATTTGGTCAGTCTGCCAACCCTCCTTCCTTGTTTAGCTCGGTTTCTCCTAACCGAAGTAGGAAAATGTGCTATAGTTGACTTTTCATTTCCATGTTTGGTAGGCCTTATTTAGCCTCTTAATAATATATTTTTGAACTTATCGAAAATATATATGTGAGCCACTGATATTGGCTTAATTTCTCCAAGACACGCTTTGTCAAACCAAAATGCTCATTTTGGGTCCAAACAGACAGCATCCGCCCATGTGTATGAACGTGTGCACTCCTCTTGTTGGACTGTTATTGCATGAGCACAGCTGTGCGCTCAACCAGTGGACCCGCTAACAGTTCTGGTTCTTGATTTTTTTTTTTTTTTTTAAATTAAAAAACCCGATTGGCCCAGTCTTGGACTCACGGTCAACTTCTACACCCGATCCCTTCCTCCTTTCTCTTTTATTTTTCTTCTACCTTCTCTCTTCTTCTTGTTCTTGCGTTTGGGCTCCCTTCTCATTCTTTTTTTCCTTCCTTCTCTCTTCTTCTTCTTCTTCTCGCATCTGGGCTCTCTTCTTATTCTTTTTTTTCCCCTACTATTCTTACTTATTCTTCCCCATCAGATCAATGCCGCCTTTCCTCTCCTAAACTCAACTTTTTCTCTCTTCTCATGGTGTTGCCAATCGATCTCTCTCCACCGGTGAAAAAATCAGGCAAACCCCTGCCTCCTCCTCTGGACAAAAAGTGCCCTAAAGAGGTGATGGATATCAGCGTCAACGTGTTGGATCCAAAGGAGGTTTCATTCTATTCAAATTTGAAATGTTCCAATGACTATTTAGGCCTAAAAACCCGAAAACCGACCCGCAAAATTTCGGTCTGGTTTTAATTTGGTCCTGGCCTATGGATAACATGATTTGAACCCGGCCAAAAAATTTTGTGCTCAGTCTCGAGCTCAGCAGATGCACATATGAGCCTGGCCTGTGCCCAATCCTAGTGAGGAGAGAGAACTAGCCGGGTTATTAGGAGTATACTAGATCACAGGGTCAATCCCTCTTTAATGAAACAAATAATAGTAAAACCCCAAAATGATACATGTATTATCACAAATTGGTTAAATGGTATCTCAAAATGATTCTCTAAAATTGGTACTTATACTATTTGTCTGTATGCCAAATTTATATGTTTGTCCATATTATCTCTTAAAAGTGAATACGTGATGTGCACGTGCCTCCTTTTCAAGAACAAATTTGAGAAAAAAGAATTTTGTAGATATCGTATCATTTTGGTTGATTCATGAAATTGTAGGTATGATTTTGGAGATTAATCCTATTAAAAGAATATTCATATAAGCTCCATATGTTAATTAATTAAGTTTAACGAAAATATCAATGGCAGTACCATCGGACAACTGAAAATACTATAGGTATCAATTTGAAAAAGAGAAAAATGCACCATCAGTCCATCAACTCTTGTACATCGGCCAGTTTGATACCCAGACTTATAATGGTATCAATGTGATACCTAGACTCAAAATTTGCTATCAATGACATACATCCGTTAATGTTCCGTCAATCGTCCGTCAAATATGATGACGTGGCATATACGTAGGGCAAAAGATAGGGGCAAAAACGTCTTTTTAACTTGTTAATAAAATAAATTGAATTACACTAAAAAAAAATTATTTGTTGGTCACATCATGATAATTTTTTTTTTTCTTTCTTTTTTTTTCCCTTTCTTTTGCTCTTGCTTAATCTGAACGAGTCCTTTTTTTTGGTTTCAAACCCATTCAATTAAGTAAACTCCAAAAGAAGCCATGAATGGATATCCATTAGTACAAATCCAAGCCCAGATGACGTCTTCTGTTAAGATCATCCACATCCTCATTCAATCCTACTCTCAGTCAATCCACACCGCCGCATCTCTGCCCTACTCTCAGTCAATCCTCCATTCCACACCTTTACTCCACCTCCCATCTCTACCTATCAACCCAGCAAAGCCCTCGTCTCCAAATCCCCACTCCTTGTTTCCAGCCCCAATTGGTCCGCCCAGACCCGCCATTTCTAGATGGCTTCCCCCCCCCCCCCCCCCCTCCTTTGCCGCATCGCGTCATCGAAGACTCCTCTCTATCCGCTCAACGAAACCTTGTACTAATCTGGGTTTTGCATGTTCTTCCTTTCATGGCTACGGCTCCTTACAGATCTACTACTCCCTTGATGAATTAAACCCAGATGTAAATTCATTTGGGTTATAGCTGTGAAGAAGATGATAGATGATGGTGTGGATTGTGGAGAGAGAAAGGCAGAGCGGATGAGGATAGATGATTTGGGTTATTGCTTCGATTCTCTGTTTTTTTTTTCCTTTTTGTCTGGATTTTTTTTTTTTTAAAGTCAAATCCATCCTCATTTCCTCATTCAAATCCAACAACCACAACTAAATCCCACAGCAAGTAAGCTAAGCTATTCAAACAGATGGGAAGATACATCCTTTGACATCAATATTCACCAATCGAACAAACTCAGTAGCAGACACAAAAATCTCAAAATCAAAACTAAAAAAAGGAACAAATCGGGATTGGAAATCTCAATTACCAGCCCTACAAGAGGTAGGAGGATCTTTCTGGAGATCCTTGAGCTCCTTCAAGATTCGCTTGGAGCCTTGGACGCCATCACCTTCACAAAAGAGAAACACAGACGACAAACCCAGGAACCAAGGAAGAAGAACAGGAGAGAGAAAATTATTAAAAAAAATCATTTAATTAAATAATTAAGTTGTTGGTAGAAATTGAGGGTTATTTTGGTCATTTGCCATCTCTGTTTTCTCCACGTGTTTGCTACGTCAGCTATTTAACGGAACCGTTACGGAACATTAACGGATGTATGTCATTGATAGCAAATTTTGAGTCTAGGTATCACATTGATACCATTATGAGTCTGGGTATCAAACTAGCCGGTGCACAAGAGTTGAGGGACTGTTGGTGCATTTTTCTCTTTGAAAAATAATTCTTCTGGTGTGATTTTGACTGATTAGTAAAAGATAGGTTTCATTTCGAAAATTAACCCATAAAAATAATTAGCACCAAATCTTTGTTACAGAATTTAAACCTATGATCTACCACTTCTCACCCTTTAATATAATTTCTAATACACTTTTCTTACCCTATTGATTACGCTTTAATTTGTTCTTGGAAACCCTAATATCACTAGGAACACGAACTTTATGGGTTTGCTATTGATTACCTAGGTTAATTTTCTTCTGTTGTTTCTTATCCATGCTCTTGTGCCTTGTCCATATGCCAGATGAGGAAACTTCATAGCTAGGGGCTATGAATCGAAGAACGTTGAAAGCTAAGTTAGTTATGTACAGAACCTCAGATCCTTCTCTTTAGCACACAGGACAAGATATGAACACCAAATCTCAGCCTACTTGGGATTCAATATTATTGATTCGACAACAAGATAAGTGAAAGAGAATTGAGAATATAAATTACGAGAATAAGTATATTAATTAAGCGGATTAATATATACTTAAGTAGTGGAGTACGGCATCATCTGCCCTCGATTAGTATTAACAAACATAGATATTCGTGGTGGTGAATTGGTGATGTTAGCAAACAAAACAAGAGAAGAGAAATCCAATGCCTGTAGTGGAAGTGGAATAAGTAGCCAGAAAGATGAACCGAAACCAGGTGTTTGACGTGTACACCACACGTTTCTGGGTTGTGGACATCCCACTAGCTTAGCTACTTATTTCTCTTACCATATATAGTCAATACAATACAATGGGTTAAGTTAAACCAGTACATCGTCAACTAATATACAATATTATCTCTTTAATTTTACTGTTTAGTAGCGTGATTAACATGACTCCCATAATCATGGCAAGCGCCAAGCGGTTCAATTGATGCATTGAGTTCTCCTATGGAAACGTTCAAGATGTGAAACTCCCACATCCTACATTCAAATGTTGGGTTGGTTTAGAATTAAACCTGTAAATTGACTGAATTTGGATCCGATTGACCTAAATATGAATCCGTTTAATAATAAAAATTTCAACTCGATAACATTGTGGATTGTTGATAGCTCAATCTAAATCCATATCCGGTGGATTGACAGATACCAGATTTGCTAATTCGATCTTTTATAATAACAAATATTTTTAAATTTTGAATAATAATATTAATTTTTTATCATGCTACTTCATAAAAAATTAATAAAATATTAAAACAAAATGAAAAGTATCGCCAAAAGTTGAATTACATAACCAAAGTATTCCTTAGAACGATAAACTAAGGTAACAAAAATACTAAATTTTCAAAGCAATACTTTATGAGTTTTTTCTATTGGGACCTCTAAATTTTTTCATTTGACATCTCTTCTTTTTGAATTACCAAATTACCTATTTATCCTAATTTAAAATTACTATTATGTATAACAAATCATAAGCAAAAATTATTATTATTATTATTTTTGAAAGGGGGCTGGTGCGGCTGCCTTCAAGCCTTGATTAATGAAATAGCAGAACTGGTTGTTATATATGAGGTTTTTATTTGAAAAAAAAATGTAATGTTAAGAAATGAAGTGAGTATTTTTCTATGTTTAATTCAAAACATATTTGTTTTATCTAAAATTTAAAGAGTTTGAATATTGAGTAATTAGCTAGATACAATCAATAATTAAATGGGTCGTGGATTAAATTAATACTAGTCTTTCTCCACACATGCTCTGCATGTGCAAGTTTATTTTTTTTTTTTTCTGAAAATAAAAAAGAAAACAGTTATTGTAGAGAATAGATAATAGGAGAGAAAAGTGGGTTGTGGGTTATATTTTTATTTATTTTTTTAATAAAAATATATTTTGTAAATGTCATAACTGTCCTTATGATTTAATTAATTCTCAAAGTTTATTAATTTTTTAGGGTCATTTCTGTCAAAATTTTAGATTTTGGCTAACAAACCCTCTTCTCTTAATAATAGTATAGATTAAACACGAATGTGAAATGATATGACAAAAAGATGACATGACATTACTCATTGACAAGCTAAAGCGAGGCAACCCCTAACTTGTTTTTTCCTTGAATGGCTACCAAATTTAGAATATATGATTCAATTATTTCTTTTGCTTAAGGGATGATACAAAAACATACATGACATTACTTATTGACAGGGCGAAGCAGACCCTAAAAGACCTTAGCGGTCATGCGAGGCAAATCTAGAATTTATGATTTATTTATTCTTGTGCCCGAGTGATAATACAAAAACATTATGAACACAGACACAAGATTTGAAAAAAAAAAATCAATTAAGTATATTAATTTGATATCTCTGCTTAAGAAAAGGATCAATCGAGAATCTATTTTTTTTTTTTTTTAAGAATATCATGTCAATATATTACTATTACTCAGGCTAGAAATGACCATTACATATCCTTCATCTACCATATATGGGTAGATAAAGAGTTTGTGGTATGCCACAACGATACATAGATTAAATCTGATCATTTGACCGTACTCATGCTCACTTATTCAAAGAAAACCTATAAAGTATGTTACCAATGACAAGTAAATAGGTAAAATTCAAATGAAAATAAAACTAAACTTTCTCCTTGCCTTTAACAGTAGGGCTTGGAGGTTTGCTAGGGCAGATGACACTTAGCACTTCTTCAGCAGAAACTTTCTTATTCTTGGAGGGGTTCTTGTTCTTCGACCCCAAAAGCCTTCCCTTCTTCTTCTTGATTGGCTGCATGTCTTCTTTTGGGATCATTCCTTCCTTAGGAATCAGGATTCCCCTTGGAGCCTCAATCTGTCCAAGAGACTTGGCAGAGAATTTGGTGTGGAATTCCAGCACCTTCAGCTTCTTTTGGAGCATGGATGGACTTATAGCCTGGTTACTTTCCCCAAAAAGTGTTTTCAGTTTTTTTGGGGACGTGAATGGTGAGGATGGACGCCCTCTCTTGACTGCAGCTTGGTCTATCTCGGTAGGAGGTAAATCAATTATGAACACAGACACAAGATTTAGAAAAGAAAAAAAAATCAATTAAGTATATTAAATTGATATCTCTGCTTAAGAAAAGGATCAATCGAGAATCTTTTTTTTTTTTTTTTTTGAAAAATATCATGTCTGTTTTAGGGAATCAAAAATTAAGAGGAAATTGCTGTGTATTCTCATTGATAATAGGGGCCTCTTTATATAGAGGATTACAATGCATAGAGTCTGAATCATACAAGGAAAGATAATATCTAGATTCTTCTTAATTAAACCCCTATTACCACTAGGTCAAGTAACCTAGAGTTTGGGCCAGACACATATTCTGGATTTACTTGAACACTCTCCCTTGTGTCGCCCAAACGTGGTGCTTCTCTCGTTGCCTCATTAAAAACCTTGCCGAGTAACAAAAATCCTGTGGGACAAAAATAACCTCAGTCGAAGGGGAAAAAGAGCACAACACACTCTTCACGTTTCGAGACCATACATGTAGACACCTCCCCCTGATGACTACGGTCATCGGAGTTCGGATAACTTTCGCAAACGATGCTACCAACATGTTTCTCGAAAGTGGAATTTAGGCAATGACTCAGTGAGCAAGTGTGCCATATTGTCCTAGGATCGAACCTAGTTCACTTTGATCTTGAGGAGAGTTTGTTGTTGCTGATTATACTTGGTGTGGTCGGTTTTGATGTAGCCTTGCTTCAAAACAAGCAGCATTATCTTATATACTCGTAAGCTCATCTGTGGTAGACTTCAAACCACAATTGTTCGAACATGCGTAACTATGGATCCAATCCATATACATTCACGAATCACTTCGTGAAGAGCAATAATCTCTGCATTGTTCGAAGATATAGCGACTATGGTCTGTTCTATAGACCTCCAAGATATCACGGTCTTTTACCCATGGTGAACACTTAACCAGTTTGGGAATAACCTTTGTATGGGTCAGAGAGATACCCAATATCAGCAAAACCTTTCAAAATACATGTCGTTTTGGGATGGGGATAGAGGACGCAGGCCAGTGTTGGCGGCATTCCTGGTGTGTGATGGGTCTGAATCCATATCTCTCTATAGGGATAAAGCATGCCCATATCAGTCGTACATCTAGTATCGAAAGATATCTTTTACACCAATCTAATGGCGTCGCGTTGGCGCAGAGCTATACCTTAGCTAACAAGTTCATGGCAAATGAGATGTCTGGTCTTGTGCATTGAGCTAAGTACAATAATGCGCCTATTGTACTAAGTAAGGCACTTCTGCCTCTAGCACATCTTTGTCATCATCTTTTTGACAAAGAGGATCCTTTTCATGATCAAGATTATGGACGATCATGGGGGTGCTTGAAGGCTTGACCTTGTCAAAATGCCTAAGCATCTATCGACACGATGCTCAAGTTCCAAACCGAGACATAATCGTGTTCTCCCAAAATCCTTCATCTCAAACTCAGATTTCAAATGTTCAGCGGTTTCCCTTAACTCTTTAAGGGCTAGGGCTTCCAATAAAGATCATGTCCAACATGAACCGCGATAGAATCCGAAACTTGTTATAGAAACGCGTGGGCATATCTCTTCCCAATCAAGTAGTCACTTTAGTGAGCGTTTCAATCTTATTGTAAATGCGCTCCGTGGTCTAGAGCCACTTGACTTGGGTAAATGAAGTTCACCACGAACCTTCATGTATATTCCGTATCTAGATCCCCATAGAGATACGTAGTGACCACATTTGTAAGTTGCATGTTCAGTTATTCGGAAACTACCAAACTGACAGGGTAGTGGAGTGCAATGACATCCATTACGAGAGAATATGTCTCATCGTAGTCGATAGGGCGTTTTGTGAGAAGCCTTGCGCCATAAGGCAAGATTGCCATCTCTTTTTCTCATCACGCTTTCTAACGAAGACCCATTAGTCAATAGGATTTATGTTAGGAGGTGTTGGCATTACTGGCTCAAAAACCTTCATCTTCGTTAGAGAATCCAACTTAACCTAGATCGCATCTTTCCATTTAGGCCAAATCTCTCTACGTTGGCATTCATTCATCAACGGAGCGTGGTTCGATATCATCGGACTCAACAAACTCATGCGCATGCGCAACTACATCATCATTATGATGGAGTTTCTATCCCATATCTCATGTACACTAGTGTAATTTTCATAGAGCTCTATATTCTCAGGAATAGGTTCTGACGTTGAGGCGTCCCCCACCGATAACCATAACCCAGAAGATACTCATGAGACGGATTCTGAGTCTTGATGATCAAAGGATTGGAATGTGCCAAAGTGTCCTTCGAACCCACGGGCCTCTCACGCATCCTAGCTGGGGCCATGGCCTGTAACGCCAGAGTGCCACTCTCATTGGCGTTGGCGCCATGCCTACCTCCGTGTAGGGTGGCACTACGTCCTCTCGTAGGGACGTCCATCCTTGCAGGCATGTTTGCAGCATATTTTTGTGATCTCGTCACTTTAACAAGGATCGACATGAGACATAGTGGGGACAGACTACGACAATTCCTGTTTCCTGTTGAACATTCGTGTTCTTATCTCCCCCTAACGACGGGAAGACTGTCTCATCAAAGTGACATCCGCAAATCTAGCGGAAAGGAGATCGCCTAGCAAGGGCATTAAGTGGCGGACGATTGTTGGAATCTCAAATCCAACGTAGTTGGCCATTCGTTTGTAAGGACCCATCATAGAGCGCTGTGGCGGCGCAATTGGCACATAAGTGGCACACTCAAAGTTGCGTAAGTACGATACTTGTACCCAGTCACTAGCTGTAACGCAGAGGTAGATTGAGTGGCGGTGGGTCGTAGACGAATTAGCATAGCTGCATGGGATATTGCATTACCCCAAGCGGATATAAGGAGATTGATGCGCATTACCAATGTCTGGACTACCATCGTAGTCGTTTCCGCGAGACCATTTAGGTGTGTCCATGAGAATATGATGTCCAATATCAATCCCATTGCAATATCCATCGAAAGTCTTCGATGTAAACTCTCTAGCATCGTCAAGTCCAATTGACGGAATAGGATGATCCGGGGAGTGAGCCCGTTGTCATATGATATTTGCTAGGAGTGAAGCATAAGTAGCATTACAAGTGGACAATTGCACAACACGTGACCAACATGTTTGCGTGTCAACCAACATCATGAGATATTTAAACGTCCGCAAGTTGGTTGAATCAGTCCACAGAATCCCCATGGATTCTATGTAAGAACATAATAAGTATTTTTATATCATTTGCATAGGACGGTCTCAGTCCTAATTTCCCTAAGGAACGGGTTTGTAAAACGAGCGAGAGGCTTTAAAAGCAACCAATAAGAATTTTGGTTAGGCCTGAGCGTCTGAAATGCTATTTGAAGCAAGTTGGTGATTGCAGCATCAACTGGGGCGCCATCACCATGATGGACGCCATCCATGGCGTCATGGATAGGGACTGCGTCAGCCCTAGGCTGGTGGTGGATGGAGGCGATGCCCTAGGCAGCTGCATCGGTCACACTTAGTCCAAAAATCAACTTTTGATTCATGCTTCGTTTCGCTCGAAAGAAATGATGTCCATGTGAAGTCTTTAGTAGACGGATCATCATATCATGACTAGGATGATCTATCCTGTCGTGACAAAGCCAATATGTGTCTAAATCCAAGAGATCTTCTCTCATAACTTTATTGGATTAATAGCTCGAATAGTGACATAGAGTCCACTAGAGAGACACATAAACTTCTCTAAGATGCGCTTTTGTTCGCAATCATTAGAGACATTGCAAAGGAACTCATTTCTGTTCTCTACATGCGTTTTTGCATGGAATCCGTTGGCTATAGGGTACGATTTTCCCTAAGAGCGTAGAGAGTTTCTGTGACAGTAATCAAGGTGCCATTTGGCAAATGGAACTTGGGCTATTCCATGTCCTTGAATTAATACCGATGGCCCAGCCATCATAGTCACAAAGTAATATGCTCATAATCAAAATTGAGTCATAATGAAAAGAACTCGAAATTTTATTCATAAGCCAACGGAGTTACATCATTGTCTCTTTGACCAAAGAAAATCTAATCCAAAATGCTAGCTAATGCAAAACAATGGTAGTCGTCTAACTTCTTTCGGTAATTCCAAAATAAATGTGACCAGGTGAGTAGAGAGATGTCGGTGAAGTAAGGCTCGCTTAAGTACCACTAATCTCATAACCTTCCTAGACATCACACTTATTTTGGGTGAGCCTACTTTGAAGAAAGACTTAAACCATTGGCATTTACTACAAAGTATATGGCAATTGCCTATTACATCTCTTGGAAAAATAAAGATTTAAACAGAATTGGCGATCTATTGATCCCAGCCAGATTTGTAGTCTTCAACCCTTCACTCTAGATCATCTTCTTGATCTTCTTGTTCCATATAGTGAGCTTCTCTTGCTTCACAATATGCTTTGTAGGCGGTGACGATTTCTTCACGAGCTCTACAAATGTGTGCCCAATTATCAGACACTCCACATCGAGAACATACATCTCTTTGCTCAAACTCCCTTGATTGAGGCGCTTTGAAAGCGTCATTTAGATGGCTCTTAGTGTTGGTGGCGCCACCAACATGGCCAGAGGCGTTGCCTCCCTCTCTCTTTCCACGTTGACCTCTTCGGTTCCATGTTCGCCTATATTGGCTGTTACCTTCCCAAGTAGAGCGATTATATGGACCAGAACGTCCAGAAGTATCCCTAAGGTTAGGGTTTCGCTCTTGGCGCCTTCTCTTAGAGGCGCGACTATAATTGGATTCAGGAATATGCTCTATTTCCACGGATCTCGAATTATAGTTCTTCATAAGGATGTTGTCATGCTTTTCAGCGACATTCATAGCTCCAATGAGCTCATGAAACCTTGTGATCCGTCCTGTAGCAACATCGATTCAATAGTTCTTAGCAACCATCAATGCAGAGACAGGGAAGGTAGAGAGAGTCTTCTCAATCAACATCGCATGTGTGATCTCTTTACCACAGAATTTCATTAAGGTTTTAATGCGAAGTGCTTCTGAGTTGTAGTCAAGAACTGACTTGAAATCACAGAAGCGGAGGCTATGCCATCTCACTTCTAGGTCAGGAAGCAGGGAGTCACGGACATTGCCAAATCTTTCTTCGAGTGAGACCCACAGCCTTCTGGGGTCTTCTTCATTCATACACTCGTACTGGAGCGAATCATCCATATGACGAGTCATTAGGATGATGGCTTTCGCCTTATTTGCCTCTAAGGCTGCTCTATTTGCTTCCAAAGCTTGAGCTTGCTCAACAATTAGCACATCCTGTCTAGGCTCGAGAATCATATCCAGGATTCCATCAGCCTTCAGATGCTGGCGGACATCACGAACCCACCTGTGATATCCAGAGCCAGTTGTTCCCAATGGAGCAAAGTCCAATTTGTTCAGGTTACTCACACTACACCAAAAACGTTAACACACAACACTTTTTGCACAACGAAAAAAAAAAATGTGTTGTGTGATGAAGAAAAGTGAATCACACAACATGTTTAGTAAACTTACGTTGTATAAGGTGGTTAAAATTCTGAAGTTTTTGTTTAGAAGGTCATTGCACAACGGTTACAAGAATAATCTGTTGTCTGAATCATAAAAAAAAATAGCGGCAGATTTCCCTCCCAGATCGACTCAAATTTGGCTCCAAATTGGTACTACATCGTACAACAGTATAGTTATATCTGTTGTATGAGAGTAGCATGCAAAACATGATACAACGGTTTTTTACTTTTTGTTGTGTGATGAAGTGGGAAATATTTGGATGTGCCTTTATTTGGCCCAAAATGGCACTCGAGCCGCCCAAAAACCTCTAAGTTTTGATTGAAATATAGCACCAGATTGATAATCACACAACCAAATGAGTTGTTTCCGTTGTGTAAATGACCATTGCCTAGCATGTTACTTTGGTCGATATTATAGCGGGAACTTTTCCCTCTTTGAAACCTTAGCTGAGGTTTAAGTTGTTCACAATCAGACAACAAAACTTCGTCTTTATGTTGTCTGATTCATAAAGCAAAAATTAAAAGCCCGCCTTTGACAACTTAATTAGCTAGCTAGGTTTATTGGATTTGTTGTCTCCCCGTCAAGACTTTATCAAAACAGCCGTTTCCTCTCCTCATCGAGCAGCTCTCAACCATTTTGCTAAGTTGCCAAACAAAATCACGCTCGGCGCGCGGTTTGTTCCTTCTCCTATTCAATTCAGAGTTTCAGTCTCAGCTTAGGGTTTTGATTCGACCTCCGATTTCGCTCTGCCTTTTCCGATAGAGAAACAGAGAGATCTGCTGGGCTCGGAGCTTAGCGCGATCGGCAATGGGAGTTCCAGCTTTCTACAGATGGCTAGCGGAGAAGTATCCACTCGTCGTCGTCGATGTGGTAGAAGAAGAACCGGTTGTAATCGGCGACGTTTTGATTCCGGTCCACACCAGTAAGCCAAATCCTAACGGAATTAAATGATATAGTGGGGAAGGAGGTCAAGATTTACGATTGGGCTACATGGCGAGCCACGATTGGGTGAAGCTGGCGGACAAGGAGGTCAAGATTTACGATTACATGGTCAGCTGTAAGGACATGGTTTTGCCTTGGAGCTCCGATTTGGGGAAGATTGAGGAGTTCATGGCGGAGAAAGGTCGTGACGTGGCGGCGATGGTGAGGGACGACGAGGTTGTCGACATTGTGGGGAAGGAGGACGTGGAGCGGAACAAGGGGTACCCGAAGTTGGGGGTCGGGTCGTGCAAGGTCGGGGCGGCGATAGGGACGAGGGAGTCGGATAAGGAGAGATTGGAGGAGTTGGTGAAGGCTGGGATTGATGTGGTAGTTTTGGATAGCTCACAGGGAACTCCATTTATCAGATTGAGATGATCAAGTACATCAAGAAAATGTACTCAGGTTTG
Source organism: Rosa rugosa (assembly GCF_958449725.1). Taxonomy (NCBI): domain Eukaryota; kingdom Viridiplantae; phylum Streptophyta; class Magnoliopsida; order Rosales; family Rosaceae; genus Rosa; species Rosa rugosa. The sequence continues at coordinate 16,365,511 of NC_084821.1, read as the reverse complement.
GATGTGGTTGGTGGGAATGTGGTGACTGTGAGTCAGGCGCAGAATTTGATTCAGGCTGGTGTTGATGGGTTGAGGGTTGGGATGGGGTCTGGCTCCATTTGTACTACTCAAGAGGTTTGCGCCGTCGGCAGGGGACAGGTATAATGATGCATTCTTTTTGTTCCAGTATTGGTTTTGAGATGTGTAGAGTTTGATTAGACTGTTTAGATTATTAGTGGATGAACATTGGACCGAGGACTTGTCGAATTAATGGCATTTTTGCTCATTGGTGCTTGCTTTACTCTCTTGTTATGATATTAATGCCAGCATAGAACTTAACCAAAGGTTTGAAACCCTGCAGTGTGTAATATATAGCACTATAATTCCATTCTTAACTTGTGAAGAAGTGTGGATCGTGTGATAGCTATGCCTTCTTGTACTGAAGGTTTTTTTTATGTTGGCAATATGTTTCAGGCAACTGCGGTTTACAAGGTTGCATCTGTTGCTTCACAAAGTGGTGTGCCTGTCATTGCTGATGGTGGAATTTCCAATTCTGGACACATTGTCAAGGCTTTAACCCTTGGTGCTTCTACTGTCATGATGGGAAGCTTCTTAGCTGGAAGCACTGAGGCTCCTGGGGCTTATGAGTATCAGGTAATGCCTGAGATATGACAGGTTTACTGCTAAAGCAGATATACTGCTCTGTTCATGGTATGAATTGTTGAAAGAGTTTCTATTGTTGAGCTGATATAGTATAGGATTTTGGATAGGGATTAAATTACACAAATGTAATTTGTGAAGAATGTAATTAAATGATAATTCATTATGTTCTAAGTTCTAACAGGTTGATCCAAATGATTGGTTTGCATTCTTTATATCAAATGATTCAAGCACAGACTAGGCTCTTCTTTATATTTTTTTCTTTGTTCATGTTTTAATGCTTATCAATGGTTTGTGTTCTTTGTGTTTCTGTTCAATCTTCTTAGGCTCTTCTTAGCTTTTAGTATTTCTGTTTCCCCAGTTTGTATGCATTTTCTGTTTCTTTGTATTCAGTGTGTGTAAGATCTGGGTGTTTTGTACTAGAGATTGGTTTTTGAGCTTGAAAGTTCTTTTTGTGTTCTGGGTTTAACAATTTTTTGCCTAGTTGATATCTAGATATAACAAACATTTCTTTGGACTCTGACTCTGCAATATTTCATCCCCTCTCTCAACCCCCCCCCCCCCCCCAAAGCATCCTAAACAGGGGGAGAGGAAAGCATGGATTTTTGATCTTTTTTATCTTTATCAATCTTATTCCCTTTATCTACATCCACAGCATCATTTTCGATTGACTGTCAAAGAATGGAAGAATTTATGAGGAAGCTAGTACCAAGCATTTGAATGAATATGGAGAAGCTGGGTTGCGTACGTTGACGCTTGCTTATAAAAAGCTTGAGGAGTCTGAGTATTCTGCTTGGAACAATGAATTTCAAAAGCAAAATCATCTATCGGGGCTGATAGGGAGGTGATGCTTGAGCGAGTAGCAGAGAAGATGGAAAAAGACTTGATCATGGTTGGTGCTACAGCTGTGGAGGACAAATTGCAAAAAAGGGTAAGATAAGCTTCTTATTACAGTAGTAAATAAGGAACTGCCGTTTTGATTTACGGCAACTTAGTACCTTTTTTTATTCTCTTAGATGCCCCAATGCATATACAATCTTGCACAACCTGATCTCAAGATCTGGGTGTTGACAGGGGATAAGATGGAAACTGTAATCAACATAGGGTTTGTCTCTAACCATTTAAGTAGAAAGCACTAACGTGAATAATAATAAAGCTACATTTCCCCCTTCTTTTTAAATCTTTTTAAAATTTATACACATGTAACATCATTTCTTATTGTTTTTATTTATTTAAAAAGATTGCAATAATGGAGGACAAGAGCCAAAAAAATTATTTACTCTAATAAATGTGGACCAAAACCTAATAATATTTGAAAAGGTAAACAAGTAGTTGCATAAAGTTGATTGTTCTTTTATACTTTTTATGTCTTTCATTGGCTAGGTTCAGTTAATAGTGCATGTAATGGAGCCATATTAGGAGTTACTGGCACGTTAGTACTCCTAGTAACAGAGATACTACAATGACATGTGGTGCTTCGTTGGAATTGTTACCTGACTATGAACAGATAGTGTGTCTGTCTGTCTGTGTGTGGGTGGAGGGTCATCTGGGTCTGTATTTATATAACATATAATAGCTTACATGTGATAATGTTTGTATTACATGTCTAAATGGGAAGCAAGGTATCGGTGGTGGAAGCAAGAACCAGTTTCTCAATTTACAGTGAATCTCATATTGATAGTTCGTAATTGATTGCAGGCTGTGATGGCCAGTGACTTTGCTATTGCCCAGTTTCAGTTTTTGGAGAGACTTTTGGTTGTCCATGGACATTGGTGCTATAAAAGGATTGCTCAGATGGTAATATCAGTATGCTCATCTAGTACTTTATTGTCACAGATTTGTTAAAATGCCACTTGCTTGTGCTTGTATGTTGTATGCTGTATACTTGCACATGCTTAGGAACACGAGAGCATGTGTCTACTTAGTCTTCTTTTTTGAACTTCATCCACTTGTTGATGGAAATATTTTGCTTTTCAGATTTGCTACTTCTACAAAAATATAGCATTTGGTCTGGTACATGCTACTTTGAGGCATTCACCGGATATTCAGGGTAATCAATATATGATGACTGGTACATGCTATCGTTCAATGTTATTCTTACCTCATTGCCTGTGTGTTGCATTCTGCTTTTTTCTCCTTATTTCTTAGTTTGATTCTACGCAGGCTGATGCTGCTGCTTCCAAGAATACTTCAACCATGACAAAGTCCTCTTCATCATCTCAACCCAATTGTGGATCACAGATCTCTAAAGAGCTGGTCAAGGCACATCAATACCGAGCTATTTATTTGACTTTTCACTTCATTCATTTGCTTGTGTTTAGGGCATGCACTAGAATGCTTTTCTTGTGTAAAATGTTGGTTTCAATGATTGGGAAATGCACCCCTTTTGCTTTTGAAGTTTAAAGTATTGGTTATATGAATCATTTGATGGTTTGGAATGTTTGTATTTGATAGAGTACTGTTCATTTGGTAAATGGACCAAATGAATGCACAATCTAATTCAGGAATGGAATGTTCAAATGATCACACAACAGATTAGATATAATGATAACTGCCTGTTGTCTAAATGGCCAAAAAGGGGACAAAAACACATTGTAATCAATCATATCACACATCGGTTTTTAACGAATCAGTGTCTTCTGATTTATACTCAGACAACAGAATTAATTGAACTTTGTTGTCTTAAAAGTTAATCACACAACAGAACCTAAAGTTTATCACACAACAGATATAGTCCAAGAACTGAAGTTTGAAGATCAATCAGACAACAGACAAAATAAAAAAATGTTGTCTGAAACGCTAAACATACAACAGCTTAAAACTGGCACTGTTGTCTGAAGACAGCGCCTCAACTGCTGCGCAGCTGCGCTTCGCATTTGCCGAGCCATCTGCCGAGCTATCACACAACAGTTATAACACATACCTGTTGTCTGTGTGTTTATCACACAACTGTGTTCCACCGTTGTCTGATTTTTCATCAGACAACGGCTCACTCTACAACGGTGGGACTCCAAATCCCACATCGGTTTTCTGCCGTTGTCTGATGCGATTTTTGGTGTAGTGTCATCCTGAAAGAGAATAAGAAATTAGGATTAGTTTCGGAGCGAAAAAAGCTACCACGAAAACATATAAAATTCCTGAGCGTAATCGCTTCCAAGAAATTAGGAATTTCTGAGCGTAATCACTTCCAAGAAATTCAATTCCAAGAGGTATTGGATTAGATCGAAACAATGAAGTAAGTGGTCGATCATAAATTCTCTAAAAACTCTAAGTTTGGAGATCTCAACAAGCTCCAAGCTTGGAGTGAGCACGAACCCCCACAGTTCGGCTTAATTAGGTCTCCCCTATGATGAAGGAAGGGGGGTAGAAGAAGGGAGTTTGCAAGTCCCCGAGAAAAGAAGAGAAATTGAATTAAAAACTCTAAAAACGGGAACTTTTAGAGAAGAAACAAAAAACCTCGAAATAGGTCGCCGGAAAATTTGACCGGAAAAAGTTGCCGGAAAATGGTCGGAAAAGTCGCCGGAAAGTGGCTGGAGGCTACCGGCTGCCGGAATAGTGGCCGGAAATGGTCAACCGGCTTTAACCGGTGCTGACGTGGCGCTGGGGTCCTCTGCTGACGTGGCAGGTTTCTATGCTGACGTTAGTGGGTTGACTGGTTGGGCTTCGGGCCGGTTTCTTCCTTCTGGGCCGTGGGCTGGTCCTTTGCTTCTGGGCTTAGGGCTGCTCTGTTGCTTGGGCTGGGCTTGTTTCTTTTTTTTGGATTGGACTGACAAAGGCAGAGAGAAAACTCCAAGGATGAATTTCAGGCGGCGGTTCAACGTGGATGACCTTCTGGTGGCCAGTTCATAGATTTTCAGGTCAGTTCAGATGGTTATTTTTCCGGTTCCGGCAATCTGGGTTCGAGGTGCTGCAAGTGATGGAGTACACGGCTGTCAAAGACGGAGGAAAAAGCCTTAAACCGGGCAGAGGGGTTTCTGGTACTTCTGAGGGCCGGTTCGGTATTTTTCCGGCCGGTTCTGGGGGTGGCGCCGCCGGTTCTGGACTCCTGGGGTTGAGACCTTCAAGGTGGGTGGTGGTGGTTTCTGGGATTTGAAGGCTACGAATTTAGGGTTTCAGGGTTAGGGCTTCGTGCTGATAACGTGTTTTAGGGAATCAGAAATTAAGAGGAAATTGTTGTGTATTCTCATTGATAATAGGGGCCTCTTTATATAGAGGATTACAATGCATAGAGTCTGAATCATACAAGGAAACATAATCTCTAGATTCTTCTTAATTAAACCCTATTACCACTACGTCAAGTAACCTAGAGTTTGGGCCAGACACATATTCTGGATTTACTTGAACAATGTCCATATATTACTATTATTCAGGCCAGAAAGGACCATTACATATCCTCCTTCTACCATCTATGGGTAGATAAAGAGTTTGTGGTATACCACAACGATATATAGATTAGATCCGATCATTTGACGGTACTCATGCTCACTTATTCAAAGAAAGCCTATAAAGTATGTTACCAATGACAAGTAAATAGGCAAAGTTCAAATAAAAATAAAACTAAACTTTCTCCTTACCCTTAACACTAGGGCTTGGAGGTTTGCTAGGGCAGATGACACTTAGCACTTCTTCAGCAGAAACTTTCTTATTCTTGGAGGGGTTCTTGTTCTTCGACCCCAAAGGCCTTCCCTTCTTCTTCTTGATTGGCTGCATGTCTTCTTTTGGGATCATTCCTTCCTTAGGAATCAGGATTCCCTCTGGAGCCTCAATCTGTCCAAGAGACTTGGCAAAGAATTTGGTGTGGAATTCCGGCACCTTCAGCTTCTTTTGGAGCATGGATGGACTTGTAGCCTGGTTACTTTCCCCAAAAAGTGTTTTCAGTTTGGGAGAATTTTTCGAACAGTACGTACCTGAACTAAAGGTCACTGTGAATTAACGTGCCTTACTTTACACTAACTACATTTTGGTACCTGAACTATAAAACCCGACTACATTTAAATACACGCCGTTAATAACACTATTAACCTTTTGTTATTATTGAATTTTTTAGAGGGTAGTTTGGTATTTTCTCTCTCTCTCTCTGAAGTTTCAAGTTAAACGACCAGTGGTGGCGCCATTAATCTGGTGCCAATATCAAAATGGAAGCCTCGGATCTCTTCCTTCACATTCATCAGAACCCCAACCAAGTCCAACATTAGCACAGCCATATTTCCAAGCATTAACATCACAAAACCATATGATTCATGCTCCATTACCAGAACAAAATGCCACAACCATGCTTTTGCTATAAACACTACTCCAACCCGCCGCTGCAGAAAAGCTGTAGCTATTGAAGATGTTTCCGGCGCTATAACGGATCCAAGACCGGTCGTCCTCACCTGGCAACCAGCAACCAGAAAAACAAATCTCCAGAAAACACTACCAATTCAATCTATATTTCTCACCAACCAATCACATAATACACTACCAATTCAAAAACACCATAACACCCAACGTAGAGAGAGAGAGAGACCCCAAAGCTCAGATCTTTTCTAAAGCTCAGATCAAACCCATGGACCATGAGAGAAACACAGAGAGAGAGAGAGAGACCAAAAATCCAAGATGGGTTCTTTTATGAAGTCACCAACCTACTGTTCGGAAAGATCAAGGCTTTGGCGCCTGAAAATGCCATCAAAATCATGGGATATCTTTTGATACAAGATCTTTCGCACTATCTGATTCTCATGGCCAAAATCCAAATGGGACTTTGCTCCAACACTTCCTCTTTTGCTTCTTCTACCCTCTCTTCTCCTTCCCCTCTAAACCCCATAGCCAGACCCACCAGCGCCAGCAATCCATTTTCACAGTCCTCCCTTAGATCCCAAACGATGCTTTTGACTTCGGCAAAAACCCATCTTCTCCTTCCTCCAATTCCTGGCCGCTTTCTGCCTTCCCCAACAACTCCATTAGCCCCAAGTCTATTCCTTTGCTTTCTTACAACAATATCTGGGCCGACGCCGAAGCCGGATCTGTTCCAATTCCCTTGCATTCCAAACACGCCGACAAGGACGGTGATGTTTGGTTCGATTTGTGCGGTGGAACAACCCCAAGAAATCTTCTTTTCTTTTATATATATTTTTTTTTAAATTCAAGGTGGATCTACGGTCATGATCGCACCACCTATTTTTTTTTTTTATCATTTTTATTAAAAAATATTGACTTTTTAAAGGTGGATAGTTAAAAAAATAAGGTGAATAGTCAAGAGACAATTTTACCCTTAAAAATATGTCAGGTGGCATGCTAACTAACGGTGTTATTAACGGCGTGTATTTAAATGTAGTCGGATTTTATAGTCCATGTACCAAAGTGTAGTTAGTATAAAGTGAGGCACGTTAATTCACAGTGACCTTTAGTTCAGGTACTGTTCGAAAAATTCTCCCTTTCAGTTTTTTTGGGGACGTGAATGGTGAGGATGGACGCCCTCTCTTGACTGCAGCTTGGTCTGTCTCAGCAGGAGGTAAAGCTAGCACATTATTTGCCGCTTCAGGCCTCAGATCTTCATTCCTAATGACAATAGGATGTCTAGGTTTGTGTGCAGATGGAGCACCAAAAAAATTTCAAGCAATAGATGGCAGTATGGGGGCCTCCACTCCATGTAAACGAAATGTCCCATTTTGAAAGCGAAGACCAGAGTGGCCTGGAAAGTGGGATACCAGAGAAGTCTCAATTGCAACCTGTGTTTCAGTATTAGTTTGCTCCTCCGGTGCAGCCTGAAGAGGGCATATATCCCGATCATGGAAAATCAGATTGCAGTCCTTACTCTTGCCATGTAAATTCTCAAAGAAAAAAGATATCTCTTTCACCACACCAGGGATAAGTTTCAACATACGTTTCAAAAAGAAGGGTTGGGATATAGCATGTGCTACATGAACCCTAATCAGGCCTTTATTATCAAAAAGCTTTTGATCAAAGTCAAGAAACTTGCCTGCAATGGAAGCCACATTCATAATAGTTTTCCTGTCTTCTAGGGCAGGCAGAATACCTGAAATCGTGACCCAGACGAAGAGGTGATTCATGGAAACCTCAAGCTGATCTGCAAGCCCATCATATTGTTGCAGCAGCACAAGAGATCGGCTAAAGTACCATGGCCCTCCCCGGATAACCTTGTTTCGGTCTCTTTTCATATCAAAAGCAAACACAAACGGCCTTGCGTGCTGGTTTGCACTTTGAAGCCTCCATCAAGGATCCAAATGCGCCTGAAATGGCGTTGAAGGTCCATAGCTTCATATTTCTTCTTTGTCAAAGGTTTGGCCAGAAGAAAAGCTTGAGAGTTGGATTTGTTGCCTCCATCATTTAGGTGGGAGATGTTGACAACGCCAGACCCCGCAAGAGCGAGCGAAGCAGCAAAGCTTGCAGTAACATCCTCGATGGATGTCATGCTTTCGACGAGGGAGGTTGGGATGCTGTGAAAAGGAGGCTAGGGTTTTGGAAATTGGGAGCGGCTAGGGTTTCATAATTGAGTGATGATTAGCTCTGCTAAATGAGTAAGTATGGCAGGTGATAGATAGATGGATCAATCGAGTATCTAAACCTATATCTGTCAGTAAATACGTGAACCTATATAAAAGAATTTTCAAAAATAATCCTCACAGTGTCTTTATATAATTCATATCATCTTAGTTCCAAGTAATAGAAATATTATTAGATCTCACAAATCCATTTTTTGCTTCAATTTTTTTGCTTAGATCACTCTTAGCCATTTATTACAAATCGAAAGAATATGGATACATGGTTATGAGGAAAACAAGACACACCAATTGCATAATCTAAGATTAAACTTCAAGCAAAAAGCAATCATGTTCAAATCACACATGTTAGCGCATACCTTTACAAGTGCATTAGGGTTTTGGATACTGGTATGTCAGGGCCTTGTAATCCCCGCAAGTTGACACGTGGCAATGTAATACATCATTCATAACCGGATATCATTATCTACCACTCTCTATGAGATTTATATTCACTGAGGCATATGATAATGTAAAGAATGTAACACGATAATATTGATTAAGTTTTGCTTTTTGTTAGCTAATGGTACGGATTAACTTAACCACGGCTGCCAGAACTTTCTTAAACAATTTAAAATGGCATGATAACCGAATAGTTGTTCTGACTTCTTTTTTTTTTTTTTTTTTTTTTTTTTTTTTTTTTTTGATAGAGAGAACTTATATTGCAAAGCCAAAAGGCACAGGAACAACACAAGAAAAAGAAAACCAGAAACAACCAACAGAAGCAAAAAGAAAACAGCAGAAACAGAATCCACTTCAAGGAGGATCTGTAGAAGCAACAAAAAGAAGAATCCGCATTAGGGAGGGAGGAGGATTAGACCACCAATATGCATTTAATTTGCAGTAGTGGTGGGGGGAAGAAAAATGAATTGTAGGAACTTTTAATGGAATAACGGCCCCATAGCTTTGGGACGGTGTGGAAACTTTTTCTATGATTGATTAGCTTACCTTAATTAGGTTTTGATGACTCCTTTAAGTAAGCAAATTGGCCATATCTTAATGACAATTAGCCTCTTTATTACTCAAAAGATCTAAGCATGCAAATAGATTATTAGAAATAGCTAGTATATATGTCACTTTTGATCATCAGCCAGACATCAGTGGGTTTTGTTCTTCTTCCTTTTAAATTTTTCCTACTGGAGATAGGTCAGAGGAGTGAGGGATTGCAATCAAAGATTAGACAGATTAAGAAAATACTGAAATTTAATTATATGAAGTCATGTTGATAATCACTTCCACTTTGCTTGGTCCTCAATCTTTTGGTTGTTACTGTTTATTGTCTTTTAGTACTATATAATTTGCAAATAAGTATGGCAAGTACTAGATTCATATGAGAAATATATGAGAAATGAAGAATCACATATATTTGAGCATAATGGATTAATTGCTTAAATGCTCACTTTAAGTGGATTTGAATCAAACATTAGATTCTAGTAGAGTAGTAGCTAGCTAGTGGCCGGTATGCGGAATAGGTCAGCATTTGTCTCAATTGATCACTTCATAATTAGCCATATATATTTCCTTTTATTATAATGCAATGATGTAATGACTTGAAGCTATATGGCTAAGTGTAGTCCAAAGAATGTTTTCTTTTTATGATTTGGTCTCTCAAGAACCAAAGCCCTCCATTTCATGATATGTTATGTCTACCACCTCTTGCAGTATGCCAATAAGTTACGCTAATGCAAAGTGTACCCCATAAAATGGCGACACCTTTGGGAATGAGATAAGCTGATAAGCATGATATTAGCTTGTACTACTGTATAGTGGCAAGTCACAAGTGCAATGCCGTCCAGGCAAGCACATCACCTTTGTTTATAGAAAGTTTCTGGGAAGAGATTTAGAAAAGTATGCTGTTATGACCTCATGGGTTATCTCCACAGTTGCTATGTGTATGATAATGGTGCAACGAAGTCAACAATATGTACGTTCAATCATCACCACGAGACAATAATATTGTCATGATATTTAAGGCATGGAAAAAACACGGGTGCTCATTTTGAAATGACAATGATATTATATAATTTTCATCGAGTTTTGTTTTGGTTGATTTTGAACTTGTGTCTGCAATAACATACTTTGTTTTGGGATTAAGTTTTACGGGTTTTGAATTTCGAGATTGGTGTTTAGTTTCTAAAACAAAATCCAAATTTTTTTTAGGACAGCAAGAGGTTAATCAAAATATGTGAGGTGAATCTAAAAATAGAGCCTAAGGGCCCAACGAACTAGTTTGTAAGCAATATAGTTTGCTTCACGATAAATATGATGAAATGAGAATCCAAGCAAATCCCAAAACAGTTGAGAAATATCCTCATACACTGCCCCAACATAGCCATAGAAAGAGATGTAGTAAAGATAACCCTGACTAGGGTTAGACGGCTTAATCCCTGCTTAGTAGCTAATTGACATACCGACCCGCTAAGGCTTCCATCTGGTCGAGATCATTAACATGTTGAATCGCCAAAAAATAACCCGTTAGAAAGAACCCCTCATGATCTTAAGCAGCAAACCAATATATACCACCCGTTTTGCGGGGGTTCATCAAAAGCGCAATATAAGGTAATATATACTACACTGAGGACCAACGAGTTCGGGGACGGAGTATCTATGAAGGTCATGCATTAGCCCTCTAAAAGTACCTAGCCAGGCTGAAAATCAATAGGCTAACTACGTTGTTGATTTTCCTATATATAATTCAAATTTTCCTACAAACATATATATATAATCAACTAAAATAACTTTGTCTATGTAATCGAAAAAATAAAAATAAAAAAATAAGTCTGAGGACATAGAGATGAACTTTATCATGTATCTCTGTCTATGTTTGATTTAAACTATATATGTCAAACATAGAGATGAACTTTATCATGTATCTCTATGTCTATGTTTGATTTAAATTATGTCAAACATAGAGATACTCTATTCCTCGAGAGCATAAACATAGAGATATCATGTATCTCATGTAGTTTAAATCAAACTCCAACCAGCGTTTTGGAAGTGCACATCTTAATACACGGGGTGCCAAATCTCCAGATTTTAAGGAGGAGGCCAATGAGTATGATCGATTTGGCCTCTCATAATTCTCAACTCTCAACTAGTTGCTAAAAAACAGAGCACTTTTCTTTTTCCTACAAATAGAAGGCATCTTTGAGATGCATGAATCTCGCGATACTGCTGTTTACACGAGCATGTAGTGTGAGCCTGTGCCTATGCACTTATCTAGTTGAAAGTGTAACTTTCCCTTTACCCTTCATTTCCAAGTTTTTGTCCCCATAGGATAAGATGCTCTCGAGGCCTTAGATGACGGCCTTCAAAAGAATGGACAGCGACCGTCGTGGTGGTTCATGGTTGCAATGACGGGGATGACTTGTACGCAGTTGATGTGACAATTTGTGCTATTCGATTTTTATTGTATGGTGATATGTCATGTTGGTGTCAAAAACTAGTGAAAGTTTAACACAATCAGCTCTTTAGGTGTTTTGTTAGTTGCTTTTTTCATCGGGAAATCCTTTATGACTTCTCCTCTTCATGTTGAATTGCTAGTTATAAAGCAAGGGTTTGCTCTTGTTTCTGGAATTGGGGTCGAACGTACAGTGCAATATTGGAGAGAGTGATTGCTTGACGGTTGTACATGCCATTACATCTCAATCTGAAGATCTATCAGGTTTGAGTAATTTGATAGTAGACATCAAAGATAAGATTGGGCAAGGGAAACAGAATCCAATCCATGCTTTTGATACCAGCTTGTAGAAGACAACAGAGATATACAAGAGCTAGGGTTCTTCTTTTATTGTTGTAGGGTTTTTATCATAGGTGGGGTCTGAACTTTCTCGGACCACAGAATGGTATCTGGACTTTCAAAGTGATCAAATAAGTATCTGGACTTCTGAAACCACATCACTAAGGTGCTCCCGTCGATATTCTGTTATTCCTCCATTAAGTGTAGGGGCAAATCAGACATTTCACTCAAATTGACCACTAAAATTAGTATTGCACTTAACTTTTATCGTTATGCTTCATGATTAATCACTTTTTTTTTTGTTTCTTAATTTTACTTTAGAAAAATTAATTGCAATTTTGGGCTAATTTTTGAAGAACAATAAAAATTATTCAAGAAAACATGATGTTGGAATGTTGAATATTGTTATTATTTATCGGGAGACAATAATTGGAGGAAAAATTTGATAGAAAGTTTCACATGAATAGTGTTGGGGGAAGAGTGTGGAGGGCAAGTAAGATAGAAAGGAATGAAATGTGTTTGTCCATGTCATATGAGGTTATAACAGTCATTCTAGTGGCTAAATTGAGTGAAATGTCTGACTTACCCCTGCACTTAATGGAGGAATAACGGAATATAGACGAAAGCACCTTAATGATGTGATCTTGGAAGTCCAGGTACCTATTTGATCACTTTGAAAATTCAGGTACCATTCTGTCCGGTTCGAGAAAGTTCAGACCCCATCTATGATAAAACCCCTTTATTTTATTTTTTTTGGATGGTATTAGTAGGGGTGGGCTCGCGAAACCGAAAACAAAAAAAAACCACACCGAAACCCGAACCGAAGCCGAACAAAACCGCACCGAAAAGAAACCGAACCGAAAAAAAAAAACCGAACTGAACCGATTATGTTCGGTTCGGTTTTCGGTTTCGGCCCGGTGAAAACAGAACCGAACCGAAACACTGTTCACTTTTGACAAAACGACGTCGTTTTGTTTTAGGGTTAGAGACCAACTATATTCCCTTTCCCAGCCACGACCTTATCTCATTTCAGTTTCTCTCTCTTCCTCTCGCCTCTCTTTCTTCACTGGCCTCTCAGTTTTCTCTTCGTCATCGACAATTCGAGATCGCCAAGGAGACCGCCAAGGACTGGGTTAAGCTCACCGTCCAAAACAGTCAAGCCAAGGTCTCGGTGGTCCCCTCTACCGCCTCTTTGGGATCTGCGTTTTTCTTGGAGCCGGATCATAACCGTAAAATGTCAACTGCTTCAGGTTCGTTTTCTCTACCTTCTTCCTTCACACATCTCTCAGCCGGAGCTTCCTCCTTTCCCTCCAGGTCCATCTCTGATCTTACTCTTTTCTTCAATCTTGTTTTCGTCGGTTTGGTTCGATTTAATCTTGCTCAGTTATCATCGTTGTTGTTTATTCTTCTTAATTTTAGATCCAGTTATGATTAGATCTTTTGTAAAGATCCAAGATTGGGGGGGCGCTAAGTTTGTGAAGGAGATGGGGCTCAATTATCGAGCTGCACTTTTTTTTTTTTTATAAGTTGAATCATGGATTTTTATTCTTGTTGTGCTGTTTTGATTGTCAAATTGAATTTTTGTTCTGTTTTACTGAATATGTTTTCAGATAGCATGCTTCTCAGTTCTCACTTTCTCAGTCAATATTAGAAGACTCTCTGTAAGTCAAAATATTTCGTTGAAGATCTGCTTCTACTTATTTACAGTTTTGTTGAATCTTTGTTCTGTTTTTCTTAGTACTCAAGTGCGGTGTAAACTGTAAAGTATAACATGTTTCCGGTTCAATAATTGTAACTTGTGCACTTATAGATCAATTATTGACTCCTGCATATATCTAGTTTTAGCTTGGTGTAAAGCTAAAAAGTTTTGCTAATCATAAGTGTTTTTCAACCAGCTTTCAGAGAAGACGCAAGTTGATTGAAGGTTGGATGGCCAAACCAATATGGAAGCAGGTTGGTGGAAACTCGGAATTATGAGTTGACTGTGAATTGATTATTCCCTGAAAGACTATTGAAAGTAATCCATGTCAAGTATCATAATATGTGACTAGTACGATTGGTCAGAATTATGAGTAAGATTCTTTTTCTAATGCACATTAAGTTTCTTGTGGCAGCTGGACGGGTTTATTATTCCTCTTCTACAAGGAAATATCCTCAAGTCACAGATTTCCATATTCTCAAGGAGGTGTACCCGTCGTCTAGGTATATTTTCATACAGATGATTATTCCTTGTAGTCATTGTCGTGTCTATATCAATTGAGTTTTGATATCTAACCATGACATTATCATATGGCCACATATGGACAAGAATGTGGAGAAGAGGAGCTAACCTTGAAGGAGATGTAGCTAACTTTATTGAAACCGAGCAATTGGCAGAGTTTGAAGGTTTCAAGTCCTCATTACTGCAGGTAATTCCCATAGTTAGGGTTAAAAAATAATTGTTATTCGAGATAATACTATCTGATATGACCATTGATGTGATCTGATAGTAGAATATGTATTGATTCCTCAGTCTGCCTGTGCCATGTTTACATTAGTAGGCTTGGACATCAGACATATAGGCTTGGATAGTAAGTTTAATTATATTATATATTTCGTTGTCTGATTAATTTTTGGTCTACTAATAACTATTGTTTACCTTTGGCTTTCCATACAGAGGCTGTGCCTAGGGAGAATCCTCGAGTTCTTGAATGTGCCTGGCTTGACTAGGGAGAACGTAGCTAGTCATTTGCAGGTTTGTTACTCTATAAGTCTACATATAAGTTGATAGATGTGTATAAATTTGATGATTATATATGATGAGACTTCCTTTTTAAGCTGTATAGCTAGCTATTAACACCAATTCATGTCACTTCCCATTTCAAGCAAAGAAAGTTATTATATTTTTTATTTATCAGAAATATAGGACAAAGATTGACTGTGGTGTTTTATATTGATTTGGATTTAGAGACTGACTCAGTTTGTGTGATCTGAAATGTATGCAGGAGCTATGGTAGAGATTACAAGCATCAGTTTTGAGACAGAAGAGGGATGCTCTTTTTTGTTTTTGTTTTTCATGTCTTTTGCTTGTGTGGGTGGTTATTGGTTAATGGGTTGCTCTTTTATTTTATTTTTTATATCGAAAAGGCTCCAATGGCTTTGATTCCTAATTTCCTAGTTTCCGGAGTAATTTTTGTAAGTAGATGGACTTGAATCTCTCGAGTCTACACCAATGTGTTTGATGCATAGTTTTATTTTTTGGTGAGGAAGGGCCCAAAAGGCTAGCAAAAAGAGAGAGAATGAACTATAAAAAAGACCTGGAAAAAAAAAACACAATTATTAAATTTTGTTATTTTAAGAAAGTAGAAGTCTGTAAAAATATGTTTTTCAAAAAAAAAAAAAAAAAAACCGAAACTGGGCAGAACCGAACCGAACCGTTCGGGTCAGTTCGGTTTTCGATGTCAACTTCTCAAAACACAAAAACCGAATCGAACCGCACCGAGCCTAAATTCGGTTCGGTTTTCGGTTTAGGCTCGGAACCGAACCCACCCCTAGGTATTAGACTAATTGCAATTTTTTTTTGGTTGAAGCATCTTTTTTCTTTATAAAAAGAAAAATTTATCTAATCTCATTTGTTATTGTGAAATAACTTGATGCCACAATTAACGTCATTCACACAATTAATTTTAACCATTGAAGGGTTTAAAATCTAAGGACCTATAAAAAGTGTCAAAAATTGTGTAAACTTGTATGTCCCATGATCCGGACCCTTGATCATATCGTGTGACCCAACGTAGCTAACCCTGCTTGCACTGTGCCGTGGCCAGCAGATTTGAGGGACCCTTTGGGTTCGTGCGTCTGCGGTGCAGTGGATTAGTCTGGCTTTGCCTGGCATTCGCCGCAATGTCGGTGCAGGTGTCCTAGCGCTAGGATACCACTGCATGGGTGTATGAGTTACTAACCGCTAACTACTCGATCAAAAAAAAAAAAAAATTACTACACTCATGTTCTTAATCAAATGCAAACCACTTGATGATGACGCTAGCAAAATCCTAAAAAGTATCTGTACAATTAGTCAATTACTCGCATAAAAGAAGATATTGGTCAAACAAATTTATCATGTTGAAATCTATGCTAAATATTGTGCCAAATACAGTGATACTGGTCAAAACAGGTTTTTTCTGTTTGCAAGTATCTTTGTAAGATTGTAAATATGATTTATGGCTTTTGTTCTTTTCTTTTTTCTGTGATATGATTTATGAGGTTTGAATAGGTGTAATGTTTTTTTTTGGTCATGAATGAATGAAAGAATAGGTGTAAAATTGAAAATCTAAATGCTACTGCACTAATGTAGGTCTATAGGTACGATTTGGGTGCCACACCACCCCATTGGGCTTGGCATCATCATATTTTTGGCCCTTTTATTCTGGCTCTAACTAATATTGGTCTATAGATACCGTCACTCTGTTCACAAATTCCATCTTGAAGCCGGCCCATCCCAAGAGTATTGGTCATACCCTTTTGATGATCAATTCAATGAGGAAATGCCGAAATGGAAAGTGGCTAAGAAGCGATGGATGAAGACAAACTATTTGGTTTGTTTGAATTGAAATTGGTCGACATATTCGACTTCCGTTTGAAATTCACATACAAAAACCTGAAGGTCCAGCCTTCTTTGATTACCTGTTGTTCTTCTAGTCAATTATGCTGTACAAGTGATCCATTAAAATCATTCGGATGGCATGGAAAATGGAAAACAGTGGAAACAGTGATGTTCCAACGATCATTCCACAATTAAAAACCCAAGAAACCATTAGGTCTCTCGTGCTTTGCTGTCATCCAATCCGGAAGTGGTACTATTTCATCATCAGTGAAATCCTTTCCATCATGCTTGTCCCTAGCAGATGAGTAGCCGATTGTTGTTGGAAAGGTCCTTAATGTGGTTGAATCAGCCGTTGCCATGTTACCTATTGTTGTGAAATTGAAGACGTGACTTTGTGCATGCGCAGAAGTATAAGTAATCCATCCTAAGTGATTTAAAGGTTTACAGGAGAATCTACGGAAACAGATGATGTTAAGCTTATTCCTGAGAACTAAATCATCCATTGATCGATGATTTGGAGAAACTGATACTCGATGACTAGGCAGCAGCTATTGGACAATGTATTATGGTATCAAGTGTTAGGGAAATTAATCCCTCCGCCACCCAAGTACTAGAAGCAGAGATAGAAAAAATTAAGAAATAACCAAGCCTTGAACACAACTCCCCTTATCTTCTACATCTTGATGAAGACCCCCGGAGTTGCTCCTTGTCCTCTTCTTACTTGCCTCCACACAAGCTCCATTCATTTATAGCCATTGATAGAAGTCTCTAGACTCATTTCATAAATGCCCATTTATGAATCAACCATCCATCTCCCTCATTAACTCCATAGGAAGACTAAAAGGTCCATCATGAATTTAACCATGCATTTATTCCAAATGCACAAATTTGACCATGCATTTATACCCAATGCGTGCACTTGATTGTGCACCAATTTTCCATGCATAAGTTATCACCTTGAATGCACAAACCATTAAGGGTAAATTCCTCCTATGGTACCTGAGGTATTGCTACTTGGACAGTTTGATACCTGATGTATTAAAGGGGACAGTTTGGTACTTGAAGTTAGACTCCGTTTGACACTTTGGTACTTCTGTTAATTTTTCTGTTAAATGTAAGGATAAAATTGACATTTAGAATACATGTATAAAAACATAATAAAAAAACATGAGTTTGTGGGTTGATTTTCTTCATAATTTTATAGGCCGATATGAATTAATGCTTATGGGTTATGTTGAACGAATATTCGAATTTTATGTTCAAGAAATATAATAATCATATAGTGAACACCCATGAGAATACTCCATTGAAACTAGTCTCGTACAACTAAATTTTTTTAAACATAAAATTCAATTATGTCAACTTTAACATAACCCAAAAGCATTAATTCATTTTCATTTTTTCCTAAATGACCCAAAAAATGATGAAGACCTAAAATAATACCAAATAATATCATCGCATTGTGTTTATGAAGAGGAGGAAAAATCCAAGTTTTGGAGGAAAAATCAGTGGATTCATAGAGAATAGTACAAAAAAAATATCTAATTATTATATTTCTTTAACATAAAATTCGAATATTTCAACTTCAACATAACTCATAAACATTAATTTATACCTATAAAATTATGAAGAACGGCAATCAACCCACAAACTCATGTTTTTTTTATTATGTTTTTATACATATATTATAAATGTCAATTTTATCCTTACATTTAACAGAAAAATTAACAGAAGTACCAAAGTGTCAAACAGAGTCTAACTTCAGGTACCAAACTGTCCCCTTTAATACATCGGGTATCAAACTGTCCAAGTAGCAATACCTCAGGTACCATAGGAGGAATTTACCCAACCATTAATACCATGCATTCATGTCATGCAAAATATCTCCACAAAAGAGGGACACCAAACCTAACATCAAGGTCTTTGAGGCTGGTCTTTGAAGTCGATCTTTATTCAGTCCCAAATTCTGTTAATGCACTTCACGCTGGATGCTAGCTAGGGCCGTTGTTGTTTGATTTTCTATGCAAGTGTGTTTTTTTTTTTCTCGGCCCTTTTCCTTGCACAACTTGAATTACCACATCATCAAGGAGACTACAGATAATCTTTGCAGCAATATATGTCACTGCAGACATGCTAGAAGTTCGAACCTGGCTTGCATTTTTCTGCTCGCTCATTTTTCTGTATTATAACTTCTTTAAAGCAATTCGACGAACAATTTACTTTAATTTCAATGAACTACCATGTAACGGACCATATGTGAGTTGGCCTTGGTGCTATACTCGATCGTACGTTATGGTCTTGGGTTAGGACTGTCCCTTTGCTTATTTAATCCATTGGACTCCCAATGACGGTGGTCCTCAAAGAGTCGTTGCCTGAATGCATGTGAATTCCCACGTGCGAAAGCCCGTGTCAAACTTTGTAGTCTGAACTTTGGACTATTTTGCCGGTAACTTGGACCGAAACGACTAATTTTCAACCCAGCGGATTAACTAATAATTGTTAACTGACATTTGAAACCGACCACAACGTGAAACGACGACGTCTGGTCTACCCCATCGTTTCTCGTTCCTTCTGGTCATGACCGTCCACGTGTCCAGATTTCGGGATATGCAAGTGATTCCGACGGAGTAATAGAATCTAGAAGAAAATGATTTGATTTTAGTAATAACGGAGTCAACGATTTGAATTTAGGAGGACGCGCCACGGATCTGGGGTCCACTTGTTTGGCGGGTACTTTTCAGACTTGCGGAAAAGACGCTGAAAAAACGCAATCAAAGGTTGTAGGGTCAAAGTTAGGTGGTCCGAGTAAAAAATGAAACAAAGTAATTGGTCAACTCTACTCTAAAAATGTGGGTTTTGAATTTTGTTACATAGTTCTTGAACTCGGTCGATTTTAGTCCGACAGAAACTTCCAAACAATTAAAAGCAAAAAGAAACTTGAACTTTTTTTTTGAAAGGAAGAAACTTGAACTTTTCAGGGGGGGGAAACAAGGTTGGATGATCAAAGTTGCATAAAGGTGGTTATTATGAAGGATAGAGACTGCATAAAGTATGTTCAAAACCTACCAAAAAGTTCGAGAAAATATAAATTGACTATGGTCAATTATGTTAAGTAGTTTAGATTTTAAAGATTAAAGGTGTACGAGTGACTCGCATAGTCTCACTTTGTCCGTTAAAAGTTCGTGCGTGCAGTAGGGTCAACTTTAAACACTGCGAGTTTAGAGGGTAGTGTTGGGTTTCATTTTCTAGTGGTCTTCGGTTTGTATATACTTACCTGAAATATGCACATCTATCTATACTTAGCAAAAAATGTAGGTGGACTGAAATTAACGCCTTATTTTTTACAAACCTCACCCCGTTGCATGCACATATTCATTAAAAAATTATTGGGGCCTTGACCCAATGTCCAAATTTGGACCAAGGCTTTTCCACTTAATCCAGCAACAGTTTTTAATTCTCAGGTACCCAACTCAATGATAAAATGACGGTTTTGCCCATGCCACACACACACTCTCTCTCTCTCTCTGCAGAATTAACCTCCACCACAATTTTGAAGTCGCAGAAGATTCCGACGATTCTGAAGTCTCCGCCGTTTGCCGCAAGATCACCACCACTGGTCGTTTTCCTAGTCGTTCAAGTACCAGTTGGCGCCGGTGAACTTATCGATTTTGATGAGGAAGCAACGAATTGGAAGCCATCATCGTGGGCGAGATCGGAAAAGAAAAACCTTAATTAGCTACTCCTCCAACGGAACCATCATAAACGACACCAAACTCAAGCCGACCATGCCGTTGGAGCTGAACAACAAATACTAGATATAAATCGGGGAGTACATGTCGATCTCAGTCAAGATCGACGGCCACGAGAAGAGAAGGTTGAGGCGGAACCGGAGGCGCGACGGGTAAGGTGGGTCTGGTTGCAGTGAACCATGGTCGAAGATGGAGGGTTGCGAAGGAGAGGGAAGTCGAAGTGAAAGTGGAGGTTTTTTTCTTTCTTTCTTTTTGAGAAGTAGAAAGTGACATTGGAGTTGGAGATTGAGAATGATGATGTGGGAAATATTGCAGTCAAACAAGAGTTGCGCCAATGATGATTATAACTAGTCTCTTTTTATTAGGCACTGGGTTTATTCTGATATTGCAATCAGAATTATATTGTAGCTATGATATCTTCAATATTTGGTTTATCTCTTTTTTCTGATTTATTCCTTATCAAAAGAGACAAGCTACAATCAATTTCCCCTTAAACCATGTTTTTTTTATTTTATCATATCAACAACTAGTCTTTTGTGAGTCGAACTCACAACCTCCTACTTACAAAGGGGAGACTTATGCCACTAGACCAAATGGTACTGGGCCTTAAACCATGTTTTTCAACTTGATGTTTAATTTTTTTTTTTTGTGGTCAACTATTCTTAAATCTTTTGGTTCGTGACTAAACCTAAATAAAATGTTTTATTGTCCCCTCCCTAATAAATGTTTTGAATTGATTTAATCTCCTCTTTTTTTCCTTAATCAAAGTTTTATTTGTCTAATTTATGGAGATTAATACCCATTCCGGTGACATAAAGGTATTAGGGGACAATAAAGGTTTATTGAGGGGCAATAAACCTCTCCGGCGACCTATGAGATCTCCGACGACCTCTTTGGGGACCTCCAGGGAGGTTTCATAAACTTTTATTGGCCCACAATAAATATTTATTGGGGGACAATAAAGGTTTATTGGGGCAATAAACATCTCCGGTGACCTATGAGATCTCCGACAACCTCTTTGGGTACATCCGGCCGACAACCTCTTTGGGGACATCCGGCGAGGTTTTCAGAGAAGTCCGGCGACCGGCGATCGGTGACCGAATTCTTGTGGCTAGTGATTGAATTTCAACGAAGTTTCCTATGGTTTCTCTCTCTCTCTCTCTCTCTCTCTCTCTCTCTATGTAACAAATGGGTGTGGGCAAAATAGTCTAAAAAATAAAAAATAAAAAAAATTTAATTGGGTATTAGGGAAGAACTTATTAGAGTCTTTATGGGTAAGTGGGAAAAAAAATAAGTAGGTGGTGTAAGAGGGAAAAAAGTCTATAGAATTAGGGTAAATGGTCAAAACCCCAAAATTATTTATAGAGGCGTGCCAATTCCAATTTTCAAAATGTAAATGTAGCGGTGAGTATAGTAAAAAATATGATTGTACAGAGTAGTGGCAAAAATGTAGCATTGAGTTTAGTACGTACAACCCTGAGTAGATGGTGATTTTTTTATTTAATAATTAAAGCATAGTTTTTTCTTTTCTTTTTGTAAATACCTAATTTAACAAATAAAAAAGAAGAAGCATGTCAAATAGTAAAGGCAATATACTGCATGTTGCTATGTCAAGGCCAGATATTGTTTTGTGCATCTAGGCTAAAAAATTCTAAACTAGCCTGTTGCTCATGTCTTAGTAGGGTCGAAGAATATATTGCAACTAATAAGCACATGTCGCATCAAACTCGTATTGACTTGTTCTGGATGCGAGTTGGTCAGATCTCAAAGTTTGGCATTGTGAATCCTTTTCGTAAACAAAATACAATTCAATAAACCAAAAAACTTTTAAAAGTCACTCAAAAACGTGAAAAAAACATTGTACGAGAGTGAATTCTTTTTCTCCTCGACCTTTCAAACGTCGCTGCAAGGCCAACCTGTTTATTCCTTCCCCAACCTTGGATCTTCGATCCAATTCCTTCTCTTGCCCGGCTTGGACCTATTCCTCTTCCTAGGCCTCTCCCTTGATCCCATTTCATATCATATCAGTTTTCTTCAAGTTTTCCCTATCTCCCTTAACCCATGTCAGATATGGATGCAGTCGTCTCGACATTGACACTCCACAACTACAACTTTCAGAGCGGTGCAACTGCAGGGCTCGTCTTAGACTTGATGGTGATGGCGGCTTTGGTCCTTCAAGGCTCCTTTTACAGTGTCATGTCTCAGATCGAGATTTCATTAATACATATTAGAGTATGCTCTTCACTTTGGTTCATTGTTCCGGGCAGAGGCAGTTGTGTTGGTGACAACGAGGATGTTGGTGGCGGCAAAGGGCTCTGGTTTGAGATTAGCTTGTTCCTATAGGGGCTAGGATTTGCTATGGGCCTGGGCTTTTGTTGCGGGATCTACAATTTAGTTATTGGGATTAAGACCTCGGTAGCTTTCTTTTTTAGTTAGTTTTATTTTATATTTGAAGAATGCAAACGAGTCACCGTAAGGAATAGACTTAGGGCCTGGTGTGGGGGTTTGAGTATTACCCTATTTTTTTATTCCTTGTTAGGGGGTTTAGTTAGGAGAATAATATTATGTGTGGGTGACTTATTTTATGGGCTGCAGTGTGACCTGCTCATTTGTAATATTGTAAGCTGAAATTAATGAGGTGTTCTCGTGTCTACAAAAAAAAAAAAAAAAAACTTTTTCGTAAGGGAAATTGGTCCAAATGGTACTTGAACTATCTCGCCTTATAAACTTTGGTACATTAAGTTTCAAAAATGTCAAAACAATACCTGAGATACGTACCCCGACCGAATATATGTATCTGGAGCCATTAGTTCTGTAACGGAGCAATTCAAAATTGAAACAGGGAAGGGTACTTTCGTCCATTCGGGTTAGGGAATTTAACCTAATCCAGTTTCCCCCTTTTCTAACTGATTCTGAACCCTCTCTCTCTCTTCTACCTCGAAACAGAAAGTGAAACCTCTCTCTCTCTCTCTCTCTCCGAAAGGAATTTGAACTCTCTCTACTGCACTTTTGCACAGAGATTTGATTCTCCGAATCCACACTGACAAAGCAAAGATTTTGTAGCAGTATGACCAGATTTTGTAGCAGTATGACCAGATTTTGGAGATACTTTCGTCTTGATGGGGAGCCACCACAATACTCAGGTAAAAACAATGGTCCCCCTCTCCAAAAAGTGATTCCATTTAACTCGAATTTGTTGGTATTGTATTGTTTAGGGTCCCCATTGTTTATGTCTTTATATGTGTTTAGGGTTTGGGTGTGCGGTCTGTTTATTATTTTGGGGATTTTTTGTCATCATCTGCAATTTTGAATTAGGGTTGTCTCTATGATGTCGGGAATGAAGTGGTTGGGGAGGATAAATGAGTTGGATGATTTTGTGTGAACGGCTTGGGGATGGTTGGTGAGGGTCCTTAAATCCCAACAGTAGGGGATCTGGACATAAATGAAGTGGGAGGGTTTGGGGCTTGTTTGGTAACCCTCTTAACTGCTAATGAAGTTTGAAGAAGCTATATGTGTTCTGTATGTGCATTGTGTGTAACTCTTAAGCTAGATGACATGTAATTCCATGAACTATCTGGAATCTGTAAATGGTTTTGAAAATGACATGTTGATTTTACAATTGCGGATCCTAACCTCTTCACTATGAGGATTCATCATGGAGGCAGATTTCATAGTGAGAGGGGATTGAATAGGGTTTAAATAGGGGGTCAGGTGTGCTTTGTTGATGGAGTAGACCCAGATAAGGTGGCTTTGACAGGGATACATTACTGGGCATATGATTTGGGGTACCAACAGCTCCTAATGGTTTAGAATCCCTGGAAGTGAAGAGGGGACATGGTATTTGCCTATAGCTACTGATCAAGCGGCAGTGGAGATGTGTCATTATGTCTCCCCAAGGTCCAAGTATCTAGACTTGTACATAGTTTGTAAAAATGAAAGGAGGATTTTTACTATTAAAGAGCTTGAAGTGTTTGAAGAGATCTGAATCATGGCATGTTCATTGGCTGGTGGATTGAAGATGTAGAAGAAGGGCCCATTGTGGAGTCTACGGGTCATCATGGGTCGGGTTAGGGCCGGCCTTACCCTGAATTTTAGGGCTTAGGGTCGGGCCGGGCCTACTCAAAGTCAACAAAATTTAGGGTCGGGTCGGGGCTTAAATATGCTAACCCTTACTCGCCCGAAAAGCCTGAGATGCTAGAGTCGGGTCAGACCAGCCTTCCGAATAGGGCCAAATAGGGCCGAAATGGGCCTTATTTTGTTTAACAAAAAGAAATAAATTATTTTTATTTTTTTTCTCAAAATGCTGCTCAATTTTTTTTTTTTTGAAACAAAGGTTCATTGCATTAGATGACCAGCCAAAAAGCCAGAGTCTAACATACACTTAAAGACAGAAAAATGGCTGGGTAACTACCACGCTCCTATCTAAGCAATGTAAACTCATTACAAGTCGATTTTGAGCTCGCTTTGGAAGCGGACCCATAAACAAAGAACAACTCTGTGTCTTCTAGGGCAAAATCATTGACTAGCTTCCCCATTAGCCAGGCGCGCAATTGCGGTACCAACAGAGAGCCACTTCTCAGCAAACAAATAGGAGTCAGTTCCTCATCCATAAGCCGCTTCCTCCAGTCCAAATTCAAGATAATTACCAATTCCGAAGAACCATGATCTGAATTAGGACTGACATTTTAAAAAACCCTAAGCCCAAAATGTGGGCCTAGTTATAGCCCAACAACCCAAGTTTGAGCCCAGGCCCAAAGGCCCAAGCCCAAAACCGAGCAGCCAAGACAGCAGCCCTAGCCCCCAGTAGCCAAGCCACCCCAGCCGCCGTCCAAACCTGAGCAAGAATAGCCGAAGTCCTAGACAGTTTCTGCCAATCCATCGTCGTCGCCACCAAGCTCTCCGGCGGCCGGCCCCTCCAGCACAGCATCACCTACAACTGGGTCCGCTGCCTTCCTTCCAAACCGGCAACAACCCCACCGGAAATCAGGA
Organism: Rosa rugosa; assembly: GCF_958449725.1. Taxonomy (NCBI): domain Eukaryota; kingdom Viridiplantae; phylum Streptophyta; class Magnoliopsida; order Rosales; family Rosaceae; genus Rosa; species Rosa rugosa. The sequence continues at coordinate 16,340,272 of NC_084821.1, read as the reverse complement.
AACCCGATCCCAATAAACCAAAGTCGATCAGGTGCCTCGGACTCCCGGAACCTCGACCAAGCCTCGCTGGGAAGATCGAACGATCCCGCTCTGCTCCTCGATGCTCTGATCCTTTGATCCGACCCTTAAACGTCAAGCCAACCAGCCACCGTCGCCTTTGAGCAAACCAGTTTCGACCAAAACCAGCCAACCACTGATCAAGAGATCGATCAAGTAAACCACCAGACCCGTCCTGTGAAGCCCGTCAAGCTTATCACCGACGCTGCACGCAGATAGCCGCTGACTCTGCACGATGGCCGCCGACCCCACCGCTTAGGCTCGAAACTAGGGTTATATAGGTAATACAACAATCATTATTTTTTGTTGATCATATTTAATATATATATATATATATATATATATATATATATATATATATATATATATATATATATATATATATATTTATCCAGAGCAAGGCCTCGCTCTGAAATTAAAGTGCGAGGTTAGAGTTTAGGGTCACTTTTTGGTCTCATATCCACATCTCTCTAAATCTCCCAAAATTAATTGTTGTTTAACAAAGGAAACAAAAATTAAAGGATTAAATACTGTTTACTCCCTATACTTATAGGGTTTCATCGTTTCAGTCCCTGACCTTCGAATTTCACCTAAAAAGTCTCTGAACTCTCAATTTCCTCCCAATTGGTCCGTGCCGTCAAAATTTTCTGTTAAAGTTGCCGAAAATGTCTATTATGCCCTCACTTACTTTTTTTTTTTAAATTTATTTTTTCTCTGTTTTATTTCTTTTTTTCATTTCACCTCTTGAAGGTATGTGGATTGGAACCATCTTGATGAGGAGATGAACAGAAGGAGGCGAAAGAGCCGGAAGAAGAAGAGGTAAAAAGAAAAAAAAATAAAAAAAGAGAGGAAGATAAATATATATATATATTTTTTTAAGTAAATGAGGGTATAATAGACTTTTTAGGGGAAGATAACAGAGTTTTTGACTGATGCTTGACGACAGGGACCAATTGGGAGGAAATTGGGAGTTCAGTGACTTTTTAGGTGAAATTCAAAGATCATGGACTGAAACGATGAAACCCTATGAGTATAGGGAGTAAGCAGTATTTAACCCAAAATTAAAGAAAATAAAGCTTACGAAATCAATTATAGAGAAAGAGATAAGTTGTATCACTTGTATGTTATAGAAAAAAGAGAAACATATTTAAAAAATAGAAAATGATTAAGGCTTAATTGGGTGGGTTTAAAGGGTCAGGCTTCATTTGCATGGCTCATACCCTACCCTATTTGAGAAAGGGTCGGGCCGGCCCTCCCTAATAAAAAGGCTGGGTCGGGATTCGGCCCTACGGGCCGAGTGGGCTTGGGGCGAGTTTAGGGCCAAAGGGCAAATGATGACCCCTAGTGGAGTCTGATGAGGAGGAGGACATGAGTGATCTTGGAGGGCCTGTTTTTGTGGATTTGGATGATGATGATGGACATGGGCCTGAGCATGGAGGGGATGGACATGAAGATGACCAAGAGGCCAATGCACATGGGCCTCACCAAAAGGAGGGTGGACATGGGCATGACCAAGAGGCCAATGCACATGGGCATGAGCAAGAGCCTACTATGACTGAAGATGATGTTGAGAGAGCCAGGAAAAGAGCTTTGGACAAGGGCAAGGGTAAAGCTGTGGTTCAAGATGAGAACATTCCAACTACAAAGAAGAACAAGAAAAGAGCAAGAGTACCAGTGCAGAGAAGATATCCTACTAGGTCAGGGGGTGAGAGTTCAAGGCAGAGACAACCTGATTGAGAGCTATCTTTAGAAAGCTCCACAGATAGTGAAGACCCAGACTTTGATGGCATTGTGGATTTTGACTGTGACCTGCACAATGAAGTTGATGATGTGGTTTTTCAGCAACATGTTGATGGAGACAGTAATAGGGTGCGTGAGTTTGATGACATGGGATTTGAGGGCAACATATATGAAGAGGATGAACATGATTCTGATGGGATACCTAGTAAGCAAGGTTCATCAAGTGAGGATGAGGAGGATAGAGGGAAGTTTCCTGTTAAGTGCAGGAAAAGGTATAGTGAATGGAGGGAGTTTAGGCCTAAGGAGGATATGAAGAGGCCCACATTTACTTTGGGGATGGAGTTTCCAAGCTCTAAGATCTTCAAACAAGCAATTAGGAAACACTCTGTTCAAACAAGAAAAGAGCTTAGGTTTCCAACCAACACAAAGCATAAGGTAACTTTCTTCCCTTAACACTTGTTCTTTCTGTGAGTTCATTAGCATTGTGCATTGATAGTTTCTATGTTTTTGTTTCCTAGGTGCTGGCTGTATGCAAGATATATCCTGGTTGTCCTTGGAGGATATATGCATCCACCACAAACAAGGATAATCCCACCATCTTTATCAGGACACTAAGGCAGAAGCACAAGTGTTCTTCTTTTCGGAAAAAGGTGTATCATATGCATGCACCTTTCATTGTTGAAGAGTACCAGGATTTTTTCATGAGTGATCCAAACTGGTCAAGGGAAGGGATGCATAATGCAATCAACAAAGACTTTGAAATGGAAGTGGATTATTAGATGTGTTACAGAGCAAGGGTGAAGGCTCTTAAGCTAGCACAAGGGTCCCATGAAGACTAGTACAACTTGTTAGAGAGCTATGCTAATGAGCTCAAAAAGAGGAATCCAGGAATATCTGTGTGGATTCACACTGAATTGGATGGAGACATACCAAGATTCAAAAGGATATACATTTGCATAGCTGCTCTGAAGAAGGGCTGGAGGGAAGGCTGCAGACCATATGTAGGGTTGGATGACTATCATTTGAAGACAGTTCATAAAGCGCAGTTACTTAGGGTTGTGGGAATTGATGGAAATAATGGCATCTATCCAATTTCATGGGCAATTGTGGAGGCTGAATCAAGGGAGACTTGAAAGTGGTTTTTGGAGTTCTTGAAGGAGGATTTGGATATTCATCACTCATCCCATTACACATTCATGAGTGACAAGCAAAAGGGGCTTGAGAAAGCTATTAAGGAGTTGTTTTCAGATGCTGCTCACAGGCATTGTGTGAGACATTTCCACAATAACTTCAAAGGTGATGGACATTCAGGTATCCCTATCATGATTTTTTTTAGATATCCTGTTTATTACATGATCATGGACTAATTATTTGTGTTTATTGGTAGGGTTGGAACTGAAACAGAAGCTGTGGGCTATTGCAAGAAGCTGCTCAATGAATAAGTTCAGGGAGGCAATAGAGGACATGAAGAAGTCATCAATTTCTGGGTGGTAATGGTGCATGGACAAACCTGCATAACATTGGTCAAAGTCACACTTTGATCCTAAGTTCAAGTGTGATATTATGTTGAACAACCACAATGAGAGTTTCAACAAGAGTATTGCTAATGCTAGGAAGAGGCCAATACTTAGTTGTCTAGAGGAAATCAGAACTGCTACTATGGTGAGAGTAGCTAATAGAAGGCAATCTGAGGTGTAGCATGTGCAAGTGGTGTGGTGGCTGCACATTCAGTGAGCTTGGAATGAGGTGGTTATTTTTTGTTGCCAATTGACATTTTTTATGCACTCCAAATGGTTTAATAGGTGAAGTTGCCTTGCCCCTAGAATAGAGAAGCTACCTAAGGTGTATTACTCATAGGTCAGCTGTGGCATATGTAAGAAGAAGGACAACAACAGGAGGACCTGCAACATGAGGAATACTCATTTCCCTCAATTAGTTGATGTTGTTAACTTTGGACAGATGTTGTGAATGTTTGTGAAATTATATGTGTTTTTGGAATTGCAGGGATGTAATGATGTGCAGCTGCAGCAAGAAGGGGATAATGTGCAGCAGCAGTAGGAGGAAGCTGACAATGTGTAGCAGCAGCAGCCACATGCAGCTGATAATGTGCAGCAGCAGCCACAGGAAGCTGACAGTTTGCAGCAGCAACCACAAGTTTCTTTTTCAACAATGCAAGAGTCCCAGCCTGCTTACGTGCCAAGCCAGCAATCACAGACTACTACAGCTCCATCAAGCTCCTTCAGACCTGGTTTCACACACTGAAGGTTCAAAAAGCTTGCTTAGAGGAAACACAGACCAGTAAATGCCCCTCCACCGGCAGATAGTGGATCTAAGTAGATTTGTAAGAGTTCACACAGTTTTAGACATCAAACTAGTTTTAACTATATTTTATGGATATTTGGCTTGCTACTTGTGGATTTTTTGTGGTTTAATGCCTACTAAAACTAGTTATTTTGTTTGTTGAATTTCCCTTAGAAATTAATGAAAATGCAGACTGTGTTTGTGATAATGTCAAGTTGGAGAATTAGGCATTATAGGTACTTATCTTGTGTCGGGCCATAAACTTCATGTACCAAACTGATATATAGTTTGGTCCATAACCTTATTATTCAAATATGGCGGTAATTTAGAAGTGCATGACTTGGTCAACTGGCGGTAAATAGGTCACTAAAGTCCAAAAATAATTCTGGAGGGAATTTTAGCAGCTCAATTTGGTGGGACGACCTAAAGGTACCAAAGTATCCTCCTAAATATGTCAGATGGCAAGTGACGATACGAAACTAACAACTTTAGATACATATATTCAGATGGCAAGTTTTGACATTTTTAAAACTTGATGTACCAAATTTAAAAGGCGAGATAATTTAGGTACCATTTAGACTAATTTTCTTTTTGGTAAACATTAAGCTATTAGATGATTGAAGTTCAATTATCATCTAATGATTCTCCGAATCTCCAAATCCACCTTAATCCTCAAGGCCAAATGATTCTTAGTTTCTGGATTTTACTGCGAAAACGACACACCACAGAGAATCATAGCTTGCATCTAAGAAGTTAAAAATATTAAGAATTTACAGTGGTAGTCCGATAAGTGTAGCCAAAGTTCTGAAACCCAAAACGGCCCTCGCTTGTTTGGTAGCACTTGTCTGCCGCATCCCCATTTTGAAATTCACCTCTCCTCCCTCTCCCCCATTCACACCTTCACAAACTCTCACAGTCACCCACCTATTAACCTATATATTACACCCCCGCCCCCGAAAGCCCTCTCCTTCTTCTCTTTCCCGCACTTTCTCTCTCTAACCAAAAACACTATTCTCTCTGCCACAAAATGGCTGTCACTTCCAGAGGACGACCAGCCTTTACCCACCTCCAAATCCCCAATAAATGGCGCGACTCTGAAACCAGCCCTGACCCGACCCACGAGCCCAACCCCAAACTCGCCATGACTCCCACTCCTGCTACAACTGCAGACAGAAAAGTCCCTGTTGTCTACTATCTCTCCAGAAACGGCCAGCTCGAGCACCCCCATTTCATGGAGGTCCCTCTCTCTTCTCCCCGCGGCCTCTTCCTCCGAGGTAAAATCGTAATTTCACTCATTCGTTACTTGCATGAATTTTATTTAGCCTAATTTTATTTGATCCATCTTCTCTCAGATGTGATTAACCGGCTCAACTTGCTCCGAGGCAAAGCCATGGCCACCATGTACTCCTGGTCTGCAAAACGGTACGGTTTCGCTGCCGTTTTGATCACTCTAGCTCTGGTCTAAAATTTTTGCTTATTTTTCTCGCCGTTATGTTTCGACTGCTGAAATTAGGGGATACAAAACCGGGTTTGTTTGGCACGACTTGTCGGAGAACGACTTCATACACCCGTCGCACGGCAATGAGTACGTTTTGAAAGGCTCGGAGCTTCTCGACCCGCCGGTGAGCCCGGTGGCGCTGCAATCGGCGTCGTCGAGGTCGCTTCGTCCGCCGCCGGAGGTGCATGATTCCGGCGTAGGTTACGACTCGCCGGTGATCGTGCGCCGGCGGAACCAGTCGTGGAGCTCCATCGACCTCAACGAGTACAAAGTCTACAAGACCGAGTCGGTCGGGGAGGCGGTGGCGGCAGACGCGTCGACGCAGACGGAGGACAAGCGGCACCGACGACGCGTCGTTCGAGAGGAACGGGGGGACGAGGTGCGAGAAGAGAAAGGTCAGAGTCAACAGGAGATGAGTAGCGGTCAAAGAACGGAGCTGGGCAGGGACGACATTTCGCCTCCGCCGTCGGATTCGAGCCCCGAAACGCTCGAGTCGTTGATGAAAGCCGACGGACGGCTAGTGCTTCAGGCGAACGGAGCGGCGATGGAGGAGAATCAGAATCCGACGCCTGAGGTTGTGCCAGGTGGCAAAATGAAAGCGTCGTCGGTGCTCATGCAGTTGCTATCGTGCGGGTCGATTTCGTTCAGGGACTGTGGGTCCACGGCGGTGAGGGACCAGCGGTTCTCGTTGATTGGGCAGTACAGAGCTAGGCTGCCCCGCGGAGCAGGGAATCAGGCTGTGGCCGAGAGGGCAATTTCGAATTTTCCGGGGGTGAAATTGGAAGAGAAGGAGTATTTTAGCGGGAGCTTGATCGAGACCAAAAAAGAGGTCATTCCAGCTCTTAAAAGGTCTTGTTCTTACAATGCAGATCGGTAAGTAACTTAACCTTCAATTTTTATGAAATATTAATTAGTTTCATAGCTAAATAACTCACAATGATCCATATTTTCATAGCTACAATCCAATTGTTAGGAACCCATTATGGTTTACAAATCCTATTTTACTATTAGAGAAATATCTAAGTTGTTAGTTTTAGATATAATTGAAAAAAAAAAAAAAGAAGGAATGTGCTAGTGGTATTCTGTTCACAACATGCATATGGGTCTTACATACATTTCACATGCATATTGGAATTTATATAGATCATGTGCACAAAGGAGTTATTTATAATTGGTTTCTTTGTTTTTTGAGCAATGTGGTAGAGTTAATTTGTTTTGAGGTACCTAAAGAAAGCTTTTGGCATTTTGCTAGTGTGAATCTCATTGACAAGAAAGAAAATGGATCTAAAGGTTGATTTGAAATTTCACTGTGAAAGTGCCTCTCTTTCTGCAAGAGTAATAGTGTGGTATTGTATATTGTATAGTTGCGTGTTGCTTTCTTCCCCTTGGTTTCTGGGGATTCTGATTCTGGTCAGAAAATTTTATGATTCTCTGATAGCCCATTTGGTTTTCTTTCACTTTGATTGAAAGATTCGTCCTTTACTGGACAACATAGCCCAGCTGTCTATTAGCTCAGTTATGAGTCTGCAATAAATGCCACATTCAAGCTTGTCCTCTGGTAGTGTTATGGGTCCCCTTAATTCATCACACAGATTACAGTTGCAGGTTGGGGGATTCAATTCCGTGAACCCCCTTCACAGACAGAAAGGGTCAAGTTAGGGTTTGTTTAATGTGGGAAAGTTGACTTGTTTTTATGTAATAATAGAGTTCATTCTTGTTGTTCTTCTTTTTCTATTTTGATTTAGTTGATTTTATAAAAAAATGCATGGTTTTAACTTTTACAGGAGCACCCAGATGCAACTGGAGGAGACAGAGAAGGATGGAGTGAGAACAAAATGCATACCTAGAAAGCCAAAGTCAATGTTGGCCAACAAGAAAGAAACCAACTTCATCAATAATGGTAGTAGTAATGGGCAAGAAGGAGGGAGCAAAAGACTTGAAGCATAGGCAATATCAGTAAGTTGACCCCCATTGTAAATTGTAGTGTTTAGGGAAAAGAGAAGCACAGGCGAAATACGCGGCAGCGAAAACGTTAACGAATTTCAAGTCACGGCATAATGGGCTCAGACATTGAGGAATAAGGCATGGGGGTGCAGGAATATGATGAAGGTATGTGAGTTGAAGCTGTGCAGATTGTCCATTTTCAGTTTGGAATTTTGGGGCCAAGGGTTTTGGTGCCTTGGTGTTTGTGGGGAGTTGAATATAGTTTCCTTAATTTCGGTGTTTTGGTTGCTAAAGTGTAAGCTTTCTGACTTTGTGAAGGTGGGAAATGGAATTAAAAGGGTCTTAATTTCCTAGGTATTGTCATCTGCTTTGGATTTGGCTAAAGCTTCATATATCAAAATGCATCGTTTTGAAGCACCCACGTGAGGCATGGTGTTGAAATTGGAGAGGCAATGGTTCCTCCAAGAAAGTTAGAAACTGTGAATTTGCTGTGTTTCATTTTATAATTAATGCCCAGGAATCAGCTTTTAGTGGAGGGTTAAGTGTAGGAATGATGTAGATAAATAGACTTCGTCTCTGTTACGGAACCTGTTGGATTAGTAAGTTATAATTATAATATTGTAAAAGTCATGAGTTCGATTCTCACTGATATATATAAGGGTGGGGTGGGTTAAGTGTTTTTTTTTTAAGAAAAAAAAATAGAAATGTAGGTTGTACTCTACATATGGTATTTTAACTATTTATCAGTCTAGTAGAAATTACCCCAGATCAGGCTTTTGTTCACCTTGTATGTATTTACTTGTACTATTTGATCTTATATCGTAGTGTTATGCCTTCATGAATCATGATATCAGACTGAAAGGGGAGAAACATTTTTCAATCTTTAGGAGTTGTTTGGCGCAAAAACCAGTTGGCTTGCAAACTGTCTCTTTTGAGCGTGTGCGCAGGCGTGCCAGCACCGTGGGGTGCAGTCGTCGGGGTAGTCCCTTGACCTGACTTCTTCTTCAAGCGTTTGTGGACGAGGAGAGCACCAACCTCGCCACAAGGTTCTTCTCTAGCCTTCCGAGAAAGGACTTTCTGCCTTACGGATAAGGACTTTGGGTGTGATCTCTTCGCGTCACCGAATCGATACTTAGTATTGCAGACTAAGCAGAGCAATCACTGGGAAGTTTGGAGAAAGCACGGGTTGCGCTAAAGCGTGACTTTAGCTTCGCTGGGTTGCGAGGGCGTTACCCTTGCTTCGCTGGTAGTAACGGTGGCGTTTGCGCTCGCAGTCGGCTACTGGGGAGACTGGGACTGGAAGTACGGTCGCCGGGTTGATCTGGTGATGCTGACAGTCGGCTCTTGGAGAGACTAGGACTGGCGAGCGGTCACCGGGTTTCAACAAGGTTGAAGGTTTGCTCCGGGGAGGCTTTGTAATCGCTAGGATTGATTGATATGAGAGAGGTCTTTATTTTGTCCTTGAAACCTGGTATATATACCTAGGGTTTCGACTGTTCCTTTTCATAGAAGGGATATTGATTGAAGTTTCCTATTCAATCCCCGCTACCCGACTCCAATAAGGTTTCGTTTTCCTCATGGATCACGGAATGGGTTAAGCTGTAACCCAAACCCGGGTAGGCTTATTTTTGGGCCGCATGTATCGGCCCGCTATGCTAAATCCACTAAAAGATCTTGCCAAAATTACTTTTGGGCTCAAACATTGCCCCCCAGGCCCCGATATCAGGCCCATATTTGTAACTGATTGAAGGGGACTAAAACGACACGTCTGATGATCAAAACGATGCAATTAATGAAGGTTGCGTCTATTCGCTTGGCAAAACGTCTTTTCGTCGCATCGTTTCCCTAACAAAATCTTTTATTTAAACACCGCAGCCACTCCAGGCCTGTCACATCAGAAACCCTTCCAGTCTCTTAAACCCAGAAAAACTCTTGCTCCATACCCACTTTGCAGAAACCCAGAAATGGCTCCGCCAAAGAAGGTGATCATCGATCAAGAAGAAGAACTCACTGATAACATCGCTCGCACCTGGGGAGTCAAAATCGGTGCCCGCTGTTGCGCCCACACTTCCGTCCAGAGACCTCTGCTTCTCAGGCTTCCGAATCATCACGCCGGATTGGGTCCGGCACCGCGAGGCTCCATTCCCGATGATGCCATCGTCCTCTATAGCCTGCCCATTCGTCAACCCATTCAAGTCCTCCGGAGGACCCTTGCAGATTTCAGCAGTTGGGGTGCGCACAATCATCGAGCAAAAATAGGGCACTGGCCGTCCAAAATCAGCCCAGAAGAGCTTTCATGGTATCGTGAAGTAAGAGCACGAGATTTGGCTCGCTGGGATATGGTAGGTATTACCCACACTATCGATTTATGCTTTCGCCTTCCTCGCGGTGGGAATCGCTCACCACTCGCTGCCTTCCTTTGCTTTTGGCATACTGCCACCAACACCTTTGATTTTCGATTTGGCCAAATGAGTATAACATTGTTGGATATCCTCACCATTACTGGATTGCCCATCGATGGCGAGCCCTACCTGCATGGCCAATTCGATTCTGATACCTTCGCATCAACCATGGCCCAAACTGGTCGCAGCGCTCATAGCGGCTCCTACCCGCGATGGGTGACCCACTATCGCAAGGAGCGCAACGCGACTGGTGGTATTGCTTTTCTAGAGTATTGGCTCTGCAAGTTCATTTTCTGTACTTCTGCTTGTAAGCCCACTGGCGCTTGGACTCTTCTAGCAACGGCCCTCTACAAAGGTCGCCGCGTGGGGCTAGGACAACCAGTGCTGGGTGCCCTCTACCGCACTTTATACCAGGCCACAATGCATCCCTTCGAGACTAGCATTTCTGGCCCCTTTTGGATTCTTGACTTCTGGATTCAAACCTACTTTCCATTCTTCCGCCGCGACGACATTCCTCTGCTATCGCCAACTGATGCCCTTCTTGGTCAATGGTTTTGTCGTGAGGCGAGGTACATATCTCCACCATATTCTGAGTGCTTCTCATACTTGTACCTTCTGCATGAAATGCCCTACTACGATTTAATACTTAATAGGAGATTCCCCGCTCCTCTTGAAAATGGGTTCCTACCTGGGGCGCCTGGTTATAGCGATCGCGCGCGCTTGGCTTTTCGCCGCGCGATCTCTTGTTTAGACATTAGGCTTGCTGTTGACGAGCTCACCTATGAGCTTTATGCTCCCAACCATTTTGCTCGCCAGTTTGGTCTTATCCAATTGGTGTCATTCCCCCTCTATGATGCCTGGAATTACAACACCTCTTGGCGCAGAATTGGTCCCTTAACTGGACCTCCGCCCGCACAAAGCATGCTTGCATTAGTCGATCTCCCTGCCTGGGTGAATGATATCGTCCCCGTGGATGGGACCGCTGAAGATTATGATCAATGGTGGAAGGAAGTCTCTGTTAACTGCTGGAGGCAAAGAGATGATGAGCTCTTCGCGGCCATCTTCGAAGAACTGAGATATCCCTATGAAGCTGATACTGAAGAACTTGCTCGTTTCCATGAAAATGAAGAAAGACTTCCACCACCTGAACCGGTTCCGCGACTCGCGAAAGCCCCACGCTTAGCTTAAGCTGGAATTGTAATTCGCGAGCGTCCTCCAGAGGTAATTGCCTTAGCATATTCGTTGTTTCCCTGATCATTCTCACCTTCAAACCCTTAACTCAACGTTCATAGCAGGGACGCGCACCGTCCTCGAGCATCGCGCCGCGGGTGTTCCTCCGGCCACTGGCCCGGCCGCTAAACAGAAAGCAAAGCTGAGCAAGCCAGAAGTAGAGGACACTTCCTCAGATGATGATGATCCTCAAACTGTAAGGATTCTCTTCTTAGTACATATAATTTGGCAGCCCTCTCGAATTCTAATTTGACTTTGTTTGATAGATTGCTGCTGCTTTAGCGCGCAAACGTAGTCGCGCTGAATTCCGGACCGATCCTTGGGCAACAGATGAACCAATCGCTGATCGACTGGTAATATTCCTTTTTAAAGCGAGCATTGACACTTTGTTTTGCCATGTATGATAACGTTTCTCTGATTCAGGTTCGTCGTAAGTTTTCGGGGCAAGTTGGGGAAGGTTCCTCTGTTGCCGGCGAGGGTGTGTCTGGCACGCCAACCCAAGAAAACAATGGTGACTCTCCCTCTGCAATCAATGCTGCAAGTAACATGCAATTGGTTGTAGTTCTAGCGCAAGTCATAGATGACAGCTCGCCTGAGCTTGAGGAGAGGCTGCCGCTTCTCCACACTCCCCGCGAGCAACCACTTCTCCTTCTGGAAGCATCAGTGCCTGACTCGGGTCCAACCTCTTGTGAGACTGCCCCAATACCAACAGCGGATTCCCGCGAGCTACCAGCTGAAGAGGTACTTCTCTTAACAAAATGCTTTATCTTAACCCTTGACTTGGTCATTCTAAAGATGTTTCTTTCTAGGGTCCAAATGTAGAAGCGATAGTCGGAGAAATAGCAGATGAGGTTCCTGCTGAACCTATTCCCAATGTGGTTGGTGAAGAATCTGTTCCTCATGCCCCCCAAGTCATTGAAGTCGAAGAAATAGGAGTACTTCCTGAAGCAATACCTGTTGCGGAGCCCCTTGAGGCCCCTATCGCTGAGCAACCTACTCCGTCCACCTTAGAACGGTTAGCTCGCGTACTCGCAGTTACCCCACCTGGGGTCGTAGATGATGCAAGGGAAGGCCTTTGTCGTCTCTTGGGCCCTGATATTCTAACCCCTGGTGCTCCCGCGAAAGTTTTGGAATATCTGAGAGTGCTCCTCCGCGAGGGCGCTATTTCTGACGATCAATTTCGCGAGGTTGACCAGCTGCTACAGCAACTCCCGCAAGGGCTCAATGAGAGGGCAGTCGCGAGCGCTCAAGCTAGGCAGACCGAAGCACACTACCAGACCCTTACTCATCAAACAGACAATGCGCACGATTTCTTGGGTGACCAAGCTGACCTCATCAGGGATCTGACGCTCGAGAGGAGCCATTTGAGGTCCCAGATTCAAGCCCTTCAGGCCCGGTTGACTGATGTCACTGCTAGGCTCGCCCATGCGGAGCCCCAATTAGAACAACCCCTTGCTGCCTTCGAGATGCTGTCCCAAGAGCTGGCCCAAGCTCGCATGGCTGCCCAACAAGCCGCACAAGCCGCCGCTGATGCTAGTTTTCGCCTGGACGAGCTTTTTCTTCGTTTGACCCATGCAGCCGAAGACTTTTGGGCCTCTAATATCCCAATATCAGGCCCATATTTGTACGAATAATATAATTATTAATAATTTAAATATTAAGCCCACATTGCTTGGCCCAAATATATGCTCAATTTATTTTTCAGGCAATTTAGCATTTAAACTTGCTTTTATTGCTTTTGAAACTGTTTTGAAAAGATAATCTCGAAACAAAGCGGTTACCTCCTTGGAAACTGCCCCGCTTCCCAAGCGCTTTCAATTATCTTCATTTCCGAGATCTTTGCATTCAATTCCAACGATACTCATATTGATGACGTTGAACATATTCCAACTGCCCATTGCGCAGTTAAGACCACTGAGACTGGTCCTATAAATACCTGTGCTTCGAGAAGAAAAACTCAGGCAAATATGGTCTCGCCAGTAATAGTTTCACAAACCCTACTTCTCTTCCTTTTGTTTCTGAAATCTTCTCCTCACGTTCTCAGCCTCAACCTCAAATCCTTAGGTTTTATGGCTTAATCTCAATGCCTGGGTAGGTCTTATGGCCTAATCTCAGGTCCATCCGCATGTCTTTGGTCTCTGGAAATCCGGATGGGATTCCCCGGTTTCCATTAGGCTGAAGAACACGCGGCGCTCCTAACGCGGCGGAACCAGATTCTGAGGGGATCCCTCTCCTCAGATTTCTCGCGTGGAGCAGGCGGAAGAAGGGAGGAAGGCCACTCGAGGCCGACTGTTCTTCTTTCGCAGCCTACCTTCGGGAACAGACTGTCAGACTTCTGTCATTCCCCTGGAGGTAGATGTGGTTGTGAGTCGCGCTCTTCTGCAGACCATCTCCATCTCGGAGGATAATCCACTAGACGGGTTGGGGCGGATTATTTCCTTCCCTCTATCTCCGGTACAAATGAGAGCGGCTACGACTCAGATCAGATAAGGCATGTGGGTGAAGAGAGGAAGAGTATTTCTGATCATACCTCAGCCACCCCCTTTGTCACCACAAGATCACAAGATCCAAGATCCAGAAATTTTCAGCAGACCTGCAACTCTTATGATTATTAAGCCACTTTTGGCCTTGTAAACCACAAATGTAATTATTTTGGTTTGTATTGCTTCTGGCTGCAAAGCCACTTTATGAATGAAAGTTTCTGAGTATAATGAAAAACTATTATAAAATAAGGCCTCATACATAGACCATTATATATATTCTTAACACATATTGTCCAGGATTCGAAAATGTAAACTGTTAAATAAGGCCTCATGCTTAGGCCATTACATGTAATTCTTAACACATGTTGTCAAGGAATTTGAAATAAATGTATAGAGTGTTGCCCCCCTAGTATTCGTTGGCGAAGCAAATCAATGAAACAAAGGCCACAGGAAAGGCCTAAATATGAAGGGATGATGGGAGCCGAGGAAGACTATGGTTGCCCCCAGTCTGGGAAGAAGGAGGATCTGGAGGGTCCTCATATTCCCAAACACTAGGGTAATATTTCATCAGGAAGCGCCTGTTAATGGGATTGCGATGGATGTCGCCGTCCAAATCTTTGAGGTGAAAAGCCCCGCGCTCCAGAATGCGGTGGACAACAAAGGGTCCTTCCCATCGTGGAGTCCACTTACCACGACCAGTCAATTTCTCGCCAAAGGGCAGAACTGCTTTCCAAACAAGGTCGCCTTCCTTGTAACTGCGGCCACGCGTTCTCTTATCATAGGCGCGGGCGATACGCTGTTTTTCCATCACTAAAGTATCCAAAGCCGCTAAGCGCTGCTCGCTCAAGTCCTCATGCTCTTGCCACATTGCTTGAACATAATCTTCGCCGATCAAGTGATGCTGATCCTGGACGCGCAAGGATTAAACGTTGAGTTCCAAGGGTAAAACTGCGTCATGACCGAACATTAGCGCGTAGGGTGTTGTAGCAGTAGGGTTCCTCTTGGAGGTGCGATAAGCCCAAAGAGTCTCATACAACGTATTGTGCCACAAGCGAGGGTTTTCAGCAAGCATCTTCTTTATAATGGTGATAATAATTTTGTTACTGGCCTCTGCTTGACCATTGGACTGAGCATAGTATGGTGTACTGTGGACAAACTGGATGCCCAAGTCGTTGACGAGCTTCTCTACCTCACCTCCCATGAACGCTGCCCCCCTGTTTGAGACAAGCACTTCAGGGATACCAAACCTACAGATGATGTTCTGAAAAATAAATTGGCGAATCGTGGCACCGGAAGCCTCTTTCAAAGGCTCAGCTTCGACCCATTTGGTAAAGAAATCAGTGGCCACAATGATGAACTTGTGTTGAAGAGAAGAATGAGGGTGAATCATCCCAATCAAGTCCAATGCCCAGCCTCGTGCAGGCCAAGGCTTGATAATAGGCTGCATGGGAATGTTGGGAACGTGTTGCACTGGACCATGTGCCTGGCACTCTTGGCAACCTTTCGCGAACGTGATACAATCCTTCAAAATGCTAGGCCAATAATACCCATGTCTGCGAATAAGCTAGCGCATCTTAGGGCCCGCTTGATGGGCACCACATACTTATGCATGGGCTTCGCGCATTAAGCGCTTTGCTTCGCGGCCAAAGACACATCGGAAGTCCATGCCATCTTCCCCTCTTCGTCGCAACTCGTCACCCTTGAGGAAATAGTTTAAAGCAAGAAAACGTATCTTTCTGTCTGTTGTAGGATCTGGTTGCTTGAGGTAGTCAATCAACGGTATTCGCCAATCGACGTCAATAGGCTCCAGGATTGCGACGACCGGGTCGTCTGGCGGGTCAAGCCGCGCAAGCCACGAAGGCAACGTGCGACGTTCGACTTTCAGAATGCGCTCGCGAACCCCATACTTCAATGTGATGCCTGTAGCCAGCTGAGCAAGCTCATTGGCCGCAAAATTTCGCTCGCGAGGTATGTGTTCCAAATCCGCGTCATCAAATTGATCCAGAAGCTCGATGGCGCGATTCAAATAAGGAATGAGCAGACAGCTTGCACACCTGTACTTCTCTTGGAGCTGACTTATCACGAGCAGAGAGTCACCGCGTACCTGAACGTCCCTGACTCCCAATTCCAATAACACTTCTAATCCAATGATAAGGGCTTCATACTCGGCTTGATTATTTGTGCACTTGAACTCCAATTGGAAAGAATAAGAGAAACGATCACCTGCTGGATTTTCCAGTACAATTCCTGCCCCTGCTAATGTTTCGGTTCTGGAACCGTAAAAAAATAATACCCAGGGTTGTAAGGAGATTGTAGCTTGATGCCACATAGCGTACTCTGGAATGCGCGCCAAATCTGGTCGAATTGCGGTAACGGTAGCTATCTCTAATTCCTTCAATGGGGGAATAGCCAACATAGGGTGATGGGCCAGAAAGTCTGCAATAGCCTGTCCCTTCACTGCCTTCTGTGGAACGTATTGCAGCGAGAATTCGGATAGAGCCAGTACCCACTTGCCAATGCGTCCTCTCAGAATAGGTCGCGACAGCATGTACTTAACTAGGTCAGTTTGAGCGATGATACATGTAGTAAAGGATAGCATGTAGTGTCGCAACTTGCACGCGAAGAAGTACAATGTGAGGCACAGCTTTTCCATAGGAGTATACCTTGTCTCGCAATCCGTAAGTGTCCGACTGAGGTAAAAGATGGCATGCTCGACACCCCCCTCATCGTCTTAGGCAAGTAGGCTACCAATGGAAGCCTCAGCTGCTGAAATATATAGCTTCAATGGGAATCCAATGCGAGGAGGAACAAGCACTGGTGGACTCGCCAAATAGGCCTTGATTTTGTCGAAAGCCTCTTGATGTGGAGATTCCCAGACAAACTCTTTCTGTCCTTGCAACTTCAGCAACGGAGAAAAGGGCTGGATCTTACCTGCAGAGTTAGAAATAAAACGTCAAAGGAAGTTAATTTTACCCAGCAAGCGTTGTAGCTCCTTCTTTGTTCGCGGAGGGGAAGCGCTGATGACTGTGTTTGCCTTATCTTCAGGGACCTCAATTCCCCTTTGATGGACAATGAATCCCAGGAAATCTCCTGCTTGAACACCAAACACGCACTTGGCGGGATTCATCTTAAGTTTATGTTGCCGCATGCGCTCGAAGACTTTCCTGAGGTCTGTGATGTGATCCCCTTTCTTCTTGGACTTTACCACCACATCGTCGATGTAAACCTCCAAAATCTTTCCAAGGATATCGTGGAAGATCAGGTTCATGGCTCTCTGATAAGTGGCCCCAGCATTCTTCAGCCCAAAAGGCATAACCACATACTCAAAAACGCCCGCGAACCCAGGGCACCTGAACGCAGTTTTATGTCTATCTTCCTCGGCGACTGGAATTTGGTGATACCCTGCGGTGCCATCCATAAAGGACAGCAATTCATGTCCTGCTACGGCGTCTACCAACATATCCGCCACCGGCATGGGGTAAACATCTTTAGGTGTCGCGAGATTGAGGTCTCTGTAATCCACGCAGACCCTCATCTTACCATTTTTCTTGCGAACATGCACTATATTGGAGAGCCACTGATTGTATTTGGCCACCCTGATAATGCCTGATTTATGCATTTTCTCGACTTCCTCCTTGACGAGGACTTGAGTTTCTGAATTCATTCTTCGCGGCTCTTGCTTCACAGCCCTCTTGTCAGGGAGTGTTGGCAGCTGATGGCAAACCAAGTCCTGTGACAGGCCGGGCATATCTTCATATTTCTCTGCAAAGCAGTCTTTGAACTCCAATAATAGCTCAATAAGCCTCTGCTTTTCGCTAGGCCCTAAGTAAGCGCTGATAGCCACTTCCATAGGCTCAGCTGTTGTTCCAAGATTGACCTTCTCTGTAGGGTCTCTGACCTTGAGGGGTGTATCGTCCAACGCTGCCGGAGCTAGCTGAATTTCGACCTCATCTTCGTGTTCGTGATCAGAGAGTTCTTCATTGACGGTTTCTAAGGTCGCGATTCGATCATAGGCCTCTCTTTCCACTCAGTATGACGATAGTCGTTCATACAACGAGTGGAAGGCCTCTATCCCTTCCTCCGGAAGGTCGTAATCCATTAATCGTTCAAGGGTTTGGGCACAGCGTGGCCAGGCCTCTCCAGGCCTTCTTTTGCGAGCGTGAGCCCCCACTGTGCCAAATCAGAAGCCGTCACCCCTGTGGGGCGGCCCTTGTTATCAATGCCACTCACCTGCAATGGAGTAATAGGCTCCAAATAATATCTGGCATCTACATAATTCGCGGACACTGGGAATGGACGAGGGTCCGCTTTGATCACCTCAGCCTTATCTGTTTCCCTGTTCCACATAACGAGTTCCTGATGGAGAGTTGACGGAACACAGTAGCTCCGGTGGATCCAATCTCTGCCCAGAATAGCGCTATAGGCTGCATAACAATTTGTCACAAAGAAAGCATAAACTCCCTCTGCAGGGCCAATCTTGATGCGCAAGAAAAGTAGCCCTAAAGTCTTTGTCACAGTCCCCGCGAAGTTCTTGAGTGTCAGGGAGGTAGACTGGATTTTCTTTTTCTTGATCCCGAGCAAGTGCATGGTCCTGGTAGTGATGACGTTCACGGCAGCTCCGGTGTCAACCATGATCTTGCTAACTTTGGTACCGCCAACTTCTGCTGTGATGTATAAAGGTCGCATGTGTTGGACCATAGCAGGTGTTGGCCTGGTAAAGCTTATGAAGAATTCGCTGATGTTAGCATCTTCTGTTTCAAGAAAGACAGCCTCTTCTACAGGGGCCGTAACTGCTGAAGTAATCTGCAAGGGTTGTGCACGACTTTTCTCAGCTTCCAAACAATCCTGCGCGGCGACGGGCAGTGCATACCTCGCGGGCAGTACGTAAACCATGTTGCAGGACGTATCAGTCATAACTGTTTCATCCATGCCCTCATCTAGGTCCAACTTGGGTTCGTTGACAGGGGTGTCAGTGTTGAACTGCTTAGCCAGCCGGTCCACCAACGATTCTTCAGTGAGACCTTTTACCTCACATTGCTCATGTTCCTGCATTCCGGTAACCCGCTTAGGAGAATTTGACTTTGGCTCCCTGGCTACATTCACCTCAGAAGGGATGACTACTACACTCTGGACCTGTTTAGGTTTCCACTGTAAAGTATCGGTAATCCTGTCCTTGCCCCCCAATCTCTCAAAAACTGAGGATTTGGCCTCTGGGTCTTCACGAAACAGTTTGCGTCTGACAGGTGGTCGTCTAGTTGGCGAGCTCACCTTTCGAGCTGGCGGAGGTCTCCTTTCGTCGGTGATCCTGCAAAAAACACTAGGCTTTGATGCCCTTGTTACTGAGCTCGCTTGCTTCTGGAAGCTGCGGGGAGTTATTAATGGTTTAGCAGCTAGTGCCTCCATCTATTTCTGATACTGCTCAGGTGATTTGACCAACTGCGAAGGTTTGATTAGGCCCTGGTCCAGCGCCTCTAGCGCGCGCTTGGCTTCTCCAAACCTGCGCTGCAGTTTCCTCTTCCTGGAAGGACTTATCTCCACTGCCTTCCCCTTCTCCCGTGTGTACCACTTACTTTCCTTGATGGTGGCGGTTGAAGCAGGTGGAATATAGGGCTTAGTCAGAGCGTCTTGGTGCTTGATCTTAGCCTTCTCCTCTTGTTTTCTATCCACCGCGGCCGCTCTTAGCTTCTTGAAAAGATTGGAATCCTTTGGAGATGGCGGTGGTTCCACTTTCTCCTTTTCTCTTGGGCTGGCAGGTTGATAGTTTCGCGATGGCGAAGTCCACTTGATGGGCGGGAGAGAACCAAAACGAAATGTCTGCTCGACTTCTTCGTGTGACACTTGGATGCCACACTCTTCCTTGTACCGCGAGCATAGGACCACGGATGAAGCTTGGCCTGCTGGTTCAGCCTTTCTCTTTGTAGGGATCTTATCATCATCAAATTGGACCCCTTTCCCCTTGGTACTCAAATCCAGGGTTGGTTTCCTGTGGTGCTGCTTGGCCCAGTTCACATCGACCATGTTGATCCCAGTGTCAGGAAAAGGGTTCAGGTTAACGAGCGCTGCGGCTGTTACTGGAGCTTCGACCTGCAAACTGCCATTATTAAGCCATACCTGAATCTGGTCTTTGAGCTTCACACAGTCAGCTGTATTATGATTCCACAGGTTGTGAAATTTGCAGTATTTCTTTCCTTTCAGCTGATCTGGTCGGGGAAAAGGTCCAAAGTCGGTCTTCACCATCTTCGCGGCGATCATCTCATCTAAAATCTCATGCGCTTTATTGGCATCATATGTATATGTCGCGAATTCAGGTTTAGTGAAGGCCATTGATTTGAGCTTGACAGGTTCCTTGGAGATTTTCAATTGTTTCAAGGCTGGATTCTTCCTCCCAGTCAGCTCATAAGCAGCGATGTCATTATCCTCTTCTTCATCTTCTTCCTGCACCAGCTCTTCTTCATGATGATGGTAACAAGGGTCATAGGTAGCTGGCTGGTAATGCAGGGCTGCAACTGTGCGATGCTTTCCTGGCACATATGTCCCTTTGGACGCATTTTTTCTTGCATCAGTTTCTCTAAGAAGATGTTCAAAGCTGCCCACTTCTGTGATAAGCTCTCCCATTGACTGGATCATGCTGCCATGTTGCTTCTTTCGCTGGCGAGGCTCCAGCCCCTTGATTGCCAACTTGATCAATTCTTTCTCAGGCAGGATCACGTTCAGTTTGGCCTTCTGAATCTGGAAGCGCTGAAGGTATGCGACGGCGGACTCAGTAGGTTGCTGGGCTATCTGAGTAAGAGAAGCCAAATCCACCTCAGGCTCAATGGCTCCAAAAGTTTCTCGAAAGAGCTTTTCCATTGCGGGCCAATCTGCCACTGTTCCTGGTCGGAGTTTGGAAAACCACCTAAACGCAGCTCCAGAAAGAGAAGTGCCAAAGATCCTGCACTTGAGGATGTCATCATTCTGGTATTGGCCGCATTGCACCTTGAACCTGGCCAAGTGAGTTATTGCATTCTCGGTGTCTTCCCCTGAAAAAGTAGAAAATATGATATTTTTATAACCTCTAGGGAAAGGTGCGAGCATTATATGCGGCGGGAAAGGTCCCTCATAGACCCCATCCATCTGGGCCCTAGGGTTAGCCAGTCTGATCATCTCCTCTACCTCATCTCGTCTGACATATTCTGGACCCGGGGGAGGAGGAGGTGGTGCCGCCATCGTATGGCGAACAGCCTGCACAGGTATTGCTTGGTTTGCAGCTGCTGTCCCTTTTCCTATCTGTACAACACGGGTTGTAGTTGGTTGTTGAAGAGTCACTGCTGGCATAGGCATCTCTTTTGCCAGAGCTGTTATCTTGACCGGATTACCAGCCTGGTCAATCCCATAATAGCTTCCTGGCAGCTCTTGATATACGTTATCTGCCCCATTGCTGTCGTATTGAATGAACACGGCGGAGTCAGACGAAGTTTCAACACCTTTTGATGCCTGCTGCTTCTGTCTGGCGGTCTGTCTACCTGACAGCGAGCCCTTTTCTTTGCTGCTTCCAATAACCAGGGCTTGTTCTTTACCTCTCACTTGAGTGGCAGCAACAGTTGCGGAAGGCGTAGCAGTGTTGCTGCTAACCTTCTCTCGCTGATTTGGCGGCACATATTTGCCCGAATCAGATGGTTGGCCAAGGGAACCAAGGATAGCGTTAGGATCCCCTAATGTCTTATTCAACACTTCTCTGGTTTGGTTCAATTCAGCTCTTTGCATGGCCACCTCGGTTGCGAGAGTCGCTCCATCTTTGCGAAGACCTGCCATATCTGACGCTGTCTGCTTGGTATGGTTCGCAAGAGCCTCGATGATTCCTTTCTGCTGCCGGCTCTGGGCATCTGCGATGCTTGTAGCATGATCCTTTAATGCACTTTTTGTTTGTGACACTAGTTGCTTAGTTTCATCAGCTTGTCGGGAAATACGCTGGTTGATTTCGCGTATGATCTCATCTGTTTTCGCGTGTTCCCTTTTGAGATCAGCTGCCATCTTCTTGCGATGATTTTCAATATTTTCCAGGATGATCTCGCATGCGACCTCGACGGTCGCTCCCTCTGGAATAGGCTTCGCAACGAAAGCCTCTCCTTCTTCACTCCCCACTGTATTTGAGACAGCGGTAGCGACAGGCTCACTGGCCTGATTAGTAATGACAATGTGACCCTCAGCAGCGGTCTGGTGACTCTCTCCCTGTTCAGTTGACATATCGGAGAATTGGGGACGGAGAGAGAATCTTTGAATCACTTGTTCTTCAGAAAGACCACGACAATCCGCGCGAGGATGCGGTTTGTAACTGGAGGTCTTATGCTTGGAGCAGTTAGCGTAGCCCTTTTGGTAAGGGTTTTCGCTTGACTTCCCAATGGCTAACGTTCACGAAAAGACACTTAGTTGGTCCCACTGGGCGTGCCAAAATGTTTGGCGCAAAAACCAGTTGGCTTGCAAACTGTCTCTTTTGAGCGTGTGCGCAGGCGTGCCAGCACCGTGGGGTGTAGTCGTCGGGGTAGTCCCTTGACCTGACTTCTTCTTCAAGCGTTTGTGGACGAGGAGAGCACCAACCTCGCCACAAGGTTCTTCTCTAGCCTTCCGAGAAAGGACTTTCTGCCTTACGGATAAGGACTTTGGGTGTGATCTCTTCGCGTCACCGAATCTATACTTAGTATTGCAGACTAAGCAGAGCAATCACTGGGAAGTTTGGAGAAAGCACGGGTTGCGCTAAAGCGTGACTTTAGCTTCGCTGGGTTGCGAGGGCATTACCCTTGCTTCGCTGGTAGTAACGGTGGCGTTTGCGCTCGCAGTCGGCTACTGGGGAGACTGGGACTGGAAGTACGGTCGCCGGGTTGATCTGGTGATGCTGACAGTCGGCTCTTGGAGAGACTAGGACTGGCGGGCGGTCACCGGGTTTCAACAAGGTTGAAGGTTTGCTCCGGGGAGGCTTTGTAATCGCTAGGATTGATTGATATGAGAGAGATCTTTATTTTGTCCTTGAAACCTGGTATATATACCAAGGGTTTCGACTGTTCCTTGTCATAGAAGGGATATTGATTGAAGTTTCCTATTCAATCCCCGCTACCCAACTCCAATAAGGTTTCGTTTTCCTCATGGATCACGGAATGGGTGAAGCTGTAACCCAAACCCGGGTAGGCTTATTTTTGGGCCGCAGGTATCGGCCCGCTATGCTAAATCCACTAAAGGATCTTGCCAAAATTACTTTTGGGCTCAAACAGGAGTTGTATCAGATACCAAAATATTGGAGCAAATAAAAAACCAAGACATAACAGAGACTCATACGACAAGAAGATAAAACAAAAGCCAATTTACCATAATGATTGATAATTTGATATACATATAAATCTCTGTACCCTAAAGAGATAGGGAGAACCTCGTTGGAGGTTAAAAATCAATCAGTATGATTGAATTGGAAAAATACCAAAGATGGTAGCCCCGGAACTTTTTCACGAGACGAATTAAGGCCGACCTAGAGGCAATTAGCAACAAGAGAATTTAGTTGTGAAACTTGTAGTAATCAGTAGATGATAGTTTGTGGGAAGTAGATTTTACATGTAGATGCTATAAACAACTAGAACACTCGTACCATTCTGTCTGCCATAGGTCTTCTTCTTCTGTTATGATCAATACTACTTGGATGCAGACACCCACCAAAATACTCCAGATTGCCCGACAATGAAGGCTGGGATCATCTAGTCCAAATTAGTGAACAGAAAAACGAAGAATCAAAGGATAAGAAGAAAAAGATATTGACGCAGTCGGATTGATAACTAGGTTTACCAGCAATAAACCTAACAAAAGGGTTCTGGAGTCCACCAGAGATAAAAGAGAAAACTCTTTATTTTATTGATAAAAGATGAAAGATAGGTTCTGCACATTTCTAGCCATGCCCTCAGCAGCAACACTAACACCAGGAACCTTAGGAAGCTTTACCAGATCAACCACATGTCGAGGAACAGCAGTATAAACTAAGGAGAATGGTGACTTCCCTGTTGCACTATGCACAACACTGTTATAAGCAAACTCCACCTGTGGCAAAGCATAATCCCACTGTTTGGGTCGATCTCCACAAACACTTCGGACCATGTTACCCAAAGTTCTGTTAGTAACCTCTGTCTGCCCATCAGTTTGAGGATGAGCTGTGCTGCTACGGTTCAAAGCTGTTCCAAACATCCTCCACAAGGTAATCCAGAAGTGGCTAAGGAACTTTGTGTCTCTATCAGAAGTAATGGACTTGGGCACTCCATGCAAACGAACCACCTCCCTGAAGAACAGTTTGGCTATATTAGAAGCATCAGCAGTCTTCTTACATGCGATGAAATGAGCCATCTTGGAGAACATGTCAACTACCACAAACACTGAATCCACACCCCTTTGGGTACGGGGTAAACCCAACACAAAATCCATAGCAAGATCCTGCCAAATATATTCAGGAACAGGTAAAGGTAGATAAAGACCAGTGTTTTGGGACTGACCCTGAGAAACCTGGCAGGTGTAGCACTTTCTCACGATAGTTCCTACATCCTTCTTCAACTGTGGCCAGAAATACCTCTCCTCAAGGCTAGCAATAGTTTTGTCTCGGCCCAAGTGCCCACTCAATCCCCCTCCATGCAGATCTCTGATCAGTTTCTCCCTCAATGAAGAACTAGGGATACATAGTCGGTTGCCCTTGAATAAATATCCTTCATTCTCATAAAAATCTGCAACTGCATTATTGTTGCTGCACTTGGCCCAAATCTCCTTGAAATCAACATCTTCCTCATACAACTCCTTCAAGAGATCAAACCCCACGATCTCTTGAGCTAAAGTGACTAGCAAGGAAGCCCTCCTACTCAAAGCATCTGCAACCCGGTTAAGAGTACCAGATTTATGCTGAATCACAAAAGAGAATTTCTGCAGAAAACTCACCCACCTTGCATGCATCTTATTCACAGTTTTTTGGCTATTAAGGTACTTCAAGGCCTGATGATCAATGAACAGTACAAACTCCCTCTGAATCAGGTAGTGCTCCCATTGCCTCAATGCCCGGAACACTGCATAAAATTCTTGGTTATAAGTACTCCACTTCTGACGAGCTTCACTCAGCTTTTCACTAAAGAATGCTACTGGTTTCTTCTCTTGTGACAACACAACACCTACCCCCACGTCACTAGCATCACATTCAACCTCAAATACCTTATCAAAATTAGGAAGAGCAAGAACTGGTGCAGTACAAAGTTTCTCCTTGATTAAGGCAAAACTCTTCTCTTGTTCCTCTCCCCATTGGAATTTTCCTTTCTTCAAACATTCAGTAATAGGGGCAGTAATGGTACTGAAATTCTTCACAAATCTCCTGTAGAAAGTAGCTAAACCATGAAAGCTCCGCACCTCAGAAACTGTTTTTGGAGCTGGCCATTCTCTTATTGCTCGCACCTTCTCTTCATCAACCTGAATGCCTTCTTCTCCAACCACAAATCCCAAAAATAACAGCTTGTTGGTACAGAAAGTACACTTCTTCAGGTTAATGTACAATTTATTTTCCTGTAAAGCTCCCAAAACCTGTCTCAAATGTACTAGATGTTCTTCTTTGGTCCTGCTATAGATCAATATATCATCAAAATACACCACGACAAAGGAACCAATAAAAGGACGAAGAACCTGGTTCATAAGCCTCATAAAAGTGCTGGGTGCATTAGACAATCCGAATGGCATAACCATCCACTCGAACAAGCCATCCTTGCTCTTAAAAGCTGTCTTCCACTCATCCCCTGGTTTAATTCGAACCTGGTGGTAACCACTTCGAAGATCTATCTTGGTAAACACTTTGGAACCCTCCAGTTCATCAAGCATGTCCTCCAAACGAGGAATGGGAAACCTGTACTTCACAGTTATCTTATTTATGGCCCTGCTATCAACACACATCCGCCATTAATTGCCCTTCTTAGGAACAAGGAGGACTGGAACTGCACAAGGACTCATACTTTCACGAATGAACCCTTTTTTCAACAAGTCTTCAATCTGCTCCCTCAAAATCTCATTCTCTTTGGGACTAATTCGGTAATGTGGCAGATTTGGCAAACTTGCTCCAGGAACCAAATCAATCTGATGTTGAATGTCCCTCATAGGTGGTAGTTCGTTGGGCAACTCATCTGAAATCAACTATTCAAACTCTCCCAACATATTCTGCACTTCCTTAGGGATCACCACATCTTCCTTTTCTGCAGCCAACAACCCCTTTATCACCACTGGGCAGAAAACTTCAGATTCTTTAAAGGCCTCCTCCATCTCAAATTCACTACTAGACAATGTCAGAAAACTCTCTCCTTTCTTTCCACCAGATTTCTCAAATTGACACACAGATTTCTCAAATTGACACACAGGAGCCATAGCAATTTTATGACTATTCCACATAAACATCATCACATTATGTCTGCCTTTATAAATCACATCCACATCATATTGCCAAGGTCGTCCAAATAAAATATGACAAGCATCCATATCAATAATATCACACCGAACTTCATCTTTATAATGCTTACCAATGGATACTGGTACTTTGCAGGAATCAGTAACTCGAACTTGTGGACCTTTCTTGACCCAACCAAGGGAATAAGGTACTTCATGAGGCTGCGTAGGTAACTGCAAGTATTCCACCAGCTTCTTGGCTACAAAGTTTTCACAGCTCCCATTATCCACAATCAAATTGCACACTTTGTTATTGATGGAACAAAATGACCTGAAAATATTGCGTCGCTGCCCATCTTCTTTAGGACATAATAAGACTCTCTGCAACACAATATTAACCTTTTCAGGAGACTCCTCCTCCGCAAACTCAGCCCCATCATAATCGTCACCTCTTCCTCCTTCTTCTTCATCTTCATCATATTCACCTATAAGAGCAGTTTGTCTCATCTCAAGACACACATTAGATCTATGCCCAGGCTTGTTGCATCGACAATAGACATCTGTTGTAGGTCTAGCATAAGCATTATTAAGCCTCTGGTTCGGGGCCCTGTTTTGAGCACCACTAGAACTGTTAGAACTGCCAGCCCCTTTAAAAGGAGGATTGGAAGCCCTAAAAGCGTTTTCTGTTTTCTGCAGTGTGGATTTACCCTTGTCAGTTGAGGAGTTAACCAAATCTGTGCTCCTTTGGTAGTTATATCTCTGGAAAGAAGAAGCTCGTGAAGGCTTCTCTAACAACTCTGCCTTCAATGCTAGGTTTGAAGCTTCAGCCATAGTATGAACAGTTTGTAACCCAATTTTCTCCTGAATGGAAGGCTTCAGCCCGTTGACATAGCGAGCCACCTTCTGGCCTTCAGTTTCTCCTAGTTCATTACGCTCTGAGTAGCGTAAGAACTCAGCTGTGTAATCAGCCACTGTCCTAGTTCCCTGGACATGCACATTCAATATACAACCTGTATAGAATCTGCTCATAATCATCTGGCAAGAATCTCTCCATCATCAACTGCTTCATTCTTCGCCATGTTCTAACACCCTACTTCCTCTGCTTCTTTCGAGTGTTCTGCAACTTATCCCACCATACTGCAGCAGTACTCTTCAATCTCCAGGCAACATGCTTAACCTGCTTGTGTTCAGGCACTTCCATAATCTCAAAGAATCTGTCCACCTGAAGCTGCCAATCCAAATAATCTTCTACACCCAAGTTGCCTGAAAAGAAAGGAATTTCGGCCTTGACTTTGTAATCCTGGTCAGCTTGTCCCTGTTGTTCATGGGGCAAAATTTCTTCTTCAGACTCAGATTCTGAAGTATTAACAACAACTTCACCACGTGGAGCCCTAATTCGCTGGCCTCTTCCCCGCCTCTATTCCGATTATTGTTGTTGTTGTTGTTGTTGTTGTTGTTGTTGTTGTTGTTCCTCTCACCCAACAATCCACGAATTTCTCCAATCTGATTATTCATGGAATTGATGGCAGCGGTAAACGCTGTTGTAAGAGCTTCAATATCTGATTTCGTAACTTCACCCATTGCTACTAAGGCAAATAAAAGAGACATGGAAGACCTGCTCTGATACCACCTGACGCAGTCAGATTGATAACTAGGTTTACCAGCAATAAACCTAACAAAAGGGTTCTGGAGTCCACCAGAGATAAAAGAGAAAACTCTCTATTTTATTTATAAAAGATGAAAGATAGATTCTAGCTCATCTCATATGGCTTTCGACGCTTGACGGAGCCTCTTACTATTGTGTTCACGCTTCCCGCATCATTTGGTATCAGAGCGGGTATCGCCCGCTCCTTAGCAGACGACGATCCAAGGGAGAAGTTCACTACCACCAACCTCAACGACGCTGGTCGTAGGGTATCTATCAAAGAAAGTTTCGTTGAAGAGGCACATGCCAAGGGATTCGCCCTAGGACAACCTCATCAATCCGAAAAAAAAAAAAAAAAAACATGGAACGTTGGATATTCACAACGTCGGATTACGACGACTTCCGAACTACATGTATCATCAAAGACAAGGTATGCTCGGTAATACTTGATAGTGGTCTACGAGAGAACTTTGTAGCAAACAAAGTTGTGGATTATTTTCAATTACCGACAGTGAAGCTGAATGATCCATACTGGATTCCATTTGGGGAGGATGAATATGCACAAGTAACAGAGATTTGTAAAGTTCCTGTCTCTATGGGAAAATTTTATAAAGAAGAGATTACTTGTCATGTGATTGACATGGACGACACTAATGTGCTTTTTGGAAGACCATGGCATGAAAGCGTCAAAGGTGGTTATTGCAAAGACAACACATATTTATTTAGGTGGGAGTCGCACAAAATTAAAATCAAGCCTAGAAGGAAGAACATCAAGAATGACCATCCTGAGGAGTGTGAAAAGAAACATGAAGAAGCCACTTTGAAGATTGAAGAGAAACTCATTAAAGACGAGGAAATTGATTCATTCATCAGATCGATATCCATGTCATGCATGCCTAATTGTGTTCAAGATCAACCCAAGGAGAAGTCAATGCCCATTCTTTTTCAAGTGGAGGAGTTCAAGTTTCAAGATGCTTATTCTAAACTTGTCTACGGTATTGGATTCATGGTAATACCTTTTAATTTTGAGAATATTGAAGTTGATGGCTTATCATATTTTATTCCGACTAATGATCGAGCTGCATTCAAGAGGAACTCAAGGTCGAGTTCTTTTCAAGTGGAGGAGACTGATGTAGGACGAGATTTTAGCCAATTTGAACAAAGAATCTCGAAAAGAAAGAAGCGTCTTCACATTAAGAATAATGATTTGAATATTAAAAATTGGTATTCAAATAGGTTTCTTAATGATGGAATTGATCATAAATTACTCTTTTGGATATATCAGGATTCTCGAGCAAAATCTTGGTTGAGATTCCAAATACATATGTGCGTAATATTCTTGAGTATTTAGGATTTTATTTTCAATTTTTATTTAATGAGTTTTAATTAGGTTTCCTAGTTTTAGTCTATAATAAATTGTTCTTTTTGTTTTACAGTTGTATTAGGTTTACGTTATGTGCCCTATATAAGACACCTCTTAAATTGTAATTTTCATTCAAGTTATCAATAAAAAAACCAAATATTAGAGAAGTTTCTCTATGTTTCTTACGGCTGTGCCCGTAATTGCTAGTAGATTCTAGCTCATCTCATATGACTTTCGACGCTTGACGGAGCCTCTTACTATTGTGTTCACGCTTCCCGCATCAGATATGCATCCAATTTGGTTATTCATACCTATCTAGCTCATACCCATTCTAAATTCAGCTCAATTCTTCCAATTTGTAGTGGGTGTAACTCCCAAGTCCTAACCATCAGAAACTGTCTGTATCCGATATCTGAGACTCAACAAAGCCACTTGATAAATTACATTTTCTTCATTCTCACTTTCTGAAGTACATATCAGGGTATGATGAGTCTTTGCAAGCACGAACTCCTCTGTAGTAAGCATTGTTTACCAGAGTCCTGTAGGCTGTTTCAGAAGTTTTGAAATTTACTTCATTGATGATCATTTTATCAACGGCAACAAAGATGGATCTACTTCAGCTTTAGAAAACAAGTCAAATATCAGTTTCATAGTTGCTGCATTTGCAGAGAAACCCCTCTCTACCATTTGTTGAAGAAGTCCCATAAACTTTGATGTCGCAGTCACGCAGTGTTATGGATAAACCCTCTGGTAATTGTGTTGTAGGTAACATCATCTGGAGAACAGCCATCCTCTTCCATTTTTCTAAGCAACTTTTCCGCTTCAAATACGAGGCCTCCATTACATGATCCACTAATCATTATATTATATGTCCGTGCATCAGGTTGAAATCCTTTTGATGGTAAGCTGGAGAGGAGATCCCTTGCAGTTTCAGTTTTTCCAGCTATGCACAAACCCTTCCAAGAAAAACATTGTGAATTCCATCTCTCTGAGCAATTCTACCGCCTCATCAAGTTGTTGGTTTTTAGTTTTACATAGGCAATGCAGCAAAACAGTATAAGTTTTAATACTTGAAGTTGGCCGCAAGTTTGCATCTTAAAGAACAACTTCTGTGCATCTTGTGTTCCCCAATTTGCAAGAACCATCAATAAGCGCAGTACAAAGCACCGGTATCTGGAACAATGCATTGTTTCCTCAAAGAGCATTGCTGCATCAATGCATCATCTATCCTCTTATGCTTACAATATCCGTTTATCAATATAGTATAACTAAAAGCATCAACCACTAAGCACTTGCTTACCCTTATATTAAAGACTTCTCCTTTTGCCTAGTCCATTTTTCCTCTAAAAGAGTTGCCCTCTATATGCGAACTGTACTTGACTATTTCAGGTAAATAGCTTGTTGAATCATCATTTCATCAATACTTTTTGCTTCCATGAGCATCCCCTTCTTACGTAGTGTATCTAACACACGTTGAAGGTCTACACATCTGGGAAGATGTTTTTACTCACCATTTCATTCAACAACCTTGTCGCTTCTTTCCACTGGCCTAATTTGCAGACTCCATGTATCAAAGAGGTATAGGTAATGAGGTTTGGGGCAATACCTTTACTGGTCATTTCTGAGAAGAGTTTCAATGCATCAAGAATTTTTGCATCCTACAAAGGCTATCAATGATCGATGGTGCATGCTATAAACAACAACTTTAGGCTTACAATCTCCTTGTTCCATCCTCCTAAGCAATTGTATAGCTCCACTATTGTTACCCTTCATACACAAGCCCTTTATTAGCGTGCCGAAAATATAATCATCCAACTTACAGTTACCTACTTCCCCCAATTTCTCTGAAGTCCTGATGCCTCAACAACCCTATCCTCAAGAAGAAAGCCTCTGTAGTCTGTTGAGGTGGTGATCGATATCTGGTTCAAAATCAAGTTCAAAGAACTTTCCCAGAAGAAGCAGTTGTACACATCATCTTTAGGTTCGCTGAGTTTGAGGTTCATTCAAATATCCTTTTCAAAGCACCTAGTCTGCAGAGGGCCAGACCGCCAGAGGCACGAAGGTTTCACTAAAGAAGGGATGAAACGTTCGATTCGACCAACGGAAAAAACCAGGCTTACACTAGGACCGGCCATTTGTTCTCACTGGGCCTAATTAAATTCTAAACCAGACAATTAATTGCAATGCAGTCCAAACAAGATTAATAATATAGCCCACTTTCGTTTACTATCGTTCCGACGAAACTATTATAACTTGTTTTCATTACAATTTAGTTTTTATTGAACCATTTTCTTATTATCTGTACTAGATTCATACTCGTGCAATGCACATGTTATTGGTGAAAGAATGAAGAACGATGAAGTTTGAAATGACTCAATACCTTGAACTCCTATGTTCTATAAAGCACATCAAAATGCATTTCTCCTATAAACACCCTCACAATCACATTTTGTATAAAGTATAAACTGTTACTACATAGAAAAGTTGAAGAAGAGATTCAATTAGTGTTTAAAGAATTGAAAAAGAACCCAAGAAAAAAAAAACTCACTATTTAATAATTTTTCTTCACCGCTCTTTGTTGATATAAACATAGGCAAACATGGGTTTATATATTGCTCTAAACTTATGAAGCATGGAAACTGATTTGAATGTGATTAAGTCTTTTATGGAACTTCTGAAGCATAGAAACTGACTTTCATGTGGTTAAATCTCTCATGGGATAACTGATGGAAATTGATTTGAACGTGGTTAAGTCTCTCATGGGATAACTGAAGGAAACTGATTTGAACGTGGTTAAGTCTCTCATGAGATTAACAGTTTAATTTTTGAATGATTGTGGATAACTGTATACTTTATCTACTTCCAATAAGACCATTTAAATTGACACACACACACACACACACACACACATATAAAAGAGGGAGGATCAAGAGAGGACATCCTTACTTTAAGAATTTGAGGATTTTCATTATTTTACACTAGGATATGACTTAATTCAATGATTTCACCATTGATCCTTTAAATTCATTTGCAAGAATTGGTCTACAAAAAATCAACCAAATCCATAATCATTTGGTTACTCAAAATTATGTAAAGAAATGTAAACCGTTAGATAAAATTAAAACAAACATTATGCTAATCAAATGATTAAACATTTTCTGATTTGGCTAATGTTTTGTATGATTCATATGTGTGTATGTAACTAGAGAATAAGTGGTTTAGATTATTAAAATACATGCTAAAAATAAAAACATCCTCACCATTCAAGTTTAAGGAGGTCTCTCTTGATCCTTCCTCTCTCTATATATATATATTGGATCGGATCAGATCTTTTCTCCACCGCCCCGGATACCCACAACGGAGACCCGATCTTTTCTCCATTGTCCGACCACTTCATGGAGTCGCATTGGCGTCATTCGACTCATCTCAGCGGCGCAAAGCGGAGTCCAGTCTTCCCTGTCTTGAATGACCAGCTATGGCGGCAAGAGGAAACCCAAAAGCTTTACGGGTTATATTGCGGGTAGCGGCGGCTTCCTCTCGACATTGCATTCTTCGTTTCTGCCATAGTTATGCTTGTGGTGGGCATTTTGGAGCCAAGAAAACAGCAGCTAAAGTTCTTCAAAATGGCTTTTATTGGCCAACATTATTCAAGGATGCTTTTGAATTTTGTTCTTCATGTGATCGCTGCCAACAAATGGGTAATATCTCTAAACGTGACATGATGCCTTTGAGTAATATTTTGGTGGTTGAATTATTTGATGTTTGGGGAATAGACTTCATGGGACCTTTCCCTCAATCCTTTGGCAATCTCTACATATTGGTGGCAGTGGATTATGTATCAAAGTGGGTTGAAGCAATTGCTTTTAAGACTAATGATCACAAGGTGGTACTCTCCTTTCTCAAAGACAATATTTTTGCTCATTTTGGCACTCCTAGAGCCATTATAAGCGATGGAGGACTACACTTTTGCAACAAGCCATTTGCATCACTTATGAAGAAATATTCCATCACTCACAAAGTGGCTACACCTTACCACCCTCAAACTAGTGGTCAAGTTGAGATTTCCAACCGGGAAATTAAAAATATTTTGGAGAAAACAGCTCGCCCGGATAGGAAAGATTGGTCTCAACGTTTGAATGATGCTCTATGGGCGTATAGGACAGCCTATAAAACTCCAATCGGCATGTCGCCATATCGCTTAGTTTTTGGGAAGGATTGTCATCTTCCGGTGGAGTTGGAGCACCGAGCTTATTGGGCAATCAAGCACTACAATTTTGACATGAATGCAGCTGATGAATAGAGAGCATTGCAGCTGAATGAGATGGAGGAAATTCGTAATGAGTCTTATGAGAATGCAAAAATTTACAAGGAGCGCACCAAGAGGTTTCATGATAAAGACATTCGAACCAAACCAAAAGGTGCTGCTATATAACTCTCGGCTGAGTCTATTTCCAGGGAAGTTGAAATCTCGGTGGATGGGTCCTTTTCTGGTCACAAAGGTGTTTCCCCATGGAGCAATTGAAATTAAGAACTTGATGAACAACTCTATATTCAAAGTGAATGGTCAACGTCTCAAACCTTACTTGGAGACATCTTTTGACACCAATGAGCAACATGTTTCCTTCACTGATCCTCCAAATGAATGAGTTTAAACTTGGTCTGGCTGAAGACATAAAACTTAGCGCCTGTTGGGAGGCAACCCAATGATTCTTGGAAGAATATGAGTGTGTGTTCAGCAAGAAGGAGGCTTCTAATCATGCTCACATCTGCTACCTTCATACCAGGGACGTTTCCTAACTCTTTTCTCCTATTTTAGTAGTTGTTTTTTATCCGTTAGTTGTTTTGGTCGTGTCTGTCCCCTTACTTTTATTGCTGTACTGCTGTTTTATATTCTAGGATTGCAGTATGCACTTCAATCCTGCTGCTGATTTGCTCTTCACATTGCGGACAATGCTCAATTTAAGTTTGGGGGTGGGATTTCGTATTTTTTTTATTTTAGGTCTGTGTTTGGTGTTTTGTTTTATTTTATTCAAAAAAAAAAAGATAATAATAAATAAAAAAAATTGTGTTTTTCATTGGGTTTTGAGTTTGTTTGTTAGTCTAAGTCTTAGGGTTCTTCCAAACACTATGATGAGCATGAACTTCTTACGGATTAATATTATGGTCTCAAGATGATTGCAAGCATGTATTGATTCATGATTTTAAGTAATTGTTAATAGATTTTTATGACTATTATGCTCAGCTTGTCTTGCATTGATGGTTAGATTGGTGCTATGATTGAAATTTGATTGATGCATGCTAGGATGAGTTAAACTTGATTTTAACCCTGTGAGAATTCGAGCCTATATATGTGCTTTTCTTTTCTGAGTGAATTAGAATAGATCATCCTATTTTCTTGACGTGGATTTTGCATGATCTCATCTTTTATTCATCTTGGTTGAGACTCGGATTCGACTTGCATATTTTATACAAGGACAAATGCTAGAACTTGCCCCAAAGCCTCTTGAAGCGTATGGTTGAATTGCATGATTGATGGGAAAGGATAAAGGCACTAGGATTAACCACCATAGCCAAATAAAGCCTGTGTCCTTTTATGCACACAAGTTGTGCAACCCCCTAGATAAACCCCCTTGAGCCTACATTAAGCCTTTTCTTTGGTCAACCACAAATTCCTTACCCTTTAACCTAGTATAGTTATATCTTAACCCTATTTTAAGGAGTTAGTGGAGCACAAATTCTTAGAGATTCATTATTGGTCAAGGTACTTTTGTAAGCAAGTATGGGGGAGTGTTTTTGTAAATGTCGATCCAAGGAAGAAAAAAAAAGGACTAATTTCACTTTGCCTCCTCCAACTTTGGGTCGAAAATCATGTTAGTCCCTGATTTTTTTTTTTTAATCAAGTATACCCCTGCACTTCCGAAATTCACCTTCCGTGCCCAATTCGTCTAAATGTGCCGTCAAATGGTGATGTGGCACAGGCTGGTTGACACATTTTTTGCGTCCGGACCCACATAAATGGTTAAATTCCCTAAATAACCTTTGGGCTTAATTCACCAAAAAAAAAAAATTCACAATCTTCATCTTCTTTCCAACCCGATCACCTAAACCCATCTCCATCTTAACACATTCTTTCTAACTTCTTCAAATAATCTTCCTTCAGCTGATGTTCCATTACATTTGACTTGCTCATTAGCAGTCTCATATTTCTCCTTTGCTTCCTTCTCTGCTTTCAATTTTGCTTCTTCCTCAGCCTTCACCTTTGCCTCCTCCTTCGCAGCCTCGAGTGCTTCAATCAAGTTCTTCAATCACTAAATACCCATATCAAATCTCCAAGACCTTCCCCGTGAAACTGAAGCAAAAACCCAAGCCTCGCACCCCAGAGCATACTCCCAAAGCTCTCGCTTCAAGAAGGTAGTGGCGGCGGCGGCGACTCCGCTTGCCGTGTTCTCGGCGATTCGATCAATTCGGCGGTGCTTGTTGTTATGGAGGAGCTCCGATTGTGGTTTCGAAAGGGCTCGGGTGTTGTGGCCTGCTGTCTCTGCACCGGCGGAGGTTGTGGTGCCGGCCAATTGTAGCCGTCGCTGCCTCGCAAGATGAATCGGTAAAGCTCCAATATTTGGTTTTAATTGGAATATTTGCTTTATCTGGATTGTGAAAATCCATTAACTAGCAATATCTGGGCTTAAAGAGATGGAGCTTATGGATGAGATTCGGAAGAAGGATGGAGTGGAGGATGGTGGTGGTGGTGGAGAAGTCAGATTCAGTTGTGGTGGTGGAAGTAGCTATTTCCAACATCTTACCAAAGAAGTGATGAAACAAGAAACGGAAGTAGCTACCAGATTGGTTGCTCGTAAGGAGGAATGCGAGAGGTATGGTACTATGGTTCGTTTAATCTCACATTTCTTGTCAAAGTTTTCATCTTTCCTTATTATTCGTACATGGGTTTATCTGAAATTCTTTTTGGTTTGAGTTCTGAGTAAAATTTACAGATTTCGATATGCTTCTGGTATTTCTGTGTTAGAATGTTGAAGGATGTTAAGGAGAAGTTGGAAAAGGATGAAACAAGTGAAATGGCAGAGACTTCATTTTGGGATGACTGGTAGTTCTTTACTCTATGTCAATTTTCTTCTTTCTGGTACCCATCTCAAAAACAAAAGGAAGATCAGAAGGGATTAGAACACAATAACGAATTGGCTGAGAAATATTTGAGAGAAGTTAGATGTGGGTGTCCAAATCAATTTTGGTTTTGACTCGTTGTAGACCAGGGAGCGTGATGGTGGTGGAGGTGAGTCGCGGTGGTGCTTAGAGAAGTGTGGTGGAGGAGCGGCTCGAGCTCTCATACAGAAACCCAGAAGCAAAAATGGATTGATTTCATCAGGAAGGGGGGCAATCCCCATTTTGCCCTTCTTGTGGATTGAAAGACTGAAAAGTGGGTTTGCCTGTCGGTGCCACATCACCATTTGACGGCTCATTTAGACGGATTGGACACGGAAGATGAATTTCGGAAGTGCAGGGGTATACTTGATTAAAAAAAAAGATCATGGACTAACATGATTTTCGACCCAAAGTTAGAGGAGGCAAAGTGAAATTAGTCCAAAAAAAATATATTGATGGCTATCGAAAAAAAAAAAACAAAAAAAAAAGCCAAAGAAAAAAAATCGAAAGTGAAAAAAAAAATAGAAGAATTTCCTTGGATTCGATAAGTTGTTTTATTGTATTATGGTGATTAGAATGAAGCAAAGGCCCAAAAAGATGGCATCCGGCCTTGAGAGACAAAAAAGTTTCTTGCTTCATGTGTTTCGAGTTTTATTGCCTTGAGGAAATTCATTGAAGTTCTTATCTCTCTACATTATCATCGTAGTGCTCTACTAATTTCCTTAGAATTTTTGTGATTTCCTGATCCTTTCTTTCTTGAAACTTACACCCATGGCCCCATTACAACCCTAAATAAAGACCTCTTTGATCTTTGAAGTTGTGCATTCGATTTGTGGAGACTTGTGCAGAGGAGTGAGCATATGGTGTCACTGGCCTTTCATCCGAGTTTTGGCATTCCTTTCATGAGATCATAATTAAAAAATATTTTCAGAAAAAGCTTTTCTTTCTTGTTGTCATATGTGAGCTATTTGTTTGCCTTTATACATCATTCCTCTCACATATAACTTGAGTGAAAATGGAAGCTTATGCCATAGTCAGAAAATCATGAGAGAAAAGAAATTGAGTGCATCCTTGTGAGAAATTAAGTTGACACTTGTTTGAAACATGAGGAAGTTGGGTTTTTTTTGTCGCATTGGTTTGATTGTCCTTGCACTAAATTTTGAGCATGATGATCATCAAAATAGATTAGCTTTTAAGTGAAGTTGTGAATTTGATATTGTGCTTGCTTGAATCTTGACTGACCATACTTGTGGGCAATATAAGTTCTCTGAGTTGTTTGGAAGACATTAGGTCCGTGCTTGAGTCATATTTATTTTTCTTTTCTTGTTTGCTCGAGGACTAGAAAAATCTAAGTTTGGGGGTATTTGATAGGTTCATAATTTCATATATTTTTATACCCTTAAATGTAGGATTCTAGGCTTAGTTCTTATCATTTTTGAGTCATTTACTTTGTGTTTGTGTTTTGTAGGTTAAATTGGAGAAAAGAAAGATTTGGAGCTTAAAGTCAAACGCGGGATTGAAAGGATGCTTGCTATCCTGAGCGTCCAGAATTGTCTCTGCTGTGCGTCAACTTCATAGATTAAACTATACCTTCTCAGAAGGAATTAGCAGGCGAGCCTTATACCATTGGAAATATACGGATGTTAGATTTCTGAGGAATTTTACAGAAGTGGATTCGCATTCTTGTGGAGGAAGTTATGATGGTTTAAGTGAACCTAGTTCGGGAAGGCAGATTCTGATGATTTTCGGAATCTGACTTGTGAGGCCCAAGTCCGTTGTTCTTAGCACTTGAATGGAACAAGGCTGAACGTGTTTGACATATTTGGAGTAATTTCTTGCATTGACTTTAATAACCCTGCGTTGCTTTGGAGAGAAGAAATCTATTCCAAGTTGGACTAGAAGACCTAAGAAGCCAAATTCAAGTAGGAATTGGGGGAGACATACAAGGCAGAAAACCTAGCACGCCTAGAGGCAGAAGACACAGCATATTCTGCAGAGAACAAGGAGAAGAGAAGCTCTCACCATCGCTGACCCGAGTTCCTCAATTCTTCCATTGTCTGTTTCATGATTTCTTTGATTCTAGTCATGCTTTTCATAGTTATGGATTGCTAAACTTCTAAGCTAGGGCTGAGATGAAGCCCCTAGTATGACTATTCTATTTCTTTAGTTGGTTTGCTATTGAATTTCTGGATTTCTATGTTAAACTCTTAATCACCGTTTCAATAGAACTTTTATTCAAAATCTTTGCTCGGGATCAATAAGACCTAGGTTTTGTTTATGAGTTATTTGGTTGGAGAACATGATGCTTGATCAATGAGTAGATGTTTTCTAGGGTGTCAAAAGATAATTCAATCTTGTGATTAAAGAGTTGTGGATTAAGAATACAAGTGCTTGATCATAGTCGATATTCTTGTTTGCATGATTTTCTAGTTCTTTTGTGCTTAATGGAGTTGAACATGTTTGCTTGAACCTGATCATTAAGTGGAGTAAATTATAGTTTGGCTACTTGAATTCTATACAGGATCAATAAGTTGGAATTCATAGGTTAGAAGAACTTTGGCATATGTCTGGGATCAATAAGGCTTATGTACGGAAATCTTTAGCTTGAAATCTAGGGAATTCAATTGTTATCAACTAGAGAATAGGATAGAAGTATTAGGTGGTGGATTCAATGCTTTAGCATCTTCATAATCTGCTTTCTTTAGAGTTTAAATCTCATTGCTCATTCTTGTCTTTAATTTTAGTTTTTCTTTCTTTAATTTTCTGTTTACAACTCAATCATCATAAAAATTAGTTTGTTTCACTTAAGTATAGCACACTTGTCATAGCAAAATTGTTTCAATCAGTCCTTGAGGGAATGACCTCGTGCTTGCACATTTATTCTACAATTGATTCGTGCACTTGCGAGTACTAAATTAAAATTTACAACCTATTGAAGGTGTAGCTGCCAAGCCAAGCAATATGGCGGATAACAATTGGCAAAAGTTGAACCGGAAATCCATTGGCATGATATGACAATAGGTGGATGATATCGTCTTTCACCATGTGTCGAAAGAAACTGATGCGAAAGAACTTTGG
Source organism: Rosa rugosa (assembly GCF_958449725.1). Classification (NCBI taxonomy): domain Eukaryota; kingdom Viridiplantae; phylum Streptophyta; class Magnoliopsida; order Rosales; family Rosaceae; genus Rosa; species Rosa rugosa. The sequence continues at coordinate 16,300,968 of NC_084821.1, read as the reverse complement.
AAGAAACTGGAATTCCTTTTTGAAAAGAAGACAGCTGCAAAGAAAGCATTCCTTATCAAAGAGATGGTCAACATGAATTTCAATGAAGATGTTAGTGTTGCGGTACACTTGAATAATTTCCAGAATGTGACCAATCAATTAGCAACAATGGGTATGAAGATTGATGATGAGATGCTAGCACTGCTGTTGCTAGGAACTTTGCCGAAAGGTTAGGAAACTTTCGTGGTGACCGTACCATAAGTAATTTTGCGTCCGATGGTGTACTGTCTATAGATACCTTTAAGGATAACATGCTTAATGAATAAACAAGAAGGAAAGCTATGGGCATAGACAATGGACATGAAAAACTCCTTGTCACAATGGGGAAAGACAAGAATTCAGGTCGAGGGTTTAATGGAAAGTGTCACTATTGTGGCAATACGGTCCATAAGAAGCGGATGTGTCGAAAGTGATGGAGATGATGGCATTACGGCTACTATCTTGGGGGACCTTCATACTATTCAAGAATGTCTATATGTTGGTGACAAGGGTCATGGTTGGTTCTTGGATATTGGTACAAGTTGTCATGTCACTTCCAACTTGGAGCTTTTTTCTACATATGAAGCAGGTGACTTTAAGATATTAAAGATGGGTAATACAAGCTACTCCAAGATTTTAGGAATATGAGATATTTGCATCGAGACTAATCTTGGTTTCTAGATGACATTGAAGGATGTGAAGCACATTTTTGATTTGCATGTCAACATATTGTCTACAAGTGCTCTTGATAGACAAGGTTTCCACCAAAATATTGGTGATGGAAAGTGGAAGCTTACAAACAGGTCTTTAGATGTTGCTAAAGGAGAGCTTTGTCGTTCCCTGTACAAAGACACATAGCTTGGTATGTAGAGATGACTTGAGTGCAATGAGTGATACTTCTTCACAATATGGCGCCACATAAAAGGCCATATAATGTAACGTCCCGTATCTTAAATTACCAATTTACAAGTTAGTTGGACGGTAAACGACCGTTATTTTCACTTTTACTGTCGTTTAAGCACTTTTAGTGGCCCTAAAAGTTGACTTTTTGATCGGGCCAAAATTTGAGAAAATTTCCTTCATGAAAGTTGTAGAGGATGTTAACCCGAGCGCGGGCATATGTGGTACGTAAAAATTGGAGTTCGTATGCGAAAGTTTTGAGTGATTTAAGAAATTTACTGTTCATGGTAAAAAAAATATATAAATTAGGAAATTTTACTGTGGTAGGTTTCCAAATCCGGAAACCTACCTTCCTCTCTCCTCTCCCCCGATCTCTCCCTCTTTCCTCTTCGGGCGGTTTGCTTTCCCCTTCGATTTGCCGCCGTCCGGCCATCAACCGGTGGAAAACCGGCCACCACGGGGTCGCCTCCTTCCCCTCAACACGCTGGTGCCCTTGGTTTTCAACAATTTGGCCGGAAAACCCCGAATCGAAGCAAGGAAGTCCACGGGGGCAGTTTGAGCTTTCCGGCGATTCCACCGTTTCCGGCCGTCCCCGACCACCAAATCACCATCGAAGGTTCGGTTTTTGCCCAGGATTGTTTTGCCCCTAGCCTTGAGTCACGATTTGCAGTGTGGAGGTCGAATCGACGATTTCAAATTCTAGGGTTCTTGAGTTTTTTCTGGAAAAACTTCACCAGCCGGTTTCGACTGTTTCAAGGTAAAATTGGATGATGTTGTAGTTAGGAAGTTGGTTGGGTTTGTTGAGTAGAAGCTACTGTCCAAATTTGGTGGCCATTGGAGGTGGTGGCCACCGGCGCGTGAGCCCCACGCGCCGCCACTGTGGGTGGCGCGTGGAGGCGTGTTGGGCTGTGTTTTAATTCCAGTTTTTAGCCCATTAAATCCTATAAATATTGTAGAGCTTGTATATTAAATTTGGTGAATTTTGGAGAAGCTTGGAATTAATTATGAATTTTTGAAGTTTAGGGTTTCGATTATCGAATTACGAGAATCCGGCCGTCGGATATCTCTCGGTTCTGCCTTGGAACCTTTAAATTAACGAATTGGTATTAGTAGTATAATTTGGGTTGCATCCGAGAAGAAGTGGAGAGGTAATTATGAGGAATTGATTTTAGGAATCATATTAAATTGTTGAATAATTATTCACGGAATATAATCGTGTACAGGATGTCGTACCGGGCTCTGGCTCGATAGAGGAACTCGTATACGTGACCGTCGGAATAGTACTGTGAGTGGACTTTTGTTTTAAATAATGATGCATGCGTTTATTTCTTGAATTAATTCTTTATTTAATTATCATATTACTTTTCAAGCGTATTATTTGTTTCCGGAATTTGATTATTGGTTTATCTCATGGATTGGCTTTCAATAATGATTTTCTGAGATGGATTATGATTTACCTCGGTCATGAATTTCGGATATTAATTCGTTATGCTCGGATTCGAGTTTGTGATTTATGTTGATTTCCGGAGTTTCATATTTAATTTCATTCATCGATTTGAGATTTCTGAAAGATTTTCGAAATGGGATTTCGATGGAATTATTTCTTATTTATTTTTTTGAATATGAGTTTATTTTTGGCATTGGGAATGCCTTGATGATGATTTTGGAATTGGTTTTGTTTCGAATTATGGAGATTATGATTTATTATTATTTCTCGCATTTTTGCTATTGATTTGAGATATTCTTGGCGTGTGGGACACGTCGTTGGAAATTCATTTGCGAGAGTTGGGGGAAGCTTTATGTATTTTGGATTTACTGGATTTTCGTTTATGTTTCCCTGTGCCATACTGAGGGGTGATTTTATCATGCTAGCATTGATTTTCCGCCTTTGTGGCGCGGTGATGGGATCACCGTAGCCCTTCCGCCTTTATGGCGCAGGTTACTGTCTCTGTGACAGTAATTCTGTAGCCCAGTATCCTATCGCTACACTTAGTGGCGTAAGGGTATATTACGGGAGTTATGGGAGTTCTTTAGCCTGGGAGGCTATCACCCAACCAAGCCTGAGTGGCTTATTCGTATGGCTATCATCTTCCCCTACTTATACTATTTTTGACTAGCGGGGACTAGTCTGAGTTTTCTTAACCAGCGGGGCTGGACTTATATTTTCGAGTATTGAAATTTCAATCTTTTACTCTGTTGTTGTGACTAGCGGGGCTAGTCGGTTTTCTGGAGTTCAACGTTTTTCGGGTTATTTTCTTAAGTGTTTTATAAATGTTGCATGTATCCGGATTTTTTTTATATATCGAAAAATGTGGGAAAGTATGAAGTTTTATTTTGGTTTATTCATATTAAATTATTTATTTTTGTCCACTCACGCTAACGTGTTTTTCAATTACTTTCCCCTGGGCCCTTCGGTTTCAAATGCCCAGTTTGCAGGCGAAATTAGTTGAGGTCGGGCGTACATTGGAGTTGAGGCATAGTCAACAGCCTAGCTTCCGCGGTTGCCTTTGAGTTAGGTTGTCCTTATTTACCTTTCTATTAGAATTGCTCTGATTACCTATGGGATTTATGTTTTTCAAGTTGAGGTTTGTGTTTTGTGAATTGGAGATTGGTGTTGAGTTGGGGAGCAGGGTGGCTCCAGAAGTATAAGGATGATTTGATTTAGAAGTGTAAATGCTTTCTACAGGTTTTGGGTAGCCCATTTTAGGGGAAGTTCCGCCAAATTTTTGGTCGAATTTCTTCTAAGGTGGGCCCCGCAGGGCCACTTCAGACTTCAGGGTGAAATCCGGGGTGGGTCCTGTCAGTTGGTATCAGAGCATTAGGTTGTCAGATTCTGTAGACTCGTTTCTATTCTGTTACCTTATATGCTAGGTGTTGCCCAGTACCTCCCGAGTGATGGCCCGACTGCAGCGGTTCCCCATCGTGTACTCTTCGGTGCTGTGGTATTCATCCAGTGTGTAAGGTACATGTCTAGTGGGTATTTCCTTCAAGTACTATGCCTCGTGTACACCGACCTCATAGGAACTTCACTGTGTATCGGATTGTCTTCATGTCTTATACTTGTCCGGTTGTGGTAGGGTAATAGCACTCTACCTGGTTGTGTTGTGCTATGAAATGTGATTCGAGGAAATGTTGGGAGTAACTTTTCCTCGATGTCAACGGATTATTGGAACATGGTTTAGGGTACGAGACCGGAGTTTGATGGTGTGTTTCATTTCTGGAAATGAGCAACTACGGTTTGACCTATCTTTAGAGACTGTAATTAATTCAAAATCATGATTGTTGGTGGAAATAGAATCGGTAATTATGGTGGTTCTGTTTGGAACCAAGTTTAAGCAAACGTGTGTTGTGAGGTGATTGATTGTAGAGCAGTTTATAAAATACTTTGGGAAGTTGATGGGAGGTCCCTTGAGAATCTTAGTGCAAGAAACCGATTGTAGGTAAATCTGGACTGGAATTTCTTCAATTGTACAATTTATGTGGGAATTGTGAACGTATTACCTTTTGGTAGACAGCGGAGGAAAATTGAATAAATATTCTGAGTTGTATAGCTGGATGCCATGTTTTCTAGTGACTGTGGTCACTGAGGATGGTAAATAAGGAGTGGAGGTGATAACAGTAGATAGGAGATTATAAGTGGAACGAGTCATTTTGGGTTGTTGACTTGACTGAAACAATTGATAGCTTTGTTTGGATTAGAAGAATGTGAATTCTAGATACTTTGATTTATAATTGGTCAAATGTATGGGAAAACGGATAAAGAGTGGGTTTTTGAAGCTAATATGTGGTGGAAGTTTGAGGAATCGAGGAAATGATTAAAGTTTTACTATAAAGTTATGACTTCGGTCCATATTTCTAACTAGTAGAATTAGAATCAACCTTTAGTATGTAATATCGTGCTAACAGGTGTCCTTTTATTTATATGTTTATTGAGATGGTGGAATGTAATATCAGAGAATTTTTTTTTAAGATGACATCGTCAGATATTTGTAGTATTTCGAGTGGGATTACTTTATGATACGGAATGTGATTCGAGTTTTGATTAGTGAAGTCTTGGAGATTAATTGCGATATGTTTTGGTGGAACTTTTGATCGACAGTTTGGTAGTGACTTTATAAGCATTGTTAGTAGAGTAACTTTATGGAAATAAGTTTTCTAGTTGGTTCCGGAAATCTTTGAAGTCGGGAAATATTTGAAGTTAAAGAATTGACCAGTTTGTTTAATTATATTGGGTGAAGCATATTGAGGTTTGCCTTTTTAATGAAATAATTCAACATATTGGACGATTAATTTGAGAAATTGGATTGTCATGCTATAAGATCACTTTTAGATTCGAGTGTTGTCTTAATTGATACAAGGTTGGACGAGCGTCCTTCGTCTCTCTCCAGCAACTTATTCGAGAAAGACCTGGTGAATGATGGTTTGTTGTTTTGGAAAAAAAAAAAAAAAAACTGTTTGTTGTTTGCGTTGGGTTCTTGTATTAAATGTTTTGATTTGGGAAAAATTGAATGAGTTCTTTCTACACTGGTGTTAGTATATGTGGAATAGGTAAGTCTGTTGAATTGTGATTCTTACCTTGATTAACATTTCTGTCCTGTGGTGACCCTTAATCGAGAATTTAGGAAGGGGATTTGTGTAATTGACATATGGTCACCAAAGCACGGGTATTAGCAGAATTGTGTGGACGGAAAATATGAGGTTGGCATAAAAGTGTTTGCATATCTCAAGATCGAACTATGTGCATAAATTGAGGGGGACTAAATCTTAAGTGCCAAAACATTCCTCGAGATTATGTTCCATTTTGAGCTAAGCAGTTTTATATTAGAAATATCAACTGAATTTGAAGACCTCGGTTTCTTACTCACGAGAGCCTAAGTTTTTAAATTTCGTGGGATTGTGTTTCGTCCAGTGTTCTCTTGAAAAGGGTTTTTCCTTGTAGAATTGTGAAATTTCTGAATATTGATTGGACCATTGGAAGGTCAAAGCAAAGTTTGATTATTAGAAAGGTGAATTTGCAGACTTCTAGCTTTCTATTCGAATGTAATGGGAATATAAAAATTTTATGCAAAAAGGGGAAAAGTGGTTCGTTTCTGTTCCATAAGGTTTTATCCTTTCTGATCTCGTTGATTTGAAAAATTGGCAGTTTGAGAAATTATAGGTCCGCAGTAGTTGCATAACAATTGATTGAATTTGATAAGCTGCTGTCTACATTTAATTTGAAAAAGGAGTAATTTATGCAGAAAATTTTCGATCTCATTGTTTCTTATGAGATTCTATTAAAGGAACTAAGATGAGGCTTGAGATATTTGGATGTAATAATTGTTCGTGTGGTATGGTAATTGAGGTTGTCGGTGTAACTAGAATTTTTGTTAAATAAGTATTATTAGGAGAGTGGATCTTTAACCACCTTATTTTTTTGTCAGCTCAGTAATAGACGGTTGTTGCCAAAAAAGTGTCAATTTTAAGTCAAGGATGAAGGGATGACTATGTTTAAGTAGTCTGTAGTTTAATGTTGGTTGTTGGATTAATACAATTTGAAAACACAAAGAAAAGGGTGGAACGCTATGGTAGCAGCCTTCGTACAAGAATTTAAGCCTGATTGGAAACGTCGCACTCAAAGAGTATTGTCTTAAGATAGCCGAAGAAACTATTTGAATAGGAACTTATCGGTTTAATCAAAGTTATCCTACGTTACTTTTGACAATTGTGGGATATTTACGTAAACGACATTTGACCAGAAATCTAGGCACAAACGGACAAAATGAAAGTGTGGTCCTGTGGTGGTTAAGGAAATTGGTAGTTTTAGACTTGTGGGGTATCTGCGAATATCTTATGGTGTTTTATTAGCGGTTGGACTTTCCCACAAACCCCTATACGAATTGAGAACGTATTAAATGTGGGTCAATGTATTTTCACGACGTTGTTAGTGAACGGGTTAGATCTTCCCCGTACGAGTTATATGAGAATTCTGTGAATGCTACTGTTCCAACCGAATGGTTTGTGATGCTGATACCTTGCGTCATTTGGGCTATTGGCGGACACGAAATTCTTGACGCCGAAATTCATGTATTTGTGAGATTGTGTTGCTACGTTATTAGGCAAGACAAGTGCTTCGACTTGAGTGTTGTTAATTTGGGGTTATAAGCATGTTTTATTCTCGTTTGTGTTGTTGGGTTTGCCGGAGATTCTATTGATTGTTAAAGTAGTTGATTTGAGGTTGTAAAAGAAAACTTAACTAGAGGAAGAGTCGACAAGTTTTGAGATTCCGACAGCATCGAATGGGGTTTTCCTTCGATAAGTCTTTTGGGATTATGAAAGAAATTGTTCTTGCATGTGTTATAAGTTGTTGCATCAATATCTCGTCCCCCTTGACACGCTAGTCAATTTTCCATTATGTGGTACTCAAAGTATGGTTCATTTCAATCACCGACCTCGGTTTAACCATAAGTCTTTATTCTCGAAATTCTACCATGTGTTCCTGCTCACATATTCGAATCATTTACGGGTTTCTTTGAACATAAGGTTTTTCAATCACGAATAGGGGTAAACTTTTCTTGTGGGATGGTTAAGTTCAGCGGGGTTACTATGGAATCGATTGAATTATTGTGACGGACAAGGTTTCAGATTACGAATTGTTTATTTCAAGTATTGAAATTCTTTTCTAGTTGATTAATTCTTGAACCAGATTTGGAGTATTAATTAGTGTTGGAAACCTTGTAGTCCATTAAAGAATCTGGTATATACAGAGTTGGGAACTTTCAACAATGTTGTATCTGTAATGATGTAGTTGTGAGGTTTTGTCATACAGTTGGGTGGAAATATCCTATGTAGGGCTAGTGGAGATCATCAGAGTTTTGTTGATTGCCGATTTGAGGTTACGAAAAGGAAAGTTTAATTTAAGGGAAGAGTGATAAGTTTCGAGATTGTGATATTTTTGAATTAATTGCTCTGCTGTTTATGTTCTAACCGGCATGAAATTTCGAGGGCGAAATTTTTATAAGGAGGGGAGAATGTAACGTCCCGTATCTTAAATTACCAATTTACAAGTTAGTTGGACGGTAAACGACCGTTATTTTCACTTTTACTGTCGTTTAAGCACTTTTAGTGGCCCTAAAAGTTGACTTTTTGATCGGGCCAAAATTTGAGAAAATTTCCTTCATGAAAGTTGTAGAGGATGTTAACCCGAGCGCGGGCATATGTGGTACGTAAAAATTGGAGTTCGTATGCGAAAGTTTTGAGTGATTTAAGAAATTTACTGTTCATGGTAAAAAAAATATATAAATTAGGAAATTTTACTGTGGTAGGTTTCCAAATCCGGAAACCTACCTTCCTCTCTCCTCTCCCCCGATCTCTCCCTCTTTCCTCTTCGGGCGGTTTGCTTTCCCCTTCGATTTGCCGCCGTCCGGCCATCAACCGGTGGAAAACCGGCCACCACGGGGTCGCCTCCTTCCCCTCAACACGCTGGTGCCCTTGGTTTTCAACAATTTGGCCGGAAAACCCCGAATCGAAGCAAGGAAGTCCACGGGGGCAGTTTGAGCTTTCCGGCGATTCCACCGTTTCCGGCCGTCCCCGACCACCAAATCACCATCGAAGGTTCGGTTTTTGCCCAGGATTGTTTTGCCCCTAGCCTTGAGTCACGATTTGCAGTGTGGAGGTCGAATCGACGATTTCAAATTCTAGGGTTCTTGAGTTTTTTCTGGAAAAACTTCACCAGCCGGTTTCGACTGTTTCAAGGTAAAATTGGATGATGTTGTAGTTAGGAAGTTGGTTGGGTTTGTTGAGTAGAAGCTACTGTCCAAATTTGGTGGCCATTGGAGGTGGTGGCCACCGGCGCGTGAGCCCCACGCGCCGCCACTGTGGGTGGCGCGTGGAGGCGTGTTGGGCTGTGTTTTAATTCCAGTTTTTAGCCCATTAAATCCTATAAATATTGTAGAGCTTGTATATTAAATTTGGTGAATTTTGGAGAAGCTTGGAATTAATTATGAATTTTTGAAGTTTAGGGTTTCGATTATCGAATTACGAGAATCCGGCCGTCGGATATCTCTCGGTTCTGCCTTGGAACCTTTAAATTAACGAATTGGTATTAGTAGTATAATTTGGGTTGCATCCGAGAAGAAGTGGAGAGGTAATTATGAGGAATTGATTTTAGGAATCATATTAAATTGTTGAATAATTATTCACGGAATATAATCGTGTACAGGATGTCGTACCGGGCTCTGGCTCGATAGAGGAACTCGTATACGTGACCGTCGGAATAGTACTGTGAGTGGACTTTTGTTTTAAATAATGATGCATGCGTTTATTTCTTGAATTAATTCTTTATTTAATTATCATATTACTTTTCAAGCGTATTATTTGTTTCCGGAATTTGATTATTGGTTTATCTCATGGATTGGCTTTCAATAATGATTTTCTGAGATGGATTATGATTTACCTCGGTCATGAATTTCGGATATTAATTCGTTATGCTCGGATTCGAGTTTGTGATTTATGTTGATTTCCGGAGTTTCATATTTAATTTCATTCATCGATTTGAGATTTCTGAAAGATTTTCGAAATGGGATTTCGATGGAATTATTTCTTATTTATTTTTTTGAATATGAGTTTATTTTTGGCATTGGGAATGCCTTGATGATGATTTTGGAATTGGTTTTGTTTCGAATTATGGAGATTATGATTTATTATTATTTCTCGCATTTTTGCTATTGATTTGAGATATTCTTGGCGTGTGGGACACGTCGTTGGAAATTCATTTGCGAGAGTTGGGGGAAGCTTTATGTATTTTGGATTTACTGGATTTTCGTTTATGTTTCCCTGTGCCATACTGAGGGGTGATTTTATCATGCTAGCATTGATTTTCCGCCTTTGTGGCGCGGTGATGGGATCACCGTAGCCCTTCCGCCTTTATGGCGCAGGTTACTGTCTCTGTGACAGTAATTCTGTAGCCCAGTATCCTATCGCTACACTTAGTGGCGTAAGGGTATATTACGGGAGTTATGGGAGTTCTTTAGCCTGGGAGGCTATCACCCAACCAAGCCTGAGTGGCTTATTCGTATGGCTATCATCTTCCCCTACTTATACTATTTTTGACTAGCGGGGACTAGTCTGAGTTTTCTTAACCAGCGGGGCTGGACTTATATTTTCGAGTATTGAAATTTCAATCTTTTACTCTGTTGTTGTGACTAGCGGGGCTAGTCGGTTTTCTGGAGTTCAACGTTTTTCGGGTTATTTTCTTAAGTGTTTTATAAATGTTGCATGTATCCGGATTTTTTTTATATATCGAAAAATGTGGGAAAGTATGAAGTTTTATTTTGGTTTATTCATATTAAATTATTTATTTTTGTCCACTCACGCTAACGTGTTTTTCAATTACTTTCCCCTGGGCCCTTCGGTTTCAAATGCCCAGTTTGCAGGCGAAATTAGTTGAGGTCGGGCGTACATTGGAGTTGAGGCATAGTCAACAGCCTAGCTTCCGCGGTTGCCTTTGAGTTAGGTTGTCCTTATTTACCTTTCTATTAGAATTGCTCTGATTACCTATGGGATTTATGTTTTTCAAGTTGAGGTTTGTGTTTTGTGAATTGGAGATTGGTGTTGAGTTGGGGAGCAGGGTGGCTCCAGAAGTATAAGGATGATTTGATTTAGAAGTGTAAATGCTTTCTACAGGTTTTGGGTAGCCCATTTTAGGGGAAGTTCCGCCAAATTTTTGGTCGAATTTCTTCTAAGGTGGGCCCCGCAGGGCCACTTCAGACTTCAGGGTGAAATCCGGGGTGGGTCCTGTCATATAAGGAAGAAAGGTGTTCTGAAAAAGAAGTCCCTAATTTCCTTTTCCAATGATAGGTTTTCTGACTAGTGAGAAGATGGTCAAGAGTTGTTCCACCAGCAGGGACATGGTGATGAGTTATTCGATCAGGGGGGGCTACATGCTCCAAACCTAATGTTCTACATCAAGTTAGCTCGGGCGGACTCCCAGTAATGGAGTCATGGCTTAGAGGTGGAGAGTTGGGTTTCTGGCCCATGAGTTTTTTTTTTCCTACGACAATTTTCTTGGAGTATGAGAATTGTTTACTCAATAGGTTTTGGATTCGTACTGATGAACTGAGTTCTAATAAGGAAGAAAGATCCTTATTGATGTAGGATTACCTGTAGTCCCTATTGATTACAGAGAAGAAGAAGGAATAATTGCCTACTACCAGTAGGAATAGGTTTCCTAATTGGTGAATAAAGCTAATATCCTTATGGCTATATAAGGAGAGGTTCTGCTCTTAGTTTTGCATCACAGAGTCGGAGAGCAAAGTGTATTTCATTCTCGGAGTTAGAGAGCCAGAGAGGGTAAAGAAGAGAGAGATATGAAGAGAAAAGAGAATCCTTGTTTTCTTATTCTTTCTGGTTGTCATCAAATATGTTTGAGGCTTGGTATGATTGTGTACCCATTATAAATATAGTGGAAGACTGTTTTTCTGCCCGGTGGAAATAGGCAAAAGTTTTGCTGAACCAACTTAAATATGTGTTCTTGTGCTCGTATTTCTATGGTTGTTTCTCTTGGTGTGCTGTGCTTATTTGTGTTTTTCGATTTCACATATTGACCGATTCTCAACACAATTTATATAAAATGTATCGGTCCTCTATTTGTATAGAGCTACTATTGTATCCTAACTCCATTATGACATCAGTTAATTGAAATTCAAAAAAAAAAAAAAAAAAAATTTGAACATTTGCAAGTCCTTCAAAATTCACAAGCTAATAGCAATATAGTGTGTGTGTGTGTGTGTGTGAGCGCGCGCACGTGTAGGAATGTTACTTATTCAATATGGCATGCAAGATGAACATGCCCCTAGCTACTTGTTCAATATGGTCTGCAAAATGAAAACTACTTATTAAAAAAAAATAGAAATTACTCATCAGTGTTCTTTTCAAACTTTAGTTATGGTGAGTGAAATCTACACTCCCTAATTTTTATTTCACACTATCTCTTTCCTTTTTTGGTCAAAATTCTCATAAAAAGATAAAATTTAAGTTACCAAAAAAGGAAACATGGAGTGTGGATTGTAAAATGAGGAGTGTGGATTTCACTCCCCTTAATTATCTGTAAAGCCACATAGTTTTTATTGTACACATAAGGCCACTTTCATCTTCAATTTACTTATTGTTGACAATTTTTCCCCTCTACAAACAAAACAAACTCTCTCTCTCCCCCCTACCTGTAACCACAGACCTTTCTCTGGAGCTCGCTTGGACTGCTAGAGCTAGTTGCCGAGAGAGTGATCGAGCCTCTCCATGATTCAAATTTGTCGTTGGAATTTCTGATGCGGGCTGAGCCAGAGGCAGTGTGCGTCACTGGAGGCAATGGCTTCATCAACGATGATCGGGGTCTCCTCTATCTTTCGCTGTGACCGGATTGTCGTCGTTGTCGTCCAGAAGATCTGGTATGTGAGCGCAGGTCGTGGATCTGGTATGTGAGCTAAGGTCGTGGATCTGGAGCTAGGCTCCGACAATTTAGAGAGACGTAGGAATGACGTTAAACAACCAATTGTCACTCTCTCAGTTCTCGGCGCTGTAGTCTCTGGAGGAGACAGCGTTTTCCGAGGTGTGGAGAAGGAGGCAGAAGAGCGGGTTCAGAGGCCATTTGTTTAGGCGAGATCGAAGTGTTGGTCAGACGACGAGTACGGCTAGGCAATCTGGGCTCTGGTTCAAATCCACCGTTTTTGGTCAGAGAGCTATCCTCCGTCTCCTAAGCCCCCCTCTCTCACTCGAACGACGCTGTTTCTTGTGCGATTGTGTCTTTGGAGCTATTTGATTTTCAACTGTTTAGTTGTGGTGCACTTTGATTGAGTTGAGCTATAATGAGCTTGGTTTTGTCGATTTTTCAATCATTTTAGGCTATGACCCCTTTTTTTTTTTTGGGAGTGAGAGCAAATGGAGGAGGATCTATGCAATTTTTTTATTTTTTGGTTAGAGAAAGAGAAAGAGCAAGTAAAGCTGCTTTCCGTGTTAGTGATCGAGAGTAGCTTCCGATATCGGTGAGTGTAGCTTTTGATATTGGTGGGAGTAGTTTTTGGTGTTGGTGAGAGTAGCTTTTGACTTTTGGTAATAGCTTTGGGTGTTGGTGAGAGTAGATTTTGTTGTTAGTCAGAGTAGCTTTTGGTGTTAGTTAGAGTAGTTTTTGGTATGGTCAAAGTAACTTTTGGCGTTGATGAGAGTAGTTTTTGTTGTTGGTGACGGTAGCTATTGTTGGTGATGACGGTAACTTTTGTTACTAAGTGAGAGTAGCTTTCTGGTGTTGGTAATACTTAATAGTAGTTTTTGTTGTTGGTGAGAGTAGCTTTTAGTATTAGTGATTGTTGACTTTTTACTCTAGTGGCATCTACATAAATATGTTGATTTTTATATCCAAAATTTCACACAATTTTTAATCTCGTGGCCTTATGAGGGAAAAAAAATAGTTTGTGACACTATGACTAATAAAACATTAAAAAAATGGCCTTTTATGTAATTGGCCTAAAAAACTAATAAAAAAATGATAAACAAATACAATAACCCAGATTTTTTCTTTTCTTCTACTATTACATAGATGTCCGTTTTGGTCATTTAACCTATCTATAAAATCTGATTTAAAATAGAAAATCAAAATTTGTATACTCAAAATCTGATTTAATACATAGATGTGTATTAAGTAGTTAGGGATGTATACTCAAAATTTCTCAAGAATAAAATGAGAGGAGGTCCAAATGTTAAACTAGATAATAAAAAAATATATAGGAAAGAATAAGATGGTGAAGATAATCTAAGAAGGAAAAATGTGAAGAAAAAACTAGTTTGTTTGTGATTTTAAATCCTCAGCTAGCATTTGGGCCCTGCAGTGCATCCCACTTTATTTTCTACAGGCATTGCCATCTTTTATATGGATTTTGTTGTCGTAGCCACTTTTATATTTTCCTTGCACCTAGCCCTGTAAAATCAGCCTAGGGCTGAGGGGCATGCCCAAGCCTAGCACTAAATTTTGGGCTACAGGCTGGTCCTGCCCAAGCTACTGGGCTTAGCCCAACCCATGTTACACTGGCCCAAGCCCTGCCCATACTAGTAAAGTATAGGGCCAACTCAGCCTTGTCCAGAACAAAATACAAAAGAAATATCAATTTTGATATAAATAAATTATTTAGAGCATATAAATAAATAAGTTAAATGTATCATAATTCCATTTGAACTACAAATAGTAACTTTAGATTTGATTTCCTTTACCAATCGATACAAAAGATTAAAATTTAAAAAATTGGGTTCTATTTTCAATTCAGTCAAATTATTTTTAATAGAAATTAATATTATTTCACCAATCACTGGTCAAATACAGGGTGGGCTTCGGGCCCGATTTAATGGCCCAAACTTTATCGACCCATGGTAGGGTTTGAGCTTCACATATTTGTGAAAGGGCCTGCCCTGCCCTGCCCTGCCCATTTGACACATAGGCTACAATAGCCCAGGACTGGCAGTACTTGGGTCATCATATCTTAGGGCCGGGTCACCCCAGCCCTGCCCATTTTACAGGCCTACCTGCACCTCTCTTCTTCATTCAGGTATAAAAATTATAGTTCTCAAAAAGAGAATTTTTTGCTTTATTTCATATATTGAGAAATATCTTTCCACTAGTACATATGATAAAACTAATATGAAACGATTTCAAAATATGAATTTGTCTAGGACTTTTACCATTGTAATTGGATTGAAGTCTAAACAACAAGATCCGAGCATCAATTCATTCAATTTGGATTTTAGGGAATTGTTTCGGTGTTGTAGCTTCACTTGCACGATTTTCCTCATTGCCTTGTTGGTTGGTAGCACCAATGGCAATGAGAGAACTTTCTACCATTGGAAAATGCATCGGAAACTATTATAGAAGAAGTTCGAATCCATTCCCGTTCGGATATTGATCGCTCTTGGTTTGACATGGTTTATGCAGATAAATTGATAATTCTAGCATTCCTGGACCACCAAGTGAAACCACAAAGTCTTTGTTCCTGAACGACGGAAGTGGAAAGACAACATAGGTGCCGACTCGACGTCAGTGGCTTTGCGCGGCACCTATAAAGAATTCTTTCTACAAATCATCTCAAGGTTTCATATAATTTTTAGGGAGAATATAACAAATGGTCATTCAACTTTTACCTGTTCGACACTTTGGTCACTCACTTTTTAAATATATCACTTTGTTCACTCAACCTTAACTCTGTTATTCACTTTAGTCACTTCGTTAATTTTTTTCATTAAAAAAAATTATTTTCTACAATATCAAGGATATTTTCGATCAACCAATTGTGAAAAACTGAGAAATTTGAATTGGAATGGATAGGAGAAGTGATTAAAGTGAGACAAAATGCCCCATCGATGACTAAAGTGATTGACAGAGTAATAATTGAGTGACTAAAGTGATATATTTGAAAATTAAGTTATCAAAATGTCGAATAAGTCATAGTTGAGTGATCATTTGTGAATTTCTCATTAGAGAATTTTTATATTTTGATATTATTATTATTATTATTATTATTTAGGCCTGATGACCTAGTTTGTATTGTAGCGGATAATGGCTCTAATTTGTATTGTTAATTTAGAAAATTACATAAAAGTGTCATTTTGAAACTCAAATTAGCCATAAGGCCACACAACTCTTTTTGTCTTCTTAAGGCCACTTTCACCTTCAAATTATTTTGTCTCTGACAAATTTACCCTTCTATTTAACAAGACGTCAAAACCAACCTGAGATCCTATTCAATCCATTCTCTTCAAACAAAAAAAAAACAGACCCATCGTTCTCTCTTTTCTCTCTCTCGCCGGCGATTCAACCTTCTCTCTCTCCGTGGCTGTCATCCATGGCGTCGCCGACGAAGAACATCTCCGACGTGAGAAGCTCTCCCTTGGCGGCAACCGGCAATTGCTCATCGCTGGCCGAACGATCTCGACGGAGAGAAGCTTTGTTACGGATCGGAGCGAAATGAGACGGCATCGTTTCACCACCTCCTCCTCTTTCTCCCACGTTTTCTCTGATCTCGACGCCGATTCGAAGCAGATCTGAGCTCGGGAGATCCGTCGACGCATCGATCGGTGACGCTTCTCCTTCAGATTGTTCGCCTTCGGTGACCTCCAGCTTTGTTCCTCGTCGGTGACCTCCAGCTCCGGTTGTCCTCATCTTCCTCTAGAAAGTCGTTCAGAATACGCCAGCTCGTGGTCGACTTCTCCGGCAGGGTCAAACTCCAGGAGGCGAATGCCGACAGCTGCGACCGGAGGAGGATGTCGTCGACGCATGTGGTGTCGTCCTCGAAATTGAGCGTGTAGCTGGGAGAATTGTGGCTGACGCCGCCGTCCTTAGCATCTGAAAATGAGATTCCGGCACCGGTCCCTGATTCGATTTCGTTCGGCTTCTTTCCGGTGACGAGTTGTCCTCAATGCCATTCATTTTGCTGAGTTTTTAATTTTGGTATAGATTGTGGTTTGAATTTTGTATTGTTACTATTTTTGGAAAAGGTAGAAACTCATTTGTTCCTTGTGCCTGATTTGATGCATTGTTGGCTTTTGTCACTAGATTTTGTGGTTGATTTATGGACATGTACTGATTAGTGTTCTCTGTTGGTAGATTTGTGTGTTGAGACCATATAGTTTCTGCATGTTTCAAAGGAATATACAGTGTGACAGTAGCTTTTGATATTTGTAACAGTAGTTTTTGTTATCGGTGAGAGTAGTTTTCTGGTGTTGATGACAGTAGTTATTATTGTTGATGACAGTAGCTTTTGATATTTGTAACAGTAGTTTTTGTTACTGGTGAGAGTAGTTTTCTGGTGTTGATGACAGTAATTATTATTGTTGATGACAGTAGTTTTTGGTATTTGTAACAATAGCTTTTGTTGGTGGGGATAGTAGATTTTGATTTTGAGGAGTGTAGCTTTTATTGCTGGTAACAGTGGCTTTTTGTGACCTCGCCAGAGGTTGCCGGAAATCTCATGAGAGTAGCTTTTGTTGCTAGTGACACTAGTTTTTGTTGGTAGCAGTAGCTTTTGTTGCTAGTGACACTAGTTTTTGTTGGTAGCAGTAGCTTTTGTTGCTAGTGACAGTATCTTTTTTTGTGGTAATAATAGTTTTTGTTGCTGGTGACAGTAGCTTTTCTGACCTCGTTGAAAATCTCACCAGCGTAGTTTTTGTTTGTGACAATATCTTTTGTTGCTGGTGATAGTAGTTTTTGTGACCTCGCCGGAAATCTCACTAGCGTAGCTTTTGTTTCTAGTGACAGTAGCTTTAATTGCTAGTGATAGTAGCTTTTGTGATCTCGCCGGAGGTAGCCGGAAATCTCATCATAGTAGCTTTTGTTGCTAGCCACAGTAGCTTTTGGTGTTAGTAACAGTAGCTTTTGTGGTCGCCGGAGTTTGTCGGAAGTTGGTCGGAGACCCGCCGGAGTTGACCGGAGACCTCGCCGGAGTTGGCCGGAGGTCGGCCGGAGTTGGGCGGAGGTCGGCCGGAATTGACCGGATAGGAGAGAGAGAATGGTGTTGACTTTTTACTCTAGTGACATTTATGTAAATATATTGGTTTTTATATCCCAAATATAATACCATTTTTAATCTAGTAGCCTTATGAGGGAAAAAATTAGTTGGTGGCCTTATGGCTAAAAAAACATCCAAAGATGCACTTATATGTGGCCTTATGGCTAAAAAAACATCCAAAGATGCACTTATGAGGGAAAAAAATTTTAATCTAATTTCAACCTACTTGCATACTTTTTCTGATGAATGAATTTCATATTATGATAATTAAAAAAATAAAAAAAATAGTAATGGCGCAATACTCTTGAGGTATTATTTGGGGTAAAAAAAATTATAGGTACTAAAAATATATTTTGCAATAGTTCAGGTACCATTTGAAGTTTTTATCCAAAAAAATACATTTCATAGCGACTTTAATGGGAAAGGTAATTGAAGTACTATATTTGGTAATGGCGCAATACTTGCGATACCATTTGAGGTAAAAAGAATTTGTATGTACCAAAAATTACATTTCGTAATAATTCATGTACCATTTAGAGTTTTTACCCAATAATTATACTTTTTATCTAAATCGATTTGCAAAATGCAAAACCACTATTATGCAAACCAATTCTTAATTTTATGCAAAATGATTTTAACATGGTGCAATACGAGGTTAGTATACGAAATATATCAAGTCGTGGTCTCGTGGTTTTGAAAAAATCTTTTGTCTCTAGATTTCTTTTGCAAGAAAGAAGGGAAAAGAAGAAAGAAAAAGAGCATAGTGTACAAAATATCCTAATTTCCACGTTGACATGTATAACTTTAACTAGGAGCTAGTGGCATATCTGTCATTTGACCTTGACCCTCAAATCGTTCATCCGACACATAGAAATCGTTAGTCATGAGAAAATTGTTTTCTGGTTTTTCTTAATTTTTGTGGGAGACTCCAAACCGTCGAGCAAAACCTCTCTTTAAAAGCACACACCTATCTCTCTCTCTCTCTGAACTCGTATGTTAGTTATTCCGAGAGACAGAACAATGTCCATGTCTCTCACTTCTTTTGCCACATTGTCTTAAGCAAATTAAACACCAACCCACATGTGAAGCTTGGATTTTCTGTCACTATATTCCTACACAACTTCTCTGTTTTTCTGTTCGTATTTCATCAAGCTCTCTCTATCTCCTTGCATGTTATAAAACACAGCTACAAACACTTGGTTATTCACAGGTCTTGTGCATGTCATGAACTCTTTGGTGGCTTCTATTCACTAGTCTCTGATGATCTCTATGTGTTTTGTCGTAATGGGTATTTGATTGTTTTTTCTAATTAGCAGGGTTTGTATACAGTTGTTGTTGGTTTGAAGTTTGTGGGGTTTCTGGGTTTTGATTCGATTTAGTGTCTGAGGCGCTGATGGGTCCTGTGAGGGGTCTTAAGAAGAGAAAGAAGGCAGAGAAGAACAAGTCTCATGAAGATCAAAATGCTTCTGGTTCTGGGTCCTCAGAGAAGGAAGGTCCTTTGGATTGGTGGGATGAGTTCTCCAAGAGAATCAATGGTATGTTTGCTTTCATATAATGATTCCAAATTGCTTTTACTTTTATCTGTTTTCTTGTTTGTTCTGCTTTACGATATGCTGCTTTATACAGCTTTTTTGAACAGTGTTCTTATGTTGCGTGTGTATGTTCCAGTGTTTGATGTCTTCGTAGTTGGAACTGAATTTGTGTAATTGTAATTGGGTTTGCGTTTTGTTATGTGTTCATATAGTGCGAATGTGTGTATTCACATTCAACAAAGATCCCTAATCTGACTTTAAAGCCGTCCCTTTTACCTAACATTCCGGTTTCGTTGCCTTCTTGGATATTGGAAAGGATAAGATTGTACTGTATAAGCATCGACAGGCATGTAAAGACATCCAAGAGAATAACAGTATTTAGGTCCTTGGACAATACCTGTGGAAAGGTACTTCTCTTCTTGAATTTACAGTCAAGAACATAGTAATATTTCAACTTATTACCTAACTAAAGATGGGTATTGTATTTGAATACTATGAAGAAGTTCTTCCTTTTCTGGATGGTTTTCTTTTTTGCTTTTGTTTTTCCACTGATCATCTTGCTTTAGATTTGAACAAATTGACTAACATTGCTGGAAGAGCACATCCGTGATCCAATATTTGAAGTAATGGTGGTCTGTTACTAATAGTAAATTTGGAAGAGTTATTATACACGAATTCTGCTACGTATTAATTGGTGCTAGGGCTATTGGATTAGATTTCTACCCACAGGATGCGTGTCTAAAATTTTGAAGTCTCCTTTTACATTTTTTCTCCACTTCTAATGTCCGCATGCCATAGAAATTAGTAAGAGCTGTTATGTTCTTTTAACCACAGAATTTAATTTGGAAACATGGTGAACGGTACCATGATAAGTTTCACACCAAATTTGAATTTTTGACCGTCAGAGTTTAGAATTTCAGATAACTAGCAGTTTGAGCTTTATATGAAACCAGAACTGGTAAGCACTCTGCCACTAAAATGAGTAGGTGGTTGTAAAGAGGCTTGGGCATAAAGTTTTGAGTCTTTGACTAGGTAACATTCAAAAATGGGAACTAGTAGCTTAAGTGGGCAGGAAAAATTAGTTATCCTCGTTAATCCTTTTTGCCAGAAGTGAATGACATGGATCTAGGAATTGCAGATCTGTAGTCTCTCCTTCACAGTCTGCTTGGTTTTTCTACTCTTCCATCTATTGATGCTATGTTTACAGAATCAAAGCCATATTGGTTTTGTTGCTCTTCCTTCCTTATAAGAAACAAAAGGAAATCCAAGCATGAAGAAATTAAATCTTGATATTTAGTAGAGATTTGGTGAGAGACTCTGAATGTTAGGCATGTAAAGTTGAGTTCTTCCGTATGAGTGCAGATAATGAAGGTGCAGTTACTAGTTATAGGATGCATTATTTTAGCTCATAGTATTGTTTTCTGTAATAATGAACCAACAAGAAAGTATTAGGCTGTGAATTTTAAGTCAACAGTAGCAAGTCTAAAAGTAAAAGTCAAGTTTTAATTTTGGTCTTCAAAAATTTAGAATTTCCCCGTTGTTCAGAAGGTATAGCCTTAATGATATGAAGAACTTACAGTCAAATTTCATATGCAATCTTCTGGCAGGAATTTTTATGGTATTTACAACTTAAAGAGAGTATTTGTTATTATTTGTTGGTATTTATGGCATTATAATACTGTTGTTGGTAAATTTCAACTATTTGTTGTGCACTCATGTGATCCTCTGATCTTATCTCAACTATTGTTGGTAAATTTCACTGACGCTGCTGATTCATTGGGCATAGAGGTAGGAATGCTGAACTTGAAGTAACTCTATATATAGGGCTTACCGGCTTAGTCTTCAGTGACCTACCTCTCAATCTTATATCTTGTGTGAAGACTGTAAGTATGTACCTGAGATCGTGCTGTGTTATTTTTTAGGACTGGAGTGATATTCCGTTAAGTGCTTTCAATAACTATCTAATGATTCTTGTTTTGATGATTCAGTCTAGTTACCTTTGTCTTTTCTCAATTAACCCCAAAAACATGAAGACAATGGATTAAAATGAAAGACAAAAGACAAAATCCTGTTTAATTAGAATGGAATTTTAATCCCTTGGAATATGCATTCTTTATGATAAGTTAGATACATTTCCATCAAGTGTCAAAGATAGTTTGCATGGATCATTTTTGAACTTGATTATGCTGGAGTTCTCAATCGATTATGTAGTGATGTGTATGCCGTGTGTAATGAGATGCAAAAATAATAGAAAGGAAGGGTCATGATCTGTGCTTGTATACTGTAATCCTAATAGTTGAGATCATGTTGCATATATTAGAAAAGACTCCCATAAAAATCTGAATGCACATATTGGACATATGCAGGTCTTCAGTCTCCAGCAAAGGGTTTAAGTAGGTTTCAATCTATCTTTAAGATGTCCAGAAAAACCTTTGACTACATATGCTCACTTGTGAGTGAAGAAATGATGGCTAAGTCAGCACATTTTGTGTTTAATAATGGTACGCCATTGTCTTTATATGATCAAGTAGCTGTGGCTTTAAGAAGACTGAGCTCTGGTGAGTCACTAGTAATGATCGGCGATTCATTTGGGCTGAACCACTCTGCCGTGTCTCAAGTGACCTGGCGATTTGTGGAAGCCATGGAACAAAAGGGACTTCACCACCTGCAATGGCCTTCAACTGAAGCAGAAATGGCAGAAATCAAATTGAAATTTCAGAAAATGCAAGGGTTTCCTAATTGTTGTGGTGCTGTTGATACTACTCACATCATGATGTGTTTACCAGCTTCAGACCCCACAAGCAATGCATGGCTCGATCAAGAGAAGAATTACAGCATGGTCTTGCAGGCCATTGTGGACCCGGACATGAGGTTCCGGGACATAATCACCGGATGGCCAGGGAAAATGAAGGACTGGTTGGTGTTTCAGAGTTCTAAGTTTCATGAACTCTGTGATAAAGGAGAGAGGTTGAATGGGAAAGTTTTAGAGCTCTCCAAAGGATTTGATATAAGGGAATACATAATTGGGGATTCAGGCTTTCCTTTACTGCCTTATCTTGTAATCCCCTATGAAGGGAAAGAACTCCCAGAACAAAAAGATGAGTTCAATAAGCAGCAGCGTGCTACCCAAATGGTGGCACAGAGAGCATTAGCAAGGTTGAAGGACTCATGGAGGATCATCGAAGGTGTGATGTGGAGACCTGACAAACACAGATTGCCGAGGATTATTCTCGTTTGCTGCTTGCTTCATAACATTGTCATCGACATGGAAGATGAAGTGCTGGATCACCTGCCTTTGTCTCACAACCATGATGACTCGGCTTACCACCAACAGATTTGTGGAACTCTTGACATAAATGGTGTTCATCTCAGAGATAAGCTGTCTCTCTACTTGTCTGGAAGGATGCCATCTTAATTATTTCCATTTCGACTAATTTTAATTATTTCCATTTCGACTAATTTTTTCAGCTAAAGAGTGTTGTACTATTTGATTTTAAAGTTCTTTTTAGAATTATTTCGTACTGAAACAGTGAAACTTATTACGCTGAGGTCAGATTGTGAGATACTGAGATAACCAGGTGAAAGACCCTGAGAGATGTGATATTGTATTAGAACAAACATAAATTGCTCGGGGAATAATGGAACTTGTTCTATAATTATTAGAGGAATCGATCAGAGTAACACTCCGTTAACTTGTGAGTTTTACCTCTATTTTGAGATCCGGGAACCTCTTCTCGATCTCAAGCATCTACCATTAGGTCTCTTGTTGAAAACGGATGCTTCCAATCCAATGCATATCGTGTGAAAGACTTGCTAACTCCTCATCTTCACCAGATTCGTATTCAAACAGCAAAGAGGAGCAACATTATGGTTCAGATAGTTTTATTGTTAAACTGCAACAATTGATGTCATATTTGCTTTTGATCTAACATTTTCTTGTTTAGATTTATTCTTTCCTTCCTCTAAGTTTGTCCCTTGTTTTAAGACAATAAAAAATAACAGTACCATATGCAATCAACCGAGAGACAATTTGTAATTGAAAACTTATCTGCAGGTGTGTAGACTTTTAAACCCAGCAAGACAACCTGGATCATACATTTGGGACCTATAAAATGACGATTGGGGACCTATAAAATTGTTTTACAAATTATACATTGTCCCCATCATACATGAGGTCATGAGCTGCTAGCCATACTATGCAAACTGACCACTTGGGACCTTATAAAATTGTTTTACAAAATGATACAGCAAATGTATCATTCTTACTAGTTGCTCTACAAATTGCTCCTTCGATGCTTCAACAAGTCTGCATATGCATATCACCCAGCTCCTCGTTACAGTTTCTCTACGCACATTCTTACTAGTCTCTAGAAAGTTAAGGATCTGGAGAGGTGAGTTGGGCCAAACTGTAAAAACATAAACAGTATATGTTACAGAAGTTCCACTGTGGCAGAATAAATCAAACTTAAGACCTTGGTGCCTTTGCGTTTTCGTTATAGATTGATGACTTGAAAATCTCAGACCACATTTGCTTTACAGAATCAGCGACCCTAGAGTCATCTATGAAGGGGTTCCACATATTCCCCCCAGGACCGGCGAGAACCCATTTAACTTTTGTTGGTGGGCTGCAATTAGTGAGCTCTGAGGGTCTACTCGTCTCCCCAGAAAAACTTTTCTTTGGAGAACTAGAATGCTTTTCAGGCTGAAAAGGAACACAATTGGAAGTCAATAATGGAAATTATAAGGCAAGCTTATCATTAGAAGACTAGTCATTAATTTATTAAACTCACTATAGAATAAGTGTTGAGCCTCATTGCATCGAGTGTGCTATTATAACATTCATTCGAACATGGTGAATGCTTAGACATTAATTCCAGGGACCGGATTTTCTTCTTCTGACTGCCAGAACTACTTGAAAGCTGAACAAAAGCAAAACTAGACAAGGTCAAGGATCATGGAGGAGCAAAATAACTTTGTTACATTAGTAATTGTAATAGAACCTACATTAGACTTATTGGCAGGCATCAATGCCTGAAGTGGAGTGTGTTCAATTTCTTCTGTTAGGTATCTCTCAACAGATATTAAAGAACGAAACCGCTTTCCAGTCCCTGGCTCAATATAATACTGCAAAGACAATAATAAACAAATCATTATAGGTTTTGAGAGTGCAGTGTGCTAATTAATGGACTAGTGAATGCAACGAATACTAAGATTTTATTCAGTGACAGGTTGCCTCACTTCCAGCTATGAAAAACAAAGGGATACTAAAACTAAGATCATAATTATCTCTTTTCAAATAAATGGATCACGTAAGGGCATTTTCCCCTACATGAAATGTATAAGAACTGTTCACCATAATGTTGCATGAGATGGTTACCGATGCAAGTTTATTGATTGCCACTTTAGATGGCCACACTCAATCTGTCAAAAGAAGACAAGAAGTATCTGAATACTACCCTATCTGGCTATACGCTTTCTTATAACTCATAAATACAAGCAAAGTGATTTAACCAACTTTGTAATTTGGAGAATAACATCTGTGCTGTATATGCAAAGTGCACAAACACCTGCGCCCAGATGCGTGCATGCCCTAGGTTGCAGAATGCAAGTATTATCAGCAAGAAGGAAGAACTTTCACCCCTAGGCTGCACTTACCCTTTCTACAACCCAGAAGAAAAAAACCACCAAACATTGATAGAAATAGGTACCTTGTCACTATGACTAGAATTAGTATTCTTTCGCTGCCTTTCCTCAATTTCCCAACCATCTGGTAGTGTGAAGGAAGAACTTCTCCTGAAGGATTGCATCTGCAAATTGACATTGTGAATGAAAAATTTTCCCATCATAATTTAGGCACTGCCTGCAAGCTTTTTTCCTTCAACGAAGACTGCGATACGGTGACACTGTTAATATACTTCTAAAGATCCATCTGTGGTACATTCCCCTGCCTATTGATTAGAAAGTGACTCCAGTTTACTATAAGTTTTAAATATATCAAAGCATGGACCTTTATTCTGTGCACACCAACTCCAGCAGTAATTAAAATTTCAATACATATGCAGAATTGAATTTTTTAAATGGTATTCCAAAAAAAAAAGTATGAAACATTTATCTAGAGTACCAGTAACACAAAAATCAAACTCAACATCACTGAATTCTAAATATAACCATTAACTGAAACATAATAGATCCTAGAACTCACTGTGCTTTGACTGCCTGATTTTTCTCTCCTGGTACGTGTATCAATTTGCCCATCTGTTAGGTATCTGCGGGCAGCTGCCAGTGAACGAAATTTCAGTCCCGTGTCAAGCTCAATGTAATACTGCAAAATTAGATGAAAAGAACTCACTAGAATTAATAGGATAGCTTCAAAACATAGTATTATACATAACAAAGTTAATTAAGGTGGTAGGAAAAATATTTGTATAATTCACTCATTGGAGAATGGAAATTCTAAAACCGCATGTAATTTTTAACTATCACACATTCAGGATTCCATGTGTTTCAAAAGAAAAATAATAAGAACCTCATTAACAGCCATTTGTATATTAGTGTAAGTGGCTACTGTGGTCTCAGTCTGCTGGGTGAAATAAAATGTATAGCTTAAACGATCACCGGCGCTGCTGTCTAGGATGTGATTGACAGATTTTCAAGCAATAACCATGGTTACAGAATCTCAGAATTCAAGGTTTATTTCACAATAAACATGAGTATGAACCTGTAAGATCATCAAGATGCACCAAGGGAAAGTTTCATTGCCATGGGAACAGAGAGCATGTGCAACAGAAAAGAACAAAAATTAATGAAAAATACTTGATGGTAGACCCTCACAGCATGACATAGATCCTCAGCCTAACCATGTATTGGATTTTAAGAAAGATCCAGACTTTCTGATGAAAATGAGAGGATCAATTAAAATACAAGCAAAGGAAGCACATTCTCCTTCATTCTTTTAACTTGTGAACTTTCAGGGATAAAATTATATGGACCAATTTTCACTGTTAAAATCCCAGACAAATTTTCAATACCAGTCAAACCCTGCTAAAACTCAAGAACATATTAAACATAGCTGCAAAGCAACTGCATTTCATGACATGCATATGCAGTTGAGCAAGTTTAGAGATAAGAGACCTTGTCAACTGTTTGGCTGGAGCGACGAGGCCTTTCCTCAACAGACCAACCATCTGGGAGTCCAAAGCGCGAAGCAGTGACCAATTGCAGTTGCCTAGAGCTTCTGGGTTGGTCTTCTTCCTTCGCCGGAGTCACCGTCATCAGCGGAATTGGCTCCGGCGATGATGATTTGGGTGTGTTCATGATTTGGGTGCTGACACTCTAGCACCGCTCACGAGCTCCAACACAGAATGTAAAGCAACCCCGTTACCGGGACTTGTTCACTCATGACTCATGTGCCCCACTGCCGTGGCATTACCATAACAAGAAATAATGGGGTTTTCTTTGTTTTCTATTAGGAAACATTGGAGTTGGAACTTGGAAAAATATAAGCTAAAATTGGGTGACAATGGAGAGCATGACATCATGGCCTTGCAGGTCATTGTGGGCCTGTACGTAAGGTTCCCGACAGTATCACCAAACCAATGGCTTGAAAGGGAGAATGTATTAGGTAGAGCCGTCGTGTTACGTGGATGGCACGGTTGAGTCAATGAGAGTGTGGAGTTGAGAAAGTTTCAATATTTCGACATAAATGGATTCAAAGCACCGATGTGTACTTACATCAATAAGAATTGATGGCTGTATAACATCCGGTATAATTTTTTGTCATTAAAAAAAAGTTGACTACAAATATCAATGACAGAGATCATCTAATTATCTAATAGATGTTGAGTCACTTACACTATTGGTGTAAAGAAGAATTTTTCGTATTTCAACATACACAACTGGGGACATTTGTGGGATGTGATGTTATTCACTTTCTTAAGTAGGGTCTCCTTATTGTCGGATTGACAAATTTAGTAGTCAAACAACCTTACTGAAGACTTCTTCTTCGGAAGGATCGGTTAACATTTCCTCAATCTTTACGTCGAAGTTTATGTTCATTTGAATCCTCAATATTTTTGTGACAGTTGATCTTTTGGTCATTGATGAAGTGCTAAATCAAATTTCTCTGTCAACTCGGTTTGACAAACAGATTTGTGAAATTGTCGACGCAAAATGGTGTTCATCCGTCTCTCTACTTGTCTAATCTCCCTTTTCGAATACTTGCACCTCTTCCTCTTTCGTTGGACACCGTTCCGATGAGACTATCTAGCTCCTAACTTTTCAACAGATTCATTTTCCAGACAATGAAGCCCGACCTACAATGCGCTTCATATAGTTATATTGTTTGAACTGCAACAGTTTGATGTCATATTGCTTTCAATCTGATATTCTCGTTAGTTTCCTTCTTTCCTGTATGTGTTCCTTGTCACACATGAACAGAGTAGAACCGCAATCAGCCGAGAGACAATTTTCTACTAATGTATAAACTTCCGAACTCAGCAGAAATGCAATTTTATCTCCATAATGATACGGCAAATGTAAATATTGCACCTTGATGATTCAACAATTCTGCATATGCGTACCACTAGCTCCTCATTACAGTTGCTTCTAAGTCTTGCATTACTAATTTCTAAAATGTTGAGGGTCTGGAAACTTTAGTTGGGTTAGGCCAAAATGGAAAATGGACAGTATATGTTACAGAAGTTCCACTTTGGCAGAAAGGATAAAACTCAAAAACACGGTGCCTTAATGTTTTCGTCATAGATGGATGATTTGAAAATCTCAGACCACTTTTGCTTTACAGAATCGGCGACTCTAGAATCATCCATGAAGGGGTTCCAATTATTCCCCCCAGGACCAACGAGGACCCATTTAACTTTTGTTGGTGGGCTGCTAATATTGAGCTGCGAAGGTCTACTGATTTCTGGGAGAATTTCTTTCTTGGGACTACTAAAATGATCTGCAGGCTGAAAAGGCACACAATTGGATTCAGTCAATAATAGTAATGAAAAGGAAGCAAATTCTAATTAGAAAACATAATTATATAGTTTATCAAACTCCCTGCAGAATAAGTGTTGAGCCTTGATGCATTGAGTGTGCTATTACATACGTTTGAATGTGATGAATTCTTAGAAACAAATTTCAGGGACCGAATCTTTTTCTTCTGGCTGCTGGATCCACTTGAAAGCTGAAACATAAGCAAAATTAGACAAGGTCAAGGATTATAAAGAAGGAAAACTTTTGTTGAATCAGTAATTGCATCGGAGAACCTACAATCAACTTATTGGCAGGTATCAATGCCTGAAGTGGAGTGTGTTCATTTTCTTCTGTTAGGTATCTCTCAACAGCTACTAAAGAACGGAACCGCCTTCCAGTTCCTGGCTCAATATAATACTGCAAAAACAATACATATAAAAATAAAACTCATCTTTTGGGAGGGTCCAATGTGCTAAGTAATAAACAAGTGAATGCAACAGATTTTTAGGTTTTATTAAACAAAGGTAGTCTCACATGCTGCTAGGAAAAACAGAGGTATACTAGAACCCAATATCATAATTTTCAGGACAAAAGGATTATGTGAGGGGATTTCTACCCTGTACGTACTAAAGGTTTATTCACCACAATGTTGCATTTGACTGCCCTTTCAAAGAAAGCATATAAGAATTATAAGATGAATACAGGCAGTTCATTGATTGCCAATTCATATGGTTGTACTCATTCTGTCAAAAGAAATCTTGAAAACAGCAATGCAGCACATCTTGCTGTAGGTTCCCTTATAACTCACCAACATGTGTATGCCAACTGAGTTGACAACCTTTGAAATAATGAAGATAGCATCTACTTTACGAGAAAAATTGAAACACAAGTGTGCCCGGACATGTGCATTGTGCAACTTTAACCTTAGGATGCAGAGTGCAAGTATTTTCAGCAAGTTCAAAGCTACGGATACCCTTTCTACCAACCAGGCAAAGAAAAGCCACCAAAATTTGAAAAAGAAATAGGTACCTTGTCACTGTGACCAGTATTAGTATTCTTTCGTGGCTTTTCCTCAATTTCCCAACCATCTGGTAGTACAAAGGAAGAACTACACCTCATGGTGTGTGGTTTAAATTGCATCTGCAGATTGACATTGTCAATGAGAATATTTCCCATCATATTACAGTTACTCAAGCTTTTTTCTTCAATGTGGTTACTGTTGCCTGCCTCTGGATTCAAAAGGACCCCAGTAGATCATAATTCTATGAAGTTTAAAATATATCAAGTATGGACACTTTAATCACCAACTCTAGCAAAAACTAAAATTCAAGTACATATTATTGAATTTCATTCTGAAATGGTAGTGAAAAATACTACCTAAAGGAAGAGAAATCACAGGGAAAATCTGGAAAGTATGGAATATCAATCTAGTGGACGGTATATATATTGGTGACAAGAATGGAAGACATTGTAATTGGTCGAATAATCTTCTATGCATTTTCTCATTAAACACAAAGCAATTGCTAACTATCTTCATGACAATATCTTTAAAAAAAAGCATCTGGATGTATCCTAAAGATAAATTCAGATAGGCCACAAATTTTGCCATTTAGATTCTTCATAAAGTCTCCTTCACATCTCTTGTAAGACCATGCTATACCTACTGTGGTAAGTTTAGAGGTAGGATAAACTTCTGGGTTCATGGTTCCCTTTTTTTTTTTTTTTCTTAATCTCTCTTTCCAGGGAAACCCTTGTAGCAACAGAAAAACAGAACTTAAAATCCTTTCAGTGACTGAATTCTAAATACTAACATTAACTGAAACGTAAGTGGATCCTAGAACTCACAGTGGCATGTGTATCAACTTGTCCACCTGTTAGATATCTGTGGACAGCTACTAGCGAACGAAACTTCTGTCCCGTGTCAGGCTCAATGAAATACTGCACAATTAGATGAGAAGGCTCAGGCCTGACCCCAGAAGACCTAATAACTTCAAAACATGATCTAAATAGTGAACTTCACGGATAAGAAATATTGTACATAAGAAAGTTTAATAGTGTGATACGAACAAAATGCATGTAAATGTTGCCTATTATACTATCTGTAGATAACATAATTTTTGAATGACCTAAAAACAGCCATTTGTATATTAGTGCAAGATTGATAGTATGCTATCATTCTGCTGGGTGGCCTAAAAGCCCACAGTGGAATCTGTAGCTTAAACCATCATCGTCGCTCGAGCATTACGCTAGCTAGATGGAATGACAATCCTTAAGATCACCATGGTTATAAATTTTCAGAATTCAAAACTTTCTTTCACAAGAAATATGATCCTATAAGATGATCAAGATTCAAGAGGCACCAATTGAAAGTTTTAAGTGTGTATCAGCAGCAAAACAGGGAGCATGTGGAGCAGAAAAGACAAAACAAAAAAAAACGAGGATAAATTACTGCAGAAAATTGACCAGATGTTTATTGGGTTCCAACCCAGACTTATCTTATATATAAAGGGAGAGTCTTTTACTGGGATCAAACAGCATATGCAACATGAATTAAAAACTAATATCAATTTAACATCCTCAACCAAACATTTCAGAAAGACCCAGACTTTCTTACGAAAATTACAGGATCAAAAACACCCACCAAGTCTTTTCCTTCAATTCTTTTGAACTCTTTCTGGGTTGAATTATAAGCACATTCAAATAAAGCCTAAACCCTACTAAAACCCCAAGAAGCATAGCAAAGCATCTGCATTAATAATCGAACAATTTTTTGTCCAAAAAATAATAATAATAATAATAATCGAACAGGTTAGCGAGAGAGAGAGAGAGAGAGACCCTGTCAACTCGGGCGGGACGGGAGCGGCTAAAGCGACGGGGGATTTCCTCAACGCACCAACCATCTGGGAGTCCGTAGCGCTCAGAAGCAGCGGTCACCAACTGCCAATTTGTTCTGGGGTCGTCTTCTTCTTTCACCGGCGTCAATGCCAGAAGCGGGAGTGGCTCCGGTGGTGATGATCTTCTCCTCCTCTTCATGGTGTCCACTGTCCAACTACAACTGTGGGGAATGGAATCCCAATAAAGGATAAAAAGATGGTTTTTTTTTCTTACACTTGGAAACTTGGGTCACAAACTCACAATGTAGTGTCAAATCCTACGAATTGGGTTCGAGTAGTAGCACACTTCCACTACGGAAAATTGGAAATTGCCTATCATTATTGTCCAATGATTTTGATTTATTCTGTATGTATATTCAGATTCTCTGATCGTCGATACAAAATGGGTCCCCATCAAAGGTAGGATCTTGATTGTTATTTCGGCTATATCCTTATGATTAAGTCCTTGGCTTCAATGCTATACGGTATCGAGTTGTTGTGTATATCTTTTTTTTTTTTTTTTTTTGGAAGTAGAAGGTTCATTTCATAGATGACCAGCTAAAAAGCCAGAGTCTACATACCCTTACAAGACAGAAAAAATGGCGGGGTAACAACCAAACTCCTATCTAAGTACTGCAAACTCATTACAAGTCAAATGGAGCCCACTTTTAAAGTGGACTCATAAACAAGAACAACTCCGTGTCTTCTGAGGCAAAATCATCTTCTAGCCAACCATCCCGCCAATCACGCAATTGTGGTACGAAATAGAAAAACTACTTCCCAGCAAACAAATAGGAGCCAATTTCCTCATCTATAAGCCATTTTCTCCAGTCCAACTCAAGATAATTACCAATTCTGGAGATCCATGATCTAAGTTATGACTGGCACTTTAGAGACCATAAAGGCCCAACATCGCCCAAGGAGGTCCATCTCTCGGGCTAGGCTAGCCCAAGCACTAGGTAATGAATGAGGGTGTCAAGGCACCCTCCAGCCTGGCCCAACTCTGAAGAGAATTAAACCAACTCAACTGGGCCCAAAAGAGATGAAGCCCACATCGTACAGGCCCAAACCCAGAGGCCCAACCCTAGACGAAAGCACTGGCCAGAGCACCACTCCCCGGCTGCCAACCTGCCGCCGCCGCCGCCGCCCAGTCTGGGGGACGGCCGACCCAGGCAGCTAGCCCTGCATCCATTCCCCTTCCAATCAAAACTCGATCAGAAGCGACACCGGTACGAAACGCCGATCAATTCCCTCGTCGGTCAACCGGAACCACCAGCTGCCTGTCAAACTTGCAGTCACTCGTTGCAATCTGACACAAATCAACCCAGAATCCCAGAACAAAGAACAGATCCGGATTCACCAACACAATCAAACGATCGCCCCACCGTCGCAGACACTATCAACCTGAAAGCAACCAGCCTTGCCGGACTACCGCTACCGCACGAAGCTTTCCTTCACAAGCCGAAAACCTGGACTGACTCACCAAGCCGTGGCCGGTGCTGGACGCGATCGGATATGACGGCCGCCGCTTCGCACGTCTCCCTCAGCCTATAATTTTTATCTTAAAAGTGGTAATTGTATACATGTCATGTGTTATTTTTCCTATTAGAATGAATAATTGGAGTTTTTTTTTAAATTGTCGTAAACTTTTTGTACAACTACTTGTGTATATCTTATATTTATTTATTAAATGTCCGTATCAAGTCAAAATAATCCGTAGCTAAAAACATTCCATCTCCCACAAAAAATGAAACGATCAAGCTAGAATCGGGACACCAACATACACTGAGAGACTATAAAATACATGAAAAATCGATTTAGTCTATTGAAAAGTGTTCCTAGAGATGCCTTATATGATAGTTCAAACGGTGAGGGAAGGTGGAGAATAAGATTATGTCACAAAAATAAAGTATGGATGTTTTTACATTTTTCTAGAGTCTGGGAAATTTATGTTGGTTGGGCCCAACTAAAGAGGGTTGAAGAGGTATTCCAGGCCCTAGGCCCATCTTTGTGCACATTGATTTTTGGGCCAAGCTCAACCTTGAATTGGATTTTTTTTTTTTTTTTGACAACTACCTTGAATTGGATTGGGTAGCCCAATTTTGTTATTGGTCGAGTAAAAACGTACTATTTTGGTAACTAATGGCGTCATAGGTGACAGTTTGAATTTGGATATATTTTTTTTGGTAGTTTGAATTTGGATATGTGAGACATGACTTCAAAGAGGTGTGAATGATATGAATGAGCTACATGATTCTGTACCTGTTTGAATTTTGAGCCATATGAATTTAGTCATGTTTCCGATGCAAGCTTTTTTCAAAATTAGTATGTAGTAAAATGGTAATGGTATTCTATTAGAAAACTTATCCAATAGCTTCAATTTCAAAGCTTCAACTTGGTACACGTAAATATGCATCAAGCAACTAGAATGCAGTGTATTAAAAATGCCTCTGGACGATGGCTTAGGCGGTAAAAGTTGGTCAGCCGTTTTGACTAGTGTAGGCTGTGTCTAGGCATGTCGTGTTTAAGAAAAATATTCAAAGTACTTTTTTGGATCAAATACTTAAAAACTAACTTTTAATTTGTAAGTACTCATTATATACTTAATTTTTTTCCCATGTTTTCAATGAAGTATTGTTAACTATAGATTTTTGTTTTAATTAGAAACTTATCTATATGTTATATAATAAAATTAAAATTAAAAAAATACCTGCCTACGTGCCTGGCTGCCCGCCTAAATAATTAGGCGCTAGGCCCATTCCCACTGCTTAATTGCTAGAATGTACCACATGACTCGTAAGGAGATTAAGATAATCATCCCATGATTTCCAAGATGAAAACTAGTCTTTTTTTAGGGAATGAGAAGTATACTAGTTGGAAATTGGAATTGGTGCCTATGGATTAAAGATTGTGCACGGTCTCATTATGTTAATATGATACAGTGATAGGTTAAAAGACCACTCAGAAGCTAGTTATTATCATACGAACAAAATTTCTTCATCTTCATTATCAATCTTGTTACTTTAATATAGACCTCGCTACTCCATATCTCAAACCTAGTGATGTTTGAATTTCCAAAACCTTATAAGCGAGGTTTGAAGATATGATTTATGTATAGAGAACTAAAACATGAACGGTGCAGATAATCGACAAGACTGCTGCACAGTGCGCGCATTTCATGCACATGTCATGTCTCAAAATCAACAAACAAACGAGTCTTTTATCATACAATGTAATGGTCCTCGTCTAAAATTCGGACTCGGCCCTGCACACCAAGTTTTGAGGATATTCGTAGATGCAGAAATAGAATTAAGCACGTTGTATCAACTATTAAAGCAAAGCTATTCGAGCAGCAATTATCTAATACTTATCATCCCAATACCATGAAATTAATGTTGAATGTGGAACACAGTATATAATTCCACATACCATTTGCTAGTTATTGATCAGCCAACCAAATTAGAATCATGTTCAAGAAATACGAATTAAGAATATTGTGGCTAGGTAGTCCATGCTTAACGTGCGGCAGAATTTATCAGAAAAAATACGTACAGGCGAAAAAGTAGAAATACAGATAAAAGAAAACGTATATTCGAGCAGCTGTAATATTGTGTTAGTGCTAGTCTGATATGCATGCATGCAAATTCTAGAACACGATGAAAAATAGAGAGTCCAAGAACTTAATCAGGATCAAATAAATCGTGTGTACACATGCATGTAGCTTTGAATAAGATCGAATAAGGCTGTCATCGGGATTGGCCGGGATCGCGTACTCATCGGCTAAGTTTGGAATGTTTTACAACAATACGCGGTTGTTAGAAGACTTTGTCTGATCTTTAGTCAAATTTCAGGACATGGCAGAGTGGCAGACCTAACACACCTAGCTAGCTACCGGATGAGATGAAAAGGATACCGAATTGGGAAAAAGTCACAAATAGTACCCTAATTTAAAGTTATTTTATACTTTGGTATCTCAACTTATTACTTATGCATAACATTCATACACGCCATTAATAACACCGTCAACTCGTGTCATATAATTTTCTGTCATGGGTATTTTCGTCCATTTATGTTTTTCCATAAAAAAATCCTCATGGTATTTGACTATTTGCCACTTAATTAAAACTCACTACATTAATTCATATTTACTTTTATTAAAAAAAAACAAAAACAACAAAAACACTTGCTGCATCCTTCTTCATTGTCAAGGAATCCAAACAACCATGGATTTATATTCACTGAGTACGCAAATAACTACAACAACCATAGATCCTAAAAGTTTCTAGCAACTTCTACAACTCTATTAGATGATCCCCTATGATTGGTATTGAAATTGATTATGCATAATGAATTGAACAAGCATTTTTCCTTTTTTGTCTGAAGAGTTCTTCAATTAAAAGGGGAAAGAGACTCAAAGCCCAGAACTTGAAAGAAAACTAGTATCTACCCAACAAATTATACTTGAAGAGCTAAGATAAGATAATATAGAATCAACAATTAATAAAGCTAGCAGACAATCTGACCTCATCCATGCCACACTCTATTCGTGGATTAACAGGCTGAAAAACTATAAATCTCTCATCTCCTCATTTATTATTCTGTTTTCTGGGATCATAGCAATAAGTCAAAATTTCCAGTATAATAACTTAAATTGATCTTCCATAAACTCAAATATAATATTTTTCTTGATGACAGTTTCTATTTTCAGCAAAAAGAAAGGATTTTTAGAAATTCTCCCATGGAATTTTTGGTGAAAAAATATAGATGGATAAAAATACCCATGACATAAAACCATATGACATTTGAGTTAACGGTGTTATTAACGGCGTGTATGAATGTTATGCATAAGTAGTAAGTTGAGGTATTAAAGTGATATATTTAAAAGATGAGGTACTAAAGTGTAGAATGACTTTAAGTTGGGGTACTGTTTGTGACCTTTTCCCTGAAGGATATGAAAGGAAGGATTTCTAGACTTCTAAAAGAATTAAGTTAGCACGCCAATTAATTCTTATATGCTTAATTAGTGAAGTGTTTATTTCAAAAAAGAATAATAATTAGTGAAGTGTTTCATCTAAGACACAGGGTATGAAACATCCTCGCCACAGAAACAACATATCTTAGATAATATGAAAATGGGTCTAGTCGGAGACTTAATCAGGAGACAGGAGGTAAGAACTGGGAAATAGCTAGGAAGCAAAGACTCAGATATGAGGTAAGAGTAAGGAAAGGCATGACGACAATATATGATGTGACTGTCATATACTTTATAGTGTGAAATTAGGAAACTGGATTACACTTTCATCAACGACTAGGATGGACCGCGTAGAATTTGTAGAAGGATACACACTTATTTAGCTTAGCTACTTACTTGTGTGCTTGCCACACAAACACGTTTGCTTGACATTCTCCATTGCTTTCATAGTTGCAAATCAAACTCAACAACGACATTTAACTGTCTACGCGCTAGCTTTGGGTTCGTGCACGTCATCTTCTGAGAATGCGTATATGATCAAAACTTTAATGAAAAATTTCATTGGTATTGTCTCGTTGATATTAGATACGATCTGTAGTGTGAATTCATTATCTAAAAAATATATAGATTTTTACAGAACTGTTTCATCTAGAACTGTGGGGAACGTTCAAACTTCGAAGGACCCAGGCTGCCGATAACGACTGCTTGACCCAGTTAACTCACTCATTCCAGCAACGCCGTGACGCAAACGTGGACAAAATGACGGCACTAAAACAATCCCACAAGAAAACAAACTTATTACAATAATACCAAACTTCTCACATTACTTATTCGCCAAGTCTTCAAGGGCAAATTCGAACACGTCATTGCAACTTCATTCGTAAGCTACTACCTCATAATTTTGCTGCCTATATATACCAGCAAACTAGCTTACCACCTTTCATTCCACGCTTACTGAGTAACGTTATCTCAATCTCACACAGTGCTTACTTACTTGCTTCCTTAGTTCCTTCAGATTTCTCTAAGCTCGAAAGCGCAACCCGAAACTCCACTATCCAGCTAAGCCATGAAGAGAGGCAGAGAAGATGATCAGACCCTGGATTTGGTTAGTTGCTTGATGCTGTTATCCAAAGTCGGCCAAAATGATTCATCCCCAATTAAAAAACAGAAGACCTTGGATCGTGCCTTTGTTTGCAAGACGTGTAACCGCGAGTTCTCCTCGTTCCAAGCCCTCGGAGGTCACAGAGCGAGTCACAACAAACCAAAACTAATGGCCGGAAATGGTGCCTCCGACCTCTTACAGTTAGCACAGTCATCACCGAGCTCCCCGGCCAAGCCCAAGACCCACGAGTGTCCCATCTGCGGGCTTGAATTCGCGATCGGGCAAGCGCTTGGGGGTCACATGAGGAGACACAGGGATGTCATGACTTCCGCTGCTGCGGATCGGGTTCGGGCGGCAGCGGTGCCGCTGTTGAAAAAATCAACTAGTAGTAAATGGGTGTCATGCTTGGATCTGGATTTGAATTTGGCACCACCGGGATATCAACGTCATTACGATTTGACGAAGCTGCAGTTGATTTCTTGAAGCCGAATAGTACGTATATTGATTAGTATATAGTGTACGTTGTACATAATGTATCCTTAATCTCCTCCGATTTGGTTAGATGATTTTCTAGTCGGAATTTTTTGATTCGATGTCTGTACGTATAGAAACAGTGGAGAGGATTAGATTTGTTTTTTCCAATATTTTTTATTTGTTAATTAATTGATTTTTTGGTATAATTAATTTTCTTTTGATAAATTGTACATTCAAACTCCGGTATTGTTATGATTTATGAACAACACTAAACAAAACAAAAAAAGTACCAACTTAATTGGTTGATAAGGGTAAGACTAAGCAGGCATGTGACTCCTTTGGCGCGGAACTCGCGTGTCAAAGCATCCTTATTTCAAACGACTTCAGTTAAGGAAAAAAAAAACCCTTAACCCAATGCTCAAATTTGAGTCAAGATACTCCCACTTAATCCAGCAAGAGATTTTAATTTTCACTTACCCCATTTAAGTGTTAAATGACGGTTATAGGCTCCTAAAATTCTAAAACTACACTCTCTCTCTCTCTCTCTCTCTCTCTCTCTCTCTCTCTCTCTCTCTCTCTCTCTCTCTCTCTCTCTCTCTCTCTCTCTCTCTCTCTCTCTCTCTCTCTCTCTCTCTCTCTCTCTTCACATCGTCGCTGGACAACTTCACTGAATTATCTGCATCAAAAACAAATTCAAACGGTGAACATATGTCCATAAAGATTCAATTTATTATTATAAGCAAATTTACAAAGAATTTATTATTATTGTGGAAACACTAGCAAACTTGATAAGAAATATAAATAATAAGTGTAATGAAATTTTGATAAGTATTCATTATGTGATATAAGACTGAAGCTCTAGTTTAGGATGGTGTTCAATTCAATATAGAATCACAATATAATTTGTTAATTATATGATATAGATTGCAATTTCTAGACTAAAGGAACTAACGAAACGTCTATATGGAATAGTTATTGATTTTGGAGGAAAGTT
Source organism: Rosa rugosa (assembly GCF_958449725.1). Taxonomy (NCBI): domain Eukaryota; kingdom Viridiplantae; phylum Streptophyta; class Magnoliopsida; order Rosales; family Rosaceae; genus Rosa; species Rosa rugosa. The sequence continues at coordinate 16,262,610 of NC_084821.1, read as the reverse complement.
GAATAATGCATACCTACGTTTATCTACCTCTTTGTTCACCTTCACGTACTCAAATATCTTGTCATGAGTCACGACGCTCTCAAGAGCAAAACACAGAGTGTTTTGCAGTTTAGTTATTGACCTAACTGGGAATGGAAAAAGTACTGAAATGTGAGTATAAGAGCAAGGAAAGCCACGACAGAACATACACAAACGGTGTGAAAACCAGGAAGCTAGCTCACACTTAACTAACGACTTCGACACACCGCGCGCGTACATTTTCTAGGAAGATCACACTAGCTAGCTACGTACTTGTGTGCTTCGCACGAATAATCCTTTTTTTTTTTCATTTTAATTTTGGCTGCAGGGCCAGGTTCCTACTTGAACTCAACAACGATAAGAAGCCAAAAAGTGGCAAACCCAAACTTAAACGGGAAGAGGAGATAAGAATATGTATTACATATAAGCATGAACTACAACATTCTTCCATTTAATTTCTTGGTAATACCCGTAAGCATGAACTAGCTAGCTGTAGCCTGGTAGAGTGGATGATAAACCATATCTACCTATACGTCCGTTATTATAAATGGAAACCTTAAATTTGATGTTCAAAGATTCACGAAAACTTGAAACTCCCGAATATCCATGACAAAGATAAAATTAATTAACATGAATATTACATAAAATATTGGTAGTGTAAAATGGTGGCGAGTCGGTGACTGTTTTAATTTTTTTTTCTTTTCTTTATGTTAAATTTTTTTTTTCTTTTCTATATGTTAAAAAGAAGAGAAAATTAGAAGAAAAAAAAAACCCAAAAAATGAAGTTTCTATTAGGAAAAACCTATTCCTATATTTTCTTTTAATCTACACTCATTCATATAAGGGAGATTCTAGTTGGACCTCCAAATCTGCTATTTGGACCTCCATCTTTTTTCAGTTTTTCTTTGACTTTGTCAACTCATATGAAAAGACAAATAAGGATAAAGAGATGGAGAAAAAAAAAAAAAAATCTTACTTCCATGACAAATCTCTTCAGTTTTTCTTTTCACTTTCAATGTATAGTCTCCCTTCAATCTCTCATGCTTGAATTCGAGTGTTGGAGAGGAAAGATCCCACATTGGAAAAGTGACAAATAAAATATAACTTATAAGTGGGTGGCTCTTACCCAATTGTATCGAGGCCTTTTGTGATTAAAACCCAACACCTAACGGGTGGTTAAGTTGGGACAGTATCGGTACAATGGTGGGCCACTGGCCACGCTTGTCGCTGTTTAACATGGTATCAAAGCGGGTACCTCTCCAATTGCGTCTCCACGTAGGCACGTATCATGAGCCCAAATTGGGGTTCCTTGTATTGCCATTGAAATGAAATTACCAAGTGTCCAATGTGGGCCTTGGATTGTATTGACCAAGTCTCCAATATGAGACTTGTGTCCCAATTTCCAATATGGGAATTGGATGAATGAATTTCACGTGCAGACCTAGAGCTAGGTTGCACGTGAGGGGGCGTGTTGGAGAGGAAAGATCCCACATTGGAAAAGTGACAAATAAAATATAACTTATAAGTGGGTGGCTCTTACCCAATTGTATCGAGGCCTTTTGTGATTAAAACCCAACACCTAACGGGTGGTTAAGTTGGGACAGTATCGGTACAATGGTGGGCCACTGGCCACGCTTGTCGCTGTTTAACATCGAAATCTACATAGGTATCAAATTTTCAAATTGTTATTCTTTCCAATTAAAGTCTCTTTCATGAAATCATAGAAGCATCTAACTTGTTGCCCATCTTCTTTAACGTTAAACCATGAAATAACATTCAAATTCAAAACTCATAGGAAATCCTAGCATAATCTGCCAAAGATCTGCTTAACAAAAACTACACAAAATCTACTTCCCCAATTCAACTAGGATTGGTTTTTTTTTTTTGCCCTTCTCCTTTAACAAGGTTTCCAAGCTGATTTGAAAGTGAAAATTTAGCAGGTTCTAGCCTTGATGTCGCTCTCCAAAACTGCGCAAAAATCTTCTAGAAAGCTTTTCAAATCGTTACACAAAAACAGCCTTGAACAGTGCTTGATAATAAGACTTTGTCAGAAATTTCCAGATTTCGTTATTCTCTTGCCACCTTCTCGAGCTTGTACCAAGACCATACAATCACCTTTCTGAATTATTCTTGAGTCCTTAATGTCCTATGACATCATGTCTTCATGTGTAAACAATTACCTTCCAGAAAAGTCTCCATTAAGACTACGAGAAAGTGCCTCAAAAACTCAATCCAGACAAGTTTGCTGGAGAAAGTTGCCTGAGATGCCAATTTCTTGGAGTTGGAGCAAACGCTTCACACCATCATTTTGAACAATTATTGACATAGCCTTGTAGTATGACATCAGGAATTTAATAATAATCGAACTCCTTCATGAAAGCTTCCATTAAAGCCTCGGGAAAATTCCTTGAAAATGCAGTCCAGAAAGCTGACGAAATCTGCCTTCACGAGGTGCCTACTTTGAACTTAATTTCCCACTTCATTTTTGACGCTTTTGTACCGATTGAGTGATACTACACGTCCATCTTTGACATCTATACTACACATCCAAGACCATAATTGCCTCATTTAAGCTCCAATTTCTCCTCGGTTGCTTCACAAAGTACCTAAGATAATAACAAAGTTAAAACAGTCTTGATCATATTTCTTATTTCAGAATGACAAACCAGATGAACCTTTGCCTGATCATTCCTACAACTTATCAGATGAAGATTTTTCATCAGTACAACAACATCACTTGACTGATCGATTCCAGAGCAATTAGACAATATAACAAAGATAAAAGAAGGGTGGCAAATTGAAACATGGCTGATGCCATTATTCTGTCAAGGATTTAGAACCGTACACGTGAGAATTATAGTATAGAAGCCATGGTTTTGGGCTTATATAACAAAGTCGGTCCTCTACTTCAAACTACAACATTTTATGAATAGAATGAAACATTTCGCTAATCCAACCATTTGAACTCCCAAAAGTAGAGTAATCAAATTGGTTTCAAGTTCTAATTTTATATTCTAGAACCAAGCAAACATTTACTGCTCAGTCCTACTTGAACCACGCATATGTTGGCTTAAGTTGCCATTATCAATATATTCATAGACTAGGAAAAGACAACCCTCAACAGAATAACCAATCAATTGCACCTGACAAAACATATTGCATTCCAACATACACTGGAAAACTCATCTTGCTGTAACATTGTGTATCTAATGCAGATCTCATTTTAGAAATTACACAAAATAATATCAATACTCATACCCAACCTCTGGTTCCTGACGCACTAGCTAGGCCTTACTTTTTTTTTTGGTCAGAAGATCATAATTGATTAAGCCACATGATAAAGCTAGGCCTTGCAACATGATAAAATTGGTTGGTTTTCTCATATATGGCTCGAAAAGCTTAATTTTGTAGGAATTAGGATGTGCTTAGCTCACCATTGAGAGACTGAAATGCAAAGATTCTAACTCGGGATATTTATTGTAACACCATGATAAAGTTCATTGCATACTCAAGATACCCAGAACATGTATTCAAAAGAATCCAAATTTAATTGAAATTATTTGCCAAAATTTGAAATTCTAATTCGAAATTCAAAATTGAGAGACAAATGGAAACCTGTACTCCTTGTAGCGATCAAAGGAGTCGCCACTCCAGCCCTGAGTTTTATTAGCGGCCATAACCGAGAACGAAATCAAGCACTGCAACAACTCGCTACCTTGAAATCCTAGCGCCACCGTCTTCACCACAAGGTCTCTCCTTAGGGGCCGTCTTGCCGTCCTCCATCTCCCAACCCAAACCCTGAAAATCCTTCGCTAAACGCGAAGATACTATATGATGTTCAAGGATATTTTGGTAAAAATAAGGAGGTCTATTTTTTTTTTTTTGAGAATAATAAGGAGGTCTATTTAGCTTTTCTAGTATTCTAAAAAGTTAATTAGAGGTGTACTAAGTAGGTGAGGTCTAAATAGAAAATTTAGAGGTCCAACTAGAACCTCCCTTCATATAATTAAACCTTCCTTATAGGTTTTAAGTCTATAATTATGATTTTTCTTGTTTTTTTAGTTTGACTATTTTACTCTTCTGATTGAATGAGTAAAATATTCCTCAAATATAGCTGTTGACTTTTTAGTAAAATATTCATTTCACCTCATTTACCGGAAATGATATAGAATAATCCAACACCCTTGTCATTACCTTTCACTTGCTAATTTTGATATTTCTAGATGAACCATAGGCCTAACTGTATAATTTTTCCTATCGTATGTACATGTGTTAAATATCATGTGAGTTTTAACATAAGCAAATGATTTAGGTATCTATCAGGGAATAACTTAAGTAGAATGAACCATTGGTAAAATTGCATAATTTTGTCTATTATTCAGGTGTTAAACATTGTGTGGGTTTGAACTTAGGTACCTATCATTCAGAGAGTTCACAATTTGTACCTAAATCATTCAGAGAATGACTTAGACACCTATAATTCCATCTTTTGAATGTGGAGATTACATAAACTCCAACCCAAGTATTGATTTCAATTGCTGGAATCAAGAGTTGATTAATTATGGGCAATGTCTTTGGGCAACCGTCTCAAGACTTGTATCTGCAGAAAGTTTGGGGATGGTATCAGCTTTAGTAACTTAACAACAATGAGTTTTAATATTTATCCTATTTAATAGGTTTTTTTTTTTAAATAAACCTAATTAATAGGTTTAGGTGTATATTAAAACAATCTTATAGATGAGTTTAATCTAAAAGGTGTGTGTGAATTTGGGTGTAGAATCAAATTCCCTTAAAAGAAAAATATGACGAGCGCATGTTGAAATTGCTAGTAATATATAAATCAAACCTAATTAGTCTTTTCTTATCAGGAAATAGAAAATAGAGGCCCAAGTATGACTTGCTAGTCTTTAATCAACAGCCAGCCATAATAGAATCAAGTTCAAGAAAAACGAAAAATGAAGAAAAAAAAAAAACAGAGAGTTGAAGAGATCAAGAGAATATTGGAGTTCATGGTTCAGTAGTGATCATTTGCAGCACATTTTATTAGAAAAGTGAATACAGAAAGATGCCAAACAAAATAGACCAAAAAGTTTTGCTACGACGAGGAAATAAATGAATAGTCCTAACTCCTAACAGAAGCAATTTTATTGTTGTGCACTAATTGTAACTTTGCAGATTGTACTACAAGTCTGATCGATACACATGCAAAATTTAGAATACGATGGAAACAAAGAGTCCAAAAAAGACTGCCATCGAGATTCGTACCCATGGGCTAGGTTTGGAATTCACACAGAGGAAAGTTCTACAACAGTGATTATCTGATAAGACACTGTCTAATCTTTGACCAAATTTCAGGTGGGCACACCGAATACTTAAGCTACATGATGAGGAGAACAGGATTAATAGGATATGCATCTGAGTTGTAGCAATGGAAACGACTACCAAGTTACTTGCTGCGTGTAGAATGCTCTCAAGTGCAATTAAAATGAGGGTCTATAATATGAAGGGACGGATTTTAGACTCCTATATTGGCACGCTGATTTCCTTTGCTCGCTTTCTTGGAATTAATATTTAGTTTGCTTTTCTTCATTTTTTTTTTTTTTTTTTTTGACTTTGTCAAGGGGAACCCAAAAGCTTCCTAGGCCCAAGATAAACCCCTTCGGGGCATGTGAAATGCTCCAACTGTGCATTGCAGCACAGTGCCTCGCCACTTTGACAGCTTCGGGGTTCGAACTTAGGTTGGGGAGCACACCCAACTAAGTAAGAACCACTAGGCCACTTGCAGTTAGACCTGTAAATGGACCAGATTTTGATCCGGACCCGCTCCAGATCCGTGACTATTGGACGGGTTTGGATCGAACATTTTGATCCGTTGATCCGTTAATGATCCGAATCCGTTAACCCGTTTAATAAACGGATCAAATACGGATTTAGGTCGATCCGATCCGTTAATGATCCGGTCCATTTTTCTAATAATAAAATATTATTTTTATTAATATATTATTATTTTAAAAAAATATATAATATAAAATATTAAGGATTTCTTTGCAGTTGTCTTCGTAAACGGCATCAGTCCATCAACCAAGAGGAATCAATAATGGCTTTGCATGTTTAGTTTACCAAAAAGCTAAGAAGAGTGTAGAATAGTAGAAGCATAATTAAACTCATACCCATCTCCTCAGTCCTGACATCTCTCAAAGAAAGAAGAATCATGCCCATATGCTTCTACATACAATTGTTTAATCAATGCCAACTTTCACTATCAAACTATTGATCTCGAAAGAAAGGTATATATCTTTTTTACAATTTCTTCAATTTTTTCATCAATAGACTATCGGTGTTAGTTTATTTATAGTAAAATCTTGGTGATTGATAATTGTTTTTTGTTTGTTTATATATCTGTGTTATTCAGGATTTTCTTGATTTAAAAGATGGTTGATGGTGATGGGAAAAAAGATGAGCCAGGGGATGTTGTTGAAGTGGATGCTGAAGGGAAGGTTGTAGAAGTAACTTCAAATTCACCAAAGAATTGAAAATTGACATCAAAGGTCTGGGAGGAATTCAAAAAAATTAGAAGGCCAAATGGAAGCGAAATGGCAAAATGTAAGCCATTGTCATAAGTTACTTGTGGCTGGATCTGCTAAAGGAACGAGCCATTTGAGAAATCATTTGCTTAGGTGTATTAGAAGAAACAAAAGAGCCATTGATCAACTAATGGTAGTTGCAGCAAAAGATGGTACAGAGGCAGCATTTAGTGTTGGAGGAAGAGTGATCGATGAATCTCGTGCTTCTATGCTTCCAGAAACTGTAGAGGCTTTGGTGACTACAAAAGATTGGCTTCCCTCTCGAAAACAGAAAAGTAAGTCTAATTAGTATTTGTTTGTGTTCAATTTGTTGCTGATTTTCTCATTGCACAAAGGTTTATTTTGTTATGTTTTCTTTTTGAAGGATCTGTTTCACACTTACAAGAAGAAGGAATGCCAAGATGAAATTAGGTAAAGTGTGCAAAGTGTTAAGAGCTGATGAAATTAAAGCTAAAGTATTGTTTTGAAAGTATTTTGCTTACCTTAATTTATCGATGTAAGGAATATTTTGATAATGTAATTTTACTTTTGTTGATTCTCTTCATGTAGATCATGTTATTTTAATATTTTATTAATATCTTATGAGGTATCATGATATAAATTTAATATTACTATTTAAAATTTAAAAATATTTGAAATTATAAACGGATCGGATTAGTGGATCGGGTATCCGTTAATCCGACGGATACGGGTTTGGATCGAGGTATCAATGATCCGCCAGGTTAACGGAGCGGGTTTGGATCGATTTTTTTTTTTTAGTAAACGGGTTTGGATTTAGGTCGATCCGATCCATTTACAGGCCTACTTGCAGTGGTTGTTTGCTTTTCTTCATTGTTTGACCTTATAGCTAGGACTCGGTCAAGTTATTTTATTTTCTCATTCTAATAAACATCTTGCTAGAAAACTTCAGAAACTAGAACACTTAAAATGATTGAATATAAATCCGAGTAGGGGCAATTGCCTTCATCAGTTCTTCCGGAACTTCAATGCACTACATATGTAAGCAAGTGAAAGGCTAGCTACTTGCTTCACTCAACATTTATTAGCGATAGTTGGTTTCATTTCTTTCTTTGGTTTTATGGAGATCTTGGCTTAGGTCCCCTTCCTTGTAAAAAGGATAAAAATAAATAAACACTCAATATTTATTGGGTGGTGCTATTCACACATCCATTTTCTCTATTCACACACCCTCTCTATTTTTAAAATTTTTTAATTCAATTCTTTTTTACAAATTACCCTAAATATCCTCCCTTATAATTATATTTCTTTTTCTTTTTTCTTTTATCTTTTATCTGTTTGGCAAGTCAATCATGAATCAAACATCATTATGCAATAAATCAATTTTCTTTTACCTATAAATGAAGGAAAAATAATACGTTCATTAAGTGGAATGACATGTATTATTAGACGAGGAATATGCTTCCCAGGTAATTACGTTCATCCAACTGAATCTAAATTGCAAAGTTTGTCGAGGGATAAGACACATGCTTTACTCCCTTGTTGTCTTGAGTTCCAATATTACACCTAGCTTACTAGAGTTTCTCATCTCTTATAGATTGGCAATAAGTCATTTTCAAACGTAGTCTGAAATTTGTAGGTACCAAAAAAAAGAGGAGTATAATTCAAAATTAATTGTTTGAATAAGACTAACCTGAGGGGCTAGACAAATGTAGACACACGCATAATCAATAGTATGAAATCTTAATATAATGTATTTTAGAAAACTGTATTGAAAGAACACTCATCCATAAATAATAAGAATGTATTATGCAAGGATGAGGACAAACTTTGCAATTTAGATTCAGTTGGATGAAAGTAATTACTTGGAAAACATATTCTTTGTCTAATAATACAGGTCATTCCACTTAATGAACGTATTATTTTTTCTTCATTTATAGGTAAATTTTTTTTTTTGATTTATTGTATAATGTTTGATTCATGATTGACTTGCCAAATAGAAAAAAGAAAAAGAATCCGAATTGCAAGGGAGGTTAGTTAAGGTAATTTGTAAAAATAAAATTGAATTAAAGTAATATAAAAATAGAGAGGTGTGTGAATAGAGAAATTTGGTGTGTGAATAGCACCACCCTATTTATTATGTATATTAGCCTTCCTGCACGTGTAGAATGATCATGTTCTAATTTTTTTTTTGAATAGGAATTGATTTCATTAGTAATCAAGTCATGAAAACAGGCCAGAGTCTAACAGAACTTACATAAGAAAATCTGGAAAAAAAAACCAGATAACCTATCTAAGCCAAACTAAACTCATTAAAGTCTAAAGGGACGCTCGCTGGAAAGCAAGCCTAAAACAAGCAAGAACAACCTAACTTTCCTAAGGAAAAATCATTCATCTAGTCTAATCTGCCAACACGCAATTGTGGTACAAATAACAACTAGAAACATCGTAGAAAAACTCATAGAGATTACTCTAACTTTAGAAGGCTTGTACCCAGATGTCTAATAGCAGAAAGACTTAAGAAAATGCTAGCTCCATCCCCGTAGGGTTGGAGCCAGCACCATCCTCAGCCTCTTCAGGAGCCAACAACCTCGGCATTAGGTTGGTCTTGCTCTTCTTTTCCACTGCAATAGACTCCCACAGCCCAAGCACTCCTCAGTCCAAGTTTGAGACTAGGCCCAATGACCCAAGCCCAAACCCGATCAAAGGGGGGAAGCCCAACCCTCTGATATCGGGTCACCTCTACCGCCGCTAGGTCCGGTGGCCGGCAGTTCCACCCCTCCATCACGCGTCGATCAGTGATCCAAGTCGAATCCGGCTTCCTCGACCTGTACAATCTGCCCTCGCCTTCTCACGCCTTATTGGCAAGGAACTTTGATCGAAGCACACCGCTTGATCTGCAATCGATGTCGACCACCTGCTTCGACGTCGATCCGTGCGCTAAAAAACCAAAAACAAGCCAAGACGCCTCGTCCCGATTTTCTTCTCCTCTACACCGCGCTGAGCCTTGGCTCCCACGTTGCACGACCCCCGACGAATCCTCGTCGATGCCAAACAACAGACGGCAAACGGAAGATTGCCGCCGCCGCTTTTCGCTCAAAACCCTAAGGTTCTGCTAGATTTATAACCTTTATTTATATATTCCAAATGAAAAGGAGATAACCAAATAATGAGTAAAACAATATAACGCTCATGAACTAAAAGTTGTAGTAGTGCTAGGTTTTCTTTTTAATTTTTTGTCTAATTGATATTGATGATCGTTCTAGTGGTCTCCGGTTAAAATCGAAAATTGGTTGATTTTTTGGGGCGCCATTTATTTTATGATTTTACTAATTAAAGTAAATATAATGAATGTTCAAATGTAAGAGAATATATAAAAAGGACTGATAAATAAAAAATAGAATTGTGCTAGTGAAAAGTGGGTGGGGTCTTCATATAATTTCTTAATTCTGTTATTTTATATTTTGGGTGCCCTTAAATTTTAATTATTTTTTGGTTGAGAAAATTTTTCAAACAGTACCCAAACTTAGGCCGACTCCTAACTTCACTACCCGACTATGCAAAACTATCACTTTGGTACCCCAAGTTTGAAGCCCGACCCAACATTCATACACGCCGTCCATGACGATTAGGGCTGTCAATTCCGACACGACCCGATAACACGACTCGAAACCCGCACGAAATATAGTGGGTTGAACCCGCACAATTAAAAAGCGGGTCGGTGGTGGGTCAACCCGCCATGACCCATTTAACAAAATGGGTTGGCCACGGGTCAACCCGCCAACACGAAATGAACCCCGTATAACCCGATTGTGCTATGTTTCTTCTTGAAATTTTGGACGTTCGGAGTATTATTATTATTATTTTTTTCTTTTTTCTTTTCTTTAAAAGAGGATCAAAGGGTTTCACTCCTGCCCCCATGGTGACTCGAACCCATGACGTTCGGAGTATTTGATTATAGGATTAGACAATTTGAAATATTTCGCTTTTTAATTATTGGATTTAATTATTTATGAATTATATATATTTATTTATATTTTTCGTCTTGTGGAGGTTTTAGTGAATTTAATCAATTTATGTATTTTTTTAATTAAATGGGTCCTATTGTTAATGCTTAAATGAGTCATTTTGTCTAACAAGACACGACCTATTTATTAAATGGGTTAAGCGGGTTGGAAACGAGTAACCCGTTTAATAAATAGGTTGGGTTTGGGTTTAAATTTTTGACACGATTATTAAATGGGTTGAGTTTGAGTTTATATCTTGCAACACGACAAATACCTTGACCCGACACGAACCCAACCCGACACGACCCATTGACAGCCCTAATGACGATGTTAACTAACAATCCACATGCTAAATTTGGATGGGTATTTGGGTCATTTCGTTACCCAAACCTTATTTTGCAGATCCCTTCTTCTTCTTCCCTTATCTTTTGCAGATCCCCTTTTCTCTTTTCATTTCCTTTCTCTCTCTTCTATTCTTCTTTTCCTACTGTACTTTACTCTCAGACCCAAGGCCAAGGCCAACGACGGCGTCGTTTCCATCGAGATCCTTCAATTTGTTTGATTACTTTTGGTTGATTTTATTCTTTTTAACTGGGCTTGTTCTTCACCCCTCGAATTTGGGGATTTGCATTTTGGATTGCTTCATGCTTTTCTGAGTGTTGATGAAGAATTGGAAGTGTGTGGTGTGGTCTTCTTATTCAATTATATGAGCCATGACCGATTTGAGTGTAAAGAAGAAATTTGCATGGCTGACCCATGGGGAATTGGTGGTGATGATATGAAATTAAGCTGGTGATTTGTTTATTTTTGTTTCTTTGAGTTTATGAATCAATATTGAATTTCAAGTTTGATGCTTGCTTAGTTTTGTGTGTATTCAATTATGAAGTATGGCTATGAGCAATGAGAAGAAAGTGAAGTAAAGAACAAAGAAGAACAGAGGGGAGGGGGAGAGAGAGAGAGAGAGTCTCTGTCCTTAAAGAGAAGAACATAAGGGAGAAAGAAACAAAAAAAATTGATTTCATAAAAAAATTTTAATTAAGTAAAAAAAAAAAATTGGACCGAATTACCCCTCAAAATATGCCACGTGGCTGGGCTCTTAACGCCATCATGGACGGCGTGTATGAATGTTGGGTCGGGCTTCAAACTTGGGGTACCAAAGTGATAGTTTTGCATAGTCGGGTACTGAAGTTAATTAGGAGTCGGTCTTAGTTCGGGTATTGTTTGAAAAAATTTATCTTTTTGGTTTTGAATGTTTATCGAGATCATGTTCTAGCTTTATATATACAACTCTCATACTCATGCGATGCACATGTTATACGGATGAACGTGAAAATTTTCTTGTTACTCACGTCTTTATTTTTTTAATATTTTTGTTTATAAATTTTTTATTTTATTATAATAATCATTTTATATAATTTTGTTATGAGTTTTAATTTTAAAGTAAAGAGTATTATTAGCACTTCAAAATTTAGTGAAATTTTTTGATACCAAAAGAACGCCTCTATTTGTAGTTGTAAAGATATGTCCACTAATATTTTCAAATAGGGCAGGTCTTTTTTTTTATTTTTTTATTTTTTTGGTGTGATTCTCCTTCTAGGGATTAGTTGCTCCATGAAATGCTAGGAAATGCTAGCTAGATCAACGCGAGAGCTTCTTTATTCCGCGTTCAAAAAGTATTGCCGATTTCTTATATGCTTACTCAAGAGTCTTCGAAGATATGATACACGCTATGAAACATGCTTACCATTCGATCGATGAAAGCATATCATATTAAGTAATAAGTAAGCCACATAAACTATGATACATAGTTATATACATAGGAAGACGAACAATAACATGCACGATATTAGCTTGGGAACTATCTAGGAACTTAGAAAGACTCAAATATGAGGTAAGAGTAAGGAAAGGCATGGTGCATGACAATATAGTCTGAAAATAGGAAATAGCTCATACTTAATTAAACAACTCCGACGGACCGCGTGGATTTTGTGGCAAGATACACACTTAGCTTAGCTACATTATTGTGTGCTTTGCACACAAGCACGTTTCCTCCACTCCGTCGATCTAGAACTAGATACCGATGATGTCAAGATGAGATTGCCACGTAGAGAAAGACTCGGCGACAGAGGAATTAAGCTAGTTTCTTTGACACGCGCCTTGTATGCGGCTGGGCCTGGACGCCGACCAGGCGACCATCAGATTCATCTAGAACAGTCGGGGAACGTTCAAACTTGAAACGACCTGGGCTGCCTAGAACGACCGCTTGACCAAGTTAACTCACTCACACTCCATCAACACGATGACGCATACGTGGCCCCGATGGCGGCACTAAAATAATCCCACAAGAAACAAAGTTATTACAATAATACCATACTCCTTGCATTACTTATTCTCCAAGTCTATAGGGGCAAATCCAAACACGTCATTGCTACTTACTTCGCAAGCTACTAGTCAGAGTTTCGCTGCCTATATATACCTGCCCGCTAACTCACTTCCTTCCATTCCACGCTGACTGAGTAACGTTATCTCATTCTCACACAGCTTCCTTGCTTCCTTATTTTCGCTCCGAAACTCCATTCCCCAAGTCCCCTAACCAGCTTAGCCATGAAAAGAGACAGAGAAGATGAGCAGACCCTGGATTTGGTTAGTTGCTTGATGCTGTTATCCAAAGTCGGCCAAAATGATTCATCATCCCCAGTCAAAAAACAAAAGACCTCGGACCGTGCCTTTGTCTGCAAGACGTGTAATCGCGAGTTCTCATCGTTCCAAGCCCTCGGAGGCCACAGAGCCAGCCACAACAAGCCGAAACTAATGGCAGGCGGAGCTATAGACCTTTTACAGCTTCCTCAGTCGACGCCTAGCTCGCCGGCCAAGCCCAAGACGCACGAGTGCCCCATCTGCGGGCTTGAATTCGCAATTGGGCAAGCGCTTGGAGGACACATGAGGAGACATAGGGATGTTATGAATTCTGCTTCTGCAGATCGAGATCGGGCAGCAGCCGTGCCGGTGTTGAAGAAATCCAATAGTAGCAAAAGGGTGTCGTGCTTGAATCTGGATTTGAATTTGGCACCACCGGGATACCAACGTCATTACGATTTGACGAAGCTGCAGTTGATTGCTTGAAACAGAATAGTATAGTGTTGCCCATATTATTAATTCGATGAGGTTTGATGTGAATTTCTCTAGTCAGAAATATTTAATTCGGTGTTTGTATAGAAACAGTGATTTAGTGTTCTCCAATATTTCTCTAGTCAGAAATATTTCTCTAGTCTTATTTCTTTTAACATTCTTATGGTACAATTTATTTTCTCTGATATATTATTCTTCTTCTTTTTTAACGATATATTGTTTTGGAGAAATCTAATTCTTTCCCAAAATGTCATTTTGTTTTATGAATTAAATACAAAAAAAAAACAACTTAAATTGTTGGAGCAGTTTCAATAAAAGTATCTTCAAATTGAGATTTTTTTTTCCCTTTTTATGAATTTGCGACAACGAGGTTGAAATTGGGGAGAGAGGCTAAATCTCATAAGTCATTCTTTAAAAACTTTCTTATTCTTCACCCACCATCCTTGTTAATTTCTTTCATGAAAAAAAAATATATTGTTGATACTATTGCAAACAGTCTCATTTAGGGCTGGGCACGGGTCGGGGCCGTATGTCATTTTGCTGAGCCCGGGACTGAGCCTGAAATTTTTGGGCCAGGCCCAAAATGTGTTATTCAAAGGCTGGGACCAACTTAAGCCCGACCTGAAATTTTCAAGCCGGTTTTCCTGGTTTTCGAGCCTAACCAGGCCTTAAAAATAAAAATAAAATAAAAAATAAAAAAACCTGATGTGCAGATCTCCATCGCACACTTATCCTCTACGCATTGAGATCTTTGGCTTTGAAACATAGAGAAAGAAAGGTGTTTGGCTAGGGCTATAAATAGGCTCGATACAGCTCGTGTTCGACTCGTATTCGGCTCGATTTTAACTCGTTCGGCTCGTGTTCGTAAGATAAAATAGCTTGAGCTCAATAATAAGCTCGACAAAATAACGAGCCGAGCTTGAACAATAATATATTCGGCTCGTCTAACTCGTGAGTAGCTCGAGTTTGTTAAAACTCAAGGTGTATTAAAAATTTAAAAGTGACTCATGAAAATTTATAATATAAATAAAAATATAATTTTGTATTAAATTATGTTTAGTCCCTGTACTATGACCTTTTTTTCGTTTCAGTCCCTGACATTCTCAATTAATCTAAAAAGTCCCTAACGTCAAAATTTCTGTCTAATTGGTCCCTCCCGCGTCAAATTAGGAGTTGGTCTTAGGTGAAATGTCCAATATACCCCTCTGTTATTTTTTTTCCTTTTTAATTTCTTTTTCTCTTTTTTTTTCTGTTTCCTTTTTAATTTCTTTTTTTTCCGTTTTAATTTCTTTTTTTCCTTTTTTTCTTTTTTCTTTTTCCTTTTTAATTTCTTTTTTGCTTTTTTATTTTTTATTTTTCCTTTTTAATTTCTTTTTTCTTTTTCCTTTTTAATGACCATCGTATCTTGCTGCATCGGTAGCGCCACGTCGGCGAACCAATCCAGATCGACCCGAAACTCCAATTCTTGTTCTCCACGCCGGCGGCCCTTTTTTTTTTTTCTTTTTTCTTTTTCCTTTTTAATGACTATCGTATCCTGCTGCATCGGTAGCGCCACGTCGTCGGCGAACCAATCCAGATCGACCCGAAATCCCAATTATTGTTCTCCACGCCGGCGACCATTTTTCTTTTCCATCACTATTCTTCTTCTTCGATCACTTCTGGTTTTGGTCAACTTGGCCATCAAAAACCATCATTTCAACCAGACCCAAAATCCAAATCACCATTTTGAGCAAGACCCAAAAACCTTAGGGTCTGAAAAAATGGTAGTTTTCAGTTAAAAGTTTCCAAATTAAGGCTTGATGTGGAGAGAGAAAGTGAGATTTGAGTGGGAGAGAGAGAAGTAGGCTGTGAAAACAAGAGGGAAGTGGTTTAGCGGTGAATTGCCGAGCTGATTGGGATTTGCTTGTGTTTGGGAGATGGCGTCGGCGACGATGGAGGCGAGGGCGGATCCCAACAGAGGGAGATGGCTTCAGAGAAGGTGAAGAAGTGATCAATCAGCTCCTAGCCTCTTGCTTTTGCTCGATGTCCATCTCTGCACCGCCAAGCTAGGTCTTTGCTGGGTTTGGTTTTAATTTTGGGAGAGAAACAGATGGGTTGTGGAGTTTGATCGAAATGGGATTGGTGGGTTGAGGAAGGAGAAAGTAGGCAAAACGAAAAGAAAAAAAAAGGAAAAAAGGAAATTAAAAAGGCACAAGAAAAAAGAAGAAAAAGCAAAAAAGAAATTAAAAAGGAAAAAAAGAAAAAAAAGGAAAAAAAAATTAAAAAGGAACAAGAAAAAAAGAAGAAAAAGCAAAAAAGAAATTAAAAAGAAAAAAGAAAAAAAGAAATTAAAAAGGAAAAAGAAAAAAAAAAAGGAGAAAAAGAAATTAAAAAGGAAAAAGAAATAACAGAGGGGTATATTGGACATTTCACCTAAGGCCAACTCCTAATTTGACGCGGGAGGGACCAATCAGACGGAAATTTTGACGTTAGGGACTTTTTAGATTAATTGAGAATATCAGAGACTGAAACTAAAAAATGGTCATAGTACAGGGACTAAACATAATTTAATCCTATAATTTTCTAATCTCCAATCTTTAATTTCTTTTTATTATCTTCCTTTTTAATTGGAAAAGAATCTGAGCATTTAAGTATAACATATTACAATAAAGTCAAAAGGGATTTGTGTGATGGTTAGTCATCAAATTTGGATTACTATTTTAAATTTACTTTTTTCCTTTTTAATTTTTTTAAAATTTAGAGTCAAATGAGCCAAGACAAGCCTGTTCAAACTCGAGCTCGTCCAATAAATTGAGCTGAGCCGAGCCTAGCTCGGGCTTAAGAAAAATATTCGAGCCGAGCTTGAGCATGGAAAAAAAAATTCAAGCTTTAGCCCAGCTCAAGCTCGATAAAAAAACAAATGAGCCGAACATGATCACCTTGGTATTCGCTCCGGCTCGGCTCATTTACACCCCTATGTTTGGCTTTGAAATAGAGAGAAAGAAAGATCTTTGGCTTTGAAAAATCAAAGGGAGAAGAGATTTGGATTGCTGGGAAAAGAGAAGAAAGGTCCTCGGTTCTTCCAGTTCCTGACGTCACAGTCGTCGCACGACTTGCAGCGGCGGCAGAGGAGGACGAAGAGAACGAGCATGACGACGGTGCCAGAGTTGAACTTGAAGAGCGAGAGGTCACGGCTCGACTCCTTGAGGCTCGTCTCGATGCAATTGTCACCGAGGCATTTGTGAAAGATTGAGAATGATTTGATGAAGGATTTGTGAACAAGGATATAAGATTGAGATATTAATTGATTGGGTATAGGCTTATGGTTTGAAAGAGAAAAACAGAAGAAGAATTGGGAGTTTTTCGGTTTTGGGATTTACTTGAAGACTTTGAAGAGAGATGAAGAACTAAAAGGTTGACGAAGTGGTGTTAGCTCAGTGGTTAGAGCACCCACTACCTATGTACGAAGTCATGGGTTCGAGTCACCATGGGGGCAGGAGTGAAACCCTTTGATCCTCTTAAAAAAAAAAAAAAAAAAAAAAAGGTTTATGAATCGTTCAAGAAAAGAAGAAGAAGAAGAGAAGGAATCAGAAAAATGAAAAGGCATAAAGGTATTCTAACGGGCTTAATATAAACTGAATTTCAAGGCCCGAGACCGACCCGAAATTTATAGATAACGAGCTTAAAAAACCAGGACCGATTCGGATCGGACCAGTCGCGTTGGGCCGGTTTTTCAAGCTTACGGGCTTTTTTCCCCACCCCCAATCTCATTCATCCAAGAAACCATAGGAATCATATGAGAGAACCATAATAATTAATAACCCTTGAAACTCTCCATGTACCAATGAAGAACCTTGAACATCAAAGGCAGAAAACTCAATATGCATGAACTACTCGAATTTTCTAGAAAGGTCAATCTGCACAGCAAGAAGAAGAGTTTGGAGGCATATTTTTTTATTGGAGCTTGGAGGCATTTTGAGAGAAAACTAATGCCTAGATTTTTTTTTTTTTTAATAGTAAAGAGGGGCATAAGAGGAACATTAAGAGAAAATTTTAACAAAACAAATTTAGGGGGTGTTTGTTAAGTAAATAGGGATGTGTATATAAAATTTCTCTTTTGTATTCTAAAAGTTTTTCGGAGAAAGTGAGAGAAGACAAAAGGAGATGAGATTAATCTCCTAAATAAATAAAGATTGCAGAGCATGCATCTAGGAGTTTTAAATGCGAAATCTTGGACTTTCAATCCTACAAGGAAACAAAGAGAACAGTTAGATGCAGTATATAAAGGGGATTAGACATCAGAAATATCTCTCTCTGGCGTGTGGCCTTTTTTTTTTTTTTTTGGATATATGGGGACCAAAAGGCCCAACAAAAGCAAAGAACAAATTACATCTCAGAATTTATAATCCTAATTCTAGGACTTTCACACAAGTCATCAAGCAAGCTAGAAATAACTTGTGGAGGGGGTTGCTCCATGAATTGAGCTCCAATCTCTGCATCCAAACCAGCTTTGGAGAGAATGTCGGCAACCTGATTTACTTCACGATAGACATGCTTAAGATCATAGCTGTGCAATTGTCTTTGGAGAGCTTGGCAACAATCAATAATAGTTTTTAAGGGGTGCAAATCATCCACACCTTGCTGAACTAGGGAAACTAACACATGAGAATCACTTTCCACTAGAAGATGACGGCAATGATGGGAGAGAGCCATTTGTAGTCCCAAAAGTAATCCCCAAGCTTTCGCTTGAAGGACAGAACCGCAACCAAGGTTAGCATAAAACCCAGAAATCCAAGCACCAGTGAAATCTCTTAAGACACCACCAGCACCAATTTTCCCATTAAGATTTCTAGCACCATCAACATTTAATTTAAAGTAATGCTCAGGAGGTTTCTTCCACAACAAACTAACAGAAGTTTTACTGGACTGTTGAGGCTTGAAAGTATTAGCAGATTTCCATTCCCTGGCAGAATCAATAACAACTTTCCCAGGATTAAAAGGATAGTGAAACCCCTCATCAAACACCATTTTATTCCTCCGCTTCCATATGTGCCAACATGCATACACAAATATTGAACACCATTGGAGATTACCATAACAGATTTTCCTGCATTGAGAATTAGCAAAGAACCACCCATACCAATCAAGCTGCATGGTCCTGGAAATAGAATCCAAGCATATAACACTATTCCAAATCATCTGGGCAACAGGGCAATCTCTAAGCAAATGTAAAATTGTCTCGGGTTGGTCATGGCAAACAGGACAATAACAATTAGTAGCAATTCTTCGTTTAACTCTTTCAACATTGGTGAGGAGTTTACCATGGCAGACCAACCAAAAGAAATATTTCAGTTTAGGAGGTATTGGTAACTTCCAGAGAAAAAACCAGGGAAAATCCATGATATTTGCTTCCTTAACCAAATAGAGGTAAGCTGATTTAACAGTAAAATGGCCATTACTTGTTCCTCCCCAAATCATTTTGTCTGGACCACAACCTTGAAAACCTGGAGGAATTCTAACAATTCTATTGACAATATCATCACATAAGTGAATTTAAGGAAATTTATATCCCACTCATCATCATTCCAACAATCTTTGACTCTGAGACAATCATTGACAGTAGCCCGACTCAGAGTATGTCGTAGAAGTGGTCCATCGGTAACCCACTTGTCATTCTAGAAATTGGCTGAACTCCCATCACCAATTCTCCAAACTAAACCTTCCTTTAATAATCTGATTCCATGAACTATACTCCTCCAAGTACTAGAACTTCTAGAAGAACAACCATTTTCAGAGTGCAACAGAGGAATATCTTTCACATATTTCTGATGTAAAACCATGCTCCACAATCCTTCATCATTTTGAAACATCCTCCATCCCACCTTGGCAAGCATAGCTTGGTTCATGTGTCTAATATTTTTAATCCCCAATCCACCGAACCTTCTTGGTTTACAAACTAAATCCCAATTAGCAAGGTGAACCTTCCTACTGCCATCATTATCTCCCCAAAGAAAAGCTCTGCTCATTTTCTCAATAGTGTCACAATTACAGAAGCGGGAATCTTAACAGTCTGCATAGCATAAATAGGCATGGTAGAGATAACATAATTAATTAGAGTTGTTCTTCCCGCAAGATTTAATAATTAGAGTTGTTCTGGCGTGTGGCCTTTGCTGCAACTTCTTCTTCCATTCTTTTCTTTGGCTTTATTTTCTTATGACTTTTAGTTACTAATTTCTTAATAGTCAGAGGCTGTTTTAAGCCCCGTTCATGATTGTAGAATTATTATGACATTTTGTTTTGGTTTCTTTTATTCATGAATGAGAACCTTTTTACTTCAATAATAGTGATAAATATGCTCGGGGTTCAGGTTATACGTCCTCCCCCTCCCCCCGCGATGTTAAAATTTAATTTCACTAAATGAAACTGGGCGTGATGCTGAGCCTCCCAGCTAGGCTGAGTTCTAAACCCTTTTAGAAAAACAATACTAGTGATAAATTCTTCTTCTGTTTTCTTTGAGTTTTAAACCTATGAACATGTGTAGCCCGTTTCTCATTAAAAGTAGGTCTTTCATGTCTTTTAGAGTAGTAGTTGTCAATTTGGCATGTAATTTGGTTCATAGGTTAAGTGAGGCGCATCGTACTTGTGATGCCTCTTGATGACTCAAATCCTTTTTAAACCTAATGATTTCTTCTTGTTGAATCTAATGAATCGTCTTCTCAGATTGCATGTTAGAAAATAAGGTCGGGACTTTAGAGCCTCCAGCAAAACCGCTCCAACCCGAATCGAAAATATTGGTTCGGTTGAGTTCTTTAAAAAAATATACTGCAATTTTTGTAGAACTGAACTGTTGAATTTTTTCCGATTCAGTTTCAGTTCCTACTTTTCTTAACTATCAAGAACTGAAAAAAAAACAATACATATGTGCAACTATATAAGGCTTACCCTCGGAAGACCTCGACTTTCTTCTTTCAGTCTCGGAAAAAAAAAAAAAAAAACCCCGTTACTTTGTTCACCGAATTCCTAAATCTCTTACCCAATTCAAATTGAGGATTCAGTTCCTGATTGAAGTTCGATTCAGATCAATTATCACTTTTCGATAAAAAAACTCAATTCTTATTATCCAAAATCCCTAACCAGATCATCCCTCTTTGAATAAGTAAAATCCAAACAGTTGAATCCATGAGTTCGGATTCAAGTTAATCAAGTCCTGCTGCTTAAAATGAGATTGTTTAGAGCATTCATGTAGCTCCTGTTGAAAAAGAACAAGCCCAAACCTCACAACGTCCCAACACCAAGACTCAGAAGGAAGCTGCTGCAAATAGGAAAAAGGCTGAGAAGAGGACCAAGTCTACAGCAACTTCAAGGCAACGATCTTGAGTGTGGGAGCATTTCACAAAGGAAGAGCACCCCCTTATCGAGATTGTAGATGGAAAGGAGGAGGTTGTTGGGCACACCACTAGAGCACAATGTGAGTATTGTCCTACTCATCTTACAGCTAATTAAACTAGTAATGGTACTAGCTCATTGATGAAACACATAGAGCATATATGTAAGGGATATTCTGGGAGGGGTGACTTAGCAAAAGGGCATACTGTTTTGGCTAGTAATGGTCTGGATGATCCTAGTCCAATAGTTAGGAATTGGAGTAAGGAAGCATGCATTGAAGCTTCTGCTGTTATGATAGTGATGGATGAGCTCCCTTTTAGTGCCATAGAAAAACCAGGTTTCAAATACTTTTGCAGTATAGTTGTTCTGATCGAAGTGGGAACTTCCATGTAGGAAGGTGATGGTGAAGAATTTCTTGAGCATGTATGCTTCCAAGAAGGAAGAGCTGAAGAGGGAATTAGGAAATCATTGTGTATGTTTGACCATCGATACTTGGACATCGTTGCAGAACATAAATTACATGGTCTTAACTACCCATTTCATAGATAATGGATGGAAAATGCACACGAGGATCCTGAATTTTTGTGTAATTCCAAACAACCAAGGAATTACAATAGGAAAAATACTTGAGACTTGTTTGAGAAAAACTAGAACATAGATAGGGTTCTAACTATTTTTGTTAATAATGTTCGGCAAATAAGGTGTAGCCATTGACTACATTGGGGGAAAAATGAACCATTGGGATAAAGCACAGCTTTTTGGAGGGAAGTTTTTACATGTCAAGTGTTTAGCTCACATAGTTAACATAATTGTGAGGTATGGACTTCACTTGCTGGATAAGTCTGTGGCTTCCATTAGAAATGCAGTGAGATATGTAAAAATTTCATACGCTAGATTAGATAATTTCAGGGCCTGTGTTGAAAAAGAAGATGTCGAGTGCAAAAGAATATGTGTCTTGGATGTGCCAACAAGGTGGAGTTCCACCTATATTACTTTGGACACTGCATTGGAGCTCAAACAAGCATTTGATAGGCTGGCTGAAGATGAGGACTCCAAGTATAAGGGTTATTTTGATGAAGATGAGGTTCCTAAGGATGAACTAGGTGAAGATGGTGATAATGTGGAGGTGCAAACAAGGTCCAAAGTGTCTAGGTAGGGCCTCTAATGGAATTAGATTGGGACAAGGCATGAATTTTTGTGACATTTCTCAGCGTTTTCTATGAAACAAACCTTGAGAGTGAGTGCTACAAACCATCCAACCTCACCAAAAGCATTTCATGACATAGTTGGTATCCATGCTAAGATCGAAGAACTGTTTTGCCAACCATTCAAGTCTGGTGCAGGTGATGCTGAAAGAGTTTATTTGCAATGTCACAGAAGATGAGGGCCAAGTAGAAGAAATACTTTGGATCCATTGATGACATTAACCAACTCTATTTGGTTGCATTAGTGCTGAATCCAAGGTATAAACTAAAAAATTTCAAAAGAGTATGCAAAATGATGCTGAATTTTGATGCTGGAGAGGTGAAGAGGAAATCTGATGAAGTTACGGAACTTGTGGTGGCTCTAACAGACTTGTATGCTTCTTCCAATGGATATTGAAGCTCACAAAAAAGTAAAAGTACATTATCTGGTGGTTCTGAGGGCAACATCAGTCGTTACAGTCACAAAAAAGTCTATGGAAGGTGGCAGACATGTTAGCAGATTGGGATAAAGTGCTTGAAGATGGTGATCCTATTGTGGTGGGAAATTAGTTCAACAGATATCTTCTGGATCTCATAGAAAAGCCACCAAAAGATGAGAAACAAGAATTCAATCTTTTGACTTGGTGGAGGCTGAATGGATCAAAATACCCTAACTTGGCAGTTGTAGCTAACGATGTTCTAGCAGCTCAAGTTAGTACAGTGGCTAGTGATTCGAGCTTCAGCACAGGGAAGAGCGTTATTGATCCACATAGGAGTTCATTAACTCCCAAATCTAACTAGTTAAAGCACTCATTTCCTCCAAAATTGGGTGAAAAGTGATAGCATAACTAACTTGGCTTATGTTCTTAATTACACAGTTTAAGGATGTTGAAAAAGGTGTGCTCTACAATTTTTTTCTTTACATATAGGTGTGCTGGCTGAATTGTTCTAATTAGGCCTCGTCAACAGGAATGGGCCGGGCCTTACTATATTTTTAAATAATGAAGGGCCGGACCGGGCCGGACTTTATTGTAAATCGAAGGATCCAAGCCCGTCCATATAAAGCGGGCTTTTTCGGGCCGGGCCTTGTGGGCTTTATTTATAAAAAAATATTTAAAGACACTAATTTTTTTATAAATCTATATTTATATATCATACATTCCAAAGAGCAATCTCTATCAATTCAAAGAAAATGGAAAAACCGACCGTTGGATGTGATTATTACAATAAATTATGCGTGTGGTTAAAAATTTAGTCAATTTCACCGTAGTTTCGAACCCGATCAGATTGGTCAACCGTAGTCATTTGTATGTTTTCTTAGTTGACCGATGGCGTGACGACCGCAAAACGTGCTTATTTTTTTACATCACGTTTGTAAATATTTCATCGATGGATGTGAGTGGACATAAGATAAAAATTTCAATTTTAATTACAAATACATTGGTCTATACCAATTTGCCTCCTAAAGTTGTATAACTTATAGATTACATTTAAATTGTTGAGCTTCATTCTAAAGCAAACATGAAGTGGAAAATGAATTTGGAGAAACCAACCGCTCGATTGAGAGATTGTAATGTTTTATGGTGGTTGTAAAAATTTCAGCCAATTTGGTTCTCGTTTCAAATTCGATCAACTAAGTCAAACTTAGTTACTTTTATAAACCTATATTTATATATCATACACTCTAAATAGCAACCTCTATCAATTCAAAGAAAATGGAAAAACCAACCGTCAGATATGATTATTACAATAAATTATGAGTGTGGTAAAAAATTTAGCCAATTTCACCATATTTTCGAATCCGATCGAATTGGTCAACCGTCGTCACTTGTATGTCTTCTTAGTTGACCGATGACATGACGACCGCGAAACGTGCTTATTTTTTCACATCAAGTTTGTAAATATTTCATCGATGGATGTGCGTGAACATAAGATAAAAACTTTAATTTTAATTACAAAGACGTTGGCCTATACCAATTTGCCTCCTAAAGTTGTATTGACTTATACATTGCATTTAAATTGTTGAGGTTCATTCTAAAACAACCATGAAATGGAAAATGAATTCGGAGAAACCAATCGCTCGATGGAGAGATTGTAATGTTTTATGGTGGTTGTAGAAAATCCAGCCAATTTGGTTCTCGTTTCGAATTCGATCAGCTAGGTCAAAATTAGTTACTCTTATAAACCTATATTTATATATCGTACACTCCAAATGACAACCTCTATCAATTCAAATAAAATGGAAAAACTGACCGTTAGATGAGATTATTATAATAAATTATCAGTGTGGTAAAAAATTTAGCTAATTTCACCATATTTTCGAATCCGATCGAATCGGTCAACCGTAGTCATGACATGTAGAATATATATGCACATATTCTATATAGAAGTATGAGAACGTCCAATTTCACCATAAGCCAAATTACAACAAATTCACACTCACACAAAGAGACACACACACACATATAATGATGATGTGGCACACTGAAGATTTCCAAATATATGTGCTGGGCCTTCTAGACATAAACTTGTAAAAGATGTTGCAGATTCCCGTCCAAGCTGAACTGCCTTCACTTAAATTGCCATAACTCCTTCTAGAAAAGTCGGAATCGCAAACCATAAAATTCTTCAGAAACTAGACATATGGGGCTTTCCGTGAATATAGGGTACAACTCCTAATTCTATCCGAGAAGTTCCCAGTAATTCAGCGCAGTTCGTTTCTAGACATGAACTTGTAAAAGATGTTGCAGATTCCCGTCCAAGCAGAACTGCCTTCACTTAAATTTCCATAACTTCTTCTAGAAAAGTCGGAATTGAAAACTGTAAAATTCCTCAGAAACTAGACACATGGGGCTTTCCGTTCATATAGGGTACAGTTCTTAATTCCATCCGAGAAGTTCCCAGTAATTCAGCGAAGTTAGATGTTCTGCACAACAGTTTCTTTATTGCAGATTCTCATTCAAGCTGAACTACCTTCACTTAAATTTCCATAACTCCTTCTAGAAAAGTCAGAATCTCAAACCGTAAAATTCCTCAAAAACTAGACACATGGGGCTTTTTGTGCATATAGGGTATAGCTCATATTTCCATCCGAGCAGTTCCCAGTAATTCAGCAAAGTTAGGTGTTCTGCACAACAGTTTCTGTGTTATTTATATAATATTTTTTGTTTGCGGACTTTTACGGACCGGGCCTAACGGGCTTTTATGGACCGGCCCTATCGGGCTTTTGGCGGGCCGGACCTATGGGCCGGGCCGGGTTTTAAACCCCTAAACCAAGCCCGGCCCTCTACCCACCGGGCCAGGCCTATGGCGGGCTTTTTGACGGGCCGGGTTAGGCTTTTGGCCCTCCGGGCTGGCTGGCCTCCATCGGCCCACTTGATCCGCAGGCTTTTTGATGAGGCCTAGTTCTAATTCTCAATCTTTATGCATTTTTCAATTTTCAGAACAAGAAAGAAAGAAGAATGAACAAGAAACTGCTTCAAAGGCATCAAAGAGTGCAAAAACATCAACAGCTACTGATGCATCAAGATCAGCAAAAAAAATCGCAGGTTTGTTTTTACTGTGAAAATATTACTATGAGGTGTTCTGTGAGTTACTGATTTCATATGTCAGATTTTCAGTTGGTATGCAAATCTGGCATACTTTTGTTGAATCTGGTATGCATTGTTGAATCTTTTATTTGCAATTCTATAAAGTTTGATTGTTGAATCTGGTATGAATTGTAAAGTTGGTATATATATATGCATTGCTTGTCAACTTTGGTTGTTAATTACTTGGTATCCATTGTAAGGTTGGTCAAGTTGCATTTTGCATAGTGCATATCTGTTGGAATAAATAAGGCATCCGAACATGTTTCTTGCACAGTGCATATCTGTTGCATATATATATGGATAGTGCATGCATATATATTGCATTTTGCATTTTTCTGTTGAAAAAACAAAAATGCTTCAGAACGTCTTTATTTGAGTTCAGAATTTCATTATAATTCTTGTAAGTCTGGAAATGTTGGTATGTGATATGCAATGGAGACCTCCCCCGATGAAAATTTTTGTCATCCCTATCACGCGTTCAAAAAGTATTGTTGAATTCTTATATGCTTAGTGAAGTGCGTGTTTCTTCTAAGACACGCTTTGGAATATGCCTACAGAGCAACATAAACTATGATACAAAAAAAGACAGTAACCTATATATGAAATTGGGGCCAACTCGAAGACTTGAGCATGCAGGAGGTAGCTAGGAAGTATCTAGGAAGCAATTTCAGAGTAAGCAGGAAAGCCATGATGCATTACAATATAGCCTGAAATTAGGAAACTAGCTCATACTTGATTTAACTAATAACTGCGACGGACCGCGTAGAGTTTCTAGCAAGATAGGCACTTAATTAGCTTAGCTAACTCCTCGATCTCGTCCATCTCTTTCTTGCTTTCCCAGTTGCTACTCAAACTCAAACTGACGAGTAACGACATTATAACTGTCCCACGCGCTTTGGGTCTACTCTAGCGTTCACGTCGTCATTGGCGTTAACGTTGCTAGTAATGTCAAAATGGGAACATTCTCTTTATGGATATTAATTTAGTTTATTGAATCTGTGGATAGGAAGGGACTAACCACATAGAGAGGGACAAAGAACAAGCTAGTTCATCTGCCACGCGCCATAGATGCAGGTGGGCTTGGACGCCGCCTATTCTGATTTATTCTCTCTAGAACAGTCTGATCGAACGTTCAAACTTCAAGGGGATTAGGCTGCCTCTAACACTCGCTCTAGCAATGTGGTGGCCACAGTAACACATTCCCATTGGAAAACAAACTTATTACAATAATACAGAACCCTTCACATGACTTACTTCCCAAGTCTTCAAGGGCAAACCCGTACACGTCGTTGCTGCTTTCTTCGTAAGCTACTGGTCATAGTTTGGCTGCCTATATATACCAAATCTCCAACTGACTTCCCTTCATTGCTAGCTCACTGAGTAATAAGTAATAACGTTATCTCAAACACACAGAGCTTACTTCCTTACTTTCGCTCCGATACTGGTCAGTCGTATTTCATCTCGAAAGCTAATCAAATTCGAAACTCCACAAACCAGCTTGGCCATGAAAAGAGGCAGAGAAGATGAGCAGACCATGGACTTGGTTGGTTGCTTGATGCTGCTATCCAAAGTTGGCCAAAATGATTCGTCCCCAATCAAAAAACAAAAGACCTCTGACCGTGCCTTTGTTTGCAAGACATGTAATCGCGAGTTCTCATCGTTCCAAGCCCTCGGAGGCCACAGAGCGAGCCATAACAAGCCGAAACTAATGGCCAGCGGAGCCACAGACCTTTTACAGCTTGCTCAGTTGGCGCCTATCTCACCGGCAAAGCCCAAGACCCACGAGTGCCCTGTCTGTGGGCTTGAATTCGCAATCGGGCAAGCGCTTGGAGGACACATGAGGAGACATAGGGACGTTATGAATTCTGCTTCTGCCGATCGAGTTCGGGCAGCAGCCGTGCCGGTGTTGAAGAAATCCAATAGTAGCAAAAGGGTGTCGTGCTTGAATCTGGATTTGAATTTGGCACCACCCGGATATCAACATCACTACGATTTAACGAAGTTGCAGTTGATTTTTTAATAGTGTCTTGTGCATACTGTATCATTAATGTCCTCCGATTAGGTTAGATGTGAATTTCTATAGTCAGGAATTCTTTATTCGGTTGTCTACTATTTACTATTTATACAAATTTAGAGAGGAATGGATTAGTTTGTATTCTCCAATTTTTTATATTTTTTTTGTAACTGATTTTATTCTTCATTTTGTTTGATATTTTTCACTCAGTGCACAAATTAAAAAAAATCAGTTTATCCCACACACACACAAAAAAAAAAAAAATCTCTAATATTGTTTAGCGCAACGGCAAGAAACTGAGCTGATGACTTGAAAATATTTAACTAAAGTGTATAGATGTATACTATATTGAGAGGACAAAGATAAGAAAGAACCCAACCAATTAACCTAGTTCTCTCTGAAGACTAGGGTAGAGGTCGGCGGCTAGGGTTTCGCTGATCAGAGGATATCAACGTTGAGAACGACAGTTCTCATAGATCGGAGGCGTGATGGCAGAGGCTATGGCAACTCGACTGGCGGTGGCACTTGCGTTGACGGATGACGCGGTGGTGGAGTTTGGGGAAGCTGGAGCAGCGGCTGTTGCTGCGTCTGGCTTTTATCTGGTGGGTCGTATGTTGGCACCTAGGGCCGAGGATGATGCTGGATTTCCCAAGGTGATGGCGGCGGTATGGGACCTGCGTGATCGTCTCTTGATCACGAAGGTTGAGGGGGACCGGTTTCAGTTCCGCTTTACGGTGAAGGACGAAGGTCAGAGAGTCCTGCACGGGGGCCCGTGGCATTTTGTTGTGAAATTTTAATTAAAACTCGCAAGCGCACGAATCGTCGTTAGTATAGTGTGCAGGTACGAGGTCGTTCCAACTGAGGATTGATAATCAATTTAAATCCTAACCTAATTAATCCAAACACAAAAACACATAAACAATCAAACTAAAGAAGATATGGTTTTAAGGTTTTCGACTAAACAAATAATGTGAAAATTAAAGAAAGAAACAAACAAACAAACAAATAATGATAAAACCTAGGGTTTCGGAATCAACCACTAACAATCCTATTTATGTTTCGATGCAATTAACAGATTCTTTTGTTTCTCTAGATGATAATTCCCGTATCTAAGTCCTTCTCAGGTACTCTAGACCATAGTTTTCCTTAAGTGTATGATGCTCTCCCTCTCAGGTAAAGATCTTATATCCTAACTATGCAGTTTATCCTTCTCAGGTATAAATTTAACATGCAAGACTCATTACGCTTTAGAAAACAAGGGAATCAAGCAAACCATTAGTCTTTCTCAAGTAATAATGTAATTTACCACACTTAATCACAAGAAGCTAATCAAATTATATTGCATCTCTGCTTCAAATTTGTCTTCCAATTACTATATGTAAAGCCCTAAGGTGATCAATCAAAGAACTTAAACATAAAGCATAAATTCAAATAGTGATTAAGCATTCATCATAAAGAAACTATAAATCCATCAATAAAACATCAAAGTACATAAACAATCATGATAGGGCATTATCCTAACCCTAGAAAAGGTTTAACAAAAGATAACTAAGTAAAACATAGGAAAAACATAAAAAGACTGGAAGGGGAAAAGAAGGTGAAGATGGGTGAGTCGTCTCCGCTCCTTAGGCGTCTACATTGTGCTCCGAGACTCCTTTCTCATGTAAATTCGTGCTCCCTTATATAGGGAAGATTTCTGCTCATCTTTGGCTTCATGTTTCCTTGTAAAACTTGGATTTAGATTCCTTTCTTCATTTGGAATGGGAAAAGCTTGAAATATCTCTTGTAAAAGTAGGAATAAGTTCCTCATTGAATCCACATCTGAATTAACTTCCTTGAAACATTAGGATTGATGATCTTGTGCCACGGAACTTGAGTTCTCCACGAATGGTTGTAAATTCCCGAGCAGATTTCCTGTCCGACCTATCTTCACTCAAATAATCATATCTTTCTCCAGAAGTATCGAAATCAAGATCCGTAAAATTCTACAGAAAATAGACATCCGTAGCTTTCCAATGATGTAATGCTCATTGTCTGATTCGATCTGGATAACTCCCAGTAATTCGGCGAAGTTGGATGTTCTGCACAGACAGATTCTGGAACGTGGTATTGCAATCGCCTTTCAATCCTACTTAGCTCATTTTAGCTTATTTTCTTCTTTCTATGGAACAAACCTACAAAAACACTAAAAGATGTAAATGAATCATAAATCAAAAGAACTAAACATAAAAACCAAGATTAAGAGGCATAGAAATATAGGATAATATGAGCATATCAAATACCCCCACACTTAGACTTTGCTAGTCCTCGAGCAAAACAACGAAAACTAAAAAATACACAAAGACACAAAACAAAACAAATGAAAACACACTAAGCCTTTCAACGTTAGTCTCAAAAATATCATACTTTCATGGCATCAAGATTAGCACAACAACCAAGAATCAATCCAACATTTATTCGAGAGTCAACAAAAACATATAACTTAACATATAAACATGTAGGACATGGGGCCAACATTGGTGATATTAATCTTAGCATGCTTCAAACAAGTTATGACTCAAATCCTCACCGGTTTACCCTCTTTCTTCTCTCAGATTCATTGGCTCATGCAAAAGCATAAATTCACTCAAGTTATATGTGAGAGAGATAATATATAAGACAAACAAATAGCTCACATATAATAGAAATAAAAAGCTTTTTCTGAAAATATTTTTTTTCAAGTATGATCTTATGAAGGATACCAACTACTTGCACAAATGGACCCAAGCCATAGGTTCAACTCTTATAACTTATCTCCACAGATCAAAGGTTGCTCTTTTCAAGGATCAAAGAGGTCTTATAATTAAGGTTGTAATGGGGCCAAGGTTTAGGGTTTATAGAAACAAAGGGATAGAAAAATCACAAAGTATCCTAAAAACCTAGTAGAAGACCTCTTGTTGATGTAGAGAGACAATCTTGAAATTCCACCAAATAGAAACGTCAAGACTCCTTCAAAGTCTTTATAAAGGGCCAAATGTCATCATGTTTGGCTCATGCTTCATTCTAAACTTTCTTTGAACACTTGTGAATTGGACAAAGACCAAATTTTCTTGAATAGGCCTTCACTTCAAAGCAAACTCCAAATCCACAATGAGGGGACTAAAATCCATAAACACTTATCATATTTTTTCTTTTGCCGTCACATATAATTTTTTTCAATTTTTTTTCTTTTTACTTTTCACGGCATATACATACATTTTTTTTTCTATGGACAAGTCTTACCCCCACACTTGAACTTCCTTCTCTTCTCCATCTTCATTCTTGACGCCAAAAACCTCTTGTATGTCTCAAAATTAGCTCTACTAAGTCTTTAGAACATGGGTAAGGATAAAACTATACTAAGGTTTATGGTTTAAGGATTATGAGGGTGATAAAAGAAAATGCTCAATGTAGGCTCAAATGGTTTATCTATAGGGGTGTACACATCTTGTGCACACAAATAGGGACACATGGCAATTTGGCAATTGTGGTAATTTCCTAGGGTGCCTTTATCCTTTCCAAGGTCCAAGCATGTATTGATAAAAGTCTCAACAAGTATAAGAGTGAATTCTAGCATTCTATAGTCCATTAAATTTAATCTATGGCAAGCAATCAATCAAGATGAAAGAATAATGAGATCAACAAAATCATCGCCAAGAAAATAAGATGACATATATATTTTTTTTATTCAACACTCAACATAGAAAAGGCAAATAGGCTCAAATATCTCACATAGGTTATGTATGAATCAAAAACTTATCTTAACATGCTATTTTCTGTACCATGTAAGCAACCACATCCACTACACATACATATGACAATCATACATCCTTGTTAACCAAAAAATAAAGTCAAACATCATCTCAATTATATGATCCTCTTAAGCCATGATTTCTGAAATATATACTCATCATAGTTGTTGAAAGGCATCTTAAGACTCAAGAAAACAAAAACAAAAAAAACAAAGACGCTAAAAGAACAAAGAAAACAAATTTTTAAACTAACAACCTAATAGAAACAAAAATCAAAATCTCTTCCCCCACACTTAAATCTAACATTGTCCTCAATGTTGAAAGAATTAAAGCATGCAATGCACATAAAAGCATGGAAAAGAGATAAGTGAAAAATAAAGATAAGAAAGGAAAGAGAAGAGTTTAGAGCTCCCTGGGATTTAGTGAAGATTAGCACGAAGCCGATGTTGAAGTTGAAAAAGATCATAGAAGTCATCAGGAAAATTTCCGCGCAGATTGAGCATTGTTCGGTATTTCTCAAATATCTCTTAGCTCACAGCTCCGAATGATGATCTGCTCGGTGCGTTGGAAACTAGACTCACGTAGCTTTCTGGTGATATGGAATAAGGCTATTAAAACTTCCAGCAAGATATCCAGAATCTACGTCAAAAAGAAGGTACAGAACCTGAAACACAAAAAGATTAATACTTAGCAAACTTAAAACCAAAAATTGTAGAAACTAAATAAACAAAATATAAAATCAGATTGGTAATCAAGTTAGAATCAAAATCAATCGTCGATCCCCGGCAACGGCGCCAAAAACTTGTTGTGAAATTTTAATTAAAACTCGCAAGCGCACGAATCGTCGTTAGTATAGTGTGCAGGTACAAGGTCGTTCCAACTGAGGATTGATAATCAATTTAAATCCTAACCTAATTAATCCAAACACAAAAACACATCAACAATCAAACTAAAGAAGATATGGTTTTAAGGTTTTCGACTAAACAAATAATGTGAAAATTAAAGAAAGAAACAAACAAACAAACAAATAATGATAAAACCTAGGGTTTCGGAATCAACCACTAACAATCCTATTTATGTTTCGATGCAATTAACAGATTCTTTTGTTTCTCTAGATGATAATTCCCGTATCTAAGTCCTTCTCAGGTACTCTAGACCATAGTTTTCCTTAAGTGTATGATGCTCTCCCTCTTAGGTAAAGATCTTATATCCTAACTATGCAGTTTATCCTTCTCAGGTATAAATTTAACATGCAAGACTCATTACGCTTTAGAAAACAAGGGAATCAAGCAAACCATTAGTCTTTCTCAAGTAATAATGTAATTTACCACACTTAATCACAAGAAGCTAATCAAATTATATTGCATCTCTGCTTCAAATTTGTCTTCCAATTACTATATGTAAAGCCCTAAGGTGATCAATCAAAGAACTTAAACATAAAGCATAAATTCAAATAGTGATTAAGCATTCATCATAAAGAAACTATAAATCCATCAATAAAACATCAAAGTACATAAACAATCATGATAGGGCATTATCCTAACCCTAGAAAAGGTTTAACAAAAGATAACTAAGTAAAACATAGGAAAAACATAAAAAGACTGGAAGGGGAAAAGAAGGTGAAGATGGGTGAGTCGTCTCCGCTCCTTAGGCGTCTACATTGTGCTCCGAGACTCCTTTCTCATGTAAATTCGTGCTCCCTTATATAGGGAAGATTTCTGCTCATCTTTGGCTTCATGTTTCCTTGTAAAACTTGGATTTAGATTCCTTTCTTCATTTGGAATGGGAAAAGCTTGAAATATCTCTTGTAAAAGTAGGAATAAGTTCCTCATTGAATCCACATCTGAATTAACTTCCTTGAAACATTAGGATTGATGATCTTGTGCCACGGAACTTGAGTTCTCCACGAATGGTTGTAAATTCCCGAGCAGATTTCCTGTCCGACCTATCTTCACTCAAATAATCATATCTTTCTCCAGAAGTATCGAAATCAAGATCCGTAAAATTCTACAGAAAATAGACATCCGTAGCTTTCCAATGATGTAAGGCTCATTGTCTGATTCGATCTGGATAACTCCCAGTAATTCGGCGAAGTTGGATGTTCTGCACAGACAGATTCTGGAACGTGGTATTGCAATCGTCTTTCAATCCTACTTAGCTCATTTTAGCTTATTTTCTTCTTTCTATGGAACAAACCTACAAAAACACTAAAAGATGTAAATGAATCATAAATCAAAAGAACTAAACATAAAAACCAAGATTAAGAGGCATAGAAATATAGGATAATATGAGCATATCACATTTCAAGAATCGGATGCTATTGCTGGAGGAGTATGACGGCTTTGGGGCGCCGGAGTTGGTTCCACTGAACTCGTTGGAGGCATGGGTCACGGTGCGACGTCTACCTCCACGTCTGCGGACGGAAGAGTCGTTGATGCTGATTGGATTGTCAATGGGCCGGTTTCTGAGGGCAGAGAAGTTTGCACTGCAGCGGGGTTCTCCTGAGCAACGTTTCCGGGTCCTCTTGGACGTTCGCCGGCCTCTGGGGGCAGCGGACTTTTGGCTTTACAGAGACGGTACGGGCGAAGGTGGATCTGGTCTATGAGAAGGTCAAAGGGTGGTGCAGAGAGTGTGGCCTTTTCGACCATGGTGATCGGGTGTGTGATTAGTTTTTGATTAAGAAAAGTGGGGGTGGGCTGACAGGACCTACAGGGTTAGTATTGGGAGGTCAGGTGACTCCGGCGGCGGCTAGGAAAGAGCCGGCTAAGGTGATCCTGCCAGAGACTCCTAGGTGCAGCGCTGGTGTTACTATGACACCTACACCAATCCTATTAGGGCCGATGGCAACAGCTGGAGTGC
This sequence comes from Rosa rugosa, assembly GCF_958449725.1. NCBI lineage: Eukaryota > Viridiplantae > Streptophyta > Magnoliopsida > Rosales > Rosaceae > Rosa > Rosa rugosa. Next base: position 16,228,132 of record NC_084821.1, on the reverse strand, counting down.
CAAATCTCATGGATATTGTTGGCCGGTCCATGGAGATGCTAAAGGGGATACCAAGCTGGAATGCTCCATGTCCCATTCAATCTGGAGCCCCACTGCATATAGCCATATACCGGTGGCTCCCATAGCTATAGAAGCAGTAGAAGCAGCACAAGTAAGTGGTGTGAAGCGCTTAACTTTTTCTGTGCAAGCTCGTCCAGGTAAGAAGGCTAAACTGCGTTCTGATTCTTCTGCGTTAATGTGCTTGGATGTGGAGGAGGGTTTTGGCTTACCTAATGATAATGGGAAAGTGAAAATCTCACCTTTGAAGAATAAGAGGGGTAGCCCTAAAGGATCCAAGAATCAGTTAGGACCAAAGGTGCGTAGTAAGAGAGTGGTTCGGAAGATTACTATTGCCGAGACTGCTGACGGACAGGTGGGCAATGCCTTGTCTGTGATGGGAGAAGATACTCCATCGGGGGAGAAAGTGGGTTCTGAGGAGGTATTTGTGAGTCCTCTCCTGATGGGGATGACTTCGGGTACCGCTCAAGAATGAGTTTTGTTGCCAAAAATATTCGGGACATCTTGGCCTCTTGATTCTCTAGGATGTTCTAGGATAGATTTTGGCAGGGCTTCATGATCTTTAAAAAGGTTGAATTACTTAGGTAGTGACTCTTTTGACAGTCCCACAGGGATGGGTCATTATGTGTAATTTCGCTGATCAATGCAATGAGTTGACAATTCTCTCAAAAAAAAAAACAAAGAAAGAACCCAACCAAAACTGATACTAAATAAGTTACCAAAAAGAAATACTATTTAGAATCATTTTCTTATTCAATGAATAATTTAAAAGAAAACATAAGAGAAAAACCTTGTAAAGAAATACTATTTAGAATAATTTTCTTTTCTTTCTTTCTTTTTGAAAAAGAGGTTTGGAACTCGGCCTAGCTAGGAGGCTCTGCCCCATGCCCGGTTCCATTTATTTCATTAATAATAGAATTTTGCATCGTGGGGGGACATAAAACCTGAATCCCGAGCTACATAATCCTCGTAGCATTACAATAATCCTCGTAGAGTACATTCTGAATGAATAATTGAAAAGAAAACATAAGAGAAGAAGCTTGTCACAACGCATGCCAAATAGCTAGACTACCAATATTTTTCTTATTGACTAAAAAGACAAAGAGGTTGACGATAACAAGAAGCGGTGTGAAAATATAGCTAATTCCGTTGTTTCTCTTTTTGTACTGGGAGAAATAATATTTTGGAAAAGAGAAATTATATTCGCACATCCCTAAATACTTAATACACACCTCTTACTTAATACACCACCCATTTGATTTCTTATTCTATCATTTTATTAAATACACCACTCAAACTACCTAAATTATCCTCAAATCTCAAAATTCTATATAAAATCACTATATATAAATCAATATTAAAATCATCATGCTAAACTTTATCATAATCACAACATTCTATATATATCATAATGAATTTAAATACATTTAATTATCAGAATCATCATAATAATTTTAATTTTCTTTCAATTATTATCATGAGACCTGTACAATCTTAACAATTTTGTTATTCAAATTGCTGGTAGTCAAAATTGTTGAAAAATAATCAAGAACACATGAAGAGGATCCCAACTAGGTTTATAACTACATTGTTATTATTTTCTCTCCATTAGTTATAATTTTGTAATGCAAAATTGCTAGTAGTCAAGCTTGTAGAAGAAGATTCCAATTAGGGTTTATATATATCATACTAGGTTTTATTTTCTTTCTATTAATTACCAAGAAAAAATATGAACGATCATAAGAATTTTGTAATGCATAATTGCTAATAATCAAGCTTGTCTTGATTGTCATGAGTTCATGACAAGCTTGATTATAACATATTCCAAAGATTTCAACTTGAATTTATAACAATATTAAAAGCTATTAAACATATTCCAATTATAGTTCATTTTCTAATATGAATGTCTTTTCAGTCATTTCATTTACCCATATAATCTGATTTTAAATGTAAAAAAATTAGAATGTGTATTAAGTATTTAGGGATGTGTTAATAAAATTTCTCTTTGGAAAAAAAGAAGTATAAAACCTTTCTTATGCTATGAGTTATATCTAGTTAAAAGAAATTAGGAAGTGAAACAGAAAAGAAAAAAGGAATCAACAGTCAAAGGGAATAAAACTGGAAAGAAGAAAAAGAAATTCCAATGGGAGAGTACCAAGTTTCAAACTTGGGTTCCTTCGAATCAAAAATCAAAATCCTTAGCCAACAGCGTTATACCAAACTATCAGCAGATTCAACATATACTAATGACTTTGTATTAAAATTTTAGGTTGGGCTGAACTGTGAGTAGATGCGCCAATGTTAACAACGTGCACGGTGCACCACAACATTTTAGGAAAATGTCGACCAAATTCACGGTAAAAAGTGGGAATACAGGGAAAAAGAATGTCTAGCGCCCAACAAACTCGTGCGAGATGAACAATATTAATTTATTCGTCTTTATTAATTGTTCAATGCTTTTTTTTTTTTTTTGGCAAATAATTGTTGAGCACAAGAAAATGGAAGGCTACCGAGTATAGGCCTAGCCTCCTTCACCACAAGTCTGACATGACATGCATGCAAAATCTAGAACATGATGCAGCGAAAAGTACTTCAAGACTGAATCGATCAAAGCAATAAATAATTAAGGATTAAATTATGTTTAGTCCCTGTACTATGACCTTTTTTTCGTTTCAGTCCCTGACATTCTCAATTAATCTAAAAAGTCCCTAACGTCAAAATTTCTGTCTAATTGGTCCCTCCCGCGTCAAATTAGGAGTTGGTCTTAGGTGAAATGTCCAATATACCCCTCTGTTATTTTTTTTCCTTTTTAATTTTTTTTTTTTTTCCTTTTTAATTTCTTTTTTTTCCGTTTTAATTTCTTTTTTTCCTTTTTTTCTTTTTTCTTTTTCCTTTTTAATGACCATCGTATCTTGCTGCATCGGTAGCGCCACGTCGGCGAACCAATCCAGATCGACCCGAAACTCCAATTCTTGTTCTCCACGCCGGCGACCATTTTTCTTTTCCATCACTATTCTTCTTCTTCGATCACTTCTGGTTTTGGTCAACTTGGCCATCAAAAACCATCATTTCAACCAGACCCAAAATCCAAATCACCATTTTGAGCAAGACCCAAAAACCTTAGGGTATGAAAAAATGGTAGTTTTCAGTTAAAAGTTTCCAAATTAAGGCTTGATGTGGAGAGAGAAAGTGAGATTTGAGTGGGAGAGAGAGAAGTAGGCTGTGAAAACAAGAGGGAAGTGGTTTAGCGGCGAATTGCCGAGCTGATTGGGATTTGTTTGTGTTTGGGAGATGGCGTCGGCGACAATGGAGGCGAGGGCGGATCCCAACAGAGGGAGATGGCTTCAGAGAAGGTGAAGAAGTGATCAATCAGCTCCTAGCCTCTTGCTTTTGCTCGATGTCCATCTCTGCACCGCCAAGCTAGGTCTTTGCTGGGTTTGGTTTTAATTTGGGGAGAGAAACAGATGGGTTGTGGAGTTTGATCGAAATGGGATTGGTGGGTTGAGGAAGGAGAAAGTAGGCAAAACGAAAAGAAAAAAAAAGGAAAAAAGGAAATTAAAAAGGAACAAGAAAAAAGAAGAAAAAGCAAAAAAGAAATTAAAAAGGAAAAAAAGAAAAAAAAGGAAAAAAAAATTAAAAAGGAACAAGAAAAAAAGAAGAAAAAGCAAAAAAGAAATTAAAAATAAAAAATAAAAAAAGAAATTAAAAAGGAAAAAGAAAAAAAAAGGAGAAAAAGAAATTAAAAAGGAAAAAGAAATAACAGAGGGGTATATTGGACATTTCACCTAAGGCCAACTCCTAATTTGACGCGGGAGGGACCAATCAGACGGAAATTTTGACGTTAGGGACTTTTTAGATTAATTGAGAATATCAGAGACTGAAACGAAAAAATGGTCATAGTACAGGGACTAAACATAATTTAATCCAATAATTAATCGCCGATTAAGGTAGCATATTACGCATCATTCCGATTCCGTACTCTCTTGAGCATAGTTTAGAATAGGAAAGTTCTACGACAGTTGTTATAAGATTATGTCCAATCTTTGACCAAATTTCAGGTTGGTTTGCCTAACAGATTATGAAGAGAAAAGGGTATGGAACTTTAAACAATGGAAAGTTCTATAGTCTGCAGATATATCTAAGATGGTGTAAACTGTATTGATGTACGATGGACAGATTTTGGAATACTTCTTTTCTCTTCTTTTTTAATTTTTTTTGTAGGGGGTGGATAAAAGAAGCCGGCACAATAATTTTCTTTTACTCGCTTAGTTGTTTGTTATCACAATTTATCGAATATCTTGCTTTGTTTTCAACACGCATCTATTGTCTAGCGTTATCCTTTTTTACGCGTAATGTCTTGCCATGATGCTGTGTCGAGCACATAGATGTAAACTTCAGTAAATGTCGATCATTTCCCTCTCAGGATCGGCAATTACATATTAATTGGGTGAATGAATTCATTAACATTTTGAAACAACTACTTTTTGGTTTATTGGTGGGGGCAATAAACCTCTCCGCCCCATATGAGATTTTCGACAACCTCTTTTGGGACTTCCAGCGAGGTTTCATAAACCTCTATTGCCCCCCCCCCCCCCCCCAATAAATGTCTATTAGGAGGCAATACAGGTTTATTGTCCCTCAATTAGGGGGCAATAGAACGTCTATTGGAGGGCAATAAATCTTTCCGCCGACCTATGAGATCTCCGACCACCTCTTTAGAGATCTCCGGCAAGGTTTTTAGAGAAGTCCGGTGGACGACGGTGGGTGACCGGATTCCAGCTATTGTTGGCAGGATTTCGGCTACCGGACTCCGGCGAAGTCTCATATGGCTTATCTCTCTTCCATCTCTCTCTCTCTCTCTCTCTCTCTCTCTCTCTCTCTCTCTCTCTCTCTCTCTCTCTCTCTCTCTCTCTCTCTCTCTCTCTCTCTCTCTCTCTCTATATATATATATAATAAAGGAGTGAAGGTAAAAAAAGGGGTGAGGGTAGAATAGTCTCAAAAATAAATTTTTAAAAAAAACATATTTGGGTATTAGGAAAGACCTTATTAAAGTCTTTATGGATAAGAGGGAATTAAAAAAACTTAATGGGGTAAGTGAGAAAAAAATCCCTAGAATTAGGGTAAATGGACAAAAACTCTTTTAAATACTCTTGACTCTTGTGATACGCGCGGGATGCGATGCTGAATTCATGAAAGAGAGTAAACCAAATACAAATACGAATTTCATCAGTAACCTTCTTCATCTCAAGTTTCAAAAGCAACTTGACTATTATATATATACAGGGAGAATTAAGAGAGTACCTCCTTAAACTTGAAAAGTGAGGATGTTTTTATTTTTAGCATGTATTTTAACAATCAAACTACTCATTCTCTAGTAACCTGCACACAAATGAATCCTACAAAAAATTAGCCAAATCGGAAAACGTTTAACTATTTGATTAGCACAATGTTCGTTCTAATTTTATCTAACATATTACATTTGTTTACACAATTTTGAATGACCAAATGATTATGGATTTGATTAATTTTTTGTAGACATCATTCTTGCAGAAATCTAAAGAATCAACGTTTAATTAGATCATTGAATTAAGTCACATACTTGTGTAAAGTAATAAAAATTCTCAAATTCTTAAAATAAGGAGGGTGTTGTCTAGAACGGGTCTCTCTCTCTATATTGTAAGACACACGCTAAGCTAGTACATATACATCTGACGCGCATAGGAAAATAGTACTAACCCACATAATTTATGATACGAACAAAGACATGCAGTACGACAGTTGATAAGTATATATAGTACAGAAGCTAAGAAGAAACGACCCTAATATGAGGAAAGAGTGAGGAAAGAGGCATGGCAAGAACTTATGGTGTGAAACTAGGAAACTAGAATCAATCAATGCAAGAACATGTATGTTTCCTAGCCCGATGGATCAGTCTTCGTCTCTTTATTTGCTTTTACAGTTGCTGACTGAAACTCGACCAATAACGAAATTATAACTTTACGTTAAAGCGCGTGGGTCATCTTTTCATTGATTTTTAGGTGTCAAACTGGAAACATCTTTTCATTTACGACCAATATTGGATAACGATTCCTACCCCGTACAGAAAGACTCCGATGGCACATATACAAGCTAGTCATTAGTCCAAGACTGAAGACTCCAAGGGTTCCATCTTGTAGGGCTAGACTTGACATTTTAGGGTACTATATTGACAATAATTTTGTTTTCCTTTCAATATTGTGGACAAATTCACTCTCCAAAATTGTGTCACTCTCCAACCTTGCACTTTTGAGCAATATACGAAGTTGATGTACAGTATAGAGGAAAGAATGCAAAACTTCGGTCACATGAATCAGCGTGAGAACTTGTGTAGCTAATCAATAAAGAATTATAGAGCTGGAAGAGCTGGATACGGCCGGCTAATGTCTGAGTTTCCGATTTAGTCCATGATCGTCCTACCAACCAAACTCCACTAGTCAAGAAGGCTGACTATTTTGATGTTGGTGAGAATCAAACTTGGATAGCCATAATTGTAGCTAAACCAAGCTAGCAACTGAATATGAATCTTTGGAGTTGTTTAACAATAATTATGAATACGAAAAACAAATCATTCCCATTTTTTGTTCAGATGTTATGTATTCAGATCAGCATAAATCTTTTGAAATTGTGTAGTACTCTCGCTTAGACTAGCACTGAGAATTATACACATTCTCGATAGCTAGGCTAATTGAGTCTCATATATAATCAACTTATGTTTTAAGATGAATTGAAATCACGATAATAATACTTTTGATGAGGGCAGCTCCATGTGTCTCCTTTTTTCTAAGGAGAGTACATGATAAAGGAAGTAATTAATATTGATATATGCACAGTACGGGGCAGTTACCTAGGTAGATTATTTTTGTTGTAACCCAATAAGATGAATCAGTAATTTTAACTCCGCTCTTGATAGTTCATCCATTGCTAAAAAATTAACTGAACTCTCTAAGAAAAGTAAATTAAACATTAGGTTTACAATCATACCGGCCAGGTCCAGAGATTACTAGTTTAATCTAGAGACTATCGGAACGTTCAAAGCACTCTCACTGGGTTGGGCTGCCTAAAACGACCGCTTGACGAAGTTACCACCCTCCAGCGCAGTGACGCAAACGTGGCCCACATTGACGGAGTTAACAAATTAAACTACACAATCCTCCTAAATACTACTTCAATTTCCTTCAGTTTCTTAGTCTCCAAGTCTTTAAGGGCAAATCCGAACACGCCCCTACTTCATCAGTAAGCTACTAATCATACTTAGCTGCCTATATAAATCACCCTCTAACTCACTTCGTTTCATTCCATGCAAATCCCAGTAACGTGTTCTCTCACAAACACCCAAAGCTTAGTTGCTTACTTCCTTCGGTTCGATTTTCGTTAGATAAACCCGAAACTCCTCCAACCACCTTAGCTATGAAGAGAGGCAGAGAAGATGATCAGCAGACCCTGGATTTGGTCAATTGTTTGATGCTACTATCCAAAGTAGACCAAAATGACTCCTCCTCAATCAAAAAACAAAAGATCTCGGACCGTGTCTTTGTTTGTAAGACGTGTAATCGGGAGTTCTCGTCGTTCCAAGCCCTCGGAGGCCATAGAGCGAGCCACAAGAAACCGAGCGGTGCAGACCAGTTACAGCTTGCACAGCCGAGCTCGCCGGCAAAGCCCAAGAAGCACGGGTGTCCGATCTGCGGGATGGAATTCGCAGTTGGTCAAGCGCTTGGGGGACACATGAGGAGACATAGAGATGTTATGAGTTCTGCTGCGGAAAGGATTCGAGCGGCAGCTGTGCCGGTATTGAAGAAATCAAATAGTAGTAAAAGGGTATCGTGCTTGAATCTGGATTTGAATTTGGCACCGCCGGGATATCCGCATCTTTATGATTTGACAGAGTTGCAGTTAACTTCTTAATTTAATTAGATCTTGCTCAGGTTTTTTTGTATAGTGTTTGCATATATTGATCTACTGAATATATTGCTCCGGCTAGGTTAGCGGTGAATTTCTATTGTAGTGTCCATTTTTTATTTTCTGGAACGTATTGAATTTGTTATTAGAGGTGATTTTTTTTTTCTATTATAGTATTCAGTTTAACATATTGTCTAGATCTATACTTTTATTTGTCTCTAATTTGAGAGAGGGCAGGCAGTTCGTATGCAGTTTGTTGGAACTAATTAGGTTCACCTGTTCGATCATCTCCTGTGAGCATGCAGTCAAATAACTTCACTAGCTAACACCACGTTGTGCAAGCTTTCACACAATTTTTGTCTCTGAACGTTCACACACACACATATATATAGGCTTGCTCTGCTAAGGAGATCCGTTCCTTAGCTAAGGAACAGATTTCCATATTTTGACCACTTTTCTATCACATATTCACATCTTAACCGTTCAGTTTTTAGGTCTTAATGTATAGATCATCTCTGCAAATTTTCAGCTAAATTGATGGTCATTAAGGCATCTAAAACTGAAATTTACAATTATGAACACGAACGGTTCAAGTTGGACAGATTCGGTTCGTTCATTGATTTAATCGAGTTCGATACCTTAATGATCATCAATTTGGTTGAAAATTTGCATAAGTGATAAGGTCCTAATGTCCTAATGTATAGATCACTTCTGCAAATTTTCAGTCAAATTAACAATTTCCATAGAGATTTGAGATTTTGGACGAAACTAATGGCAATTAAAATTAATTATTTAGGTAATGGTAAAGCTTTGAAATGAGCTTAAGTAAAAATGATATGGATTGTGCTAGAAGTTGTAAAAATTTTAAAGAATCGCCTTTAAAGTGAGTTTAGATGGAAATGGATTATGTAATCACACCAAAATTGGTTGATGATGAAAATGAAGAGCATTCCTATTCTTATGTAATCACACCTAAGCCATCAGCTATCACTCATTAATAGTTAGACTCTTAAGTTTCTAGAAGTCTTTGATAAATGCTATTTGAGGACAGGTTTTAGTATAGGTTTCAAATTAGAAATGAAATTGAAAGTGTTATATTTAATTAGTTTTTTTGTTTTTTCGGGTAATCCCTTGTGTTAAATGAATATTCATTTGTTATTTGTTGTTTACTTTTCAACTCGATCAGCTCCTATTTTGCATTCTAACATATTACCTAGTCTTTTGGTTCAAATTTATCCCTGAGTTTGTTACCTACTCGGTAAAATTACTTGCATTGTAATAAATCCCAGGTTGTCCTACATCAGTCATATTTTCCATGCAAGTGAACAAGGTCTATCTATATATTACATTATTAGCTATAAAACCCTTGAAACGAGATAGTTCCCCACGTCCAAAGCAAATGGTTGTTAGGGAATTATTGAATAAAGTATGTAAAGAAAATCCAGCTGATGGCTTAGAGTACGTCTAACTATTAATGAGTGATAGCTGATGGCTGAGAGTACGTCTAACTATTAATTGAGTGATAGCTAATGGCTTAGAACACTACAGTGTGTGATTACATAAGCGCTATCACTCTGTACTGGATTTTCTATACATACCTAGAGAACTAGAAAGTACATACCTAGAGAACTAGAGACTTCTATAAAGAAAATCCTGTACAAAGTGACTACTATACCTGGATATTTGTAGTCAGGATGGACTATGAAGTATGATGAAAATAATGTACAGAAACACAGCGACATACCACTGTGCAATCTTCACTGAACAACTTTTGCTCGTGCCACTAAATATTAGACACCGTTGACTAAAAAATTAACCATTTCGAAAAGAAAATATCGAAGAACATAAAGAGGGTAACGGATATCATTTTAGGACGTTCTCCAAATGCTTATTATAATTTGAGGTTTAGACTCAATGTCCCCCTCTTGTATTCGGCAGTTTTATTAATCAAGACTTGAGGACAGTCGCACCAATTTTTTATTAAAAAAATAAATAAATAAGGATACATAATCAAGAAAAGAGTCATCAATTACCATATGAGGAATTCAATTCAACTCAACTATATATCCCAACTTCTCAAACATGGAAAATAAAGGTCAGACCTGGGGGTGAAGGCTTTGAATTCATTAACATCCCACAGAGAGGATGAACCATTCTAAACCGAATGCCTGCCCAAAGTTCATATATATATATATATATATATATATATATATATATATATATATATATATATATATTCTAATATCCAAACTCAAAATAAAAAGCTCCAAGTAGAGAGAAGTATCCCTTCCCAAAGAAAACTAAAATCCATGAGGAAATTCAGTTGCAATTAATTCACTAATTATCAGTTGCATCCTCCCCTAGATAGTGTAAATCCTTGAAAATATATTACCTAATAACTCAGTCATGGAGAGTGCCCAAGATGTCCTCCTCCCGGTACGAATGGAACCTGCAAAAGACCAACCCACAAGAAACCCAAAAGTCAAAACCATTCATTAAAGGAAGAGAAACTTCCACAGCCAACGGGATCACATTTTCAGCCTTATCCTTTGCTCCTGGACCAACACATAGAAACGTATTAGATTTAAATCATTCGAGAGCATGTCAATGGTGGAGGTCGGAGGACAAGAGAGATTGTAGAAAATCGGGTTAGAATTAGGTCACGTTAGAGATTCGATCCCTTCCAATATCACACAAAAAAGTACTATAAGAAGTGGAAACTGGAACTTTGCCGGCCATCATCTAATTTTCCTTTCATTACCCAAAATTAATTTGAAGGCTATTGAACAGAAGATATGGAGCATGCTTGGAGCAAGGCTAATAAGGAATAATTAATATAGAGTGATAGGAGCATTTTATGCGAAGTGTATATGGTTAATGCCTATATAATCTTTGTTAGTTTATTCTATTTTCTCTTTATTTATTTACTTTTGTGTTTATTAGGTTTTTCAGAGCAAATATACAAAAAGAAGATAATATTGAGGAAAGATGCACAAATAAGGAAAAGCTTGAAGTCCTAGCCCAAGCAAAAGACCTTGACGGAACGAGAAGCCCAATCCATGGAGATATTGTAGAAAATTATGGAGATATTCGCAGAGATATTGATGATGACATGACGAATTCTCATTGGACAAAGTGATGTGGAGAAATCCTAATTCAATCAGAGTGTGTTTGGATGAGGGAAAAAATGATGGAATTTAATTGAAAGTGATGATTTCATAATTCCTAAAAGCCAATTCCCTCGTTTGGCATTATCAGATTGGAAATTTTAAATTTCTCTGTGGAAAAAAACGAAGGAATTCATTATTTAAATTCCCTACTTCAATTTCCACCAAAATAGATGTCATTTACGAATTCCTTTGCAGTATTCAATTTTCATTTCCAAAACAAGGCTTTTTTCTATTTAATTTTTTTATTTGTTTTAAACTTTCTTAATGTATTACACATTTCAAATCCTAAATAGATAAAACCAAACAATAGAAATTGCAATTACTGGAATTTTGGATTGATGGAGTTAAAGATTCTATCATTTATAAATTCCTACGGATTTCATAATTTTTTCATCCAAACGCACCATCAGAGAATTAAGAAGTTGATTTTCTCTACACTTTAAGGACTCTCAAACCAAAAAGGAATGAGGGAGGACTCAAGAGCACTATAAAAAGGCTAGAAAAGCTAACGAAAAGACTCTTACGCACGAGAATCAAGCAAGAAACCCGAGCAGAAGAAAGCAGATCAGCAATCCACCGACCAGTCGGCAGATCCCGCCGACCAGTCGGCAGATCCCGCCGACCAGTCGTTCTGACGACTTTTCCAACTTGATTTTTAGGGTTTTTCTGTTTTACTTTGCTTATGAATCCTTTTGTGCTTCCAATTCAAACCATGTGCAACTAAATTCTAAGTAGTTAGGGCATGTTGAAGCCCCAAATCATGATTGTATGCCATGCTATGACATTTAATTAGTTTTTGTTTATTCAAGGGATGAGAACCTAATTACTATTTTTACATTAATGATTTCTTTATGTGCTTTCTTTGGTGGCCAACTTAGATTGTATGTTTAGGATTCTATTGCTATGAATGATCATTGCCTGTTCCTTTTAAGAAGGTTCCGTTGAAAGTTCTAGAGTAGTAAATTGTCTATAAGGCGAGTGATTAGGTTCCTAGATTAATTGAGACGCGTTGTACTCATGATGTCTTGTGATGTCTCGTTTTTCTTAATCTTAATGATTTCTTTGTGTTAAATCTAGAGTTGCGTCAACCTAGGTTGCATTTTAGGAAATAGGTTAGGTGTAGAGCGTCTCTCACCTAGCTACAAGTAAGGAAAAACAATAGGTTAATTCAGGCGTTGGGTTAACTTGAGCGTCTTCATCCATAGATAAATAAGACTAGATTAAACATAGTTTGCATACTTGATTGATTGGTGGTGGATACATTCCCTGACTTCTTCTTCTCTATTGATTCTCAATCTTAAGCAATTTCATTATTTGTTATTTACTTTCAATTGTCTTTACAAACTTCACAATCAACTCCTAAACTCGGAAAGTCTTACAATTAGTTCCATAAGTCCTCTGCGGGAGACCCTACTTCCTTATTCTACAATTGACATTCAAATCGGTAGTAGGAAAATTGTTGGCATAAAAATAACCGATCAATTTTTGGCCCCGTGTCGCCAGGGACTTTTTAGTTCTAATTGTTTTTCTTTCTTTTAATTTTTAGTTTTCTTATCTTTTTGTTTTTCTTTTCAGGTGTATGCTTACTCGGAAAACTTCACAAGGCAAACTCATTCCTTTGGATTTTGAGATAGAACGCACCTGCAGGTTGAATAGGAAGCAAACGAAGGAAACGTGTTTGCCAATTGACGGCCCAACGGCGGGTTCTACATCTTCGCAAGGAGAGGAGGACCGAGAAAAGTACACACCTCCACATTCACCTACGCATTCGGTGCACAGAGACGAAGAGGAACAGTTCGAGGAACCCCCCAAAGTTGAGATGGCTGGAGCAAGACCACTGAAGGATGCCTTCGTCCCAACAGCTTCTGAATCTCCTTCATGCATTGATTATAAACCGGACGACAATCATGCCTATTCCATTCCTGTGCAGTTGATTAACTCGTTGCCCAAATATATGGGATCCCCATCTGAGGACCCTAATGTTCACATTAGAGAGTTCTTGGACATATGCAAATTGCAGATTATTCAGTATTTGCCCCCTGAAGGTCTCAGGTTACTTTTTTTCCCATTTTCGTTAAAAGATGATGCTAAACGTTGGCTATACTCTCTACCTGTAGGTATCATCACATCTTGGGATGAAATGGTCAATAAGTTCCTCAAGCAGTACTTTCCGGCCCAACTGACAAGGAAGCTGAGAAGAGAAATACAAAATTTCTGTCAAAAGGATGGAGATACTCTGTATGAGGCATGAGAGGAATTTAAGGAGCTGCAGAGGAAGTGCCCCCATCATAATTTTGCTCTGGATGACTTGGTTCAATATTTCTATGATGGTTTGGACTCGGTTAATAGGGGTAGCGTGGACTCGGCCTGTGGAGGGACATTTATGAATAAGACTGGCCGGCAAGCATATGATCTCATTGAAGACTTGGCTGATAACAATCGGCAGTTCCACACAAGGGATAAGAGAGCAAGAGTGGGAGTTTATGAGCTTGACACTAAGAATGGGATGCAAAATCAGATGGTAGCCTTGGAAAGAAAACTCGATATGTTAGTGAATGTCATGAGCAATGGGTCTAAGGCATCACCTCAAGTATGCTCTATTTGTTCATATTCTGACCATACTACTGATAGGTGTCCTATGTCTACTTTGTCTGAGGAACAGGTAAACTTGTGGGGCAACCAAGGCAAAAGTATGACCCCTACTTGAACACATACAATCCTGGATGGAATGATCACCCTAACTTCCGTTGGAACAACAACGATAATGTGGTTCGGCCTGCTCAGAGTGTCTATAACACGCCACCTGGTTTCCAAGCCCCTAGACAACAAGCACCTCAACAAGCTTCAAGCAAATCATTGGAGGATATGCTCAAGGAGATGGCACTTCATACCTCTACATTTATGCAAGAGACCAAGGCTCAATTTAAGGAGCAAGGGCAATCAATCAAGAACTTAGAGAGACAAGTTGGGCAACTTGCAAGTAATATGCAAAATAGGCCTTCCGGCACTCTTCCAAGCACAACTGTGCCTAATCCTAAGGGTGAGAGTGTTGCAGAGCTCCATGCCATGACTTTGAGAAGTGGAAAGCAATTGGAGGAACCAATAAGGGCCAAAGAGAAGTCTCAAGAAGCTTTGGAGGAAGAAAAAGAATCCGAAAACGAAGCTGAAAATATCAAAAATCGAAATTTGGCAATCCACCGACCAGTCGTCACAGAAAAGTCAGATTTTGACCATTCGAAGGAAATTCGTCAGCCAGTCGAAAATCGGGGCACTCCTAACCCTTCTTTGAATTCTTTTAAGGCTAACAATGATGCTTCTAACCCTATGTCTTTTTGTATTCCTTTTCCTCGCAGGTTCATGAACTCAAAGAAGGAGCAACATGAGAAAGACATCTTGGAAACCTTTCGGAAAGTCCAAGTGAACATCCCTCTTTTAGATGCCATCAAACAAGTGCCCAAATACGCTAAGTTTCTCAAGGAGTTGTGTACCAACAAGAGGAGGTATAAAGATAAGGAAACTGTGGCTCTTAGTGAGGAAGTCTCAGCGGTACTTTTGAGAAAATTGCCTCCTAAGCTAAAGGATCCTGGAAGATTCACCATCCCTTGCACAATTGGGGAACGAAGGTTTGAAAAAGCTTTACTTGATTTAGGAGCTTCTATTAATCTAATGCCCTATACTGTGTATGAAACTCTTAAGTTAGGTGAGCTCAAGGATACTCAAGTCACCATTCAACTAGCAGATCGTTCTATAGCCTATCCTAAGGGCATAGTTGAAGATGTCTTGGTGCAAGTGGGAGAGTTGATCTTTCCAGCGAATTTCTTTGTCTTGGAGATAGAGCCTGAGCCTATGCCATATGACCTTCCTCTCATTCTTGGTCGCCCATTCATGAGAACTGCACGAACAAAGATTGATGTCTATGAGGGGACCTTAACGATGGAATTTGATGGCGACATTATATGCTTCAACATCTTTGAGGCCATGAGGTATCCGAATGATGTTCATACTTGGGATTGGAGCAAAACGATTTTCAACTAGTCAAAGGTGATACTTCAACTGGACAAATGCAGGGGAAAGACACCAATCCAAGGGTCTCCAACGATGTAGTTTGGAACCATGAGCTCATGGAAACAGTCGTTGCACTTGAGGCACGCCCTCAAGTACAAGGTAAGCCTCCTAACTTTATTTCCCTTCCAGTTTCAGATGCAAAACTTGTACCTTCTGTGATTCAGGCACCCAAATTAGAGCTTAAACCATTGCTGGATCATCTCAAGTATGCTTATTTGGGAGATAATGAGACATTGCCGGTTATTATTACTTCTAACCTTTCGGAACATGAGGAGGCAAAGCTTGTCCAAGTTCTAAGAGAGCACATGAAATCCATAGCTTGGAGCATTGCCGACATCAAGGGAATTAGTCCATCCATGTGCATGCATCGCATTCATCTTGAGGAGGATTCAAAACCTTCAAGGGAAGCTCAAAGACGATTGAATCCTCCAATGATGGAAGTCGTGAAGAAGGAAATTCTTAAGCTCCTAGATGTGGGGATAATCTATCCAATCTCTGATAGCAAGTGGGTGAGCCCTATTCAAGTGGTACCAAAGAGATCTGACATCACTGTAGTCAAGAATGAGGATAATGAGTTGGTACCTACAAGAGTGCAAACCGGGTGGAGAGTTTGCATTGATTACCGCAAGCTCAACACCGCTACACGCAAGGATCACTTCCCTCTCCCATTCATTGACCAAATGTTGGAGCGACTCGCAAGACATGCCTACTACTGTTTCTTGGACGGCTACTCAGGATACAATCATATCTCTATCGATCCTGTGGACCAAGAGAAGACTACATTTACGTGTCCCTTTGGTACGTTTGCCTACCGTAGGATGCCGTTTGGCTTGTGTAATGTACCGGCAACTTTTCAGCGTTGCATGATGGAAATATTTTCTGACATGGTTGAGAAGATCATAGAAGTCTTCATGGACGACTTCTCCTTGTACGGTAATTCTTTTGATTCATGCTTACATAATTTGTCTTTAGTGCTTAAAAGATGTGAGGATACGAATCTTGTTTTAAATTGGGAGAAGTGCCACTTCATGGTACAACAAGGGATAGTGTGAGGCCATATTGTTTCTGCTAAGGGTATTGAGGTAGATAAAGCAAAAATAGATCTTGTTCATTCCTTACCACCTCCCACTTGTGTGAGAGAGATACGTTCTTTTCTTGGTCATGCAGGGTTCTATAGGCGCTTTATCAAAGACCATTCGAAGATCACAAGACCCTTGTGCAAACTCCTTCAGAAAGATGTGCCCTTTGTCTTTGATGAAGAGTGCAAGGCTGCATTCGAGAAGCTCAAGAAGATGCTCACCGAAGCTCCTATCATCATGCCACCGAATTGGAATCCACCATTTGAGCTTATGTGTGATGCCTCTGACTACGCAATTGGGGCTGTTTTGGGCCAAAGAGTGGATAAGCTTCCTCATGCCATCTACTACGCGTCTCGTACCTTGAATGACGCTCAGCTAAACTATTCTACCATTGAAAAAGAACTTCTTGCTGTAGTTTTTGCTTTAGAAAAGTTTAGGTCTTACTTGGTTGGAACAAAAATTACTATTTTCACTGACCATGCAGCTCTAAAGTATTTGCTTAACAAGAAGGAGGCAAAACCAAGGTTGATTAGATGGATACTTCTACTCCAATAGTTTGATCTTGAGATAAAAGACAAGAAGAGGAGCGAGAATGTTATAGCTGACCACCTTAGCCGACTTGTCAATAGTTCCAATGCAGAAGAGGATTCTCTTCCTCTTCGTGAGAGCTTTTCGGATGAACAGTTGTTTGCTATGCAAGCTTCTGATCCTTGGTATGCGGACATCATCAACTATTTGGTCACCAAGAAAATTCCGGAGGATTTCACACGTGCTCAAAAGGACAAGTTGGTGAAGATGGCCAAATACTATGTGTGGGATGACCCCTATCTATGGAAGCATTGCCCGGATTTAGTGATTAGAAGGTGTGTACCCGAAACTGAATTTCATTCTATATTAACCTTTTGTCACTCTTATGCTTGTGGAGGTCACTTTGGAGCTAAGAAGACTGCTCTCAAAGTATTAGAAAGTGGCTTATTTTGGCCCACTTTGTTTAAGGATGCGCATGCATTTTGTGTATCATGTGATCGTTGTCAACGTACAGGTAACTTGGGCCCAAGAGACCAAATGCCTCAAAATCCTATTCTTATTGTCGAAATTTTCGATGTTTGGGGCATAGATTTCATGGGACCTTTTCCTTCTTCAAATGGTTATCTTTACATTCTATTAGCTGTTGATTATGTCTCTAAGTGGGTGGAAGCAAAAGCCACCCGGACTAATGATTCCAAACTTGTTTTGAGTTTTCTTAAAGAGCATGTCTTTTCGAGATTTGGAACACCTAGAGCGATCATCAGCGATGGAGGGACTCATTTTTGCAATCGATCGTTTGAAGCTTTGTTGAAGAAGTACAATATCACACATAGGGTCTCAACGCCCTACCATCCTCAAACAAGTGGCCAAGCGGAGGTTTCTAATCGACAAGTGAAGCAAATACTTGAGAAGACAGTTGGACCCACTCGGAAGGATTGGAGCTCACGCTTAGATGATGCTTTATGGGCATACCGGACTGCTTACAAGACCCCCATTGGGATGTCTCCATATCGGCTTGTGTTTGGCAAACCATGTCACCTTCCGGTGGAACTTGAGCATAGGGCTTATTGGGCGATTAAGCAATTTAATATGGATATGGCAGCGGCTGGTGACAAAAGGAGGCTGCAACTCAATGAGTTGGAGGAGCTACGTAATGATGCTTATGAGTCTAGTAGGATTTACAAGGACAAGGCTAAGGCCTTCCATGATAAGATGATCAAGAGGAAAACTTTTGTCGTTGGACAAAAAGTCATTCTTTTTGAATCTCGTCTTCGCTTGTTCCCAAGTAAACTTCGTTCTAGGTGGATTGGACCATTCGTTATAACTAATGTGTTCCCTCATGGTGCAGTGGAAATTAAGAGCATTCGCACGGAAAAGGTGTTCAAGGTGAATGGGCATAGACTTAAGCCCTATTATGAGTCTTTCGTGGAGCATGACTTGGAGGAGGTGCCCCTCCAAGTTCCCACCTATGCGGATTAAAGGATGTGCACCGTCTGGCTGCAGACGTTAACGCAAGCGCTACTTGGGAGGCAACCCAATGATGGAAGAGTTGGAAGCAGCTGAAGTGCTTGCCAAACATATTTGATCTCTCTATCTCTTCTCTATTATTTATGTTATTTGATTATATTTGCTCTATTGTGTCTTTTTGTTGTGTTTAATCTTTTTCTTTATGCTTGATTTGTTCATTGTTGTACTTCATAGTCAAACATTGAGGGCAATGTTTAGATCAAGTGTGGGGGGAAGGTTAAACACTTTGTTGTTTTGCTTAGAGTCTTTGTTTTAGGAGTTTTGGCTTTAATTTCATGTTTTTGTCAAAATCCACCGACCAGTCGGCGAAGTCTGCCGACCGGTCGTTCTTTGTCTATTTTAGGGTCAGCAGCTCATCGACCAGTCGGCAGAGTCTGCCGACCGGTCGTCCAAAAAAAAAAAAACTGAAAATGATCCAAAAATTTTTTTTTTTAGGTTTTGTTTTTGTTTTTTTGTTTTAGTCTTTAGGAGTCTTCCAACACTATGATGAGCATGAACTATCAATTTGAATTATATGGTTACAAGATGATTGCAAGCATGATTTTGAATTCATAATCTTAAGTAATTGCTAATAGACTTTTATGATTATTATGCTTGATTTATGGTGCAATAGATGGTTAGGGCTTATGTGATGACTAAAACTTGATTGAAGCATGCTAGGACAAGTCAAACTTGATTTAACCCTTGTGAGTTATTGAGCCTGTATATGTGCTATTCTTTTCTGAGTGGTTTTAACTTAGATCATCCTATTTTCTTGACGAGGGATTGTAGATTTCACATGTCGTTTCATCTTGACTATGCATATTGACCGCAGCTTTTAATGTAACTAGAGAATGCTAGAACTCATCTTTCATGTCTGTCGAAACTTTTTGCCAATCTAATGCTTGAACCTTTGAAGGGATAAAGGCACTAGGATTACCACCATAGCCAAATCAACTTGTGTCCCTTTATGCACACAAGATGTGCAACCCCCTAGATAACCCCTTTGAGCCTACATTAAACCTTTTCTTTCATCACCCACAAATCCCTTAACCTTGAGCCTAGTATAGATATGTCTTTTACCCTATCCTAAGGAATTAGTGCAGCAAATTTTTGAGAGATACATATGTTCAAGGTACTTTAGTAAGAAAGTGTGGGGGAATTCATTGTAAATTGATCCAAGAAAAAAAAAGTGGCTATCGAAAAAGAAAAAAAAAGTGTTGAATAGCCGGAGAAGAAGAAAAAATAGAAGAAGGAAGTGCTTTTTCGAAGAAAAGAAAAATCAAAAGAATCGAAAAGCAAATACTTTCTTGGATTCGATACATCTTACTTTGTAATTGTTGAGGGTTAGAATGAAGCAAAGGCCCAAAAAGATGACGTTTGGCCTTGGAAAAAATTATTACTATTTGCTTCATGTGTTCTATGTTGATTGCTTTGAGGAGATATCAAAGTTCTTACATCTCTCATATCGTTTATAGCGCTCTGCTAATTTCCTTAGAATCTTTGTTATTTCCCATACCGTTCTTTCTTTTAACCTCAACCCTTGGCCCCATTACAACCTTGAAATAAAGACCTATTTGATCATTGGGGACGACAGTTGGTCTGTGGAGATTTGTGCATGGAGATGAGCCTACGCCTTGGGTTCATTTGGTCATATGCTAGTATCATTCGTGAAATCTTTGAAAAAAAAAATTATATATATTCAGAAAGAGCTTTTATTGTCATGATATCTACGTGAGCTTTTTGTGGTCTTATATTATCATCTCTCTCACGTAGCAATATTTAGGATCGTGTGCATTCAAGTCAGAAAATCATGAGAGAAAAGAAATTGAGAGCATCTTTGTGAGAAATTAAGTTGAAGCTTGTTTGAAACATGAAGATGTTGGGTTTTCTTTTGTTGCATTGGTTTTAATTATCTTTGTATTATGTTTTGAGCATGATGGTTATCAAAGTAAATTAGCCCTTAAGTCTGATTTTGAATTTAATTTCAAGTAAGCTTGAATCTTGTTGACCATATGTGTGGGTGTTAAAAGTTCTCTGAGAAGTTTGGAAGACAATAGATCCGTGTCTTGGGTACTTAGTGTCTAGTTGTTTGCTAGGGACTAGCAAAGCTTAAGTGTGGGGGTATTTGATAGGAGCATTTTATGCGACGTGTATATGGTTAATGCCTATATTAATCTTTGTTAGTTTATTCTATTTTCTCTTTATTTATTTACTTTTGTGTTTATTAGGTTTTTCAGAGCAAATATACAAAAAGAAGATAATATTGAGGAAAGATGCGCAAATAAGGAAAAGCTTGAAGTCCTAGCCCAAGCAGAAGACCTTGACGGAACGAGAAGCCCAATCCATGGAGATATTCGCAGAGATATTGATGATGACATGAGGAATTCTCATTGGACAAAGTGATGTGGAGAAATCCTAATTCAATCAGAGAATTAAGAAGTTGATTTTCTCTACACTTTAAGGACTCTCAAACCAAAAAGGAATGAGGGAGGACTCAAGAGCACTATAAAAAGGCTAGAAAAGCTAACGAAAAGACTCTTACGCGCGAGAATCAAGCAAGAAACCCGAGCAGAATAAAGCAGATCAGCCATCCACCGACCAGTCGGCAGATCCCGCCGACCAGTCGTTCTGACGACTTTTCCAACTTGATTTTTAGGGTTTTGTCTGTTTTACTTTGCTTATGAATCCTTTTGTGCTTCCAATTCAAACCATGTGCAACTAAATTCTACGTAGTTAGGGCATGTTGAAGCCCCAAATCATGATTGTATGCCATGCTATGACATTTAATTAGTTTTTGTTTATTCAAGGGATGAGAACCTAATTACTATTTTTACATTGATGATTTCTTTATGTGCTTTCTTTGGTGGCTAACTTAGATTGTATGTTTAGGATTCTATTGCTATGAATGATCATTGCCTGTTCCTTTTAAGAAGGTTCTGTTGAAAGTTCTAGAGTAGTAAATTTTCTATAAGGCGAGTGATTAGGTTCCTAGATTAATTGAGACGCGTTGTACTCATGATGTCTTGTGATGTCTCGTTTTTCTTAATCTTAATGATTTCTTTGTGTTAAATCTAGAGTTGCATCAACCTAGGTTGCATTTTAGGAAATAGGTTAGGTGTAGAGCGTCTCTCACCTAGCATACAAGTAAGGAAAAACAATAGGTTAATTCAGGCGTTGGGTTAACTTGAGCGTCTTCATCCATAGATAAATAAGACTAGGTTAAACATGGTTTGCATACTTGATTGATTGGTGGTGGATACATTCCCTGACTTCTGCTTCTCTATTGATTCTCAATCTTAAGCAATTTCATTATTTGTTATTTACTTTCAATTGTCTTTACAAACTTCACAATCAACTCCTAAACTCGGAAAGTCTTACAATTAGTTCCATAAGTCCTCTGCGGGAGACCCTACTTCCTTATTCTACAATTGACATTCAAATCGGTAGTAGGAAAATTGTTGGCATAAAAATAATCGATCATAGAGCATGCTTGTTTTTCTTTTTATTTCGTTTGTGTCTGTCTCTGTGGGATCCTCTTGACACTAGACCGGAAATTCTCGAAATCGATCATTCTTTACTTTCTCAAATCCGAATCTATCATTGGGCATCGCCGTTTTCAACGATCTTTATCTTATGCCTTCTGCCGTCGTTTGTAAATATGTTCTTTGAACGTTCATGTTAACCGGGACTTCCTTGCTCCCATACATGGAAAAAATTTCCGATCGTGCAACCAGGGATTGCTCACTCTTTGGATGACAACCCCTTTAATCCCTTTTTGGATCTTGTTCCTTTTACTTTTCTTCAAGTTCTTCATTTTTTTCCAGCAGAGAAAGTTATCCGATGTGGAGGTGATCTGCAATTTGATCTTCCTTATATCACTAACAATCATGCTCACCTGATGAGAAGTTCTAAGAAACTGTGAGAAACAAGTGCATCTCAGCAACATTTATTAAATTTAAAGCTAAAATTGTGTATTTGTTTCAGCCATCAGATAACTTATCCTTCATAATCCCTAAAAAACTGTTCCTTAAGTAATTAGCAGACATCTCCCTTATATATTGACAATATATAACATCTTCACTATTGACTCTTGGAACTTTACAAAATTATCGGTGCAATTAATAAAATGATCTACAAATATACTATAATAACTGCGCTTCCTAATCTTCATCTACAAAGCAACTTAGAATGCCAGATCACTATCCCTCTTCCATTTGTTGGAAGCCTCCTCCTGAGGGTTATTTGAAGCTAAATTTTGATGGCTTGGTTGCTGATAACAAAAATACAGCTGCTGGGTTTGTCATCCAAGATCAAGATGGTGCTCCTGTTTTTGCTGGTTCAAGAAACATTGGCTTCATATTACTGAAGGAAATGCTGTACGGGACGGCCTTTACCATGCTTTTATCCTCAATTGCAGAAAGCTAATGGTAGAAGGTGACTCAAAACTGATAATTGACGCTATCAACAAGAAATGTATTCTTTCTTGGCGGCTCCGAACTTTAGTAAGGGACATCTACAATCTTGCTACTAGCTTTGAAGATAACTCTTTTAATCACATTACACGGGAAGCAAACTTTGTTGCGGATGCAATCACGAATCAAGGTCATTTGTTGAAGACTCCAACTACGTGGGAGGAGAAACTGCCTCTTTATGCTTTGTCAGCTTTTAACTTTGACAAGTTTAGATCAGGTTGTATTAGGAGTTTCAAGTTGTAATTTATTTTTTCTCTTAAAATTTTTTTTTAAAAAAAAAAAAAAAAAAAAAAAAAAAAAAAAAAAAAACAACTTAGAAGTAATTAGGAGGACAATCACCGACTAGTTTTGATTGTGAATGTGATTGAGATGGGCCGCGTAGATTTGATAGTACGACACTACTTACTTGTGTGCTTGCGGTGCACGTTTCCTGTACTTGTCTCCTCCTTTTGCGTCTTCCCACCGGGAACCTTCTCTTTTCTTTTTTGACTTTTGTTTTTGTGGATAAAGCCCAAAAACTCCACAACGACATCATAACTGTCCACGCGCTGCATACGGATTATAATTCGCAGACCAGAACAGAAAAGGATCGGATTGTGAATTTGTGATACAAGAAGGAACATAAGAATGTTACCACATGAATAGACTTTGAAGGACGACCATTAGTGGCAGAGAAAGTCAAGGGTCACGTCTAAGAAAGTTAATAAGCATCTTCATTTTCGTTTTTGGTCCCTAGCTACTAAGAAAATCCTGCCAATTCTAAACGGGGTCTCTATCAAAATCCCAAAGGCTTGAGATTAATGGACTCAAGTGGTTAGAAACATTGCAAAAAAGTTTAGTCAAGTTAGGATTAGGAATTTCACCTACAAGTTCTAAACTCGATCTAATGTGCGCATTCATCTTGTCAGCTTTGAAGCGTGAAGAATGAAAACATTCGTATTATTGGAAATGTTGATATGTGAGCATTTCTGACAAATGATGTATTTTCATGTGCAATATAATTGTAGTCAAGAGAAAAATTAAAGTTTATCGAAACTTAAAGTTTTGAAACTTACGAATGTTACCAGCGGTGTGTATAAAGATAATTCACGTGATCTGTTTGAAGTCACACTATTGTCATTTAGTTGCTAAGTTGTTCAATGAGTAGATTTCTGTCCAACGGTTATTATTCATAATTCATTGCTAGTCATTATTCATAATTTATTGTTTGTGCTCGACAACCGATATTCCAACGGACATATATTTAACACCAGTATCAATCCCTTTCACTCATTTGAACTAACATTATTATCATTTTACATTTCAAACAGAGCTTGGAAATTAGTAAAGATAATTTGTCATATCGTTTTTAAAATTAAATTTGGCTTTTGACATCTCCCATTGAAGACATGTTGGGACCTAACTAAGGTTTCAAATTTCGGTTTCAATTTCGATTTTGGTACTTCAAATTTAAGGAAATTTCGGAGAAAGTTTCGATTTCGGTGGAAATTTTGGTTAAAATAAAGAAATCACATTAATTGCATTTATAAAATGATTTTTTTGAATGAAACTTTTACATAGAGTAAACTAACCTATAATAAACCTATTTACAATGTAGTCTTTCTAAAATTATACATTTATAATAGAATTGTGATATTTAATATGGACGAGTAATTAACCAGTATTTTAGTAGGTTGCTAAACTAGTGTTTTTATCTATATGTAATTATAATTGTGTTGTATATTGATAATGTGAATGTGATTTACATTTTTTATTTTTTTATTTTATGGTTGGAACCCAGTGGGAGGCTTGGTCATCACACATTTTTCACCAATAATTAGAAAAATACAATCCGGGAGGGGGGGGGGGGAGGGGAGGACGTAATACCAAAACTCCGTGAATGAAAATAAACAAGTACAACAAAAACAATATAAAGTATCAATAATAAGAGCTACTACGATGTGGTTCGATCCATATGGTTAAACTGCTTCCATTTAGTATCATACAATACTGCTCCAAAGTACATAAATTTTGAAAATGATTTTGGTAGTAGATAAATGCAAAAAGGTTTTTTTGTTGTATTCAACTTGATTGGAAAAAAAAATCAAAATTTCATATTTTCTCTATGAAAATCTGAGTAAAAAACTTCGTTGTTGGTGCCTCAGTGGCATACAAATTTCACAGAAATTTTGAAAAAATTTCGGACAAAATTTCGGTGTGAATTTTTAAATATATTTTGTGTGTAGATATTTCAAAAATTAAGAATTTCGCAGAAATGTACGGAAAATTAAGAAAAATTTTGGAGAACTTCTGACGGAAATGATATAGCATATGACTTTCGTTTCGGTACTTCTCAATCACGGAAATTTCGATGAAAATTTCAATAGTTTCAGAGAAATTTAAAACCTTGGACCTAACAAATCAAAAAGAGGAGGGGTCCAAAATTTTGATTAGCTTTCATAGAAGCTAAGTTTACTTTTACACGCGCCTTGGCTGCGGCTTCAATTCCTAGTATCTAGAAGTCTAGAATGGTCAAAGCACTACCAATTTCCCACTAGGTTGCGGGTTGCCCAAAACGACCCCTTCACGAAGTTGGAGTACTCCACCAACGCCATGACGCAAACCCGGGCCCACAAAAACGGCTCTATTCAGAATCTCACTAAAACGCAAAACGTACTCCGTTACTTAATCCCCAAGTCTTCAATAGAACATACTTAGCTGTCACTATTAGTCATACTTAGCTGCCCCCACCGACTCGAACCCCCTATATAAACGACTCCCTTCCTTCACTTCCATGCAACTCAGCAATAACGTTCACTCACAATTTCACACCCACAAAATGAAGAGAGCAAGAGAAGATGAGCAGCAAACCCAGGATTTGGTCAATTGCTTGATGCTACTGTCCAAAGTAGATCGGAACCATTCCTCCTCAATCAGAGAACAAAACTCCTCCGGCCGCGTCTTTGCTTGCAAGACGTGTAACCGGGAGTTCTCATCGTTCCAGGCCCTCGGAGGCCACAGAGCGAGCCACAAGAAGCCGAAACTAGACGGTGGTGCCGCGGATCTCTTACAGCTGGCCCAGCCTTCGTTGCCGGCGAAGCCCAAGGCGCACGAGTGCCCGATCTGCGGGATGGAATTCCCAATCGGGCAGGCGCTTGGGGGACACATGAGGAGACATAGAGACGTTATGAGTTCTGCGGCGGAGCGGATTAGGGCGGCGGCGGTGCCGGTGTTGAAGAAATCGAATAGTAGTAAAAGGGTGTCGTGCCTGAATCTGGACTTGAATTTGGCGCCGCCCGGTTATCATTTGATATCTTAAGATGTAACTGGGGATCCGTAGACTAGTGTTGCAGACTTGCAGATACTGATTATTTCTGTAGTCATTTAATTGATTCGTTATATAGATACAGTAGATTTTTTTTTTTTTAATTCTTCCCTAAATTATTTTGGTAATTTTGTTTCTTCAGTATATTGTTTTGTGTTTTTGATACAATGGATGGTTCAAGGCATCAGTTACTCCAGTTTATTTCTGTTTGAAAAGAAGGATTTATAACATAAGGGAAATGTACGTATGGCTTAACAACGAACAGTGTCTCATATTCATTTCAAATAAGTAAACATGGCATGATATATTTTTGTTCACGTTGTTTGTGCCACTAACTTATCCTAATCAAGCCAAGTACACATCGAGTTTAACGCTTCTTTTGCTCAAGCTGAGAGAAAGTT
Organism: Rosa rugosa; assembly: GCF_958449725.1. Lineage (NCBI taxonomy): Eukaryota > Viridiplantae > Streptophyta > Magnoliopsida > Rosales > Rosaceae > Rosa > Rosa rugosa. Next base: position 16,201,612 of record NC_084821.1, on the reverse strand, counting down.
TTGTATGACAGAGCCTGTGCGCTAACTGCTAAGATATGCAGTTAAAGAATTAGTTAACGTAATTTGTTCATGCCATTGTGGCCTCTACACAACACACAACACTCATATGCAGCAAGCTTTTGTATGTGTATATCACATAAATTGTCTTGCTTTTTGTAATGAAACCAACAAAGCTTTTAGATTCTGTCGTGAAGCTAAATGTCTGTGCAGTCTGATGGAACAAATTGGTACCATGTGAGATCTTGGGAGGAAATTAATGGTAGACGTATGTGACTCATTAGTGTTGTTCTAGTGATGTAATTCACTATCTTAAAAAACTTTCATCACATAAAGATTTGGTGGTTGATGTGCTAATTCATAGCTATAGAACTGTATAAGCTAATTAAAAGAGTGATGTTTATTGGTATTGTAGTTTATCTTTTACTTGGAGGACGAATTCGTGTATTTGTGTTGTCCATGTGCTCATCATACATGGCTCGTACATAAGTCGGTAGAAAATACATGTTTGTGCATGTGACTAGATATCTCTCATATGATTCTTTTGTCAACAACTTATAATCTCTATTCATATACGTACCCCCTCTACTTTTCTGTTACTTTAATTCAATTTTGTTTGGTCAATCCCAAAGCTAGAAGCTTTTTCTTGAATTTCTCTCTTCTTGTTTTTATCAATGTTTTGTTCTCAATGATTACAATGAAAATATGAAATAAAGAATTTGACTTCTTGATGGTGGAGATGTAGAACGTCGGAGTCTGCTTGGGATATTCTCGACTGTTATCATTTCATGAATTTGAGAATCTGAGATTTTTGGTTGGACTAGTAGAAGGTTGGAATTGTTTGATCAATTATTGCTATTGATTCTCATTCACTAAGTTGGCAATACTATCGATTATTAATTTATGCTAGTGGCTGGGATTGTGAATGATCATTTCATTTTATATTTTAGGTATTGGGAGTACAATGGAAGTATGAATTTGGGTAAAGAAATCAGAGGATATTGGGCAAACGGTATGATTGAACAGCAATATAGTTAAAGTTGAGTTTATAATAACTTTATATTAGTCTTTTTTAATCAAAACACATGTGTCAAGATTTATTAGTTGGTTGGGAGAGAGGTGAATGAGCAAGTTCACCCAGAGAGTGAACCTAAGAATTGTTCCTTTGTTATATATATATACTTTGGTTATATCAACATTCCTTGTTTCATGCACCTTCCATGAATGATCATAGAAATTAGATCGGCAAGATGATATGTATAAAGCTAAAGATTCTAAATACGTTTGAAACAAGATCAGCATTATATAACATTATTTGGCGATTGCATACAAACTGTATGGAGTTTCGAGGGTTTAAGAAAACAATCATCATTTCCTCCTTTGTGACCCTATGTTGCCTTATTGGTCCCTTGTGTGCTGATACTGAAAATATAAATAATGATGTTAATACCATGACTGTGGAAGATCAAGTTCATATTGGTGTGATTCTAGACATGGGATCACTGGAAGGAAAGATTGTTCTCAGCTGCATTTCAATGGCCCTATCTGATTTTTACCAACTGCATAATAACTACAGCACAAGAGTAATTCTCCACAATAAGGATTCCAAGGGCAAACCTCTACCTGCTATGTCAGCTGGTGCGTCATTCACTCTTCCTAACATCTTCTGTATAAACGCTCTCAGCCTTTTGAGTTGGTTCTTATACAATATTTTGTTGATTATCATTATCACCTATACTATTATATACAGAGATCGTTTTTGTCAATCAATAGGTGTGAAATGCTAAACATATCTTTTTTAGTTCAAAAATGTGTAATCTTCCCATTTCCACATTCCACTACTTATACTCATTTTCTACACTATTTCTCTGCATGTGGGGATGTTGTCTGGTCATTATTTTTGTTATATACTTGATCTTTACACACTACTTAATGCAGCTCTTAGTCTGTTGGATAACATCAAAGTGGAAGCAATAATTGGTGCACGAACTAAAACAGAAGCAAACCTTTTGGCAGAATTAGGAGAAGCGGCTCAACTCCCCGTCATGTCTTTTTCTCCTTCCTTCACTGACAATAAATATGCCTTCTTTGGTTGTGGTGCGGTGTTCTGCTCGTCACCAATGCTTTAGGGCTGGGCCTGGTGGCTAGGGCTTGGCATTTGGGCTATGTCCTTGGACCAGATCTGTTGTTCATGTGGATGGGACATCTGGTGTTAGTTTTCTTGTCTAGTTTTTCAAGTGGTCTTAGTGGCTTCGGCCTACTTCTAGTGTTCTATAAGCTTCCTGTTTTCCTCTCTTTGTGTCTAGCATTTGAGGTAGAGTCTGGTGCTATGTAGGTTAGCTTCTCTAGTCGTACACCAATTGAGGTCTCTAGGCGGCTAGGGTTGCTATGGCAAGAACTTAGATAGTTTTGGAGTTTGTTTCATTAAGTTAGGCACTATGAAATGTGCGTATTTTGTTTGTTAATGAGGGTCACCTGTCATATGTTTGGCGGCTTGTGCCAACAACTACTTTTGGTGTGAGACAGCGTATGATGTACGTGCCTTCTGGCCATGGATAAGTAATGAAGTTATCTATTTCTCAAAAAAAAAATCATGCGCCCTGATCAAGCTGCTGAAGTTAAGGGAATCAGTGCCCTTGTTGATGTTTTCAAATGGAGGGATGTTATCCTTCTATATGATAACAAAGAATATGAGAGAGACTTCATTCCATCATTAGTCAACTCCTTCCAAGAGATCACACATGGGAGTGTCGACTGCAAAAGTTCGAATATTGCTTCCTCCTCATCAAATGAAGAAATCATGGAAGAGCTCCAAAAGCTGATGAAACTGAAGATTAAGGTATTTGTGGTGCAGGTGTCACATTTGCTTGCACCTCGCCTTTTCTTATGTACAAATAAGTTGGGGATGATGATTGAAGGGTATACTTGGATTGTGACATCAACTAGCATGAATTTCTTAAATTCCATGCAAGGAGTGCTGGGTTTCAGATCTTCTATTCCAGCATCATTGAGCCTTCATAGTCTTACTTCGAGATTGAGGAGAAAGTTTCAACTGGAGGATCCCAATATGGAAGCAATTCGAGAGTTAAGCACAGAAGGAATCTGGGCGTATGATGCAACGTGGGCTCTAGCAGAAGCAGTTGAAAGAGCAAGGCCTAAAAATTCTACCACTAGATCCTCCAAAGGAGTTGTGGTTCTCAGAGAGATAATGCAAAGTAGATTTAATGGTTTAGTGGTGAAATTCATTATCTAAATGGGAAATTGATTTCATCAGAACCATTTGAGATAGTTAATGTTATAGGAGAAGGGGAGATCAAAAGGATTGGATTTTGGCCTTGCAAAGAGGAACAAAAAACCAGAAAAGGGTCACCCAGCAGCACCTTAATTACTAATGATTGGAAAATTTTAGTTTCAAGTTTCAACTATTGATATCGGAAAAATCATATGGCCTGGAGGATCCAAGAGGGAATGATCAATACTTAAAATTAGAAAACTAAGAATTGGTGTTCCAGTGAGAATCGGGTTCAAGGAACTTGTTCGTATCGAGCATGATCTTGAAATCAATAAAACTCATGTCACTGGCTTCTCTATAGATGTATTCAAAGCTGCAATAGGAGCTTTGTCTTATGAAGAGGATGTGGATTACGAGTTTATTCCATTTGAGGATGCCAATGGAAAACCTGCTGGTAGTTACAATGATCTTGTGCACCAGGTTTATCTTGAGGTATATGTATGCTTAATATGTTTACCAACTCGTTATTACTGCTTCATTAATTCATATGCCATGCATTCTAATTACAGCTTAAGTTATCGAATCAATTGACAAAACTTAATAGAAAGAACCTACGAATGATCTCTTTCATAACAAAAAGTCTTGGCAATACTAAATTTGTCAGCATGTATTGGTATTACATTATGTGTGTGTGTGGACAGCTGGACACAATGACTTAGATGTCTTGTATTACTCTTAATCCATTACTTCACACTGTATATAGAAGTTTCTAATTTGTAAATTTTTGGTTGTTCTTGACACATGGATTGGGGTTTACTTGTGTATGCATCGATACACTAGAAATACGATGCTGCTGTTGGAGATATCACGATCACATCAAACAGATCTCAATATGTTGATTTTACAGTGCCATATACCGATTTTGGTTTGGGATTGTTGGTACGAAATGAAAAGAACTTGTGGATTTTCTTCAAACCACTTTCCCCATATCTCTGGATTACAAGTGCTGCTTTCTTTGTCCTAACCGGTTGTGTTGTTTGGATAATTGAGCGTCCTACTAACGAAGAATTCCAAGGCACAGCAGAGGAGCAAATTGGAACAGTAATGTGGTTCTCCTTCTCAACTCTTGTGTTTGCTCTTGGTAAGCACTAAATCTCGCTTCTACAATTATCATTACAAGTTTTCATCAATTTTTGCTACCAATGTGAATGCTCAACTCAAATAACCTGTAGATCATGATCTGGTTTAATAGTTGATTTAACTCTTTTTGTGTATACCTGGTAACATCTGATGATTTTTTTTCAAATGCATGCTTCCTCAGGTTCTATGAGATTCTATGAAAGATACCCAACTGATAATTTTCTTATGTATATATATTACAGGGCAGAAATTGTCAAATAATTTGGCAAAGTTTGTAGTGATCGTATGGGTGTTTATAGTGCTTATATTGACATCCAGTTACACTGCAACTTTAGCATCAATGATGACAGTAAAACAGATTCACTTAAATTCAATAGGGAACCATATAGGTTACCAATCAGGTTCACTATGAGCTATAGTGAACTTCAATATTGCAGGGAATCATTCATATATTTCAGCTGAAGACTATTTTGACGCTTTATCCAAAGGAAGCAAGCATGGTGGTGTTGCTGGGATTATTGACGAGGTTCCTTACATCAACATCTTCCTTGGAAAGTATACTGATGATGATTTCTCAATGATTAAAACCAGTTCTTACACCAATGGTTTTGCCTTTGTAAGTAATATCTCCGGATATGTCTGAAAAGAGGATATTTTGCTAGATGATTCTCATTCATTCACGTATCAAGGTTATAAACAGATTACAAGAAAGAGAGTACCTATTCTTACAAGGAAGCAAATCTCTACAATTAAGGAGAAAATAAGGCAGCAAATAACTATGCATAACTAAGCTAAACTACTTTCCTATTATACATGATACACAATATTTACTTTCCTAACACTCCCCCTCAAGTTGGAGAGTGGATGTCGCGAACTCCCAACTTGTGAATCATAGGAATGAAGACTTCTTTTCCCAATGCTTTAGTAAGAACATCAGCTAACTGATGTGAAGATCTCACAAACTTTGTAACAACGGAGCCATCTTGAATTTTATCTCTGATGTAATGACAATCCATTTCAATGTGTCTCGTTCTTTCATGAAAAATAGGATTAGCAGCAATATGCAGCGCTGCCTTATTATCACAGTATAGTAGAGCAGGTTTTGATTGCAATACACCCAAATCTTGGAGAAGAAATCCCAACCAAGTCAGTTCACAGCAAGCCCCCGTCATTGCTCTATACTCTGCCTCTGCTGAAGAGAGAGAGACGGTCTTCTGCCGCTTTGATCTCCATGAAACCAAAGAGGGTCCAAGAAAGACACAATAGCCTGTAGTAGACCTTCTAGCAATCGGGCAACCTGCCCAATCGGAATCACAATAAGCTCGCAACCTGAGATCACTTTCTGAAGAGAAAAATAAACCCTGACCAGGTGCATTCTTAAGATATCGCACAACACGGAGAGCACTTTCCATATGACATTTTCTAGGTTCATGCATGAACCTGCTCAAAACATGAACTGGATAGGTAACAGGTCGCAAAACCGTAAGATAGATCAACCTCCCAACTAGCCTCCTGTATCGAGATGGATCCTTGAGCAACTCATTTTTATCAGACAATTTCAATCCACGCTCCATGAGAGTATCAATTGGAGCTGCACCTAACAATCCAGCATCTTTAATGATCTCTAGAGCATATTTCCGCTGGGAAATAAAGATCCCATGGGCAGAAGGTGATACTTCAATGCCAAGAAAATATTTCAAGTTCCCAAGATCTTTAATACGAAATTGACTATGCAGAAAGATTTTAAGTGCATAAATACTAGCAGAGTCATTCCCAGTAATTAGAATATCATCAACATATATCAGAAGAACAGTAAAAGACTTGCCTTGTTTCCTTGTGAATAAAGAATAGTCTGCTTTTGATTGAACATAGCCAGCTGATTGCATAGCAACCGAAAACTTGGCGAACCACTGACGAGATGCTTGCTTCAGTCCGTACAAAGACTTGTGAAGGCAACAAACCAAGTGTTCCTCCCCCTGTCGCCGAAGACCCGGAGGAGGTATCATGTAAATTTCTTCGTGAAGATCCCCATGTAAGAAGGCATTGTTGACGTCTAACTGAGAAAGTGGCCATCGCCGGGCAGCAGCCAAAGCAATTAAGCAGCGAACTGTTATGATCTTTGCAGTGGGAGAAAAAGTGTCCTGATAATCAACACCTTCCATCTGAGTAAAACCTTTGGCCACCAAACGAGCCTTATAACGCTCGACGGAACCATCCAAACGGTGTTTGATCTTGTAAACCCAGCGACAATCAATGGGCTTCTTACCGGCGGGAAGATGTGTGAGAGTCCATGTGCCATTAGCATGGAGAGCCTCTAACTCTGAGCGCATAGCCTCTTGCCACTCAGGATGGGGAGCGGCGTCAGCAAAAGAACTGGGCTCAGAAGCTTGACTAATCTGAGCAATAAACGATCGATGCCCAGGTGTATACCGATCATATGTGACATAATTGGACAAGGGATAGCGGGTACCTTTGGTTGGACCAGGAAACAAAGAGGACGATTGATCTGAAGTAGGCAGCGTGACCTGAGAGCAAACATAATCCCGAAGTTTTGGGGGCGGAGCAGTGGTGCGAGTGGAGCGACGGAGAGGAGCCTCAGGTGGTGGTGGAACGATGGGTACTGGTGGAGCGATGGGAACCGGCGGTGGTGGCACAATCGGAGTGGATGAGGCGGAGGGCGAGCTGGTGTTGGATGGGGATGGGATTGGGTCAGGACGCAGATCGAGCGAGGTGGAGCTGGGATTCGGAGATGTTGGGCTAAGGCTGAGATCAAGTGAGGTGGCCGGAGGCGAAGTAACTGGAGAGGGAGAAGGAGGATCGAAATCGATTGGAGAGGAAGAAGGAAGAGCAGCGTCAATGGGAGACGACGCGATGGGGTTGTCGCGTTGGGGTTGACGCGACTTTGAGTGGGAAGGATAAGTCGGGTCAACGTCTAAGGCTGGAGAAGGAATTGGGCTAGTGGGCTGAGTCGGGTTTGATGAGGGAGCTGTGATTTGGGCCAAAGGACGAATTGGAAGGGAATGGGGCTCGGGATCAGACCTATATGGAAAAATATGTTCATGAAAAACTACATCACGACTGGTAAAAATTTTGTGAGTAGAGAGATCGTAGAGTTTATAGGCCTTCTGACCAATGGGATAACCGATGAAGATGCACTTGACGGCTCTAGGAGCAAATTTATGTGTGATATTGACATTAGTAGCATAAGCTAGACAACCAAAAACACGAAGGTGATGAAAAGAAGGAGGTTTGGAATAAAGACGCTCAAAATGTGTTTTAAAAGAGAGCAGTGGAGTGGGTAAACGATTAATAACATGCACAGCAGTAAGTACACATTCTCCCCAAAATTTTGGAGGAAGGTTAGCCTGAAATTTAAAAGCGCGGGCAACCTGGAGGATATGGCGATGCTTGCGTTCCACTACCCCATTTTGTTGGGGCGTATAAACACAAGAATGCTGGAAAAGGACTCCATTATCTTGGAAAAATTTTTGAAGAGAAAGGAACTCAGCCCCATTATCACTGTGAAAACTTTTAATCTGAGATGAGAATTGAGTAGATGCAAGAGTAAAAAAATATTTTACTAAAGATTGAGTTTCATGTTTATGTTGCATTAAAAAAACCCAGGTAAAACGAGAATAATCATCCACAATAGTAAGAAAATAATGGGCACCAGAAAGAGAAGAATGTTTATAAGGACCCTAAATATCACAATGAATAAGATCAAAAGGTTTAACAGATGAGATAGAACTAGTACCAAAAGAAAGACGACTCTGCTTTGCTAATGGACAAACATCGCAAGCATGATTCGAATTAAGAGAAATATTTAAGAAATATTTAGCAATATAATCTAGAGGCCGAGACGAAACATGGCCCAAATGACGATGCCAAAGGTTGGTAGAGGACATGGTGAGGTGACAGGCAGGTTGAATGGGTGATGAATGATGTGGTTTGGTCGTGGTTTTCTCTGTCGCTAATGCCACCAAATAATAGAGACCGTCACGTTGCTTACCCAAACCAATTGTTCTCTTCGAAACCAGATCCTGCAAAATACACCAATATGGAAAAAAAGTCACGGAACAATTCAAGCCCCTTATCAGACGACTGACCAATAACAGAGCAACTTTGAATGTAGGCACACACAATACATCACGCAGGTAATACACAGAATTCAGAGGCAATGATCCTTTTGCAAAAATATTAGCCTTCTCTCCGCTCGGTAATAATACAGGAGGCAATGAACAATTTTTACTCTTATGCGAAAATAATTTAGGAGATGAAGAGATGTGATCTGTCACCCCGCTGTAAATGATCCAGCTGCGGGAAGCGATCTTAGATAAACCTGAAGAATAGGACTGATTGGGCTTGTTGCTCCTAATAGCCATGGCAGCTGAATGTGATTGAGGACTAGAAGAATCATCAGATCCTTTGTGATTTTTGATAGCCAAAACTTGCTGAAGTTGTTGTGTGGAGAGAGGATTGCAACCGGAGGAACCGTCTTGCCGATTAGATTGATTTGGTCGATTATGTTGATTGAACACTATCACCAAGGCCGGATGATCAGAATGATCAATGAAAAATGATTTGAAATTTTGATTTCCCATGGAGATGAGATCGAGGATTGTTGTACGAGATATAGGGTACAACGGAATGATAATAAAATTTGTTGCACTAGAGACAAGGTGCAACGGCTATGGAGTCAGGATTCTAGTCCCGCTCTGATACCATGAAAAGAGGATATTTTGCTAGATGATTCTCATTCATTCACGTATCAAGGTTATAAACATATTACAAGAAAGAGAGTACCTATTCTACAAGGAAGCAAATCTCTACAATTAAGGAGAAAATAAGGCAGCAAATAACTATGCATAACTAAGCTAAACTACTTTCCCATTATACATGATACACAATATTTACTTTCCTAACAATGTCACGCCATTATTTATGCATTCACGCCATTAGAAACAATGTAAATGTGTAGTTACTCGATCACAATTAGATTTGTAACAAATATAATTTTGGTTATAAACTGATTAATTTGATGTCAATTTTTGGCATTTAGGCTTTCCCTCAAGGTTCAAAATTGGCTCGTAACGTGTCGAAGCAAATTGAATATCTGAGACAGGAAGGAAAGCTTATGGAGATGGAAAAGACCTGGTTTCATAGAAGAACAGAAGACGAAGATAAATCTAAGAGCGATGCCGATACGATTGATCTCTACGACTTTCGTGGATTATTCCTTATTAGTGGAGGTTCTTTGCTTATTGCTCTAGTTTTATCTCAAATATTTAGAAATCTGATTCGAGGACTACTACAGCTGATTGGAAGAGAACTACAACGTTTAAGGATGTTCGTCTCCAGCATTCTAATGCAATGAAACTGAGTAAATTAACTCATTGATTGTAAATGTTGTCAAGTCTCAACGAAGTTTTTTTTTTTTTTTTTTTTTTTGAAATAAGGGCTATGTGGCTGCCCTCAGGCCTTTATTAATGAAACGGATGAATACATAGGGGGGACATGAAGCCTAAACCCCTGATGACAATACACCTCAAGAGGACCTCCCGAATAATAACAGGAGTCTCTACAACAACAATGTATTCAAACATGCACCTAATAGCAAAGAGTGTCACACTGACTACTTTATTTGCTTTACAATAACGGTGGCATATCGGAAAGTTAAAGCAGTGCCATCAGGGCCGGCCCTTGACCAAGGCAGACAAGGCTATGGCCTTGGGCCTCAGTTTGGGGAAGGCCTCATCTCAAAATGCTCATCAAAATTAATCAGTTTTTTTTTTTTTTTTTTTTTTGGGAGGGATCAGCCAACGGCCAAGCATGCAGTCACTGCAGTGCAATCCCACAAATTATGTCTGCCATACGCCCATACCTTGTCGTCTTGAACTCTTGATATCCATACAAATTTGTTTTTGATTGGAATCCTTGATTCTTGAATAATTGAATAGTTGTTTGATTTGTTTTAGTACTGAATATCAAAATATGTCTACTAGGAAGTTTGAATCTGGGTTTGATAAACTTACCAAAAAAAGAAGAATAGAAAAGCTAATTCAATCCCAAAAAGGAGCACTAGATAAGTATGTTACTTGTTAAAGAAAAAGCTGCAAGATCAGGAGAAGAGACAGTATTTATGATCAACCATGTCACAAGAAAGATTGAATGGACTAGCCATGTACGTTATCTATTGAAAGAAAATTGTTCAAACAGTTTAAATACAATAAGTTAATCAACATTTTTGCATCCCAAAAGGCAAGAAGAGTGATCTTTAAATGAAAATTTCTCTTAGCTTGTTGCTTTTATCGGCATTTTTACATTTTGGTTTGTGTAACCACTTTTTTTTTTTTGCTATTTTTTTATAGTTTAGATTTTAGAATAACCTCTCTAACCTTCGCCTTAGGCCTCACTTTGTCACGGGACAGCCGTGAGTGCCATAGTACCAATAATTTAGTAGCTTTCCCAATATGCTGCCAATCGGAAATAAAACCGACGACACGTCGTTTCATCCCGCCACAAAGAGGTTGCAACCAATGCATGATCTGCAGCCTCGCTAGGGCAGACAAGGTATACTGAGTATGGAAACCTGGACATCGCCCACATAACCTTACCAAAAGTTGGCAAGGATTTATTGTAGAGAAACTACACCTAAACCTGATACAGAATATCAAAACTAAAAAATACCTACTATAAACCCACCAGTAAAGGCCCAAGTACTGAAGACAGGGCCAAGATTCAGGATAGGCCCAACTCCATGGAGAAGCCCACGACCCTTGTTGCGCCGGACCTACCACTTTTCCCGGTCGGAATGGCGGCACTGCAACCCACGAACCACAACAGCATAGAATCGCAGCCGGAACTAGTGACCAGAACATGGCACGCTTGATCCTCGCCGCCGCCGACACACCCACACGTCCAAGCAGAGCTGGTGAAGCATTCACGCTCAACAACCGTTGCCGGATCGCCATTTGCAACAGGTTCAGAGTGGCTGCCGAATCCGGAGAGTGAGCGGCACCTTGATTGACGATCCCCGCCTCCCCTAGGCTTCCTCGACCTCGGTGGTTGCAGACTCTTCCTTGGGCTCGACGGTTGCAGATTGGGGGGATAACACCAGCAACGATTGATCTCGTCCCGGTCTGTACTCCACTGAGGACCTTCACCAGGGGACTGAAATACTAAACCTACCAGTCCGACGACGACGTCCAGAAGACGTGTTGTCTGACGGAATAACGAGACACAGACGATTCTCTCTTCTTCGATTTCGAAAACTTCTCCTCCGAGAAATGCAGAGCAAAACGATTTGTTTTTTTTCCTCTATTTTTTGGAAAAGTTCCGAGGTTAATTTTTTTATGCTGAGCATTTTTAGCAGATTCTCTATTTTTGCTTCTTAGCTATTTTACAGAGCATGTTTAGCTTTTTATCTATTTTAACAGCTGCACCATACTCCTAAAAGAGCATCTTTAGCAATGCTAGCCATTTTTTAGTTAAATTTTAGCTAAAATAGCTAAAAAAGTCATTTTAGCTAGTCACTTTAGAAAAATTTCTGCATCAATGCTCTCTATTTTAGCCAGTTTTGAATTATTTTTTTTTTCTAAATAAAGATTAAATAGTTTAAGTGCATTTATAAACTACATAAAATAACTTAAAAGGAATGTTTTAAATTATAGAGAGTCTCATCTCGCTCTCTATATTATGGCTCTCTATTAGAGCATCTTTAGCAGACTCTCTATTATGGCTCCTTAGCTATTTTAGAGAGCATGTTTAGCTTTTTATCTATTTTAGCAACTGCACCAGACTCCTAAGTGACTCTCTATTATAACTTTTAGCTATCTCGCTCCTAAATATAGAGAGCGAGATGAGGCTCTCTATAATTTAAAACATTATTTTTAAGTTATTTTATGTAATTTATAAATACATTTAAACTATTTAATCTTCATTTAAAAAATAATATAAATTCAAAATTAGCTAAAATAGAGAGCATTGATGCAGACGTAATTCTAAAGTGGCTAGCTAAAATAACTTTTTAGCTACTTTAGCTAAAATTTGACTCAAAAATGGCTAGCATTGCTAAAGATGCTCTAAGTGACTCTCTATTATAACTTTTAGCTATCTCGCTCCTAAATATAGAGAGCGAGATGAGGCTCTCTATAATTTAAAACATTCCTTTTGAGTTACTTTATGTAATTTATAAATACATTTAAACTATTTAATATTCCTTTAAAAAATAATATAAATTCAAAATTAGCTAAAATAGAGAGCACTGATACAGACGTATTTCTAAAGTGGCTAGCCAAAATGACTTTTTAGCTACTTTCGCTAAAATTTGACTAAAAAATTGCTAGCATTGCTAAAGATGCTCTAAAGTTGGATTTTTAGGTAGCGATTTTATAAAGTCGGGACTTAATTAATAAACCCATGTTTTTTTCTTTTGGAATGAAAAGGTGGCCCAAGCAGCTACAAATGAATAAGATACAGTCCAATAAACCACTGAGTTGGCTTAATATTATTACTAAATTATAAACGGGGCCAGAAAATACGCTGTAATGCCCTATTGACCATTCGGGCCCCAGTGAATTAGTCGATACAAATGAAACAAGATAAACAACATGGATCTAATTAAGTCCTTTTTGCTCACTTATTAGGCACGTGTTTTGATATATTATAAAAATATTTGTTAAAGGGGTGAAAATGGCATCTTCTTTTTTACAAAGTGCTCCCCCCCCCCTCTAAATAAAAAACACCAACACATACACCTATTAGAAAATCACTAATGAAGATGGGATGCCGATTTCAATATTCTTGTTCTAGTGTCTGAAAAAAAAATTATGCTTAAACACTAAGTGTTGTGCGCTATGCATGCTTTTATTTAGTGAAGATTTGACAAAACATGGGTGACGTATCTCAATGGTCATTAGGTACTTATTTAATTGCTTATCAAGTCCGAATACAATTGAGTCGGCAATTAGCCCTTATCCATGATAAACCATTCTACATTTTTATTTCACCAAACAAACATCTCGTAAATTCTAGAGACTCCCAATATTTTTGCAATCAAACAAGTTAAATAAGTATGTATTTACTCATTATCAAAAACCTTAATTTTCTAATGACTTATTTTGTAGTGGCTCTAAAAATTTTAACAGCTTGCGACAAACTTGTTCAAGGAAGAAGCCTAAGACATTTGCTTGTCCAAAGATGCATGATAGCTATGGAAGTATTGTTCTTTTTACTTCTCCCTTTTTTCTCTCCGCAACCTTGAGAGTCGGTGGCGCTAATCCCCGCCCGCCATGGGCGCTTTTGCCCGGAGTTCATCTCCGATCTGAGGCTCCATGCCTCTCTTTTCCGTTTATCGGCTTTTCCCTTCAGTTGTTTGTCTTCTTTTTTCATCTTCTTCACAGTTTGTTCCTCATGACCCAAATCCTCTTCTTTCCAGATCTATTCTTCTTCCTCTCAAACCCGTTGATGTCTTCGTGGGTCGCTCTCTGTGGCGGCTCTTATCCCTTTTCTTCTGCCATAGCCTGTAAATATGCTCCTAGGAGCCTTGTTCGAAACGGGGTTGTCCCGTTAGTGCATCGGGGGATGCTACAAGGAACTGAACGCCCCTTGGGTGTCTGTCCCTTTGATCCATGTTTGGATATCACCTCCCTCTCTCTTCAACTGGCTTTTCTGGTTGATAATTTGGCAGAAAAAGTTCTCCGTTTCGGAGATGGTTTGAGTCCTGGGTTTCATGCCTTTGTATTTGGATTGCAATTGTTTGGGTGCTTGATTGGAGCTTTTCTAGTGTCGGATCGTCCAGGTGCAGCAAGCTTCACTCTTCCTCCTGTCCGGTTTAGGCCAGTTTGCGAGTCTGACTTCGTTCTCGATGGCGTCGTCGCTGTGAAGGATAGTCTTCAGCCTTCTGTTGGGCCTTTTGTTTGCTGCTCTGTTGTTGTATCCCTTGGCTTGCTTGGTTTAAGCCCATTTATATTTGGTTTTCTTGTTTCTTGGCCCAGCGTGTTGGGTCTGTTCGTTAGTTTGGTTATGTTGTACTTCCTTCTGTTGGTTTAATATATTTCTCTTTGCCAAAAAAAAAAAACTTGTTCAAGGAAGAACCGCCTTTGGGCTTGTAGGAATCGAGATGCCCACAAAACAAGACGATCAATCAACTAATGAGTTGATATAACGTGTAATCCATGTGAGAGTGTATGTAAGTCGGTCCCTCCATCCCTTTTCCATGAAAATGTACTTGGTGTATTGATGTTTCTTATTACATATGACATTTTCGTTGTCATTAATATCATGGCTCTAATTTATAAACTTATTACTTTGGTCCTAATTATTAATTTTATTATTAAATAAAAAAATTATATATTTATTCTCAAACTTAAAAAGAAAATTTTTGAAACTATAACCTAACAATAGTTTATGCCCCAATTAATGTCGTGGAAATCGGAGCAATATGTAACTTTCTTGGAAAAAAAAATCCCAAGATCATGATTTCTACATAAAACTATGGACTATATATAACACACCATTTGCAGCCGAAATCCCATATTCTTATTTACTCATCAACATTATTCCACCCTTCAATAATAGATTTTAAACACTTCTCCAACTGACGGAACTCAAAAATTCACAACGCAATTTTTCTTTATAATTTCTCAAAGTCCAAAAATAATAAAATAAATATAATAAAAAATTGTTCGAGATTTCAATGTTCCGATAATTGTAACACATTGTAAAAATCATACTCGACTAACAATTAGTTTATGGTATAGGAGAATTTGAAGAAAAATAGTGTTAGGATGCGGCTATTGTCACCTTACCATTTTCTTTGTTCACCCTACTTGCTCATTACACCCTACATTTTAATTTCAATTATTAAATTTACTTATTTAACCCAATTCTCTTTCCAACAATATCCTTATATGACATATCCAATTAAAAAATAAATGTTTTTAATGAAAATATCTCATTTTATTTATACTCATAAAAAGATTAAAATTTATTCAAATTTCCTAATAAAATCATAATCATTTTTAATGGGTTCTTGACCCAAAGCACCAAAATTGGCTAAAACTAGCCCACTTACCCCAGCAACATATTTTTATTCCCACCAACCCAATTTAAAATGAAATGACAACTTTGCCCATAACTTAATTAAGAAATCGCATAATGCCACTCCCTCATCTCTCTCCTCCCTTCGAGCTCTCTCTCTCTCTCTCTCTCTCTCTCTCTGTGTCATCTCTCCGACTGCAGTATCTCTCTCCTCTCTCTCTCTCTCCCCCCTCTGTGAGGCCAAGATTTGGTCTGAATTGAGGTCCGGCGATCCCGGA
Source organism: Rosa rugosa (assembly GCF_958449725.1). NCBI lineage: Eukaryota > Viridiplantae > Streptophyta > Magnoliopsida > Rosales > Rosaceae > Rosa > Rosa rugosa. The sequence continues at coordinate 16,185,925 of NC_084821.1, read as the reverse complement.
GGATACCAGACCGTATCAGGTGATTATCGACGTCGGTCCGGCCTCGTCGACGACGCTAAGTCGTCGTTGATGCTCCGGGAGAGAGGTCAGTTCAACCGACTTGCTACTTCGTCGAGGAGGTCATCACCGGCTTCGATGAGACCGATCTCCACTGCTCGACCCGAGGACCGGATCCGGCAAGGACCTCTGCCCCTCCGCTGGCGTAGGGGCGGCGAGGTCTTCGTTGGTGAGCTTGGCGAAGTGGTTGGTGGCGAAGAGAGAGAGGAGGATGCAGATGGTGGAGTAGAGTGAGCTGAAAAACCCATTTGCGGTGAAGGTGGAGGTTGAAATGGCGGTGGCAGGTGTGGTGGAGGTGGGTCGGTGCTCGAGGATTTCAGGGTAGCCGTTTTGACAGAGCCATGAGTCGAAGAAAAGGTCAGAGATACAGATAATGCGTTCATTCCCCTCTGTTCCTTACGGTAAAGAGCTAGCTCCAATGGGTTCATATAGATACAGATAATGCGTTCTGGGTTATTTTCTTCTCTTCTCCAATGTGGTCTTCTTTTAAGTTTTGGGGAGTCTTCTCTCTTCTGGTTCTTCCAAAATTCTCATGCTCTTAGGTACTGCTGGTGTGCGTCAAAGTGAGGTGCAGCTGCATCCTATTCTATTTAATGAAGTTAGTTGCTACTGTCGCAAGCATCATGGGCTCATGGCTTATTGTGGATGCCATCTTTTCTTTTGGGTGTGCAGTGGAATTTCTTGGGTGCCCACACTTTTCATTGCTATTCTTTTGGGTGCTCAGGTTTATTCTTTGTTTGGAGTACCAAAGTGAGTCTTAGTTCTACTGTTCTATCATCGTATTCAGTTTTGGTTCATTTGTTTTCTACGTTTGTTTTCATACTTCTAATTTTGTTGGTCCTCCTATTTGGGGGGCAAATCAAAATGGTGCTACTTCTGTTTTGCAACAGAAAGCCCAAAAGGAAAGAAAACAGGAAAAATAGAAGTATATTGCTCCCTAATAGACGTCTATTGGGGGGCAATATACGTCTATTGGGGAGCAATAGACATTTGAATTGATGTAATCTACTCGTTTTTTTGCTTAATCAAAGTTTTATTTATCTAATTTTACGAAGATTAGTTCCTATTCTGGCTATCTAAAATTCTATTGGGGGGCAATAGACGTTTTGAATTGATGTAATCTCCTTGTTTTTTTTCTGTAATCAAAGTTTTAGTTGTCTAAATTTAGGGAGATTAGTTCTCATTTTGGCAACTGAAAGTCCTATTGGGGGGCAATAGACGTCTATTGGGGGGCAATACATGGATGATAGTCGTCTATTGGGGGGGGCAATACATGGCTGATAGTCATCTATTGGGGGGAAATACATGGTTGATAGTCGTCTATTGGGGGGCAATAGACGTCTATTGGGGGCAAAAAAACTTTCCGGTGAGATTTTCAGCAAATTCCGGTGGCCGGTAGCCGGTGACCGGAATCCGGCCAGAGTTGACCGAATTCCGGCGGCCTGTGACCGGGCTCCGGCGAAGTCTCCCATGGTTTCTCTCTCTTCCGTTTTTTTCTCTCTCTCTCTAAGTAACAAAGGGGTAAGGGTAAAATGGTATTAAAAAAAATTAAAAAACAAAAAAAAAATCTTAATGGGGTATTAGGGAAGACCTCCTTAGAGTGTTTTGGGTAAGAGAGAATTAAAAAAACTTAATGGGGTAAGTGGGAAAAAAAATCTCTAAAAATGGTGTAAATAGACAAAACCCCTTTTTTAATTTTTTTTCTTTCAATTTCAATGTTCTCTATTTCAATCCATGTAAAAATATTAGTAAATTTACAACTATGATCAATAAAGAAGATATTGAAAACCAAACATTTTTCTAATTTGACCTAGCGCTCTGCTAGGGTTACTCGGCAGCCTTCCTTTGTCGACAAAATTCCCAAAACTTGATGGCCATGGTCATCGTTAGCCTTGTGGCTCTTTGGTTCTTGCTATTTGCTGTTTTTGATTATTCAGATGGGAAGCCGCCTTGGTCTGGGGCTTCTATTTCTTCTTCTGTCATCAACCAAGAGATCCGATTGGAGGTTGATGTCGTGGTGGACGGGTTGGTGGCTGGTATTCCAGATGCTTTTGTTGGAGTTCGGCGGGGATCGGAAAAGGGAATCGACGCTCATAGTGGATTTCGGCGGGACTGGCCTCGGGGCGAGGAACTGCTGCATCTATGGCGAAGTCCGTATCCTTGGTGGCTGGCCGGAGATTGGGATCGTCTTTTGAGATCAGGATCGTGATCGGAGTCGGCTGTCGACTTCAGGGTCGGGAGTGGCTTCTGCTGCAGGCTGGTGGGGGAAGTGAAGATCCGTCTTGGTCGCCCAGGAATGATGTGGTGGACTCGCGGCGGCGGTTGTGGGGTGTTCCCCTCTACTGGCATTGGCGACGGCGCATCTGGTGGTTGTTGGGTGGAAGAACACGTGTGGGCTCAAGGGGCTAGGGCTTTGGTGTACCCTACTCTTTGGTCCTGCTCTTGGTGCTGCTGGGCCTCCTGGGCCTTGAACTGGTTTGTGACCCTTAGATTTGGGCACACTGGTCTAGGGTTTCAAGCGAGCTGGATTACCCTTTTGCTAAGGGGTTGGATGGATTGGGTCTCTATGGCCCATGGTGTTATTTAATTTTTGTCTTGGGTCGCAAAAACCAGTGCCTTAGTTGGAACCATTTTATGAAAGCTTCGAGGTTTCTAGGTTTTTGTTAGAATAAAAGTGCGTGAATTTACCAAAAGGTGGGTGTACTCGGGATTTTTTTGGGATTTTATTCTTCTAGAATAGAGTTTGATGAGGTTCTAAGGAACGATTCTTTCTGTCGACCCCATAGGAGTGTTTCGTTTTTGTACTGCTTGCTGAATTATAATGAAAGGGCTGACCTACTTCCTTCAAAAAAATAAAAAATAAAGAAGATATTGATTTTTTTTTCTCGGTATTTTAAATTTCTACTTTTGGTGTTCACAAAGAATATTGCAAAGATTTTGATGAAGTTAAAAGTAATGGTTTTGTGAATTGAATAACGAATTAACGATGAAGAGGCAACAAAAAGACAAAACGATAGTAATAAATTCCAATTTGGGTGGAGAAGATAAAGATTAATGTTATCCAATGAGAAATTAAGTAGTATTTGTATTTAATTAATTACTTATATATTTATTTTTTCTCACACATTTGAATTTTTGAAATTTAGTATACTTATCTGTCATTTTACACTTGGGTAATATAGTCTTTTAGTAATTCAAATGTTTGTAGGGTGAACTAAGAAAATGGTAGGGTGGCAATAACCGCACCCATAGTGTTAACATGTTTCTTAATCTTAGGATTGGAAAAGTGAAAAGTATGATCTTTATAATGTATTCTAATTGCTCTAAATAAAATGTTTTTGGAAAATTTAATTATTCTGACACCAGCTCAAGACTTTAGATACATAACTAATTTGTTTACAATGAAGTCTAAATAAATAACAAAAACTAATTGTACTTTCCAAAATATATCTTTACCGTCGCGCTTTCAAATTCTAAATTCTGGTTCCGCCATTTAATGCAAAAGTTAAATTAATATATAGGTTGAGGCACATCCATGTCCCCAAATTTGATCAATGTTTATGATCAGTCACACGTAGTTCTCAATACGGTCATCTTTTTTTTTTTTTTGGTCTGAAATACGGTCACCTCATAACTGTAAATAACTAGACGACTAGTCTTTTGAGTATGTATGAAGCTTAATTTCACAATTTTACCTGAGCAAATTAAAAACTTAAAAGCATTCATTGGTAATTGCATCGATCTCATGTTTTTACTGATGATGCCCTTTATCATATAAAGGTATATAATTTACGCAGAATTTAGCACAATCTCTACGAAAGAAAATAAAGAAAACCGACATATTAATTCCAATGTAGCAGCTAGCTATATTAATACAGCAACTATCCTTTTTCGACTAATTACTTTGTGGAAGCTAGAGAAGCAGGTTTGTGTTCTTGTGGCTTTGTCTTGAGGGCTTTTGTATCTTCTCATCTGCGAGCACGGGCTTCATATACCCATGGCCATTCCGCCCAACCATGGCTAAGCTGCTAGGATGATCTTTGCAAAGAGAGGGACTAGAACAGACGCTTTGTTTCTTCTTCTCTGAGGCTCCATTCTCCTCTTCTGTACAGGCTTTACCCATAAAATTGCCAATCTCATAACTAAAGAACGAACCAGGTTGAAACCTCATGAACTCTTCTTTCGGTCTCATACTTGGCCTAACATCACCGGCGGTACTGAAGCTGCTAGGGTTCCCAGACCACGGCGTCAAGAACGAACGATCAACCTGCAAGAAGGAAGTTAAACGGGGACTTAATCGCTTGTAGCGATATTGATCCTCCTCGTCGAGTACTTGTTCAGCTACAGATTGGATGAACATCGCATATGATTCTTCTTCCATCGTCACCAATCCTTCGTCTCTTGAATTCTATTTGTAAATTGTAATGAAGGTTGAGTAAACCTGACTTTCACTCGTACTTATAGACAGCGTGATCCATGTACATGTGGGGGTAGTATTCCTACTTAGATCTGAATTCCAGCCTTTCCAGAGAACTTACCCGATTAGGATAAGATTAAGCTGCCTTGCCTCGACCAAGGTATGATTGAATATTTGAGCCCCTTTTTCAAATATTTATTCTTCATTTAATAAATTAGAAATTATTTTGTTTCGTGTTTTAGGAAACTGATCGACGTATAGTTTGGAGGTGAATATGCGTACACAGTTTTCATATGAATATATATATATATATATATATATATAACCCATGTATAAATCAAAGTGTGACACAACCATCTAATGTGTTTGCCAAATACGTTGACGAAATTAAAATTACCCATGAAGAGGGGTGTGGTTTGTAAAAAATTTCAATTTTAGTGTGTAAAAAAAAATTATGCTTAAACACGTACTAAGTCTTATGCATTATGCATGCTTTCATTTAGTGAAGATTTGACAAAACATAGATGACGTATCTCAATGGTCACTAGGTACTTATTTAATTGCTTATAAAGTCCTGATAAAATTGAGTCGGCATTTAGCCCTTATCCATGATAAACCATTCTACATTTTCATTCGACCAAACAAACATCTCGTAAATTCTAGAGAGATACTCCTAATATTTTCACGATCAAACAAGTTAAATAAGTATGTATTTACTCATTATCAAAAAACTTAATTTTCTAATGACTTATTTGTAGTGGCTGTTAAAGTTTTATCAACTTCCGACTAACTTGTTCAAGGAAGAACCACCTTTGGGCCTATAGGAATTGAGACGCCCGCAAAACAAGATGATCAATCAACTAGTGAGTTGATATAATGTGTAATCCATGTGAGAGTGTATATAAGTCAGTCCCTCCATCCCTTTCCACGAAAATTCTACAATGTACTTGATGTATTGATGTTCCTTATTACATGACATCTTCTTTGTCATTAATATCATTTTAAAGCTCTAACTTATAAACTTATTACTTAGGTTCTAATTATTAATTTATATTATTAAATAAAAATTATATATTTATTCTCAAACTAAAAGAAATTTTTTTAAGCTATAAACTAACAAGAGTTTATGCCCCAATTAATGTCGTGGAAATTGAATCCCATAACTTTCTTGAAAAAAAAAATCTCAAGATCATAATTTCTAGCTAAAACTATAGATTATATATATATAACACACCATTTTTAGCCGAAATCGCATATTCTTTTTGAGTTGAAAAGGTCAATCTCATTAAACATTTCAGTAAGTAATATAATAGTGACTTGTCCAGAGGGCCGTCAGTAGAAGCCCTCCGAACACAACCCTAGCACACCCCTTGCACGAGTATACTACTTAGCATACCCCTAGCACACCCACCTTTTTTGATTAAGCGCTAAACAAGAAACTAAATAAACTCCGAAATCAATAAATTTTCTACGAAGCTACTTGTTTCTTGTCTATCTTCCCCACTCAAAAAATAAATAAATAAATAAAATTAGGCCTATCATCCTTTTGTAATAAAGGATGGAGACCCAAAACTAAAATAATAAATAAAGATTTAAAAAACCTAAATTCCATACAAAGCCCAATGAAACCAATAGGCCTAGCTTTGAGAAACCCTAGCGGATTACCAAAACCTAGCGTAGTTGCAGCAGCACTATTGGCTTGCAAGCCGCCGCAGCCGAAGCCAGGAAACCAGTCATGCTTGCCTACACCTCCGCCAAATCCAAAGCCAAAGCCAAAGCCAAAGCCAACGTCCAGATTTCTGTCTTCCATGTTTGCCACCACCGATGACGATCGGGCCAAGTAGATATTGTCCTCAATCGTTCCCAAAAACGAGGAGAAAGAAGTCTGATATCCAGGCTCCGTCAACCAATCCCCTACCAGAACCATAGCGCCAGCCTTCGCCGGTATCACCTGTGGAGAATCTACAAATCAGACCCAACTCATCTACAGATCAGCCACAACTCCACCATCCGTGTAAACATAGGCCAGGAGAACAACAAGGAACAAGAGGTCGCAGCCTATAGACCAAACATGGCCCCGAGCAAACTCACCATCGCCAAGGAGCAACCAAGAGAGGGGAGAAAGAGCCCGCTTCTTGGTTGAAGGTACAAAACCGCCACTCACCAAAGCAAGCCGCCGTCAAGGAAACCCCTCTTACAAGGGTCAGAGAGAAGCATTAGGTAATGTAATTAGTTAATTGAAATCGCATATTTTTTTTTTTGAATAGAAATTGATATCATTAGAATCAATAGCCTGGCACTCAGCCAATGGCTAGAGTCTAGCTGCACTTACAAAAAGATAGCCGGTAAGAAAATCTGAAACCCTAATCTAAGCAAAGCAAACTCATTACAAGTCACTGATAAGCTCGCTATAATTAGCGAACTTATAGACAAAGAAACTCCAAAGTCTTCTAGGGCAAAATCATATTCTAACCTCCCATTAGCCAATCACGCAATTGTGGTACCAATAGAAAGGCACTTCCTAGCCAACAAATAGAGGCACTTCCTTATCCATAAGCCGCTTGAACGCCAATCTTGTTCCAGATAATTACCAACTCCTACAGAAGTTATGATCCGAAACGATTGGTCCTGGACCATAAGCCGACCTAAAAACCCAAGAAAGTCCAATCCACATTCTCAGGCCAGGCCCACCATTCATCACTAAGTGACAAATGAGGGTGGCAAGACACCCTCCCTTCTGGCCCATAACATAGAGCCCAACAACTCAAATTTGAGCCCAGGCCCAAGCCCAAAACTGAGTAAGGTGAGCAGCAGCCCGACTCTGCTTCTGCCCCAACACCATCGTCGCCAAGTTTTCCAGCGGCCGGCCTCTCCAGCACTGCATCACCGTCCTTTGTGTCCGCTGCCTCGCTGCTACGCACAAGAATCCAAGCCGGCGATCAGACCCGGCCAGCCGGAATTAGCACAAGAGGATATGATCCCCTACACTCAAAACCCGCTGGAATTCAGTAAACCCCGACCTGTCTCTCCGCCGATTGACTTTGCTCTAGCAGCGTCAAGACCCGCCGATCAATCCCACCTCACGCCGGAATCAAAACAAATCTGCATCGAGTTCGACTTTTCTCACTGATCTCCAAGCCTGGGAAGAAACCCATAACGGAAATCCTACAGCCTGCCCGAGAACAACGGATTGGGTTCTCCGCCGTCTGCTTGAACACGGTCGAACTCTGTGCCGCCGCCGTCTGCTCGAACCCTAGGGTTAGGGTCGCTATAAAAATCTTCTTTTGAAATCGCATATTCTTATTTACTCACCAACATTATTCCACCCGTAAATAATAAATTTTGAACGCTTCTCCAACTGATGGAATTCAAAAATTTATTACACAAATTTTTCAATTTTTTTATAATTAATTTCTCAAAGTCAAAAAAATAATAAAATAAATACAATAAAAAATTGTTCGAGATTTCAATAATCCGACAGTTAGTTTATGGTATAAGAGAATTTGAAGAAAAATAGCGTTAATATGTTTCTTAATCTTAGGATTGGAAAAGTATGAACTTTATAAAAAATCATATAGTTGATTAGAACAACTTTTGAGTAGAGAGAGCGAGCGAAAAGTGAGAGCCTCCTACCCTGTCCGGAGGCGAGCCTTTTTGCTGTCGTCGGACTGGCTTTTGTGGGTCTCGTCTGGGATTAGAGTAAGCTGCGCCTTCGGTCGACGTTTCTCGTTCGGCTCAGGGAGTTTGTGGTGGAGGGAGATCCAGGCGGTAGTCGGGTTTTGGCTTGATCCTCGCTGGCTTGGTCGGCGAAGTGGTTTGCGAAAGTGTGGAGGCTGCTGGGTGGCGTCGTGGGCATGGCGGTGTGGCGTGGTTCGGATCGGCGGCAGTTTCATCCTACTTCGGTGGTGTCCAATCTGGGGTGGTCGGTGGCGCGATCCGGGTTGGGTCTCTGGATCCAATCTGGGGAGGGATCTTATCTGAGCAGGTTTGGGCGAGTTCTGGATTGGATTTGCTGTGGTCGTGGTGGCATGGTCGTCATGGCCGGTGGATCTGGCAGGGCAAGGTAGTCGGTGGTCCATCGGCAGTGGGGGGTTTGGGCCAAGCTCGGCCTGCTGGTGGAGCTTCTCCTGTTTGGGCATGGGTTTGTGTTTGGGCTCAGGTCCCAAAATGTTCTATATATTTTAATGTTTTATTGCATGTTATATTTAATTAGACGTGGCTTTATGCCGGTAATAAGGCCCTATCATTATTTGGTAGGGCGACGTGGGCTTGGTCCCGGTATGCGCACCCAGTGTGCCTTGTCTGGACTAGCGAGGAGGCGAACTATTTGCTTGATCAAATGGACGCAACCTCCTAGTGGCATGATGAAATTGAGTGTCGCCGGATTGATTTCCATGCGGCAACATAGTGGGAAAGCTGTGTTATGTGTAATGATGCTTCTTCGTGATAGAGTTATCTTTCCAGTATGTCACCGGCCACTATGTCAAAGCAAATAGAGTAGCCATTCGTGCACTATTTGTTAATTGGTGCTTGTTAAAATACATAGATTTTGTGGATAGTCTTGGTATTATTTCAGGATTTTCTCTTTATGCTTATTGTAATCTGGGGTTCAGGTTTTACGTCCTCCCCCCTGTATTCTATAATTTCATTTATCAAGCTTTGAGGGCAGCCGCACCAGCCCTTTTCAAAAAAAAAAAAAAAAGTATGATCTTTATAATGTGTTCTAATATTATTTTTGATAAAATTTAATTATTCTGACACAACTCAAGACTTTGAATACATAATTAATTTGTTTACAAAGAAGTCTAAATAAATAACAAAAACTAAAGATACTTTCTAAAATATATCTTTACAGTCTCGCTTTTAAATTCTAAATTCTGGTTCCGCCTTAAATTGATTGCAAAAATTATAGGTTGCATGAGGCACATCCATGTCCCCATATATGATCAAAGTTCATTCAGTCACAGATAGTTCTCAATATGGTCATCTCATAACTGAAAATAATACAACTAGACGATTAGTCTTTTGAGTATGTATAAAGCTTTCACAATTGTACATGAGCAAATTAAAAACTTAAAAACATTTGCACTGAGTAGCAACACATTGGTAATTGCATCGATCTCTTCTTTTCACTGATGATGCCCTTTATCATATAAAGGTATATAATTTACGCAGAAGTTAGCACAATCTTTACGAAAGAAAAAGAAAACCGACATATTAATTCCAATGTAGCAGCTAGCTATATTAATGCAGCAACTATCCTTTTTCGACTAATTACTTTGTGGAAGCTAGAGAAGCAGGTTTATGTTCTTCCTTGTGGCTTTGTCTTGAGGGCTTTTGTATCTTCTCATCTGCGAGCACTGGCTTCATATGCCCATGGCCATTCCCCCCAACCATGGCTAAGCTGCTAGGATGATCTTTGCAAAGAGAGGGACTAGAACAGACGCTTTGTTTCTTCTTCTCTGAGGCTCCATTCTCCTCTTCTGTACAGGCTTTACCCACAAAATTGCCAATCTCATAACTAAAGAACGAACCAGGTTGAAACCTCATGAACTCTTCTTTCGGTCTCATACTTGGCCTAACATCACCGGTGGTACCGAAGCTGCTAGGGTTCCCAGACCACGGCGTCAAGAACGAGCGATCAACCTGCAAGAAAGAAGTTAATCGCTTGTAGCGATATTGATCCTCCTCGTCGAGTACTTGTTCAGTCGCATATGATTCTTCTTCCATCGTCACCAATCCTTCGTCTCGATCTTGAATTCTATTTGTAAATTGTAATGGAGGTTGAGTAATTAAACCTGACTTTCACTCGTACTTATAGACAGCGTGATCCATGTATATGTGGGGGTATTCCTACTTAGATCTGAATTCCAGCCCTTCCAGAGCTCTTATATATACTAGGAAAGGTGGCCCGCGCGATGCTGCGGGGAAAAAGTTATTGTATTTTTTGTTCATTATTTAAAGATTTATTTAGTTTGATGTAGTTTGGTTAACAAAAATAACTATTGTGCTGAAATGAATTGAAGATAGGGGCAGTGAATTGAAGCAAAATTGGAAGACGATAATTAGTTGAAATACATAAGATGTTATGAACAAATGAGCAAATGGCAAAGTAACTGTCATAGCATGTCACCGCAGCAACCTCAAAAGCCTTATAAGCTGGACATGCCATATTCCTATGATAACACTGGAAATGGAGAGGCCTTGGTTGTTGGTATGGGCTTCGTGTTTTTATATAAAGCGAGATTTCCATTGCCTGCAAAACTCATCTTTTCCATTGGCTGCAAAAAACAAAAATATGGAAACTCTTTTAACGACCTACCGAAATCAATAAAATGTCAAAATTTTGATGATTGATTTTAGTTTTCGTAGTATTGTTGTGCTTCTAGAGCAGGTAGATTTCATATGTACCACTTAACTATCACAACAACATGAACAATGTCATCTATCTCAATGATTCGAAAGAAAATACTCATCTTCTTTACCTCTTTGTACTTCGACATTCCTTATCCAAAACCAAAGTATGAAACCCACAATTCTAGATGTCAAACTGTAAAAGCGTAGGAACCTATGTCACGTAAGCTTCTATATAGAAAGCCAAATGAACTGACTTCAACAACAAAAAAAACATATATAGGCAACAAAGCTTGGATACCTACATGGGTTTTGTCTTTCTGGGTTAAATGTAAAATATCAAAATGTAATACTAAAAGCTGAGAATTGATTAACTATAGTGGAAAGGAAAATTGCACCTGAATCGTGGTCTGCAATTTATAACAACCAATCAAGTTGTAGCTGACAAAATTACGATGTAAACTGATGTTATTACATAAAACAATCAGCAAAGAAAAAACTATCTTGCTTCCGCATATCAACAGAACTTACCAGTGATCAAAAGTAAGCCAGAAGAAATCCACTTCAAAAAGATAACCTCTTGTATTTCAACCTTCCAGCCAAGATGATGAATGTAGTTACATGGGTAATGCTTGGTCTGCATATAAACACAATGGATAAGTAAAAATTTTCTCTTGAAATCACAACTAAACATTTATGGAAAAAAGGGACAAAAGATCCAAACGAACTCAACAAAATTGAAATCAATCTGTTTATTAGTAATTATAGTTATGACTAAATTTGCAGACGTTTTAGTTGAATTTTCCAATTATCTCATTCATTATTGTACCTTATTGAACAGAAGACAATTTATAAATAAAAGTAGTGTAAAATTTTACGAACATAGTGTAGTGATATAAAGGTCAAGGGTTAAGTAATATAATTCTAATACCATCAAAGAGACTAAATGACACAAAACCGAATGTTCTAATTACCTGGTTCAAGCTCAACAGTGGCTGGTGAAATTCTAAAGCCTACGCAAACTTCAATCCAATTTGAAAACTTAGATAATGCTGTGGCCATATAATTCTATTCTTTATATTTTAAGGTTACTTAAAATAATAGATATATAATTTTGCATTCAGACTTTCTTTGCTTGCAGTAAATCAACATATTTATTTGATTCAAAGTGCCAGTAACTAAAGATCACAACAAAAGGCACGATATTTTAAGAGTTGTAAGGCATTTAAAAAGGAGGCAATTTGGGTCTGCAAGACTCTAACTTCATTCCAAAAAATTATCAAGTTCAAACTAAAAACAATGCATTGCGGTTTATTTCTTCTACAGTAACTAATATAAACACAGCATGAATCTGACTACAAACATATGATAAGTAAGTTAACAACTGATCTTCAAAATATTAATTAATCTGTATCATGACCAACAGTGAATACGAATATAAACATATCAGTTCTATATGAAGAACATACCTGAATAGGAATAAGAGACTGAGATAACGCCAAACAATGTACACAGGAACAGCGGCAGAAGAATAATGCACGCACTTCTTTGCAAAGAACCTAAAAAACCTAAACAAAACAGCAATGAAATTTGAAAATTAATCATAAAGCTGCGAAAACTAACTTAAACAGAAAGTTACTCTAACCAAAAGCAAAAGCTTAAAAAATAAATAAATAAATAAACATTAAGATATTATCAGTATTCTTATTGTTAGGTAACAGTTTGTTAATGATCCATATGCAAAAAACCAAAGCTTTGAAGAAAGCTGCAGAATACACAAACAATATCCTACCAACTAACAACCAAATTCGGAATCAACCATCATCACTTCAAATTTGTAATTATTTAAAGTCTATATAATCAAAATTCTAGATTAACCATAATAATAAATGAATAAAAACTACTAAACAAACTGGTGAAAAAGAATCATTGTGTTTTAAATGGCACAACATTTGTGCATCTATGAGGGCAACATTATAGCTTTAAAAGTTAGCAATTTGAGGAAGCAAGAATAGATTTGTTTTTCATTGAAGCAGAGAATATTTTTTTTTAATGCTCATATTAACCACAGAACCTTTAACCAACTATGCTGTTACTGAAAAGCTTGATGACAATTTCCCATCTTGTTGTGTAAAACAACTAACTAAACCATGGCTAGATCACCTGAATGACATCAATAGTGCTAGTGTCTCAACTCAGTTTACGGTTCTACTGTCATCAAGAAACTTAATATTGAATTACCTATCCTATGAAATTATTTACAAAGCTTCAAAAAACTCACCTAGAATACAGACGATCTAACAAATCAATCACTTGAAAGAGAACCTGCAAGCAAAATCAATCAATCACAACCCAATATTAAAAAGAACATAATGAATACATCTGCTAATCCTAAAAGCACAAAATGATTGAAAAAAAGAATTATACACAGAAAATTTCACATAATAATTAAAAAAAAAATCAAATCAGTTAAGAAATTAGAATACCTTACTGTCAAAAAGTGAAGACCTTTACCCAGAGAAAAAAGAGATTTTGATTTGAATTGAAGCTGCCTTGAATAAAGGAAAACGTATTCAACTTCCTGTAATCAATATTATCATTCAAAATCTGCTCCAGTACTCAAACCCATTCAATAACAAAGAACAAATGCTCCTACAGGCTACAGGTTTACAAAACATTATAATCAGAACATATAAACAATCACCGAAAACTAAGAACAATAATCGCTGGGCAGCGATTACCTTCTAAGTCTTTACTAATGCAAGTAAAAGTGAATAACAATGCATGAATTTACCAATCTCTACTACTGCTGCTGTTATGAATGTTGACATTTTCATACATATTTATTGCATTTGAAGTTCAAATTGCGGAAATAAAGAATTTACAGTGTGCTTGAGTATCAATAATAGTATATGCAAACTGAATCCCCTCAAAAAAGCCAACTTCATTGCATATCCATTCTCTCTACCACATGAAGAAGTTTTAAATTAAACCTATATAAAAAACCACAGAAAACAACTATATGAAATTGTAATCAATCGGAAAAAACTTGGAGAAAAAAAAAAAAAAGCCGTCAAAAAGTGTTTACAAATGAAGGACGCATATTTAGGGACTGAAGGTCAGATCAATCATAGGTATACATAAAAAGAACAAAGTTATTTATGTACAGAAATCAGTTCGTATAGGGACCAAAAAAGCAAGAAGATTACCCAATTGATTGCTTCTGATAAGAAAAGCTGATTCAATACTTCAAGTATAGATTACCATACTTGAAGCAGAAGACCCACTGAAAAATCAAATCACACAAAAACTGACAAAAGCAATAGCTGCAGAAGCAGAAAACTTACACACAAACTCTTGGCAAACTCGCTAAAGCCACAAATTCGGGACTGTTCAAACCAAATCCTCTTCTCTCTCTTTCTCTTCAAACACCACAAACCTGTTTTTTTTTTTTTTTTTGGGCTTGAACTTTTACAGAGACTGCAAATGACAGAAAACCAATCTAACATCAATCGCTTTCAGAAAGACGATTATATCATGAAAATCAAACAAAATCAGTTTGGGTATGTGAAGAAAAATGGATAACGACGATATTGATGTTGATCTTACAAAGTCGAACTCTTACCGAGTCCTCACTGTTGGTGATTCTGCATGATTGCCGACTCTGAGGTTACTAACAGTGATTCCGGATGTTGATGGAGGCTTCCCGAACACAGCAGATCACACGTTTTGCTCTGTGGATCGCCCTTGATATCTCTCTCTGGATCGCTCCTCTCTCTCTGTGGATCGCCCTTGATATCTCTCTGGATTGCTCTCTCTCAGACCCGATCTCTCTATCTCTCTGTGGATCGTCCTGGATTGCTCTCTCTCAGACCCGATCACTATCTCTCTCTGGATCGTTCCTCTCTATCTGTAGATGTAGATGTAGATGTAGATGTCTAGAAGTCGCGGAACTTCTGGAAAGGTCAGTGGAGGTCAAACTCCCGAAGGCACCGGCAGCTTGAAATTGTAAAGCAAAGGCAAGAACCGACCCTTATCCAAATCAGGCAAAGCTGTAAATTATCAGGGAATAAGGACAGAAGTGTAATTTTAACCAACCGGCTCAGCTCGAGCCGATAAAAAACGGCTTAGTAACAGTAACCGGAAACCCAGCTTTAATATATAGTATAATTATATAGATCAAAGTGTGACACAACCATGCATGCAATGTGTTTGCCAAATACGTGACGAATTAGAACTATAATTCAGTGTTAAACCATTTTTGTGTTTTTCTTTTATGAAACTGTACTTGAGTAAATCCATGAAGAAGTCTTCTCATTATGAGAAATTAATTAATGTGCCCAACTAGTGACCTCTTTAAAATTGATTAGGTATTACAGTGGAACAAACCCAAACGAAATCGTACTGAATTGGGATACAAGCAAGTTAAGTGTAATAGAACAAATATATATTCTCCTAATAACGAGGCCTCCGTCAAGTTTCACTGCCATGCAGACTAAAACATAATTGCAGCAAATTACTACGACTCTCAGATGGCTCGATCTATATCATGAGTTACACTTTGATAGTCAATTCATTTGAACTCAATTATTGTGTACAACTGTTGTTGGATTTGAATCCGCCAATGATAAAAAATAACGAGTATATATTCCAACTACCTTATTATTTTTTACATCTGAATCTAAATTCACTAAAACAGTTAAATACAACTAAAGCACGGAATCAATTGATCGCCTAGATATATATGCGATGAAACTTTTCCTCATATCAAAAATCAATAACTCAATAACTGAACCATGCTTGGGTCCATAGCTCAGTGGTAGAGCATTTGACTGCAGATCAAGAGGTCACCGGTTCGAACCCGGTTGGGCCCTCAATATTATTATATTTTTATTTTTCCTTTATTAAAATTTCTACTGAATTAACGGCTTAGATGGACACTAAATCCGACACGTGGACGGACGGTGATGAAAGCACCCACGAGCTTTCACTCTTGCGGGTTCACCCAATTTTTATTCTGAGAAAAGATCGAGTGCTCCTC
This sequence comes from Rosa rugosa, assembly GCF_958449725.1. Taxonomy (NCBI): domain Eukaryota; kingdom Viridiplantae; phylum Streptophyta; class Magnoliopsida; order Rosales; family Rosaceae; genus Rosa; species Rosa rugosa. Next base: position 16,170,056 of record NC_084821.1, on the reverse strand, counting down.
ACACATCGTCTACCCAAACTTCCCCTCTTCCTCCTCTTCGCAAAAGATTTGATTTTTTTTTTCTTTTCAAATTTCGTAGCCGGAGTTTCTCGCCGGAAATTGAAAGACAGAGATCGTCGATCAACCTTCTGGTAGGTTCCGGTAATTTTTACTGTCATGACCTCCTTCATTTCTAGGTTACCGCATTTTCACCATCTCATGCATTATTTAGGAATTGGGATTATTCCAGGCCATTTCTAGTAAAGAGAAAATCTTTAATCTTTGTATGAATTACTGAATTAGGGTTTTGATTTTGCTGAGAAAAGTTTAGTTTTTTATTATATTTTGGTGTTTTTTTTTTAATTTTTTTATTTCAGATGGAATTCATCACTGTCTGTGCTTATTGACACTTAAACTTGAAGACTGAGTGAAGGTGGAATCAAGTCTTGTTCTTCCTTTTCCACTGGAGTATAAGAAGCAAAATGGTAAGTGTTGTTTTTAAGTTTTGGGGAATTGATGATTAATTGTGGTTTTGGTTTGTTTGGTTTTGCTAATTAGTGATCTTTGCTACTTAGTTGTTGTTTATGGCATATAGAATTCTAGTTGCATGCATTCTGGGGTGATTGTAATTACTTCAACATGAGCTTTGATTCTGCTAATATAGCTAGGGAGTGAGAATGGGGTTTAGAATTCTACTTGAATGTTTTTGAAGTCTTTGTTCCATTTTTTTTTTTTTTGTCTGGAATGTCTTGTGGTTATTTAGATTTTGCTGGTGTTGGGTGTTCTTTAGGATTGCTGCCATTATTGAATTGCCTAAACTCCAAGTACTTGAGCCTAAGTTTATTGGTAATGTTTTACCTGGTTTGATTTAATGAGAAGGCTTGTGCATGTTTGAGAATATAGTAGATGAGGTTTGAAGCAGTTGTTGACTGATGGTTGTTGGCAGTCGTTTCAGAACAAGGGTTTTTGGATGGCAAAGGGTGCGGGACATGAAAACGATCGAGATGCAACTTTTGGTAGCCCTTCAAGAATTGAACCAAAGCGGTCTCACCAATGGTTTGTAGATTCTGCTGAACCCCAGATGTTCCCCAACAAAAAGCAAGCAGTACATATTCCAAACAGCAAACTGAGCACGGATATGCCAAATGAAAATGTCGCGTGGGAGAATCCTTCCAGCTTTCAGTCGGTTCCCCATCAATTTATTGACCGGTTATTTGGATCGGATACAGCAAGCTCTGCCAACTTTTCAGACAGGAACGTGTCTCCTGTTGGATCAGATGATTGGAGCATAAGAACAAAGGGTATCGATGACCAGTTCGGAGAAGATGCTGCGGTAAATTTGTCCATATCTCATGCTATTGAAGATCCTGAAGTATGTCTTGGCTTTGCTGGGATTAGGAAAATCAAAGTCAACCAGGTTAAGGACAGCGACAATGGCATGCATGCATCAAGGGAACATGGTTCTAGCAGGGAATTTAACAGTAACCTGCCCACAAGTCAGGCATTTGATAGGACACACGAAACCAGTTTCATATCAGCAGGGCAGGCATATGATAAGGAGCATGGTAATGTCACACTAATGGGTCATGCCTACAACCAGGGAACTGCCCATGTTAGACCTTTAGGTCCCAACTATGGCAAGAGGGAAGAAAATGTGATATCAATGGGTGATGGTTACAGTAAAGGTAATGCCAATATGATATCTTTTGGCGGGTTTCCTGATGAACAAGATATGAACACCATGGGCAGGGCTGTTGCAAACTATGATCAATTATACCATCAGTCTTCTGTGCAAACATCAGAAACTGTGAATGAGAAAGAATTGGATGCAACAAATGTCAATGCAGTTGATAATACGGCTTCTGTAGCTAAATCAAGACCAGAATCTGCTTCCAAGAGTAAACCAGAGATCAAACCAATAAAGAAACAAGCTCCAAACAGCTTCCCCTCTAATGTTAGAAGCTTGATTTCAACTGGCATCTTAGATGGCGTTCCTGTAAAGTATGTCTCCATGGCACGTGAGGTATACTCCATCTTTCCTGCCCCTTTTTAATATCTCTTTTTGGTCAACTGAATTTCTTGCAAGAGAGTTATGGTTATATCTCTGCGTGCACCCAGGAACTTCGCGGAATTATAAAGGGTTCCAGCTATCTTTGCGGCTGTCAATCATGTAACTTTACCAAGGTAAGTAATAATAAATATACCAAGTCATCCATTCTCATCTTCTTTCCCTTGTATGTTATCTGGACACCTAATGATTAAAAATTTGTTTTGTGGAAGGGGCTTAATGCTTATGAATTTGAGCGGCATGCTGGTTGCAAAACAAAACATCCAAACAATCACATATACTTTGAGAATGGGAAGACCATCTATCAGATCGTACAGGAATTAAGGAGCACCCCTGAAAGCTTGTTATTCGATACAATGCAAACAGTCTTTGGCGCTCCGATCAATCAGAAGGCTTTTCTCAGTTGGAAAGGTAATAAATCTGTTTTCCATCTTTCCCTGGCTTTATACATGAATCGGCTCTAGCAGCATCCAAGTTATCTTCATTGCTTATTGAACTGATATTCTGTTCCTCAGAATCCTTTCAAGCAGCAACTCGTGAACTTCAGCGCATTTATGGAAAGGAGGAACTGAACTTGTAGGATATGCATAGGCTTCCCTCAACTGTAACATTGGTGATGTCTTGTATGTGTAGGAATGATCAGCACCAGTATGTATGTATTTGTATGACCAATCGATGGAAGAATGGACGCTTTTCTTTTCTATGAGATTCAGTAGTCCTGAGATGTCCTTTGATAATTATCTCCTCCCTTCGGCTTGGGCTCGTTAGATTAAAATCCTTCACATCTGATGTGATAAGAAAAAAGAACTCTTGTTTGATTCGTAATTCCTTCGAAATGATAATCGAGTTGTCCCGCATCTAGGACGTGAGGTCAATTGGTCGTAGGTGCGTTCTTATCCCTGACTTCTGTCGCAGTGGTCACCAATGGTCGAATAGTACACTGTACACCTCTGTTCAGGTGCTCAGTAGGCAGGCATAGCTTTATGGTTTAGGAAGCCAACTTGATGGTGATGGGGTGGCCGACTTGTTTGGTAGTTTGCTTGTGGTAGCTGACCTTAATTATTATGGATGGTAGTTGATCGTCATTGTTGCTTTATGCCATGGAAGGGTACTGGTTTTAATGTCTTCACTTGATACATTGAGACATTATCACTAGGAAAATGTATTGGCAGTTAGAAGTCATGACACACGGACAAGAGGTGTAAAGTTAAAGCATATCGAGGCAAAATCTCCGTATTGCAATTTTCAGCAAACTGAAGCTTATAATGCAGGTGCAAACTTTTCCGGGAAGGGCACATTTTATAGAAGCCGCACTAAACTTTCTGCACTGGCAAAATTATACCCCTCTTTTTTTCACAATTATAAACATCAAAATATACAAACTCACTCATGAACTAACAAATTTTGCGGCAACGTCTTTTTAACATTTATAAAATATCAGATAAGCATCCATCTATCTCTCACACACTACCATAAGTCACAAGCATAAGGGGGAAAGGGGCAGTATACGAAAATGTGTCTGCCACAGGTTACACGTCAATTCTTTACCACAAAAGAGAAGAGAAATGATAAGCAACTACCTTTCACACAATAGGTTTGAAAAGAATGAGATGAAAAAAAAGGAAGATAAGAAGAAGAAGATTACAAGCACCATCATACTGTATTGTCATACAATTAGTTTGTTTTCTTTCCAAGCATAAGTGTAAGCCTCCCATGCATGTCCTCCTTGATTCTAATGAAATCATCTTACGCACAGCAACCCGACTTTTGTGCAGCTTGACCAGCTCCACCTGCCTGGTCAGGTTGATTGATCTTGATTGTGGTTGGCTGTGATAACATAACCAAAAAAGATTATTTCCATAAAGTGATCTAAATACCAATGTGTAACTTCTTTCTATTTTTAGCGGTAAATGAGAGCAACTATTATACCTCAGCCCTAGTATCAGTGTCTGCAAGCCGTTGCTTAATGTCTCGTGCTATTGAGAAAAAAACTTGCTCCACGTTGAGATTCGTCTTTGCACTCTGCATACAGAATTTAATTCAATAAAATACCTAACAACACTTTCCAACTAATTTCCACAATCTAAAGCATTACTTACAGTTTCAAAGAACTTGATCCCATACTCGTCAGCAAGTGCTTGGCCCTTAGAGGTAGGGACAGCCTAAAAGGATAGCGGATATATAATCAGGAATAGTACACATGTATTTTCATTTTTTCCCCTTTTATTTCCTTTTTACTACTAAATAAAATTACAAGAAAACATGCTGAGCAACTGTGTGTTTGATGAAAGAGCTGGAGAACATTTACAAATAGACACAAAACTGCAGACTAGCTGGAGTTATAATCACTTGGGTTGCCATCTTTCCCAATGAGCAACCAGTGTGGAATGGTTATGTTTTGGCAGATGACACGATAAAACCCAGGCTGTTTTTACATTTGTAAAAACACTATAGTAGCTTAGTTTGTTTGGTGGGAGGTGAAGTTCACCAACAAATGCTAAGATCAGAATTAAACTGCCCTTCATAAAAATAAGAAACAAAAAATATAAAAAAATGCATTATTTGTTAAGACCGGCACTAGAAATCTCTATCCCTAGGTGTGTATATCGACAAGCATCCAAAAAGTATAAGCAAGACAAAACAAGCTTCCCCACTGAAAAGTCTATGCAATCTGGTGAAGAAAATTGTTGAAAATTTGCACAAGCTCACCCTTTTACTTTCGTCCATGTCAGCCTTGTTACCTACAAGTATTTTGTTGACATTATCTGATGCATGCTGTTCAATGTTGCGAATCCAGTTTCTAATGTCTGAAAAGAGTAACAAGGCAGGTCAATGACAACAGAGAAATCAAGAAACTTTAAAAGAAAGGAAACTCTGGAGAAACATCCAAACTTTCGAAGATCCCATAAACCAAGAGAAACAGATAAAAGAAATTGAATGATTCATTAAGAAAACGTCATTACAATAAGGAAGAAAATTTACTGTTGAAAGATGATTCATCTGTAACATCATAGACCAGCAAAATCCCCATGGCTCCACGATAGTAAGCTGCAGACAGAAGGATAATAGTTGATAGATTAAAAAAAGACTGGATAAACAGTAAATTATCTTTCTCGGTAACTGCAGAAACAGACAAGGAAAACACAAGTACACAAGAATATACAAAGAGAGTCCTATATGATTATTTATTTGTCGCAGAAATCAGAGTACTGATGTCTACACTCTTTGAAGTTGCAATACAAGCCTGATGAATAATCTGATTATAACTGCCGAGCGAAGTTGAGAAAATCCCCAAAAAAGACACGGGGATTGGATGCTGTGGCAGTGAGGAATAATCCAGTCCTCCTACCTCAAAATGTCCAGAGGCCATAGTTCATTGCATTCTCATAATTCCTATTTTAAAGGTTTGCATAATCCACTGTGTATTAGACTTCCAGCCTCTGAGTTAAAACAGGATGGGGCACTACTAGGACAAAACAATGTCCCTTTTTAAAGTAAGAACCTTGACATGAATAACAAACTGAGCCAGAAGGTAGTTAACAAGCTGTTGCTACAGGAATTTAAGTACTAGTTGAACAGTCTAATAGGCGTGCACCCACCTATGATCTATGAATTCATTTGCATGACATCTGTCACCCAGTTGCAGCTTGTCTTAAAGTTATGACTGTCATCCAATAATTGTGTAAGCAAAAAATTGCCCACTGACTTTGTACCATAATGATAGGTCGGCTACTCAATAGCAACGACAGATTAAATCTGTACTTGAATAGGTCTGGCTGTTTCATGCTTTATTTTGGGACCACTTTCTCCAGTGCACATGTTTAGTGTTGCAAGTCAAATGACTTATGAACCTTTGCCATGGCCACTCTAAGATTGTTGCACATCCTCGTTCATTTCAGAACACACTTCTGCTAACAGAATGCTCATAGAGACCACCCTTTTTAAGCACCCACAAAACTCTCTTCCTAAAATTCATTCCTGTTTCTACCACGTTATTTGGTAAAACACCAAGTTTTTGAATATATGAACAAAAACAACAACAACAAAAAACAAAAAACCCTTTTTAGTCATTTTTTGCAGCAATAAATGTAGAGTTGAATACCCTTCTCCCTGCTACCAGAGAAAAGTTTAACCTTATCCCTGAAGAGTTCAAAATGTGGGCAATGAAAGGTGTCAAAGAACTAATCCAATTTTTATAACACAATGTAAGCAACAAATACAGTACTACCAGTCCTTTGTCAATTTAAATGCAAGTAGTCATAAAGATAAATTGTACCAGTTGTGATTGTACGGAACCGTTCCTGACCAGCTGTATCCCAAATTTGGAGCTTAATCCGTTTTCCATCTAGTTCAATGGTCCTTATCTTAAAATCAATCCTGCACAAGGATGAATGAACACATTATAAGACTCACAATTAAAAAAAAAGGGATGCAATCAACTCAAAATATCAGAAATACACACACCCAATGGTTGTTATGAAACTAGTGGTGAAGGAACCATCCGAGAAACGCAAAAGAAGGCAACTCTTACCAACACCTGCAAAAAATAGCAATTATCAAGACAGAAAATTATAATTTTGCATTGTTTATCTACAAAGTGTACTAAGTTCTGATAACCACTAACACAAGAAAACTGCAGGAGAACTTGAGTATTCAATTTATCGGCACATAACACTCAACTTGAGCATTCAATTTATCAGCACATAACACTCGGTTTGAGTACTTGATAATCTAAAAATGCATTGTCAGAAAACAGCTTTTATCAAGACAGCATTATGTTTAGCAACCTTAGACAAATAAACCAACCATCCAAATTGCTCATTTTTGAAAATGCCTATGGACCCAATAGACAGGACATGAAAGCAGCCCTATACACAACTAAACCAAGCAAAATGCCCAATTTTCTTCAAGCAACAATATCTGATTCAAAATCTCAAACAGCCATTTCAACAAATCAGGCTCAAAAGCAATCAATCAAGCCAGATCCAACCTCAACAACACCCAAAAATCTCTTCTTCTTTTTTTCCCCCACAAATTTACGAACCCTAAATCACCAAACTCGTATTTTCAATCCCAAAATGATCCAACTCTCCAAGCATTCCACTGATCTGAAACAAAAATTCAGAAAGAAAACAAAAGCGAGCAGAATCACGCACCGCTGTCGCCGATCAAAAGAAGCTTTATGAGGTAATCGTAATCGGCTCTAGCCCTTGCTGGTGGAGCAGCCATTTCTGGGTTTCACCTAATCAATGGAGACTAACACGTCTGTAAACTCAAAATCGAACCTTTCTGTCTGCACATAACCAAATCAAAGGCGAAAGAAGCCATATCAAAACCGGAATATAGAAGAATGAGATTGCAGGAAAAATCAAACAGCGGGAAATACCAGATCAAAGGAAAGAGAGAAATTTGGGTGGCCAAAAATTGCTTCTGTTTACCTTGAATGAGCGGTTCTCACACACAGACCTAGCAAAGCTCCCTTCTCCGACTATGGTGGGTTGGGGACTTGGGCTTTCGCTAATAATGCGCACTGTCTCTCTTACCTTTTTCACCCTCATACACACTCTGTGCCTCTCTCTCTCTCTCTCTCTCTTGTTTTATAAATTGGGGAAGTGGTGGCCTATGAGGTTTTGACAGCTTGAAACAGGATTTGGGATGCTATGTGGCGTCGGCTTAGTGGATGACGATGATGTGCCCTAGGAATTCCAAACTGCATGGAATTTTCTTGAGTGGGGAGAATTTTTAAAGATATATATCACGAAGCGAGCACGATACGAATTAGAAAGTTTGAAAGTGAATAGTATTAGAACTTTGGAGCTTTTGATCGGATAGTCGTTTTCGGTTGATGACTGCTTGACACGAAAATAAATATGATATGAACCGCTAAAACAAGAATAATAAACAGGTTTGACTAATATCAAGCGTGTGTAATTGGATTGAAATGATTTATTGAATATTTTCTTAAAGAAATATTCATTGAACCGACTTACGAAATATTCATTGAAATGATTTAAGAAATATTTTCTTAAAGATTATATTTTTTTTATTTTTAAAACTAAAATTGAGGGTTAGGCAATCTCTACGATCTTTCGTTAGCGAGTTCGAGCATGCACGAGGCTCTTACTTTTCCTTGAAAAGGAGAGGACCATCAACCAAAATTTACTAAAAGAAACGAAAAAATTTTACAAACAAAAGAAGAGGGGCACATCAACCAAAATCTCTCCCAAAAAATAATTTTTTTTAAATTTGTTACCATACAAGTATATGAGCTGCTTGAACACCTAGAAGATTGTAAACCGGTATATAACATTCATTTTACAACTTTCATGAGTTAATTGGTTAACTCGAACACGACACGATTACTAAAACTAGATCAATTTATATGGTTCATCTTATACAACACAAATATTATTTGTAAAACTTGAATTTTCACCTCTAACATGCTTTTCTTTAATTTTATTTTTCTCTTTCTATTGGTAAGAATCGTTTGTTTTTTCTGTCTGAATTTTTTATTTTATCACTTCAAATAGGAGATGCCATCTGCTGCTGCTATGAAGAAAAATAACACATTTACCTGTCAATAATATAAAATTAAATGCATATGGCATTCATGTTACATCTTCCATTTGTGTGCCTATGGAAGAAAGGAAAAAATGAAGCGGGTTCCATCATACAGAAACCGCGTAAACACAACACATTTCTTCAGTAGTTCAGTGTATTATTCCCATGACCAATCATGTCTCTGAGTTAATCAAATAATCAATGATAGGGTATGTGAGTGGCTCCACAATGTGACTTTTGTCCCTTACTAGGTTATTAGATTTGAGGACAAAACCAGCATGGTTCTTCTAGATTCCTAGTCATGAGCTTTGAGACCAAGCCCCAATGGTGACTTTGTCGTGGGAAATAATTCCAATCAGTTCAAAGACCAGACCAGTTCATTGAATCATTTTTGCTTGCGGTTTTAAAAAGGTCATGCTCTCTTTGCTTAATTGGTAAGCCTCTGAACAGATACAGATGAGTTCTTGGGGCACATAAAACAAATGTCAAATTGACAAAATTAAATTATAGAAAACACAATTATTGGATGCTAATTACAACAACACTACCAACAAAAGGAAAGAAGATTAGTCAGATGATCTAGTAACCTACATTCCGAATGTGTCTAAATTATTTTGGGTCGGATATTTAAACTTACGTGTCATATCAAATGACTACATCATACTTTATTTCACCAATATACATTTTCCAGATGTTTATATCTGGTTACACTACAATACTACTTCTCCCAGAAAGATTCTATAGAAAGGTAGGAATGGGATGATGACTATGCTTCGGGAGTTCGGGTGGCTTAGTTGCTCATCTTGTTACAACACAACCAGCGAAAAAAGGAAGGGCATGTCATTAGGGAGGTGCTTAAACAGATATGAAGGGCGTGATTAGAATATCAGAAAGTAAAGTTTTGTTTAACGGTTGATCGGATTTTGAGCTTCTTCTCCTACTGTCAATTTGATTTACTTTGAGATCGCTCTGGCAAAAGTTTACACCTTGCTTCTTTTTACAAAAAATTTACTTTCCATAATTTTTGTAGTAGACGAGTCTGTGGAGTGTAGTCCACAAGTTGTATATATAGAATTATATATATTTCAGGAGACAGGTACGTAGATGAGAATCAAAAACACTATAATGCACTATTTTGTGGGGAAACAATTAGCATCTAATTAACTTCATAAAAATAAAAATACTACAATGAGAATCTAAGCTTGTCTCAGCCTGCCCATAAATCTCTCCTAGGTATTCCATGCTGTGGGCCTTGACTGTTGAGAATCTTCAAGATTCATTTCTCTATCTCTAATTGTCTACCAGCACCAGTTCATACAGTTTAATATTTCCTAAAGAGAAGCAGTTGCTTCTGTGATATATTCATATATCATTTTCAAAAATTTGCAGTCCTAGATACACTTGATAGCAGGAAGTGGTACATTCTTTCTTCTTTTTTATTTTTTCTTTTTTTCGATGTACCATCTGAAGGACAAGGTGAAGAAGTACATGGCAAGCTTTGCTTTGCTTATTGTCTTCGTCTTAATTTTCTTCAAGGTAATTCATTGAACGCGTGATTATAACCTGTCGATCAGTTAATTCATTCCTTAAGCTCTTCTGCCCTTAACTAAATTCAATGTTTCCGTTAGTATCTGCTATACTTTTCTTCCCCACATGGATGTTAAGCAAATTCTAACACGATAAATCCAAACAAATGATACAGATCCTTAGCTACCCAAAAAAAATTTCAAGATAACAAAGTAGAAATTGTAGAATAATACTTAGCTAGCAAATGAAATTTAACTGGTAAGCTGCCAATACTGTATAACGTACACTTCTTTAATCAGCAGAACTCTTTTCAATCTGCAAAGGTCTTCGTATTGAAGATTTAATTTGGGCAAATAAGATCAGGGGACTAGGGGAGTGAGATAGTGGTAATTTATATGGAAATCTAATGAAGATGCTTTCTTAATTGAAATATGATTGGGAGACACGGAGCGGAAATGGTGCCACTTTACTTGGACAAGCCATGATATATGTGCATTTTGTATTAAGAAAATAGGTACACCTCTAATTGACTTCATCATTGGTCCTGATCTTTTTCTACCAATTAATACAAGACATATATGTGCTTCACATGCTTGTCAAGCATCACAATGATAAGCCATACCTACTATCTGCCTGCCTGTAATATAAATAAGACAATCCTAATGATCAAAATTGATCAAATCCGTGATTGGTTCAAATTAGTGTCCTTAGCATTTTGAAGATGAACCGTTCTTACTTATTATCAAAACTTGTATAAAGATGTGGAGGAGACAAACAATGAGAAAGTCTATAGAAAGCAACCGGAAAAGTTAGATAATAGATTGGTAACACTATTTCATCATGTTTAAAAAGAAAAAAGTACTGCTTATGATTTGTAAGTGTGCGAATGTGGCTGAGGTCCCCAATTATATGCCCCTACGGGACTAGAATGACTTGAAATTGCGAACAGTTTGTGTTAATGTGATAGCGTGAAACATTCACTACAATGAAAGGCTAAGCACGCTCATACACTTGTTTGATAGGTGTGGGGGTGTAAAATTTTGGCTTTGGGCTCCCACCCATTAAACCAAACCCACTGATCAAAGCCCAAAAGTGACTAACAACTTGCTAAAGGGAAAGACAGTAAAAACTGATCACCTAGTGGAGAACGTGCAAACACCTCTTCTCCCACTATAACATAGAGTAAGGGCCAAGAACCATAAATTGAGGACCAAGGAATGAATGACTATAAATTCTCAAGCTTATGGAGGAACCAGGGGAGGAATGGTAAGAGGTATCAATCCAATTTCTTTTGTAATCTTCTCGAATTGATATTTACTTGGGCGTCGGAGTGTTTTTCTGTTTTGCAGGTCCCTTCTCCCATAATCGATTACAAGATGGATGCGTCAAGGGCTTCTCGGAGATTGAAGGAGAGAGATTTATGTTGGGTAATCCCTCTCCCGAATTTTTTCGCACCAACAATAGGTTCGTGGCCAATAGCAAAATAAAAGTTTTTCTAACTAGGGGATCTTGGGAAAGTAGTGTTTGAGTGTGATGATCGAAGTCGTCTTTCAAAAGTGCTAGCTCAAATTGATATTTGATTTTCAAATTCTTGCTTAATGCCATAGAATTAGACCTCTTCACCCCCTACAACTAATTACAATATTACATGCAGTCCTTTTCTGCATTCTCGATAATGAGCAGAATCCATTTGCACACTGAGATTGCAAGTTTAGAATCTAAATTTATCAACACTCACTCCACCTCAACTACCTTTAAACTAATATAATCCCCCTTCTTTTCTCTTTTCTTTGTTAATAAATTGTATTTGATTCTGAGAGAAGATTTGGATTGCTCGATCGGTTTGCTCCAAAGCTTCTTGTATATGCAGTTGCAGTTGCAGTTGCCCACGTATCTCAGGAAGGAGGACAATACAGTCCAAAGCAGAATGACAAGGCAAATGCAAAAGACAATTAACAAGAAGCTAGTAGCAACCCCAACTTTAGTTACATCCATGTTCCCATAAAAATACCTAAAGTTGAAAAAAGCATGGGCCAGCATGTTAATGCTTCAAGTATATGCTTGGAAGATACTCTTTCCACCGAACCCAAACAATATTCCTATAACCCCTTTAAAGCTCACAAGCCTCCTCTTTCACTACCACTCCTTCTCTCTAGCTAATTGTGGAACTCATCCATGGCCTCCATCAAAGCTTCCATAGCAACTACAAGGGCATGCAGCGGCCAGATCAGTGAGGGTGATGAAGACGAGGACAACAAAGATGAGGAGGATCGAGGAGGGTATAAACCACCGCCATTAAAAGTTTGATGTCGATCATTACTTTTTTGGGGCAACTAAGGACTCTTTGGCAGAGCAATATCTAGGATGATGCCTGATGATGTTCAGTTTGATCATTAAGGTACTTATAAGGAGTTAACTAGATATATATATGGTTTGGTTTCTTTCCCATGTTTGCTGTGGCTTGGATGAAAAGAAAGAAACATTGTTAAACATAGCTACTACTAGAGCTTTTTAATTATAGTTGTTGCTTTTCTGCAATTGATAATCTGTTCAAAGTACTAATGAGCTTGATGAACAGCCTAAAGCATTGTGATTGATCACTTGGGGCTTTAAATATAATTTGTACAATGCTTCTGTTTATAATAGGAAATGATTCCCTGCAGTATATATGTATCATGTATGTGTGGACACGCAAAGACAAATTAATGGTTTGAGTTCATGCAGAAGCGTTCTAACTGGTGGTTACAGATCGATTGTGATGTAATGATGGAATGGGCCAACTTCACAGAAAGAATGGGGACTTTAAAGTATGAAAACGAAGTAACTAGCAGATTCATCCACAGATCCATGGTGGAGTTGGTTTTGTGTTTAGGATCGGAGTTGGAATAAGTTGCCAATAATTAATTATTCTGAAAATTTGAAACCATCGGAGTTATACGTCCTCGGATCCAAATCAATTTGGCTCAGTAATCCAAATCGAATTTGGTATTTTATTTCTTTCATCCTGCACAAACAAACAAGTATGAGATCAATTGGTATCGATCCAACTGTATTGAATAAATGATTAACCATGTATTTACATTTGTTTGATACAATTGGATCACTAAGCAATCTTATACTATTTAAAAGGTGTTATGGGATGGGTAAATAAGAGTGATCAAGTTGAAGTTGACATGTAATTTTGGGGGAGACCAATAAGCCTATTAGCATACATTTTGAAAAGATTGCAGATCAATTTTCGAACAATTACCTCACGTACGCTCTAATACGTAGCACCCACCTTGAGAGAATTTAGACAACGGGGGATTCTTAGCAATGATTAATAACAATGATTAATAATGGTTATTATCACCGACTAATGCAATGGTGCTGTGCTATACCCTAACATACAGATAAAAGGGGATGCAAACTTAACTTGTCCTTCATTAGTCTTCCAAAGCGAGTGATCAATATTGCAGCGGAGTTCAAATTTTCATCTCTCTTTCGGTGTTCACAAAGTTTTCGTGATCCAAAATGCCTATTCATGATTCATCAACTTAGAGGTATTAAGTGGGAATGCGACTTGACTTGCTTTGGAATGAAGATTGAGCAAATGAATCTTCGTTTTCAACCAAACAACTCGTTGGCAAAAAGCTGAAAAGCAAATTGGAGAGGGTTTACTAATGGCACAGAAGCAGAACTAGCTCTGTAGTGCTGATCGCAGCAGAGCAGTGGTTCTTCGTTTTCAACCAAACAACTCGTTGGCAAAAAGCTGAAAAGCAAATTGGAGAGGGTTTACTAATGGCACAGAAGCAGAACTAGCTCTGTAGTGCTGATCGCAGCAGAGCAGTGGTTCTTGTGCATACCAATAATTATGTCTGCACTACCACGTCCAGTTCAACGGCCTCTGGAGGATCATCAGTACCTCACTGCAGTCTATAATTGAAAATGCTAACAGATGGGTCGTATAGAAGTAGAAAACTAGATACAACTTACTCCTCATGAAACTTGTTCAAGAAATTTGTTTACCAGATAATATGCAGTACCGTCGCATCATAACTGTAATCAATCTTCTCAGGAAGATCATAATTGCCTGCCCAAGCCCTTGATGATCATCAGGATATGACTTCAAAAGTGTGCTATTCGATTTCACAGCAAATGGATCAAGCCTAGACTATTATGCTTGCATACAAGAAAGTGAGAGCCAATGAGCAATCGGTCTCAATGTGGGAGATGAGGCTTGTAGGTAGAGTCTGAATATTGCTTTGGCATTAGATTCTCAATCCATCATAATTTAAGGATCTAAAGCCAACGAATGTCCTTGATAAAATAAGAAAACCAAGGCAGCCCCTTCTGTGCAGCGTAATGGATACCAGGACTAGCACCTCCTTCGTAGTATCATCAACATCGTTGTCTTGTTCATCTTACAGGTTATGTAGCCCATCTTACGAAGTCATCAACCCTCTTGATGCCAGCTGAAGTCGCAAGCTCATATGTTTCCTTCTGCTCCACTAGTTGATTTCAATCAGCAGTCATCGGCATTCAGATTCATGATGGGGCTACACAGAACACGGCTCATGAACCAAAGTGAAACCGTCAGTGCGTGTATCCAACCAGTGGAAAGCATTCAGCATATTGACATTATTGTCCGTAAGCAATTCGTAATTTTCACTGTCCCAATCAATACACATGGCAATGTTAATAACCCGGGGTAACAGTGCCCAGAACCAGGGTCCCGAGGATTATGCCTTGCCCGTTAGCAGCCCCAACTTCTAACAATAGACCTATATCATATATTTGGATATATTTGCGCCTAAAGTTACTGTCATTAACTCATTATGCATCGCATAACAGGCACGGAATGTTAACCCAGGGAAGCAGAACATTGATCCATAAGCAACAGAACCCAATAGTTGTATCTTCTTCACATATATAAAGATGTGGTGTAAAAGAACTGATTAATTAACTCCTGGAGTTTCAGGAGATTCTCAATTACCAAGCAAACATTTTCAGAAATCAGAACAATAAGTTCACCACTATGCAAGTCTCTGCTCGATACAAAATCAAATGAAAGAAAAGTTCCTCAAGGAACACAATCTATTCCAATACACCAACAGAAAAAGGGTTCTACAGAATCTTGCAAACCAACCTAAAACATGAACGTCATCCAAGGACACAAAATCAGGATATGCTTAGATGATGTTTGGGATAAAATGATACTACTCAACAACAGGGACAACTGCAGCTGGGCAGTTTCATTTTATCCCAACATCATCTAAGCATATCTCAATTTCCTGTCGGTAAATGAGGTTCATGGTATAGGTAAAAAAAAAATTAGCCACAACTTGAATCAAGATTCAATACAACTCTTGTTGCATTAGTGTATTGTAAACAGAATTCCAAAAGGAAGTTTTTTCATTTAATTTATATCGACCCAAAACAGAGACTACTGATGATGAATACAAAATAACATTAATATCGAAGGTGCAATAACATGAAGGTCAATCCAAGCAAAACAAAGAAGTCATATCCAGGTACAATAAACTCTCAATACCAGCCTTGGGAATTAAGTCTATGAAATCATCCCAGCAAACTAAACCAAAATTTGAAAAAGACGAAGATCTGTTTAATACTCTGCTCAATAAAAGAAACCGAGAACCTTGCCACCAACATTCTTTCTCCTAGCTTCCTCGTGATCCATGATTCCAGCAGATGTTGTCAACACAATGTATCCAAACTGCAAATGTATACTCCATTTATAAGCAAAAACTCAAAACGGTATATTGCAACAACCAAGGCAAATGAAATTGTATCAACTGGGCAAGCCATATTTAACATATACAACAATATGACAACCTAACATCTAATACACTGATGAGTTAACAAGGGCAAACCTGTCTTGACGGAAGAAGTCTAGCAGTCCAGCCTTCAATCTCCTTGACACCAACATCAAAGCGAGGACTGATAACCCCACACTTGTTCAGCCTCCCATTGAGTTCAACCACAATCTTTCCAGATCTATGGTCATCAACATACTCAAACTCTCCAATATAACCTGCAAAATTTCAAACCCAATTATCATACAACCAAACAATTCCAGACCCATTAATCACATAATAGCCAGCTACAGAACCCATAATCAGATAACTAGCTAATCTCAGACCCAATAAATCATCTAACCAAACAATTTCAGACCCAGTAATCAGATAACTAAGCAATTCCAGACCCAATAATCTTATAGTTCGATCAGCATAACACATAACTCCAAAAAGTACACATGATATAAAGATTCAAGCTTTCTTTTTCAAAATAAAAAAAGGAGTGAAGAAATTACGAACCGTGCTTCTGCATAACGATAAGGAACTTGATGATGACCTTGGACGAAGGCCTGATCATGACCTGTCTCTTGCCCCTCTTCTCGGCGTTGTACATGCTCTTCAGAGCATCGTTCAAAACGCTGACTCTCACCATTTTTCCGCTTCTTTTAGATCTGAAAGCACAAGAGAATCAAATTCAGAGTCAGAAATCGTGATGGGTCAGCTGTTATTAATCGATTCGTGCATTTTGTGGAGATGGGTGGAGAGTAGATTTTTACCTGAGACTACTGAGAGCAAAAGATGGGGGGCGGCGGGGTTGGGAGAGTTTGGAGAGCAGAGGCACACACTAGGGTTTTTGCTTTTGAAGTGGCGAAGGCGTTGGCGAGCTTCGGCTTTAATGAATTAACACGAATGGATTTACGAAAATGCCCTCGTAGTCTGCAGACTTGGTTCGATTCAAGCCCACTACAATTGTAATTTTGGTCGATGCCCACTATGATTTCAGTCGTAAGCAAGAAGCCCACGATACATCTTTTTTTTTTAATTAAGCTTTTCTCCAATAAAATTTGACGTTTGATTCACTCTATCTCCTTGAGATTTAAAAAAGGTAGAGTTAGTTCAGATTTAGCTATTCTTATAAACTCGAAACAAGGTTCTTAAGATGTTTGCTGGGACACTCTAGGGTTTTCACGAGAAGCACCTTCTCCAATGTCTAGTATTAAGGAGATGACGGCGAGTTTCATCTCTAAATTCTCATTCAACCCTTCTACAATTATAAATCTTATTACTCTAAGCGAATCTTAGTTTCGGATGGTAGCTATTTCCGTCCAACTCTCGCTGTTGGACCACTGAAACCCTAGCTATTGCCGTCCAACTCTCGCTGCCAGTCGCGCACTATCACCGAGGTATCGCTGGAAATAGAACAACCAAAAGTTTCGTACTGAAAAACCATTGTCATTCAAATCCTAATATACAAATCAAAAGAGAACCAGCAACCAAAGGGATGAAATCCCTCACAACAAACTCCATTTCTCCACCATCGAGACCAAGAAGAAAACATGGCTGCCGAACAGGATTTGAGATCCAGAGCATAGAACCAGAACAATAACAGTAACAATGGAGAATGAGGGGTGAAAAACACATGCATGAGCACTCATACTCGCCTAGGTAAGTGACTTGCACTTTGTAATTGCAGCCATAAGAAGCCCCTTGGAGGTTATGGGTAGAGAGCGGAGATTTGTTGTGGGATTGATTGATTTTTGACCTGGAAACGTGTAGGATTGATTGACAGTGAGAAGAAAAGAAAAGAGAAATCGAGGAACAAAGTCCTCATGTGATGGACATTGCCAGGATAAACAGCACAGAGGGTACAAAATCACCACAAAGGTGAGAAGAAGCTGGTAAAGCTAGAGAAAGGAGATGAACATTAGAGATGAAAGTAGACAGAGTCAAAGCCCGAGCAGGAGACCTCCCCCAGCTCTTCAGCCCACGATCTAGATCCGAATGGATCAAGAACTGGGTGAGAGAATGGGGGAGGAGGGGACTTGAATTTCAGATCGGGTTTCTCTCTCTAGGTTTTAGAGAGAGAGGATAATGGTAATGGTGTTGTAGCTGATAATGGTAATGATACCTATCCTTCCAAATAGGTCCAAAATAAGAAGCTGATAATGGTAAGAACTCTCTTTTTATCACTTTTATTGGACGATGTTGTAGCTATATTTTGTAGCAATTAATCAAAGGTAGTAATATGTGTTGCTTGTCGACTTTGAGGCCTAGAGCTAAAGGAGAGCCGAACCATACCACTTCAACCCAAGGACAAAGAAAGATCCAAGTTCTCAGCATCCCCACAAATAGGACATAGAGGATTTATATTATGCACAGTAAGTGCTTCTTCATTCAATACTCTCCATAAGAAAAGCTTTATCTTTAGAAGGGTATGTAACTTCCACAAAACTTTCTAGGCTTTCTTATTCATCAAATGTGAAGAGCCACTAGATTGGTTGTGAGAAACTATATGAGTTTGATGAATCCAGTGATAACCTGAACTTACTGTATAGTTTCCATCCTTGTTCCAATGCCAAATTAACCGATCTCAGCCCTCCCCATCACCAATGGAAATAGACAAAATCTTATTAACTTCACTAGGTTGGATGAGATGAAGAATTCTATCCAAAACCCAATTGTGAGCATCTCTATGAATCAGTGAACTTACCAACACAGGGACATTATCTTGTGAAATCCCAGTGGTCTCCAGGGTGCTACAATTAGGAGGGTGTAAGGGTGATTTTTGTGTTTTGGACTTTCGGCATCAAAACCCTCTTGATTAAGCGAGACTAGGCCCAAAATCGATCAAAGGTTAGACCTGAGAACAACTTCGTTGTAACCAGCTAGATGATAACAGCAGCAATTAGAGCTTGATTTCTCGAGAACAGGACTTATAGGTTGATATGGTGTGGGAGCTAGATGCTTGGGAGTTTAGTAGAGAGAGAGAGAGTTCCAGCAATGGCATGATTTATGGGTTTTGGGTTAAGATTGACTGGGGAATTGATGTCTATGGATTCAGAGATAAAGCTTGATCTCTTGCTTGATGTTTTGGGTCGTTGTGGTCTGCTTCCAACGGTGATGAACCCGCTTTTTATAGTGGAGATAGGCGGGGAAGATTCGTGCTAAGAATCGGGGGTTTTGAAGTGGTATTCTTAATCTTGGTGGGATAATCCTAAAGCTTTCAACTTTTGTTTTCTCCATGAAACCAAAATGGTGAAAGCTGGTTCTAGCTATGAGGGTGAAGGTCGGTGGTACAGGCATAGGGCGGTGAAGATCCCAGATTATGTGTTGCTGTGATCTTTGAGGGATTCCAATTATTTTCTGCTATTGTAAATTGTTATCACAAAGTTTGAGGGCTGTTGGAAATTGAAGCAGGATTACTGGTATATGAATCAGAAAGCTTCTCCATAGATTCTGGGTTCTTGCCAAAAATGGTGAAGCACTAATCCCAACAACAACCTTGATAGAGTGATATTTCTGGTTTGGGGAAGAAGATGGTTTCCACGGGTTTTGGGCTAGAGGCTGTTGTAATGGACTTTGGGTAAGGAAATAACTCTAGTGGGCTTCACGTTTTTGTTGGGCCTGCTCTCATCTCTCTACTTGCCTTTGTTAAGATTTTAACCCCTCAAGCATGAATTTTGGTCCCCAAGCCCAAAATTGTCGATGGGACTTATCTTAACAATAGGCCTCGCATAATCCGTTACCTTCCACACCACACCCTTCCGTATAAGCCCCAAAACGTAGCTTTGGTCTACATGTATCGCATGGTAAATAAGCGTGTCGACTTCTTTAAAAATGCATGTTAGTCATTTGAGTGTTCGGGCTTGTCATATCTCTTACTAATTAGAGGGCCTCCTTTTGACATGAAGTGGCATGGGCTTGCTTGAAGGCCTAATTAGGTCACGAGGTTGATGACTCGTCCCCTTTGCTTGTCACTCTTTAAATTTGAACTTGTGGAAATTTGGGTATCAACATTAGCCCCCTTGATTATGTAGGTCGTGTGACCGTGTTACGGGCTACATAATCAAAAATTCGGAGACTTGTTGAGTGATTGTATATAACTTTTTTTTTTTTTCTTAGTTGCGTCATCCTGCGTATCTTACTAATACGACCCATGACTTATCAAGCTTCCCACGTGACAACAGATCCTCATCATCATTGGACTCCTAGTTTGAAGAGAGGAGTCCTACTTTTCAGTTACTTTCCTTCTAGGAAAACGGCATTGGCGTGTAAAGTCTTCTTCTTTTCTCTTCGTTTTCTTCCATATTTTGATTTGCACAAGACACCTTTCTTCTCAAAAGTCAGACCCTCGATCTAAGGAAAGAAGGCTCATCTCCTTTCAAATTTTTTTGGCTTGAGAGACTCCATTCCCACTCCCTTACTCTCTTACGGAACAGATCGAGTGCGTCGGGCTCGTTGTAGAGCCAACTTGCGATTTCTTTTGCGCTTGGTAGGCTTGTCGGATTGCATCCTCTTTTGCTTAGTGTAATCATCTCCGTCCTCTATCATCACTGTCCTTTTTTTTTTTTTTTGATTCGATATCTGCTGTTATTGTAGCCTTATATTGGTTCACACGATACCAATTTGTCTATGCCGCTGCTTGTCGTTTGATTCACTGCTGTGATTGACCGTTGCATATCGCGTACTCTATTCTGGTGTCACCAATTTTGCCGCCGTAACTGCTCATCGTTTCAACTATACTGACCCCCTGTCGTGATTGGCCTGCTACTGTGATCAATTTTGCTATTGTGATTGATTCGCTATCACGTGTTTTGAAAGGTACATAGCCCGTGAGTATCTCTTCTCATTCCCTAGCCTCATAACACATCCCGATTTGCTTTTCTTCTTTTACTGCCGTGACAGCAATGGGGTTGCTACACAAAAGTATCGTTGGCTATGTAAATTGTTTTTTTTTTTCTTGGCTTGGCTTGGCTATACGCACTCAATAATCTTGGTTTTTGCTTAGTTTTCTGCCTAATGTGTAATAATAGATTAATTCAGCATGAGTGGCTCGATCTTTTGCTTTATGCGTGGAGTTTTTTTTTTTTTAAATTGCTGTGATTGTGATTAAACATGATGGAGCTTGCTGTTAGTTTGCTTGGTTCATCATGTAAGATGTGTTTATTAGCTTGGTTGGGCTATGTGGATTCAATAGTTTCAATTTTAGCTTAGCCCTTTGCTTGGCGTGTGATTATGAATTTGTTGAGCATGGAGTGGCCTGGATTCCCTCTTTTTTTTTTTGCATTATGTGTGGAGTTTTACTGCTGTGATTGCAATGGAACATGATGTAGCTTGGTATCATATAGTTTAGTTCATCATGTAAATTGCGACTGTTAGCTTGGATTAACCATGTTGGTTTTACGGTTTTAATTTTGCTTGGTTTCTTGCTTAGCATGCAATAGTTAACTGGTTCAACTTGATTGCTTGTGAATAGAGTGCTGTGATTCAAGGGCTTGGCCTCCCTTCTTTTTTTTTTTAAGAAATATCTCATTGTATATGCAGGTCCTTGTATCTTCCTAACACACCATGGCTCTCGAGGTATCTAGTCTGGTCGATCATCATTTTGTGTTTGAAGATGGTCTTAAAAGGGGTCAGTTTAGAGGCAATTTTGAAACCTCCAAAGATGTCAGTCTTAAGCAGATTTCCAGGTTGCTGATTGAGAGGGGGGATTATCCGGCAGCCCCCATAAACTTTGAGTATTCGTGTGGTTTGGTTACAGGGTGGCCGCAGTGGGTTGACAATAAGCTAAATGACGAGGCCACGAGAATTAGACTTTCAGAGGCTGCTGTCCTATCTTCTGTATTCATCTCTGCTCGATGTGACATTAACAGGGATGTGGAGTCTCTTCGCCATGTGGTACAGAGGTGGAATCCTCATACACATACTTTTGTCTGTGAGTGGGGAGAGTTTACCCCTACTTTGGAGGACGTCTTCAACATTATAAGGCTTCCAATTACTGGTTCAGTCAACCCCTTTTCTTATGATTTCCTCCCTCTTTTTTTTTTTTAGGAGCAGAATCATCCTTCGAATGTCGGTGAGAGTAATGACAGGGTTGGTCATGACACAGCAGTTCACGTGATAGCAAATGCTTCATACTCTGCCACATTATTGGTGCACGAGAAGTTTAGCTTGAATGAAAGAGGTTTAGCATGCCCCTTAGGGTCCATAAGTACAACTCCAGCTCCTCCTCCATTAGCCGTGGCTGACCCGACGAAGTGAAGGGTCCAAGGTTCTTCTTCTTCAACCACTGCTGTCATTCCAGGTAATTCTTCGAGTATATCATGAGAAAAATCTAATCCTTCTTCTTCTAGGAAGAGAGTGATCATGTCAATCATGGCTTGTCCCTTAATAGCCCTTGGTGTCGTATGCATGAACTTATCAAAATCCACTTTGGGCTTGAAGCGCCGAATAGGTTTTTGGATGTATTGTTCCTTCACATTACCCTTGTCACTTGCCTTCTTGTCATGTTTTCTTCCTTCTTTCTTCTCACTCTTAGCTTCAAAACCTTTTAAATAACCGACAATCTTTCTAGTACCATCGCTGTACACTTCAGTATAGGTGAGGTTATGCTTTTCAGCATAAGTCAGTACAGTCTTGGGACTAGCCAACCTACTGTTGGTAATAGGTCCCAACTCTAACTGGGCTGCTGGCTTCCACAAAGAGCCTGAACCTGCACAACACCCCCTCCAATAGCAACTATAAGCATGGGAAACGTTAGCATTTGCAGCATTCCCTGGCAACTGAGATGGGAGGTCCGCAATTCTGCCAACAAAATCAAATACACATTTAAGCTCCATAGGAGAACAATTCCTAATCTTCGAGTTAAGAGAGCGACGAGGAGGCGAGGGAATATCCTGAAGGTAACCAAGTTGCCGCATCACTCTATCAGGAGAATAAACAACAGTGAAAAGATCCAAGTCCTCCTTATCCTCACTGATGGATGGGATAAAATTTGGGCGAATAGTCAAGTAGAGCTCAACACGACCAAGAGCCGTAGCGCACTACTCTTCTCTACCAGAAAATGAAAAGGTCTCAAACTTAGAAGGCTGGAGATAGGGCTGCCAAATGAAATTACTTACATCATCCAACATACTCGAGGCAAACACTGTCTTATCTTGCTTTCTTTTGAACCAGCGACACAGCAGAGGAAGTACCGGCGGTAAATATTCAGTTTGTGCTTACGTGCTGCCTTCCTTATCGTTGTTATACAATTCCAAGGACAGACCCACGGTCAGGGGTTCCACCTTTAACCCTTTGAACCGTTCCCAGATGAATACTTGCAGAAAGGTGGTAAAAACCAAAGTAGTAACTCCACACTGACCAACACTCTCTAACTCATCAATAACGATGTAGTCAAGCAGACGATAGACATGTCCGAGAAACATCAGTCCTAAAGGAAACCTATTGCCGGCTGCTATTGCAATTGCCAAGGGAAACACGCGCTCTTCAACATACTCATAAGAGAACTCAATGAAGACGGTACTATCTCTGGAGGTTTCAAATTTGTCTTCATTGTGTTCTCTTATGAGTATGTTGAAGAGCGTGTGTTTCCCTTGGCAATTGCAATAGCAGCCGACAATAGGTTTCCTTTACGACCGATGTTTCTTGGACATGTCTATCGTCTGCTTGACTACATCGTTATTGATGAGTTAGAGAGTGTTGGGTGTGTGTGGAGTTACTACTTTAGTTTCTACCACCTTTCTGCAAGTATTCATCTGGGAACGGTTCAAAGGGTTAAAGGTGGAACCCCTGACCGTGGGTCTGTCCTTGGAATTGTACAACAACGATAAGGAAGGCAGCAAGCAAGCACAGACTGAATATTTGTCATCGGTACTTCCTATGCTGTGTCGCTGGTTCAAAAGGAAGCAACATAAGACAGTGTTTGCCCCGAGTATGTTAGATGATGTAAGTAATTTCATTTGGCAGCCCTATCTCCAGCCTTCTAAGTTTGAGACCTTTTCATTTTCTGGTAGAGAAGAGTAGTGCGCTACGGCTCTTGGTCGTGTTGAGCTCTACTTGACTATTCGCAAAAATTTTATCCCATCCATCAGTGAGGATAAGGAGGACTTGGATCTTTTCACTGTTGTTTATTCTCCTGATAGAGTGATGCGGCAACTTGGTTACCTTCAGGATATTCCCTCGCCTCCTCGTTGCTCTCTTAACTCGAAGATTTGGAATTGTTCTCCTATGGAGCTTAAATGTGTATTTGATTTTGCTGGCAGAATTGCGGACCTCCCATCTCAGTTGCCAGGGAATGCTGCAAATGCTAACGTTTCCCATGCTTATAGTTGCTATTGGAGGGGGGTGTTGTGCAGGTTCAGGCTCTTTGTGGAAGCCAGCAGCCCTCAGTTAGAGTTGGGACCTATTACCAACAGTAGGTTGGCTAGTCCCAAGACTGTACTGACTTATGCTGAAAAGCATAACCTCACCTATACTGAAGTGTACAGCGATCAGTGGCGGAGCCAGAAATTTAAGTTTGCTGGGGCAGGAAAACAAATTAATAATATTAAAATATAAAAAAATCCTTTAAAAGAACTCCAATGAGCTATTAATACTCCATGATTTCTGCAATAGGATCTAATTTTATTTTCAAGTATTTTAACATGGACTAAATACTGTTTAGTCCTTGAGCTTTTGACAACAAAACACTTCAGTCCCTAGCTTTCTAATTTCACATGTTTAGTCATTGTACTTTCAGAATTTGGACCAATAGGTCCATTCCGTTACTCTCCGTAAAAAAACACCGTTATGTTGCTGACGTGGCAATTCGTCTGCATCAAAAAGTCTATTATACCCTTACATTCCTTTTTTTTTTCCTTAATTTCTTTTTTTTTTCTCTGTTTTTTTTTTATTTTTTTCTTTCACTTATCGTGACTTCTCTATCTCAACCCCTCAAATCTCTCCACCCTCAAATCTCGCCGCCCCAAACTCTAAGCCACTGATCGATCTCACCTCCCCTCGAAGCCCAAGGAACCCGCCTAGCTTCGACCTTATCTCCATCGATCCTACCTCCTTCAAGCTCAACCTCCGAATCCTCAACGCCGACAGCTTCGAATTGGTGAGACGAAGAACATGGATGCAAGGAAAGGACAGAGAAGTAGAAAAATTACCAGGCAGGAGATTGCCAGATTTTACAAATTTGTAGACTTTGGTGTTTTTGCAGAAGCACTTGAAGATCGAGACCCATATCAATCTTCTTGATCAAAAACCCAGATTGAAACGCAGCCGGCTGGGACTTGATGGCTTTCGCTCAGATTGAGTCTGGAAATACGGCGGCGTTTTGCTTCTCGATTTGTAGCAACATCTCCGGCGAGTTCTTCGAGGCCGGCACCTCGATTCTCCGGCAAGTTCTTGTGCAATGTGTGATTTGGTTTTGTTGTTTGATTGTGATTTGAGTGGTCAAGTTTTGATCTTGGTTAGAAGTTGGATTGCCACCGCCGCGTTTGAGGAGGAGGAGAGAGTGGATGCTGAAGTGGGTGAGCTCGGGCTTCTTCTCACATGAAGAACAGAGGTGGGTTCGTTGCTGACGAAGCTGCTGTTGATGAAAAGCTCCTTGTCTTTCTCTCTTTGATTTCTGGGTTCGACTTTCTTCAAGCTTGGTTTGAATTAATTGCATCTGTTTTGCCTTGTATATGAGATGAAATCTGTTTTGCATTTGTCTCATATCTTTCTGCAATACTTTTTCAGTTATTTGTATCAATTGGAATTTTTGATTGATAGTGGAGATGACTCTGCTCATGAACGTCATCTGGGTAGGAGATGATGAGGCGGAGGTAGATGTAGATTGGGGAAGAGATGCCAGATTGAGTTTGAAGTTGCGAAACTTGACGGCGGAGATTTTCATGGAGAAAAAAGGAAGAAGAAGAGATAAAAAAGGGAAAAAAAAAAACAGAAAAAAAAGAAAGAAAAAAAATTATAAAAAAAAGAACTGAGGGCATAATAGACATTTTGATGTCGAAAAATTGCCATGTCAACTATTTAACTGAGGTTTTAGACGGAAATGACCTATTGGTCCGAAATTTTGAAGTATAAGGACTAAACATGTGAAATTAGAAGGCCAGGGACTGAAATGTTTTTTGATCAAAAGTCCAAGGACTAAACAATATTTAGTCCTTTTAACATCTTTGTAAAAAAAAAAAAAAGTTTATAATTGACAAAAGAATTAGTTGAGAATTTTTATTGATGTTAATAAATATATTTTTTTAATAATTTCAGTATTGGATTTAAAAATCCATAAGTAAAAAGAAAATATGAATAATTAATTATGCGATTGATGTCAAAAAGACTTTCGGAATTAGAGGTACTCTAATATGTACCTTAATATTAGATTATCAAAAGAGGGTCCAAACTCCAAAAGGGACAAAACTGATCTGCAATCATTCTTGGTCTAAAAAAGAACAAAGACGCCCATAGGAATCGAAACCACAACGTTAAGAGCCTTGTGCTCTACCAACTGAACTAGACTATCATTCATTCATTTGTCCAGTTAATATATAATATATACGTTCTGAAAATCAAAACTGGGGCACGTGACCCAGTGTGCCCTTGTGTCCCTCTGCCTCTGACAGCGATGGTACTAGAAAGATTGTCGGTTATTTAAAAGGTTTTGAAGCTAAGAGTGCGAAGAAAGAAGGAAGAAAGCATGACAAGAAGGCAAGTGACAAGGGTAATGTGAAGGAACAAAACACCCAAAAACCTATTCGGCGCTTCAAGCCCAAAGTGGATTTTGATAAGTTCATGCATACGACCCGTCATGGAGTCAAGTTGATGATTCCTCCAAGCACGTTGCTTCAAAAGAACAAGGAGGTGAAGAAGAAAACATCTTTAACTTCCCGAGCAAATGGTACTTCTCATGCAAAGCAAGTGAATGCTACAAGTTTTGAAGTGAAAAAAAAGGACAAAGAGGAAGGCTGATGTAGATTTTGGTGTCCCTCTTCATCGAAGCAATCGTGTAAAGTCTATGAGTTCTCCTTCTCCTCGTGGTCCTCCAGTTTATGTTGAGTTGCCTGATACGGAGTCCGATCATGGAGAGGGTTCTCAAGGGGGTCCAACTGATTCTTCTAAAGAGGACCGTATTAATTTTTCAAAAGAGGCATCTGATCATGTGCCTGAAATGCCTCTCAAGGATGTAATTAATCAAGATAGTGACGATCGGGTTGTTTCTTCTTCTTCCTTCCCCTTTTTTTTGCAACGACTTCTCCTCTTTTTTTTTTTTTGGAGGAAGCTAAAACTGATTCTCTTTCGTAGGTTGTCGAAGATGAAGGCATGAGTGATGGTGGTAACCAAGTTTGTCGCATCCTTGTTGCTCTCTCTCTTTTTAATTTTTTTATATAGCAGAGATTCTTCTTTCACTTTTTTTTTTTGTAAATCTGACAATGTTAATTCTTCGCAGGCTATCAAAAACGGCGGTGTGAACAATGACGATCAAGTATGTCCCAGCTATTTTTTTTCTTTTATTGTATGTGTCACATGCACGGAGATCCTTTGGCTCAAAGTATATTCTCCTTAGGTTGACGGGGAGTTTGAGCCTTTGCAGCAAAGTCCAAATGAGGATGAAAATAATGATCAGGTAGCTTGTTTGTTCGAAACCGAAAGCTTGGATTTTTTTTTTGCATTGCCGTGATGATGTGCTTTTGAATTGAAGCCTTTAGCCTTTTATTTGCTTGCTGCCGTATGTTGAAAATACTTTCATGCATGTTCATCAGATCCTTAGTTTATGAATGTAATAACCCGAAACTTAGTATCACTGTAGAGCACTCTAAGATACCTTAAACTTAGAAGTAATCCAAGTATCTTCTAAGCACTTTTTTTTTAGAAACCAATGATACCACATGCTATACTTACAAGTTATATAGGTAAATTTTTAGAGTTCTAGTAAACTTTCTAAAATACGTTAGTTCGTATTACTTGTGTACACTCGATATTTGTTTTCAAACCCAAGACTATTATCTATGTTATTTTTGTGATGCATGTTATTTTAGTACTAATTATTGCTATTTTTTTTACCTTAAGAAAGCACTAAAGTTCTTTACTTATTAATTGGGTAAATGTGCATATGGATATGTGAGTACATACATACATACATATATATATATATATATATATATACATATATATATATAGCAAGCTGATTTATGCTTTCTTTCTTTTATTATCTTTTTAATTTTATTTTTCTCATTTATCCTAATTAGACACTCACCTTAGTGGATTAGCCATTCACCTTACAATAATTAGTCACTTACTTATTTTATGCTTATTTCTAGCCTATATAAACACATGATCTCTATCATATTTTCCTACAAGCTTAACAATCAAGTGCAAAACTGATTTGAAGCCTCCTTAGTTGAAGAGAAAACTCAAGATTCTCACACAAATCCTTCACTCTTTTTCTCTTAAGAAATTCCCTTTTTGTCAAAGAAGTCCAAGCTTGATTTCAAGACCAAAATCTTCACCTCACCTTCTGAGTTCCTTAAGTAAGTACATGAATACCTTCCTATATTCTTTTGTCTTTAAGATTTATCAAATTGCATAATCAATGATAAAATGGAAAAGGATCTGCTTTGCTGCAAACTCGTATTTTCGTATATAACAAATTCTGTTTTGTCAAAACTAATTACAGTATTAAATTCCTCATCAAAAGTTCTTTAATTTAGGCTTTTGAATCACTCAAAAAGGTTAAGAAATGAAGAAGTTATGGCTAATCAAAGTTTTCAACTTTTAAACTCGCTGGAAATCTCATACAGCCATCACAACTTCAAAAATTCATATCTCCCTCATTTCTTATCCGTTTTCTACAAACTTTATATCAATTTGAAGCTTAGGACCTCTACTTGTGATCTGGAAAGTTTGAGAATTAATGGTAAAATACACCGTACGTAAAGACTTAAACATCAAAGGTCAGTATCAAAAATATCGGTTTCTGTACTGTTATGGTTCTTCACCCTTTCTGGACTATATCCCTCTGATCTGGACTACATGACTTATTCCATTGAATTCCTTGTGAAAAATCCTTTGAAATGGTGTACTCATTTGACTAATTCGGACTTGTGATGGACAATATAACACATTTTGAAGTTTGATGACTCTAATCGGAGAATCATGAACATGGTTGATGAACTTCAATGGATTTGGACATAAGAACTGAAATACTAACTATAATATAATTTTGTTAAATTGTGTATACTTATTTAATGCTTGCACTTTATTATTTTACTTTATTTCAGTTATTTACAAGCTTATTAATTGTGTATAGTTACTCATTTAATGTTTGTGCTTTATTATTTTACTTGATTTCAATTATGTATAAGCTTATTTATTTTATTATATATGTTGCTTGCAAGTGAATTTACTTATTTGTGTTATACAATTATGTTACATATGTTTTCATATGAGATTATTGCTAAATATATGTATCTATATGTGTGCGTACATATACATATATATTACGATATATAATTCATAAAGATTGTATTTTGTGAATTTGATTATGTTTGAGAAGTACAATTGTGAAGCCGGGTGATTAGTACTACCCCGTGCTTAAGTGAATTACTGGTAAACGTGTTTTGGTGTTATGTGGAAGTTAGCTTTGGGCCCTAGTCCCTACAGATAGTGCACTATTATACTCTTAGGAAGGGTGCTTACTTTGAGTATACATGCCTTGGTTGTGTCCTTGGTATGCTGCGGCTTACCCGTACTTTGGGAATAGTACGTCGGTCCCTAGTACGTGGATTTATGATTTGATACCAGTCAACCTGGTTTTCCCGTGTTTTGGGTATAGTACGTCGGACCCTAACACGTGGATTTGTGTTTTGTTACCAGTTAATCCGAAAATTCACTAAGAAGAGAAGTGTACTTATATTATTTTGATCAAATATCTGTCTGCGATATATTTTATCAATATGTTATGATGCTAAGTGAAAAGAGAATCAAGCATGTATTGCTTAAAGTTTATTTCACATATTAATGCTGCAATATTTGTTGGTTCAATAAGGAGATGTGATTAAGTGATTTATTACCAGTCTCATAAACCATTCACACGAATGAATATATTTGTATATATGTGTGTGTGTATTGTGTGTATACATATACATATTTAAGAATTCGTATTAACTTATAAATGGTTCTTGGTACATTTTAACTTGGTTGTCCAAGTTTGATTTCTTATAAGACACATTAATATAAGAATGTAAGTTGTGTACTTACTGGGCTTGTGTTGCTCATGATGCTACACCTTCTTGTTTTCAGGTAACGAGTAGACGCTTGGGGAAAGTGGGGTGATTCTCTAAATAAATGAATGTTTTATTTTCTACTACTATTTCAAGAGAAATAATGTAATATATTTTTGTTCAACTTCAGTATTGTAAAAATAATAATTTCAATTCCTAATAAAAGCACTATTCAGACTTATTTACAAATTCTCTTACTTTAATTTATTCTTTGAGGAAGTTTTGTTTGAAACAACCCACATCACGAATTCGGGTATCATATTTCAATATAATATTGGTCTCGGGTTTGGGGTGTGACAATGAAAAAGTAGTTAAATGAGTAATGACATAGAGATAAGATAGCTAAACAAGCTGATGTGTTAAAATTAATGAGGCATGTGTGCGTATGTGTATTGGTTTAATGCATATAGGCGTCAGGTGGTTGTAGTATGCATAATTACGTTTGCTAAATAAAAAATAAGTATTTGAGAGAACAAGATGCACGGTGATTTGAAATCAATGTTTAATTACTATAGTTGAAAAGTCAAAGTGTTGCGTTTACTTGCTAAGTCGTGGGACAAAGTAAGAAAATCATGTAATCAAATAATTAACAGAAGTAAAACTAAATGAAATGTAACATATAAATTGATAACGTCTGTATTAGTTATGTGAAGTGTGTGTCATATAGTGCATGACTTTTGCGTTAAGAATGGTGATAAAATGCCTGCAACATTGTGTGAAAAATGAAATAAGAGTGACAAAAAGAATAAAAGGAAACGTATGATTTGATAATTGAAAGATGAGAGAGATGATTTGCTGCTGGGAACAACAGCAGGAGTAATACTTTTGAAAAACCATGAGTACTAAATAGCGTGAACGAATAAATTTGCAAGTAAGATGAGTTATAATGAAGCAAGTTCTCAGGTAAAATAATCCATGTGCAACAAAATAGAAATGAAAGAGAACAAAATTGGAATGAGATGCGCCTTTTGCTATGATTATGGTTATTTGCTTGGAGTAACAGATTAGGGAATCACTTTCTTCTCTTGAGGTATGTTGCATTACTCATGCGTCTGTTTTGATTTCTTGGTCTTGCTTGCAAAGTGTGTTTGAGCATCGCAGACATATATATATATATATATATATATATATATATATATATATATATATATATATATATATATTTACGATAATGCAGCATGTCGTTGAAGTATTTATGTGTACTGACTTTATGCTTTCCCAGCCATCATAGTTTGTGGTAATACTGCACTTGGTACTGCTGCGTTATATGATAGTGAGTTTTGCCCCTTTGATAATGCGAAATGTGAAAAGCATGTAATATTTCACAGGATCACATATTTTTCTTTTCTAATGATTTCCTCCCTCTTTTTTTGTAGGAGCATAATCATCCCTCGGATGTCGGTGATGGTAATGACGGGGTTGGTCATGACACAACGGTACATGCTTTATTGGTTGAGTCCGATAAGCATGCTCCAGAGGTTGATAAGATGAGTATCATTGAGGCTCAAGGCCTCGACCCAAGCTTGCCTGCTAAAGGGTTAACTAGTGAGTGGGCGACCCGTATGAACAACTTCATGATTCAATTTGCTTCTAAAGAGGAGTCCGCTTTAAGCATGGCTGACGTTACTCCAGCATTGAATGGAGACACTGCTGATTTTGCGGGCGTGAAAATTCCTTTAGAGTTAGCGGGTCCTTTGGTTAGATTTGCTGAGAAATATAGTGGGGGAGATATCTTTAACTTAATTGATCGAGACTATACTTCAAGAAAGAAGTGCGAGTTGATTAAGGAACTTGGCATGATGTTGTACAACATGGAAGTTTGTCAGATAAAAGATGGACAAGTGTTCCTTATTTGGAGATCAGATGCTTGCCGTGATTTCATGGGGGCAGGTTTTAATGTTGGCTTCCTGTTGGATTCCTTAAAACAAGGTGTAGAACACTTCTTTGGTTATATGATGAGGCCTGAAGGATCGGAGAACCAGTGTGTTTAAATTCGTGGTCTGCAGGAGATGGTTTTACAAACCAAGAAGGAGCTTGCACGTCTTGAGGGAGAATTGCGCAAGGCTCAGGATGATTTGAATTCCAGTTTGCACGATGTTCCTATGCCTGCTATGGAGTGCGTACTGGAGTCTTCTTGGAAGGTCGACGGTTGCTTATTTCATTATTTGTACTAGGGTTCATACTGCTTTGTAGCATGAGTGCAATGCAACTTTTGCTTTAATTGCGCGCTTGTATATGGAAGCTTGTTTAGTAGGCCTAAACTTTGAATGCAGCAACATGTATGAATGCTTATCTTTATCTATTGTCGAAGTTGTTCTTGTCTTGCTTGTCTCTCTCTCTTTTTTTTTTTTTTTTCTAGGAAGGTTGGGGGCTAAATTTCGAATAGTATTTTGCTTACTGCCGGAATTGTATTATTGAATCTTGCTGCTGGGATTTCAAACTGTGATCGCCTCTTTCTTTTTTTTTGCTTTTTTCTTTTTTCACTCTAGCCCCCTTGTATAGATTCATGAAATCTTCAGTTAAAGCATCTTGATTTATACTGATGATTTAGTAAATGGAGCAAGACAATGGTGATTTTATTTGGAAACACCTTTTCATTTCACATTGCAAACTTCTTGGTACAGATTTAGGCATCATCATGGTGATGTACCATACAAAAGCTTCTGAATAATAAAATAGAAGATGTGTATTTGCAAGTGACTACAGAGATTGATAGAGGTATTTTTATTGGAAAGGAAACTAAATGATAAGATAGGGACCTTCATGTATTAAGGTCTAACAGTGGTAAGGCTTGAGCCATTTGCCATTGATGGGATCAGTCAGCTCACCGCTGTTAGCATGAACAAGACGGTAATAACCACTGCTGTGAGACTCCTGGCCTTAACGACAAATGGTCCTTCCCACTAAGTTGCGAACTTAGAAGGGCCATGCATCTGTCTTCTTACCCAGTCAACGGTTCTAAGGACTAAATCCCCTTCTTTGAAGCTTCTCTCTTTGACTGTTCTATTGTAAGCTTTGGTCACTCTTTGCCGATACGCTTCTGCCCTTTCCTCTGCTTGTCTTCATCTCTCATCTACTGCTTCAAGGTCTATCATCCTCCAATTGGAACCAAGAGATTTTGAAATTTGGTTAAGATAGAATGATGGTGAATGGATGTAATGGAATAGATGCTATGGTACTCATCCTCCTTGCTCCTCCATGAATGTGGCCTGAAAATACATGGCATCACCGTGAGTGGTGGTGCGACGCCTCTTGTGCCGCTAAAAGTGGTGGTGCACGGAAAATTTGACAGAATTTCACTTTTTTCTCCTCTTGTCAAGATTTTCTACAAAACATGGAATTGGATTAGTCAATATTAAATTGGACTTTAGAACAAGTAATTTCCATGTTTTAGGGCACAAATATGTATATGAATTATGATCCAACAGCTTTAGAGCGAGGCTTCATGAAAATCGAAGTCGAAGGTGATTCTAAGCTCGTCATTAATGCTGTTTGTGGAATCCTCAGACCACCCAAGACTTTTCAAGATAATCGAAGACATGCGAAGGTAATTGGCTGCACAGTTTGATTCTATCTCATTCAAGCATGTTTTAAGAGAAGCAGACTTTGTGACTGATGCAATAGCCACTCTAGGTCATGATACAACTTGGACCAATAGAGTTCCTACTAAGGCTACTTTTGCTTTGTTGTTTGACATGGTTGCCCAAAAGTTTTAATCTTTAATAGTTATTTTCTTTTTAAAAAAATTTCGTTTTATATGGCTCAAACGCTGTTGATTATTTAAAAAAATAAATTGATTCAATAAGTTCGACCATGTCATCTGTATAATTCACTTCAAAAGTTCAAATATGATGTCTAGAGATAAAAACAAGGTCAATGCTTTATGTTTATTTTTATAATAAGTCGATGCTTTATGTTCTTTCCAAAAGAAAAGAAAATGTCGATAACATTTGAGGAAAACCACCATCCAGGTCCACAAGCCAAGTCACCGATCCGTGACAAAACTCTCTTTAAACCGTCGATGCAAGCCGTTTCCCAAAACTAATTTTACGGCCGATCCCTACGCCAAATCATCGATCCCCGCGAGTCCTCTCTTAGCCAATAAGAATCGATCTCTCTCCCTTATATATTAAAACCACCCCACATCTCCAAATCCCACACAACCCCTCTCGCTCCCAATCTCTCTCTACTTTCTCAATTTCCCAAATTCTCGAACCCTAACTCTCTCTCTCTCCAACCCCAAATGGCGCCCAAGGCAGAGAAGAAGCCCGCCGAGAAGAAGCCGGCAGAGGAGAAGAAGTCCACCGTCGCCGAGAAGGCCCCGGCAGAGAAGAAGCCCAAGGCCGGCAAGAAGCTCCCCAAGGAGGCCGGAGCCGCCGCCGGAGACAAGAAGAAGAAGAGGAACAAGAAGAGCGTAGAGACCTACAAGATCTACATCTTCAAGGTCCTCAAGCAGGTCCACCCTGACATCGGGATCTCCAGCAAGGCCATGGGAATCATGAACAGCTTCATCAACGATATCTTCGAGAAGCTCGCTCAGGAGTCGTCGAGGCTTGCGAGGTACAACAAGAAGCCGACGATTACTTCTCGGGAGATCCAGACCGCTGTGAGGCTTGTACTTCCCGGTGAATTGGCCAAGCACGCTGTTTCTGAGGGTACAAAGGCTGTGACCAAGTTCACAAGTTCTTAGTGTGGAGGGTTCTGGACTAACTAGCTGCTTTGCTTTTAGTTCTTCTATGTTCAGATTTAGGTTTTTAATTAGTGACTCTGTAATTCTCTTTATGAAATAGATGGTTGATATCATATTGTTTTGGTGTCTTTACAATTTTACATGTTTTGGAATTTGAGTTGTGGATGAATTCGATGTTTCTTTCTGGGTTTGGGGTGGCCCATTTTCCGACATTGGTGTTTGAAACAATCTCTGTGTGAAATCAATTATAATTCAACTTGAAAGCTTTGTCTATCCATCCAGATTTGGAGTATTGGTGTTTGAAACCATTTTTTTTTTTTTTTTGGAATCTTTTGGGTGGTTGTTTTAAGTTGGTTTGGAACTGTTATTAGATTTGTGGTTGTTTGTTATGCGCTTTGTAGCTTGTCAATAATTTTCATGATTGAATTGATAGAGGGTTGTTGTGACATAAATTTTGTGCCTTTTCATATAATGAAATCTGGGATGGTGGATCCTATGTCGCCTATATGGTGGTTGATACTCTCTGAAACTAAATATAATTTAAAGTTTGGAACTGAAAAACATTGTTGGTTCATCAACAATGTTTTGGGGACTTTGCGTATGGTCATATGTGTTTGATACATTGTAACTTTGAAATTAACAAAATCTGGACTTGGAGCTTTTGTTTTTGTGGATATATTTTTCCTAAATAGGATCAATTTCGTTGAATCATTGAATTTGGTTGTCAGACTTGCCTTTTCTGGTGGTTTGGTTTCTAGTTTGTAGCTTCTCTTCATGGTTGTATAGACTGTGAAAGTATCTCATTGCCTATACGAAATTATATGATTTGGGATGGACTATATATTCTGGTTGCTTGCAAATTCAATTTGCCTGGTCTTCGAGTTAATGTTGGGTTAGACTGTATTAGATTGTTTGCCAATACCTTCTTGGGGCAAGACTTGTAACGGTCTAGGGTAAACAGATTTCCAAGAAATGATCTCTGTTACTTGACTTACTTCATGCTCATAGGTTCTGTAAAACTAAATCAATTTTGTGGGATGGTTGCCATGGTATTAGTATCACAAACTTGTATAGATACAGAAGGAGATTTCTGAATAGATGTCATATTTGGTGGATTATCATGCTAAATTGGTAACTCTCACAGACTTGGCCGAATATTCATTTTCTGGAATCTGTACAGTTATTTGGTAGATATTAAAAAAACTGGGGCATTTTAGGTTATGGTTTTTCTTACACCTGTTCTCTAGCTTTGGAGTCTGAGGCTTCGGTTATCTGTTAATCTCGAGGCTAGTGCTGAGAGCTCGACTTCCACAGTTCCACTCCTTAGGTTTATACATTCTGTGGTTCATTTTGGAGGTTGCTCTACAATGTTGTATACAATCCTGAAAGTATTCTTCTAAGTTTCCTCAATGCAAGGTAATTGATAATCCCTTACTTCCATATCTGACTGCAAGAGTTCTGATAATCTTACTTATTCTTTGTTCAAATAAAAATAGTGAGAAACTGAGAACCTGTGTTTTGGGTGTCACATATATAATTGTTAACTTTGCAAGGATTCTCATAGTTTCATTATTAGACTGTATATTGTCCCGACTGATAAGTTGTTTGCTACAGCTATTCCTACTAACATCATAATTTTGATGATAAAATGTTATTAAATTTCTGATGATCAAGTGTTATCCAAGCAAGCATTACAAATTAAAAAATAAATCACAATTTCTAAGTTCCACAACTTAAATATGTCGATTACTTCTTTCATTTGCCACATTTTCTTCGTGCTGTTGGGCTCAGTTTTCTTCGTGCTGTTGGGGCTCAGTTCATTAACATACCATGTTTTTTGGGTTTGGAACAGAGATAAGGAGCTCCTACTGTTGGCTCAGGAGGCCGAGGAGAAATGAAGGACTATTGAAGCCTCAGGCTGTTTGAGGTTCAGACTTCAGTTTCTTTTAAGTAGTCAAGGGCTGGATGGCATCAATTTGCCTTGTACTTATCAGTTTCTTAACATGCTCATAATTCTGTTGACAATTTTACTTAATTATTGATTTTTGTCGACAGCATTATGAGCAAGAACAATTTTTCGAAGATCAAAAAATCATTCACGTATCAGGAGATGCTGAGGAAGAAATTTTTGAGAGGCTGCAGCAGGAGCAGAATGTGAAGGTGAAGAGTCACATGTCCATCCTTCAAAGTTGCTGTCTACCATGGCCAACAAAGGTAATCATTATTTGAAGATGCAATATTCTCAATACTTCTAAATAATTGATCGATTTTCCTTCACTGCAATGTTTGATTGCAAGAGTTCCGATAATCTAGAAATAGTGAGATCCTCTGTTTTGGGTATCACATATATAATTAATTGTTAACTTTGCAAGGATTCTCACTGTTTCATTATTAAACTGTATATTGTCCTTACTAAATGATAAAATGATAATTGTTATCCAAGCAAGACAATAACTTACAATTTTTGAGTTGCAAGAGTTCTTATGGTGATAATATTAGTGGTTATTTGTTTCAAATAGAGAAATTGCGATCTTGTGTTATCACATACATAAATGATGGTCAAGCTTGCAAGAGTGCTCATGGTTTGATGAAGAGGTCTATAAGCAATAATGAAATTTTGATTTGGACTCTGCTTTGATTGTCATAGCTAGTAATTTGTTTGCTACAGCTATTCCTACTTTGAGACTCCTAAATATGTTGTCTTACTTGTTTTATTTCCCTACTTTGCTTGCTATGTACTAATATAAAATGTTGTTTGGGCTTGGGACAGAGATTGTTGGTTCAAAGACTTGTTGGAAATTTGGTTGATAGATGCTACTTCCGTCACCATATTTTGATTCTCCTACAAAATCACACAAATACAATATAATTTAATAATAAATAATTATCATTATTTTATTGTCATATAGGTTAAAATAACAAGAATTATAAGACTTATCTCTTGAATTTGTAGGCTTCCAAGGAACATATCATTCGAAAAGAGTTTAAGGTTGAAGCGTGTAAACACTGCCCTTAAGAGTAGATTTCGCCTCTCGGAGACAATGTCTCGGTGTAGCAGGTAAGTGGCGTCCTACCCTCCAGGGTACAACAACCTCGATCCTTGTAGGTGTACACTCACAATACTCGGATCGTATCGAACAACTTGAAATTTTCTTTTGGTGGAATAGACAAATTAAAGGAAACACATGAATACTTTGAGCTCGGAAAGGAAACAAAGGAGATTGAATTTCTTGTTGTATGTTTTGATTTGGAAAGCTAGAGATTATATAGGGCAAGGATGATTAATGCAGTAACAATTTGCCAATAGCAATTAAGCTTTGTAACTTATGTAACATAAATGAATATAATGACATTGATCTGGAAAAATCAAAACTGAAGGTATCAAATAAGGAATGAACCAATATAATTGCAGAGTTAACCAAATGAATAATCCAAACTGATGAAATCTTTGTAATAATCACAATCAAAGAGAGTTAATGACACAAAAAGAATTAATGACTAATTGACTATTACTATCTGCAAATAACGTTCAAAGGAGGTTTCAAAAATAGCAGGTATTTTGAAATATTCTAATTAAATTCCAACAATCCCCCACTATTTCAAAATACCAAAATAGAAAAGTGAAAGACAAGGAATACCAAAAGAAAGTGAGAATCAATGCATCAAAACTGGTGTCTTTTGGACTATGAACCAGCCATAGGACAAATTAGTCGTGACCCACAAAACCTTGGTGAAAATAAAATTTTCTATGAACCAAAATTTCTTAATATGAATCAGAGAACTACCATCCACACTGAACTCTCGAAATCAAGCATTTTCCGCGGGTGGGTACGAATAGGCCATGCACCCCTACCTGGATATTCATGAGTGCTCTAGAAGACTTGCCCAAGTTTCATAGGAAGCGGCCCTACTTCCACACTCATATAGGTAAGTCCATCAAGTGTGTACTGGAATCAAACACACCACCTATGTTTAAGGGCTATGGTACTTATTAAGAACAAAGTTCATCCTTATACGTTCCAGTTAAAGCACTATCTATGCACCATAGGGATGGACTCCAAATTTTATTTTGATAGTGCACCACTGATCAACAAGTCACTTGTTGTTACCCATATGAACCTACTTCCTGGGATCACCATTCACATAGGTTGGGTTACCATCACTCTTGATCTTTGTCTATAGGCATAAGCCCCATCCCCCTCGATGTTTTAACTAGTAGCTTTTGGCTTTTAGTCTAGTGATTTTGTCAGAGTATTGGCCAAAATCAACTCTGACCTACAAAGCTTATTGATTAATCTCAATAGTAAGTAATCCTCAATGAATTTTTAGTTATCCAATCTCATATAAATATAAGAACCTAGTTTTCTTGTTTTTCCTTGACCCCCACATTTTTGAGTCTGTCTGGCTCATATATATAGGCAAGATAATATCAAGCCATATATATTTAGGCAACGAATCTTCGCATGTCAAGGACTTGAGAATTTAATAGGCAACAGTATTTACCGATTTCGTGACTTCGGATACCTTAGTCACCCCCACATTTGGAGCCATCAAATGTCTCTTTATTCTTGATCAAAATTAAATTTGATCATGGAGGTACATCGAATGTCCATTTTCTCAAAGCATAAACCGAAGGCAGCAATTAATGTGATAGTTTTTTCAGGGCATCAGCATAAGGGACAATATCGAGGTGTCAATGAATAAAAACCGCATATATTTATTTGCTTTGTAGCAACATTGACCGAAAGGCAACGAAAATTCGAAAGGCAACCCAAAACCTTAAGGCAGCATATGGAGCTAATCATCTGAGCAAATATGGCTAGGGAACCATGTTTAGAGACTTGTTGTCTCTGCATTATATCCGGAAGCACCAATAATATAGAATCAGGCAACTATTTTCTCGGTGACCAAATTCTCAAGGCAACCATGTTCATTACCATTAAAGTATCGAGGCAACCGTTATATCTAATCCATAGGATAGGGTCCGATTCATCATTCAAGATGTAAATGAGGCAACCCTTATTACTTGTAACCAAACTTTAAGGCAACATTATTATTATTTTTCTTTTCGAAGGCATCAACCGTAGGGACATTTATATTCCGAGGTATCAAATTGCCATAGGCAACCGTCAATGTAAAATTGACAAAATAATTTCTCAATGCATTATTCATGATAACACATTTATTTTTCAGGCAACCGAGGCATCATCTTAATCAACAATCAATGGAAATATTGAGAGGCAACAACTTTATTATTTTTGAAGAAACAATAATCTGAAGGCAACATTTCAAATTTTTTTTTCTTCCTTGAAGAAAAAAAAACTTTGAAGGGACGTATTCCGAAGACAACAACAAAGGAACAACTTTTCGAGTTATAACGGTAAAAAGTTCAAATCATATAACAAAGAGAATTAAAAACTCGTGCTAAACCATAAGGTTAATAGCAATGATGCAAAATAAATAGTACGAAAATGGTAAAACGATATTATACACAGAAATTAATATAGAAAAGTAAATGTGTGAAACGGTTAGTTTTTAAGTTACAAACATAATTCCATTGAACAATGAAGTGAATGCAAATAAAACTAAAATTATTGGTAGCATGCAACTCAGAACATCATTACACCATGCATTACTAACCGAAAAATGCACATTATAGGATCAACATTCAAATGTAGAACTATTTAGTTTTTCAAGTTATAACCTAACACCAATAACAAAAATGAATGCAATTGAGTAATTTAAATATGTAGGCAGAAACTTAAACGATCATAAGCCATAAGTAAATAAAATATAACCGAAACTTAATGCATGATTAAAGTGCAATCAATACTTTTGCAATCAATAGAAAGCCAACTAATCACATATAATTCCAAATCAAACCGTTCCTATTGCAAAAATGAACAACTAATTCATAAATATAATTCAAGATATAGTGATCCTCAAAGGAAAATTTCAGTAATTCTTTTCAATTCTCGAAGTTGAAAGTAATTTTAACGACAGAGAATTATGTTCACTCAATGAATAAAAGACTTATCTTTATGTCCAAGCTTTCCACAAGGAAACATCCACCAACGAATTCTACTCTTAAGATTGTTGGAAAATTTGGTCGATGGATGCTACTTCTGTCACCATATTTTGATTCTCCTACAAAATCACACAAATACAATATAATTTAATAATAAATAATTATCATTATTTTATTGTCATATAGATTAAAATAACAAGAATTATAAGACTTATCTCTTGAATTTGTAGGCTTCCAAGGAACACATCATTCGAAAAGAGTTTAAGGTTGAGGCGTGTAAACACTGCCCTTAAGAGTAGATTTCGCCCCTCGGAGACAATGTCTCGGTGTAGCAGGTTAGTGGCGCCCTACCCTCCAGGGTACAACAACCTCGATCCTTGTAGGTGTGTACACTCACAATACTCGGATCATATCGAACAGCTTGAAACTTTCTTTTGGTGGAATAGACAAATTAAAGGAAACACATGAATACTTTGAGCTCGGAAAGGAAACAAAGGAGATTGAATTTCTTGTTGCATGTTTTGATTTGGAAAGCTAGAGATTATATATGGTAAGGATGATTAATGCAGTAACAATTTGCCAATAGCAATTAAGCTTTGTAACTTATGTAACATAAATGAATATAATGACATTGATCTGGAAAAATCAAAGCCGAAGGTATCAAATAAGGAATGAACCAATATAATTGAAGAGTTAACCAAATGAATAATCCAAACTGATGAAATCTTTGTAATAATCACAATCAAAGAGAGTTAATGACACAAAAAGAATTAATGACTATTACTATCCGCAAACAAAAATGCTTGAGATCCCAAATATCAATACCAAATGATGTGGCAGGTGCCATATCATCAAACTATTTTTAGCATGTATTCTTATATTTTATTTTTATTCTTTAAATGGAAAGATCAATAATTAAAAGTTATTGTTGTTTAATTAGAAAAAAAAATGTATATGATAAACAACAACAAAAGGAATGAAGAACCCTAAACCACCTTAAATCATGGAGGCTTTAACATGCAACTGTAGGAAAAGGCCATCAACCAAAACAGAGTAAATAGAATACAAAGTTGTGTATGGCTTAATTCATTAGTTCATTGGCAATTGAATAATGATCTATTATATTCTGTTAGTGGTGGTGGGTTTCATCCTGCTGGAAATAGAGATATGTAGTGATGGAGTAAATGAGAAATGGTGATTTTCAATTGATGGCCAGATCCATCTCTACTGGGTTTCAAATGAGCTTCAAATGAATTTAATATGAATTCTCATATTGTTAGAGGGAGAAAGAAATAGTTGTACTATTATATATACAGTCTCCCAGATTTGATGTAATTTATTTGCGCTCTTCTCTAGATTTCTTTGCTCTTTTGATTTGGCAGATGTGGTTGTTTTGTTTTAGGAAGGGCCGTAGCAGATTTGGTTGTTTGGTGCATCACGTTCTTCTTTTTTGCTGATTAATTAGTTTTCTAGATAAAATCAATGAAATTTGCTGGAAATTATTAAATTGAATGTCATGACACGTAAGACGCCAACTCAGACGCCATGTCATTTGGTATTGCTTTTTGGTATAATTTTTTGGTGTCTGTAGCACTGCTCATCTGCAAATAACGGTTCAAAGGAGGTTTCAAAAATAGTAGGTATTTTGAAATATTCTAATTAAATTCCAACAAGACTAAGGAGAAGCCCAGTACCATTTGGTCTAGTGGCATAAGTCTCCCCTTTGTAAGTGGGAGGTTGTGACTTCGACTCACAAAAGACTAGTTGTTGATATGATAAAAAAAAAAAAAAAAAAAAAACAAGACTAAGGAGAAACATGGGCTATTCAGAAGGCCGTGTAGGTTCCGAATTCAGTTTCTTTGAATTAGTTCATCACTGCGGGGCTAAACAGTAAGATACGGAATTCTCTGCCAAACAGGGAGTAGGAGCTAAACGGTGTGGACTTAGCCTAATGTAACAAGGAAAGAGCAAAAGAGTCTTATTCCTGGTTGCAAAGGGTTGGTGTTTTCCTAATCTTAAGTGGATCAGGAAAGAGCAAAAGTGTCTGATTCCTGGTTGCAAGCGGTTAATGCTTTCCTAATGCTAAGAGGATCAGAAATGGAGGAGTGTTATTCTTATAAATAGAGTCCACGAAGCTGAGGTTCCTTTAAACAGAACTAACTAGAAGAAAGTACGTTTCCTCATTGATAAATTACTATAGCAAGATGGAGTTCATGATTAAAACTGTATTAGCTTGCGGTTGCTTAGTGTTTGGTGGTGTGGTGATTAAGAGACTATTCCGTCACAAGCCCTGCTGGGAGAGTAGAAAAGAATACTTTGATTTAGGGTTTTCAATAATTATTCTATTCATCCACAAAGGGGTATATATACAAGGACAAGAGGAGTCG
This sequence comes from Rosa rugosa, assembly GCF_958449725.1. NCBI lineage: Eukaryota > Viridiplantae > Streptophyta > Magnoliopsida > Rosales > Rosaceae > Rosa > Rosa rugosa. The sequence continues at coordinate 16,126,751 of NC_084821.1, read as the reverse complement.
TCTAACCCTAATAGGAAACAGATATTCCTATAATTACATGATAACCTACCTAAATAGGAATCATAATTACATAAGATTTACAGCGATTCTACACTCCCCCTCAATTTGGTGCATAGATATCTATCATGCCCAACTTGTCAATCGAGCTGTCGAATATCTTCCTGGACACTCCTTTAGTAAGAACATCAGCTAACTGCTCTTCTGAGTTTACAAATGGAAACCGAATAACCTTTCTGTCAAGATTTTCTTTGATAAAGTGACGGTCAACCTCCACATGCTTTGTTCTATCATGCTGAACTGGGTTATGTGCAATCTCAATTGCAGCTTTATTATCACAATGCAAATCCATAGGTTGTTTAAGCTTGTAACCTAGATCTTTCAGGACATTACGAATCCATAACATTTCACAGACTCCATGTGCCATACCTCGAAATTCAGCTTCTGCACTTGATCTGGCAACAACTTTCTGTTTCTTGCTACGCCAAGTGACAAGGTTCCCTCCTACAAACGTGAAGTACCCAGATGTAGACCGCCTGTCAGTTTTATCACCAGCCCAATCTGCATCTGTGTATCCCACAACTTCCAATTCATCTTTTTTCTCGAACAGTAATCCTTTACCTGGCGCCATCTTCAAATACCTCAAAATCCGAAAAACTGCATCCATATGTTCTTCACTAGGACAATGCATAAACTGACTGACAGCACTCACAGCATAAGCAATATCAGGTCTAGTATGTGAAAGATAAATCAACCTTCCTACAAGACGTTGATACCTTCCCTTATCAGTTGGAACTTGATCAGGACAAATGGCAAGTCTGTGATTCATCTCAATGGGTGTCTCAATTGGACTGCAGTCCAGCATCCCCGTTTCAGCCAGTAAGTCAAGAACATACTTCCTCTGTGACAGAGAAATTCCCTTCTTAGACCTCGCAACTTCAATACCCAGAAAATACTTCAGTTGTCCCAGATCCTTCATTTCAAATTCCTTTGACAGATACTTTTGCAACTCATTCATCTCTTTCGGATCATCCCCTGTAACAATCATGTCATCCACATACACAATAAGAGCTGTAATCTTGCCATTCTTCCGCTTGATAAACAAGGTATGGTCAGAATTGCTCTGTTTGTATCCAAAAGCTCTCATGGACTTTGAAAATCTTCCAAACCATGCTCTTGGAGATTGCTTCAGGCCATACAACGATTTCCTCAATTTACACACCTTGCCAGCTTCACTTGGATAATTCTTAACACCAGGAGGCACATCCATGTACACTTCTTCCTCTAAATTCCCATTAAGAAACGCATTCTTCACATCAAACTGGTGCAAGGGCCAATCTTTGTTTGCTGCAAGTGAGATTAGGATCCGAACAGTATTGATTTTTGCCACAGGTGCAAAAGTCTCCTCATAATCAATTCCATAACGTTGTGTGTATCCCTTGGCAACCAACCTAGCCTTGTATCTATCAATAGTTCCATCAGCATTGAGCTTCACAGTAAACACCCAACGACATCCTACAGTCTTCTTTCCAACCGGCATAGGTACTAACTCCCATGTTGCATTCTTCTGAAGGGCCTCCAATTCTTCATTCATCGCCCTTGTCCATTTCGGATCCTTCAATGCATCCTGCACGTTACTAGGAATAGATACAGTAGATAATTGATCAACAACAAGTGCATGTGACCCGGAAATCCTATGGTTAGATATAAAGTTAGCTATGGGGTATTTAGCTTTGGCTTTGATATCTGGTTCATATTGTTTTTTTGGGATTCCCTTGGTAACCCTTTGTGATTTCCTAGACTCAAACACTTTCTAACCCAGAAGACTCATTAAAGTTTAGGGGTACCTGAGGTGGATCATTCTGAGCGGAATCTTCAGTTGGTGATGTAGAAGGGGAAATATCTTGTGTGTGAGCTTCAGATACGTCTGGATTTTGATTCAAATTCTCCAAACCCGTCATATCAGGAAACGATCGATCGTTAGCTTCAAACGATCGATCGTTTGTGGTGTCTGCTTCTGCCTCAGTCCCTGTTTGTTGTAACGATCGATCGTTCTCTCCAAACGATCGATCGTTTGTGTCTGTCCCTGGAAACGATCGATCGTTTGTCTCTGGCGATCGATCGTTTTGTCCACTGGAAGTTTCTGTCTCTGGAAACGATCGATCGTTTGTCCCTGGCGATCGATCGTTTTTGGCTGTTCGTCCTTCAAATCGCTCCTCCAAATTTTCCAAGTCTTCAAAGACATCAAAATCACAAATAGGATTCCCTTCACAACCTTTCTCCCCCTGAAGGGAAGACCGAGAAGTTCCCCATGGGTAATATGGCTCAGATTCACGGAATGAGACATCAAGAGAGAGGTGTACGGTGTTAGTGAGCGGGTCATAACATCTGTAGCCCTTCTGAAACTCGGCATAACCTACAAACATACACTTCTTCGCACGGGGATCAAGTTTGCTTCGGTGTGGCTTTGGTATATGAACATAAGCAGTGCAACCAAACACTCGGGGTTCCAAATTAGGCAGAGAGGGGATGGTCAAGAGTGTATGAAGCTTTTGATGGGGATTCTGAAACTCAATTACCCGGGAAGGAGTACGATTGATGAGGTATGCTGCAGACTTCACCGCTTCTCCCCAATAAGACCGAGGTACATTCATGCCAAACAATGAAGCCCGAACAACTTCCATCAACTGTCTGTTCTTCCGTTCTGCCAAACCATTCTGTTGAGGAGTATAAGAGTTGGAGGTTTGATGACGAATCCCCTGTGACCGGCAAAATTCAAACATAGGGCCATTCACAAACTCTCCACCATTGTCAGATTGAAACACTCTAATAGATTGTTGATACTGAGTAGTCACCATTTTGTGAAAATCAGTAAACAACCCAAATACTTCACTCTTATTCTTCAGTAATGACACCCACGTCATGCGAGTACAATCATCAATAAATGTGACATAATATCGAGCTCCAGAAAGAGAGGGAATCTTTGCAGGCCCCCAGACATCAGAGTGGATTTTCATAAAAGGAACGGGACTTTTATTAAGACTTGGTGAATATGAAATACGGTGGCTCTTGGCCAGTTCACAAATGTCACAATGGAAATCTAAATCACTGACAACCGAAAACAAATGAGGCTGCAGTTTCTTAAGATAACTAAAAGATAGATGACCTAAACGGCGATGCCATAACCATACAGCTTCCTTTGCATGCTCTACCCCATTAATCTGATTAGCTTGCCCCAAAAGATGCTTCTGTTTTTCTCCAGACTCTGTCAGATCCAGGTAGTATAATTTTCCCCTTCTAACACCATAACCAAGAATCCGCCGAGTCAGAATGTCCTGAAACACACAGAAAGATGGATAGAAGGTCACAATACATGTAAGTGCCAAAATAATTTGACCAACAGATAGGAGATTATAGGCTAGTGAGGGAACAACTAGGACAGATTCCAGGGTTAGGGTATCAGATATAACAATAGAGCCTTCTCCAGTGACCGGAGTAGGAGTACCATCAGCAGTAGAGACAATATTTTGAGGGGAACGTCTAAGGTTTTTCACAAGACTAGGGTCATTGGTCATATGATCAGATGCACCTGTATCAATTATCCATGTATTATTCAAAGTAACCTTACCCTTCATACCTGACTGTGCTACATTAGCGGAGGCATTGTCTAGATGCTCTTCCTCTGTAGTAGCAATAGCCGCCTTGCCCGGATTCTTTCGCGGTTTCCTAGTGAAGTCCCACCAATCAGGGTAGCCAATCACTTCATAGCACCGCTCCTTGGTATGACCTAATTCCCCACAGACAACACATTTTTTGTTTGCGTATGGGTTTGGTTTGTCGTGAGGACGGCGTGGAGAAGGACCTGAGAAGCCTGGAGGAGGACCGGGTCGGCGTTGAACAGCCATCACAGAAGATTCAGTTTGCACAGAACGCCCCATAGCTTGTTTCTCTGATTGCACCTTGCGAATGTAAGCATAGCTCTGCTCCAAGGAGAATTTAGGCTCCTTGCGCAGGATTTCTCCACGCACCTGATCATACTCTTGGTCAAGTATTATTCAAAGTAACCTTACCCTTCATACCTGACTGTGCTACATTAGCGGAGGCATTGTCTAGATGCTCTTCCTCTGTAGTAGCAATAGCCGCCTTGCCCGGATTCTTTCGCGGTTTCCTAGTGAAGTCCCACCAATCAGGGTAGCCAATCACTTCATAGCACCGCTCCTTGGTATGACCTAATTCCCCACAGACAACACATTTTTTGTTTGCGTATGGGTTTGGTTTGTCGTGAGGACGGCGTGGAGAAGGACCTGAGAAGCCTGGAGGAGGACCGGGTCGGCGTTGAACAGCCATCACAGAAGATTCAGTTTGCACAGAACGCCCCATAGCTTGTTTCTCTGATTGCACCTTGCGAATGTAAGCATAGCTCTGCTCCAAGGAGAATTTAGGCTCCTTGCGCAGGATTTCTCCACGCACCTGATCATACTCTTGGTCAAGTCCATTCAAAAACATGTGAACACGCATCCGGGACATGGCTGAAGTTTCTTGAACGACAGCTGCAACATTATCATGTTGAGAGGCCGCCCTTTGATCAATCTCCTGGAACATTGCCACTAACTCATTGTAGTAGGTCGGGATTGGCCTTCCATTCTGTTTTGCTTCAAAACACTTTTTGTTCAACTCAAAGATTCGGGTTTCATCAGAATCATCATAAAAGGTTTTCTCTACAGCTTCCCAAATATCTTTTGCAGTAGGAAGACGAATATACCGGTTCATGAGAGAGGATTCCATGGAGTCAATGAGCCAACTTTTCACCTTTTCATTGTCTGTGGCCCAAGCTTCATACTCTGCAGAATTCATGGCGGGTTCAGCCTTTACTCCGGTCAGATAACCAACCTTCCCTCGTGCTCCAATGCGCATTCGCATAAGAGGAGCCCATATGGTGTAGTTGGATTCATTCAAGACAACACTTGTGGGGAAAGCAGAATTGTCTTGTTGGGTGGTGTAGTGGTGATGGATGATCGGTGAGGCTGACACCATTGTCGTCTCGGGATTTGACTGTTCGCCTTCAATTGCAGGTCCGGCCATGGAGGAATTTGGGTTTTTTTTTTTTTTCAGGTTTGGTTTTTCTAGGGTTTCAAAAAATTCAGGGATGACTTGATTTTAATGGTGGTGGTACGCAGCGGTTTGTGGTGTGCTTTGGGATTCAGGATTCAGGATTCAGGATTCAAAGGATGCAGGCAAGTTCAAAGGATTGAACCTGCTCTGATACCAAGTAGAAAAGAATACTTTGATTTAGGGTTTTCAATAATTATTCTATTCATCCACAAAGGGGTATATATACAAGGACAAGAGGAGTCGTCTAACCCTAATAGGAAACAGATATTCCTATAATTACATGATAACCTACCTAAATAGGAATCATAATTACATAAGATTTACAGCGATTCTACAGGGAGACCCTACCTGACGATATCATGGAGGTTATTGTGCCACACCTGAGTGTACGTGATCGTATACGCTTAAGCCTAGTTTGCAAGCCATGGAGCTCAGTTCCTATGCGCAAAGACATCCCTAGTTCTCCTCACAAACTCCCCTGGTTAGTACTCCCTCAACCTGAATCTCAAGCTCTAACTTGCAATGATACCTCCTTAAGCTTTTACGACCTCCATGACGGCAAAGTTGTTAAGTTGGAGCTGCCTGAACCTGTTCGTGGAGCGTGGTTTCGAGGGTCTTCGAAAGGTTGGTTGATTATGATTAAGGAAAGTGAACAAAACACTACAACATTTCTGGTAAATCCAATTTCAGGAGTCCAACACCAACTTCCATCCTTGAGAACGATTCCGTCTTTCCAGAAGTTTGTAGAAACGAAGAAATGGAAACGATATGGTGCCTTTGCTTTCTTCAACTGCCTTGTGCTATCTACCTCAGATATTAATTCCGATGAATGTGTGGTAGCAGCTGCTCTTGGGTGTGCCAATGATATATTGGGTTTGTGCAGACCTGGAGACAAAGAATGGAATATCTTTCGGTTATTAGATGCAGATGAAGCTTTGACTGATTTACTGTTTTGTTCTGGCAAGCTATACGCATTGGTTGTGAGTAATAATAAGTCCGGCGTTGTTTCAACTGCTCGTACGTTGAATTTTGGAGATCATTCGGTGGAATTGAAATTAATCTATAACGCAAATATAAACATCGATATTAACTTTGAATATCATGGTAACTATGAGATCTACGTACGAGGCTATGTTGACTCATATTTGATAGAGTCTCCAACCAATAAGGAAGTATTGTTGATCCACCAAAGGTTAGATGTATTTTCGAGCAAAGGTGACAACAACAACGGAGAGAATGGTGGTGGCGGCAACCATGAGGAAGAGGAAGAGGAAGAGGAAGAGGAAGAGGAAGTGGAAGTGGAAGTGGAAGTCGAAGGCAATGACGGTGGTGATGACGCCAATGAGGAATGGAACAACTTGGGAGGAAATGGTGGTGATAGAGTTGACTGGGGCATCAATATTGTTGAGGAAGATGATCATTATCTACGTACATATTTGAGGACAAGTGGTTTTGAAGTATGCAGGCTTGATCCACAGAATGACAATTTCGAAATGGTACAAAGTTTGGGGGACAAGCTATTATTTTTGTCAAACGGTGGTTCATTTTCCCTCCGGGCAAGTGATATCAAAATCAAAGACTTCAGAGGGAATTGCATTTGTTTTGCAACAAATAATTTCATGAGTTTACATTCTTTAGAAACATATACCTGTCGGGAGATTGGTGTATTTGACTTGAATACAAGAAGAATTCGGCGACCTTTCCCGAGTGTAGAGGTGTCAATTCGGTCTCAAATCTGTTGGTTCACTCCAATGTTATAATGCTAGAGAGCTGCCCTTCGTATTATTGTTGCCCTTAATTTTTATTTTATTTTTTTATTGGAGTATCTTTGTTTTGTAAGTAATTAAAGATTTTACTCAACCGGCCAGAATAATTTGTAATGAATATTTGGGCATAATTTGTCTCTTCTTTGCCTCATCAAATATCGTGCTTTGGTCTGTTTCTTTTATATCTCAAACTTGATGGCTTCTCTTCTCAATCGAATGGATTTGGGGAGACTGCAATAACCACATATTGGCCCACTGTTTTTTCGTTCTGTTTTCTTTTTTGTTTCTATTCATACATTTAAAATATGTATTTTGACCTCCTTGTATATTAGACCTCTAACTTATCTTTTTAAAAACCTAATATGTTAATTTAATTGATGAAGTTAAGTTGTTAATTCAGTCTTTTCCTAGTTGTAGTAGCAATTTTGTGAGACGGGAAGGTAATAAAGTTGCCCACCGTTTAGCAAAAGAGGCTTTGAAAGTTAGTCAACCGTTACTGTTTGGCTCCAGTTTTTCTTGAGCTGGTCAACAGTCTCTTTTCTTGTGTGGGCGTGCCAGCACCGTTCAGGTGCGGTCGTCGGGGGTGTCCCTTGACCTGACTTATTTCGAACGACTGTAGACGAGGAGAGCACCAACCTCGTCGTGGGGGTCTTCTGTGCCTCGTGCTGGAGGACTTTGTCTTGTGTCACCAAGTTGATACTCAACGTTGTAGGTCGAGCAGAGCGAAAATCACTGGGAAGTGGGGAGAACTTGCTAAAGCGTGACTTTAGCTTGGCTGGTTTGCGAGGGCGTTACCTTTACTTGGTTGGTTCCGTAACCGTTGTGGTCGCGGTACTACAGTCAGCTCCCGAGGAGACTAGGACCGAAGCACTTTGACAGAGGGTTTGGTGACACTGACAGTCAGCTCCTGAGAAGACTAGGACTGGAGTGTGGTCACCGGTAAGAGAAGGAGAGGGGTTGCTCCAGAGAGGCTTGGATAATCGTAGAGATTAATTGATGAGTTGTGTGTGTTCTTACTTGTTGTAGTCTCTATATATAGGCTACCAAGCCATAGTGGTTGGCCTTAAACAAATCATGATGGGTTTTCCATTTAAGCACTAATGGAATCATGATAGGTTTTCCTATTAAGCACTAATGGAATCATGGAGCACTAAATGGAATTATGGAGCACTAAATGGAATTATGGTGGGTTAGGCACTTAAGCACTAATGGAATTGAAAATGATGAGTTTTGGAGTGGTTTTGAGTCACTTTCTGCTCCTTTATTCCTTCAATTATATCTCCACCAAGAATTCAGAATGGGCCTTCAACTTCTTCATATAAAATGATCCACCATGAGTGTAGATCATTCTGGTAAAATTTCAGAGCTTACTTCCATGTGGTTGGGCCGGAAACGCTGCTGGACTCCTTACAGGTCCGGTTTTCCAGTTTTGCCCTTCAGAAAATTGGACTGATTGTTTGAAGGTTTTCCACTCCAAACTAGCTCTTTCACTATTCATAAGAAATGATACTTGGTATGTCTAGAATGAATCTGGAAAATTTTAGCTCATTTGGATTTCGTTTAGTTAGTCTGCCGCTTCTCTTTCCTTGTTTAGCTCGGTTTCTCCTAGCCGAAGTAGGAAAATGTGCTAAAGTTGACTTTTCATTTCCATGCTTCCATCATTTCCTTTTCTTGCAGCTCGCATAATCTTCCATAATTCTGCAGGTAGGCTTTATTTAGCCTCTAAATAATATATTTCGAACTTATCGACAGTATATAGCTTGAGCCACTAACATTGGCTCAATTTCTCCAAGACATGCCTTGTCAGGCCAAAATGCTCATTTTGGGTTCAAACAGTTACTTTGTTTAGAGTCGGGGCCGGATTGGCTTCATCAGTATGTCAGTATGGATTTCCAGTGTGAAGTCTAGTTGGGTCAATGTTTTGCAGGGGTCACCATATCGGTGTGCTTTTGTAGATTGTTGATCCACAACTCATTGTATTCAATTCATTATTAATATTGAAGTATTCTTTTGATCAAAAAAAAAAAATCACCAAACTTAGGGTGCTTCAACACAAATACTGAATTTCAAGCGACCAACGGGTACTCCTTCCACTCCCACGCTTCAACCACCACATGATAGAGAACTTTTCTTGAGGGTCTGGCATAATTATGGATAGGTATTGCTAGATACTGATGATGGCAATTGATTTAAACCTAGGTTTCTGGAACGACCCTTCTTTGAAGAATGGGAGAATAATTGCATCTCATGTTAAAAGTTTAAAACTAATGTTAAACCTCAAGAAGGAGTAGTCAAAGTTCATTAAAAAGATGATGATCCGATCAAAAAAAAAAAAAAACGGATGATGAAAACTTATGAACATGAGCATGCGCAATTACATGCTAATGAAAAAACTGAACATCTCGATAAAGACTAAGAGCAACTCCAACAGCTTCCCCATATTTTAGTTTTTCTTTATTTTAGGGAAAAATGAGTCTCTTTTGCTCCAACAGATTCCCTATAACTATCTCCATTTTGAAAGAGGGCTTGCACAGCTGCCCTTAGGCCTTGATCATTAATGAAACTTTAGAATACATGGGGGGAACATGATACCTGAACCCCAAATTACAATAAGCATAAGAAGAACAACTCGCTCTCTAGGGTTCTCTCTGTATCTCCATGTTAGGGAAAGTGAGGAGAGAGAAAACAAAATTCCCTAAATTTACATCAATCTCTAAAATTTTAAGGAATAATTTGGAGATTCTAGAGATTGCTGTAAAATAGGGAATCTGTTGGAGTTGAAGAAGAAAAATTGCTTAAAGCTTTGACTTTTGCTTCCTTATAATACAAAAATTATAAAGAAGTTGTTGGAGTTGCTCTAAAGGTCACAGCCAAGCAATCATACAAATGAAATAGATCGATTTTGTACATCACTTTTACTATATTTTCTATATTATTTTTCCATATTGTGTCTTTATTTGTCATTTTATTATTATTACAAAGTCAACCGCTACTTCAAAAAAGTAAGAAGTCCAAATGTCAAATTTAGAGGTATAAATAAAATCAATATTCCTTAAAAGAAAGGAAGAACCTCTCCTACGGTACCCATCGAAGTTGAAGTTGAGGAAACCCTAGGGGCCCCATCCTCATCTAAATTGTAGTTCCATTTGTCTCATGACCTAGATTAACTAGAGCATTAGTCTCATGATACATGTGTTTAAATGAGGGAAGTCTGTGGAAGATGTGGGAAAATAGGTTGTCGGGGTCTAGGTTCTTTCAAAATTAAGACTTCCATGATAGGCACGCATGAATGCGACATTGGGCATCTTCGCATGGATGCAACACCGGCAACCTAGCACCAAAATGATATATACTAGAAAATCCTTCCCGCGCGATGCTGCGGGGGTTTGGTTTTTCTAAACTAAATTAAAGTGTATCTTTGCAATTCCTCCTTCATTCTCCTAACTTCAGTTGTTTTTTCCACCATGCTTGTAATCTCGGATATCTTCAAGGCAGCATTGGCCAAGTTTCTCCACTCCACCCTGTATGATAGATGAAACAATATAATTAGCCAGAAAGTCTCCTCTTGAAATTCTTTTGTTTGTGTATTCCCTCAACTTCTTTCAAAAATAACTTCATTCCCTGAATCATGATCTAATATTTATATAAGAATCCAGAAAAGATACAATGTCCATTGGAATTGCCCAAAGATTTTATTTTCATTACCAAAATCCAATAAGCTATAGTAACAGAAAATTCATGTCTGCAAAAAACTCAAGAAAAAGTCCATTTCTAATTGGGAATCAAATAGAAAAGTCCGGAGTCTAATCAATTTTGTCAACCATGTGAAAGAGAAACAGAGGATATTTTTAGGTCATTCTATATGTAGTATTAGCATTTCATATTCCATCTTGCAACGAAAAATCAAGTAAGGGACCAAATCCATCAGCTGAAACTATATACTTAATCTCAGAAACAACCAAGCAGACCTAACAAATAATTAATCAAATAATGAATGAACCATTTTAAAGGTCATCCATATATAAGCATTAAACAACTGAAATGAGCTTTATCAAGAGCCAAACGAAGCAACCCTAAGAAATCATACTTTCAATCCAGCAAATACTAAAAGAAAAGTAGACATATAACCATTAAATCCCTTCATTGACCTCCTATTAAAACAAAACCAAGTAACCCCTTAAATCAAGCAACCCTAACTAATTACCTATTGTTTGTGTTCAACTACTGCAGTTTTAGATTGCACATTTTGTTGATTTAATTCATTAGCTTTATATAGCAGGTTCCGTTGATCAGCTTCAACACTCTCATAATCCACTGCATTAGCTTTCACATTACCTGGCCCCTACAACATTAAATCAAATTAAGTCACTCATTCATCACCTTAACTCATTTAAATGACATTGAGTTTTAAATACAACAGTACTTACTTGTTGACTTCTGAGCTTTGTCTCATTTGGCGCAGGTCATTGCAACTCACCAGCTTCTCTAACCCTCAATTTTTCAGTTCTACCTTGGTTGTTGCCTAGATGACAAAACTTTAGACCAATAAGCATCACATTAGATTCAAATTAAAAGAGGAGATGCAGATTGAAAACGGGTCTGTTAAAATTTTTCACCTTTTCAGTTATAGGATTAGAACATATTGAAATTTCATACCTTACCACTCGTACTATGGTCAACTCGTAGCCACCTCCACAGTAGATGGGTCACCAACATTCAGATCTGCAATAGTAACATGAGAAGTCAGTACGTTTCTTTCTTTATTTTACTGGCAATACACTGTTAAAAATTATCTTCTCTCAAGCAGATGTGCAAAATCAATGGAAGAGAGTTTTATGATTTGTGATGGTATTACCAACACTGTGCCAGTAAATAAAGAAATTAAGTTTGCTTGGAAAGTTATGCATCTATTATCTTCTTCTTTTAAGAAATCTAAAGTAACTTTAAAGATTTAAAAAGTTGGAGACGTCGCATATTGCATGATTTGAAAATAGAGTTTCTGATCTCAGTTGGGTTTTGAATACAAATAATTGGATCAGTGTTTTGACAGAATGTCAGTGTCAATGGTCCTTTGTTTCCTGGTGAGCAATTAATAAATTGATTATTGCACTTCATGGATCCAGTTCAGTATTTGTGAAAAATTGGGAATTGGAGGATGAGTGCATTCATTCTATATTTTTCTTCTACTTTCTTCAATACTTAAAAAAAAGACCAGCATGCCAGCAATTTCCATCCAGAAAATAAGCAAGTGAAATAGAGGCAATGACATGTCATTCACATCCATTACCTGTAGTGTTTGGCATAAGTTTACAATAGTAAAATGCAACACCTCGATCTCTAGCAGAATTTATTAAATTCTTTTACCTAGATATCTATAGATGATTCTTGAAAAATAAGTTGAAAAAATCTAAACAATGTGTTTTCAAAGGTCATGTCAAATACTCATTAACAGTTACGTATGTATATGGACACCAAATTACTAAATGAAGAAGTAGCTTCATTTACTGTTTAACTATATTGAAAGATAAGCGAAATCAATCTAGATAATGTGTTTTCAAACTATGGTCGTATTGAAACTCCTATGGATTTAATGTTATACAAACCTGAAGCTTGTTCTGATTTCTAACAACCAACAAATTCAGCCATCAGACCTTGCAAAAACATTCCAACTCTCAGCATACAGATGCATTTGACGTCAAGCTAGAGAACCTGTATTATGTTAATAAAATTACAGTGTTCAGTGATCATATCTATGTACTGCAAAACTAATTTGCTATAAGAACTGTACATAAGAATTTCCATGATCAACTTGTAACTATAAAAGATTAATAAGCAATCTAGGGTATATTTAGACAGGCATCATACACCATATCTACCCTTACATTAAAACTTGAATCTGATTAGGCACAATGTTCACCTCATCTTGATGAAAAACTTGATGATTCTTGCCGATTCTTGAATGTACCGGTACAGCTGCATATAGAAATCTGACTTTATAAACACTATCATATATTGAAAAATCTGCAAAATAAAAGTAATTTCAAAATTCTCACTTTATCGACCAATTACTTATAAAATCTTAAGCTTTGAATGAGTGCTAATTGTTGGACCATGGTTAAGATGCATTGTATATGTAATCTTTGTTCAAAGCCGACAGAAGTTCGGGTTACAGATTGGAAATGTAGAAACGAACAAACATATAAGCCAATGAATAAAACAAACATTGTAAAGAGAACGATAAACCAAACCAAGTCCAAAGTCAAATGATCGAGAAGTAAAGGAATATGTAGCAACCATGAACCATCACAGCCCCATAAATAGAAAAATGAACTGCTGAAAAATTTTACCTGCAGTGAACAGTGAATTTGATTCAATATCTGCAGAATCCGCAATCTTCACCTCAGTCTTCCTAATACCACCACAACATACTTCAGGCTACAAAAACAATTTTTCTTGACAATATGATTTCCTACAGCAGACCTGCATACAAATAAGAGCAGCATCAAGACCATAAGGAGATGTTATAACAATTATCATTTGTATATTCTTAGTATATTTATTTCAAATTTATAGAATCTGTAACAGTTTCTAATATTATATCCATTATCTTTAATCTTTTTGTGCAGTCAATATGGGAGATGAAATATATGAAAAAATGGCAAATCATCAATCATGTGAAAGCTTCGATCTTTTTTTTTCTTTTCTCTGATATGAAAATGTTTTCAAATTGAATTGCAAGTACAAAAATCTCATAACACAAATAGCTGTCTTTCAACCCTTTTGGGCGTCCAATATCATACACTTCAATATAAAAATGCTCTATCTGGCTTTTAACAAAATTTGAACCTACAGCACATTGACTGGTGGAACCCTATTTCTCAATATCTTTAACTTATGGGTGACCATTGCTTGCTTTATGTGAACGTTAATAAAGGGGGTATTATTCTACCATTGAGCTTGAGCACACCCACTCACAATCTGAAGGATTATCAAATGAATCAAAATGCTGATCCACCTTTGTCTTCCTAAGCATCACATCTCTAGCCTCACTGGTTCTAATAACACAGAACAATTAAGCTACAAAAAACAATTAAGCTCTCACTGGTTCTAATAACACAGAAAGAGAGAGTCACAAATTTCTCAAGCTCACACCAAATAACATTTTTCACGCTGTTGATCAACCACCATGCTCAAAAATAAAAATAAAACAGTTGCCCAGCGAAAAGGGAGGAACAAATGATTCATGATTACCTTTTATGGAATAGATGATTTGCGCTCTGATGCTCAAGATTGAATAGAATCCAACCATCTCACCTGAAAATAGAGGAGATAATGAGCAGAAAGAAAGAAATCAAATCCAAATTCATAGATCAAAAGCAACGAACTGAACTCTGTCAGTATCGCTTACACGGCTGTAGACGACACCAAAGAATTGGTAGTGTCACGATTGGGATCAACGATTTGGGTATTTGGGTGTAACAGTGGAGGTCGGTGTAAACAGATGCTTCCCGAAGAACACGGCTGTAGAAAAACAGAAGAAATACACAAAATTCAACTACAAAAAACTCACTTAAGACCACAATTCTGGACAACTGAAAAAGAACCCAAATCAAACACATACCTATTGAAAGCTTCCTCCCAAACTCGATCAAAATTCTAGCAGCAACCTTTTCCGAAACAAACCCAAACTTTGCTCCGAAAGTCGACCAAAATCTTGGACATCTCTTCTTCTTCTTCTTCCTATCCCAGCGACTTGCGATCAAAATTCAAAATACTACATCAAACCCACAATTCAAGATGGCAAGATGGCAAATCGTATATGAAATATTACCCAATTCTTACTGTTCTTGATTTCAATTCCCCGGCCAAGGTCGGTTGAATATGAAGCTCGATTTGGATAGAGGCTGCCCGAAAAGGATGAATCATATTTAATCGCTGATGTCGGTGGATTATCAGATTGGATTTCGATTTTGATAGAGATTTCCGGAAAAGTATGAGGTCGGTTGCAACGCTTGGTTTAATAAGGATCAACTGTGGTTCTCTATATTGCCTCAAGATAGAGACTTCTGGAAACCGGCCTCATATAGAGACGTCTAGAAACGTATAGAAGAATGGCAACCCGTAATTAGAAGAAGAAGAGAAGGGCAAAAGCGTCATTCAATTGGAGCTCGAATGAACAGTTGAGACGCGAATGAACAGTCCACGCCCTTTAGATAATGATATATATATATATATGTGATTACGTGAAGCATATTGTCTAGAATATACAGCCCACATGATATAATGGCAGACGTTCCAAAGAATTTCGGGATAAAATGAGGCTACAGCTAGCAAAGCATGGAGAGGTAATTAAGCAGCCGTCAAATTTAAAAGGTTTGGTGTCCCGAAAGGTCACATTGTTTGCTTCCAGTCTACTGTCACAGACTTGAACACTTAAACCCCGGTGGTTTCGTAGTGGAATTAAGCCAAGAGCTCTTCATAAAACTTGTCAAACTCACTGTCCTCTTTTGATTGATAGGTATATATATTGAGTGGAGAACTTCAAAAACTAGGGACAACCCATTTGGAGGAATTCATAGGGGTTGTTATTGGTGTTGTCCACAGTCCACTCATTCTTATCCTTTGCCTTTAAATTTCATATATATTTGGAGACGTATTTGTTAATTATGATTGTGTAGAACTCTTGTTTGGGCTAGGGTTGATAATTAAGACCTAGCCCTGAACCGTATATTTAGATGAATTGCCAAGTAATAAAGTTGTAATTATGAGTTTGGTTAATTGATGCAACCTCCACATCAACAACATTGAGGACCTTATATGAAAAATCCAAGTGAGTATGTTATGGTGCAACCGCCCCAAGCTACAGTATCACCCATTACTTCTTGAATGTTTGGTGATACTCGAGCAGACTCCTATAGACACCACTACAATTTAAGATTTTAGAACACGTTAGGGTCAAGAGGCTTGAGCCTGGGTATTTTTACATTTGTTATTCCAGGAACACGGTTGAGATTGATTGCCCAAATCTTTGGTTTTTGAAGTTTGATTGCTGTAGTTTTACCCAGTTTTGGCTTAAGAATGCATCGTATTTGGATTGAGCAGATGATGTAGAGGCAGAAGCTGTTGGAGATTGCGCTCTGTGCTGTGCTGGGAGCCTGGGACAGAGACCAGACTATTGGCGAAGCCAGTTCCGGTGAGTGAAGAAAATGAGTGGCAGCAAAAATATTAGAAGATAGTAGGGGTAATTTGGAAAATTCAATGCATAAAAGAGAAAATGGGAGTGTGGTTTACAAAAAGGGGAGTGCAAATTTCACTCCCCTATATGAATACACGTAAGGAAATTTAGCTTGGTAGCCCTAATTGGTGCGCGCTAAGTATGGATTTTGGTGCCCTAAAATTATAATTTGTATACTTGTACATTTATATTAGGATTAATTACTGCTTACTCTCTATACTTATAGAGTTTCATCGTTTCAGTCCCTGACCTTCGAATTTCACCTAAAAACTCCTCGAACTCTCAATTTCCTCACAATTCACTACACCAATTTCGGAATCAGACAACACATATCAGACGACAGCAAACATTTTAACTGTCGTCTGAATTAATCAGACGACAACAAGAAATATTCTGTCGTCTAAGTTTTCGAATCCAACAACAGTTTTTTCTTTGCTCTCGTGCAATAGCATTTTAGACAATGATTGATTTTTTTTGATGTTGTCTGAATGAATTAATTCAGACAACAGTTATTATGTGATGTTGTCCAAGGTTGATTAACACAATGGTGGATAAAAGATGTTGTCTGATTGTTTTTAATCACACAACAGTTATTACTTCTCCGTTGTGCAATTACTCTTAATACAATGGTTGAAAAATATGTCGTCTGATTATTTTGATTCACACAACAGTTTTTTAGTTGTCTATTGTGTGACTTTGTTTCAGACAATGTACTGAAATTGATGTTGTCTAGAGTTTTAGGGTTCAACATGTTGATGTTTGCCCGCTCAATTTTTTTGCCGAAACTTAAACTTCCCACTTTTTTTTTTAAAGGACATAAAGGTTCCATTGAAAACAAAACCTCTCTCCTCTCAGACAGCCAACGCTTACAGCTCGCCATCTCTCTCACGAAATCTCCCTATTGATCTTTACCCACATGGCCGAAAACACCAGTTGATGTCGAAGCAAAAGCCTATCCTCCAGCAATTGCAGTGGGTAAATTTCTCTGTCATCTCTCCCTCATCTGCATACCAAATTGGGGTATCAGATTTTAATTTTGTTGGGTTTCTTTTAGATTGGAGATGAACATGCAACTCTTTGCTATTCCAATTCTCTTTTTGGGCTTTTGATATTCATAATTTTCTGCTAGTTTTTTAGCAGCTCAGGTCTAAGTTTTCGGTTGGGAGATCGTAACTCTGCGGTGGACGCTGGGCGGCTGGGCAGTCATGAGTCACTCTCCGCCTCTCGTTCGTTGCTCTCTCTGCACCACGCAACTGCGCCACACCTCTCTCTCTCCCTCCCTCCCTCCTTGATGGGATCTCCCTCAGTCTCTCACTGTAAGTTCTTGTTCTTCTTAATCTGGGAAATTTGAATTTGAAAATTGAAATGAATTGGAAATTTGGAATTCGAATTGGTATTGTCCTGCACTCATACTGATAATCTGGGCTTCGTATTGATTCTATTGAAGAAAAGAAACTTGTATAATCAGGGCTTCGTATCGATTCTATTGAAGAGAAGAAAGTTGTATAATGTGGGCTTTGTATTCGTTTAATCTAGTTAGATATAATGAATATGCATATTGTTAATGAATAATGCTTCGTTTAATCTGGTTAGATTTAAACTGGGCTTCGTATTCTAATGAATAATGCTACTTGGTAATTGGTAATTGGTATTCGTTGAATATGGAAATTTAATTTCATTTATTTTGCTGCTTCTACTTCTAAGTTTGCTGTGATGCAGTCTTGATTCCTCTTTAAATTTGGTTAGATATAATGATTAATGAATAATGCTACTTGGTCAATTACTTAATTGTAACTTGTTTCAGCTTGAGTGCAGCCCATTGAGGAATGCTAATTATCTTAACCTTAGCTTGTTAGTGGTTGATATTGTTAGTTTACAAATGAGAGATTTTCTGGTCAATTGAGAAGTTGGGAACTGTGAGTCTGCGACATATCTAACATGGGTTGTATGGAGAGAGCATTACATTATATACAATATATATAGAGTTACCTCATAGCATTTTAAAGGCAATGACTCAAGGCGTTCTTTCAGCGGGATGGTCAAGCCAGTATTGCAGCTTTGATATTCCGCTGCCCACATAGGTAACTCAGTACTAGAGGAATTGGAGATTCTTGACTTCAACGGTCTCCAAGCGTTGCTTGTTATTGCTTCGATAAACCCCTTAAAGTCGTGCTCATTGTATAGGAGGCGAGCACCACTCATCTTCATTTCAACACCTGGTCTATCAGCTACAGTGTAAGCCTCTATGCTTATGCACTCATTCAAGGTATTGATTTGTTGCGAAAACCACACAGCTGTTGTATATAACCAATATCCAGTTGGGCCAGTGAATGGCGGGACAATAACATTTAGCTCGTGGGATAAAGTTTGTTTTTCAAGACGACCTTCATTGGTATCAAAGTAGCAGTCAAACTTGTGCATAACTTTGAAAGCACAACTAGTATCAAAGTCCTCATGAATTTCATAACAAACATACAGAGCATATCCTATCCAGGGTTTGCTTTCATTGTCTAACTCTGTTGGCAACATCATCATTACAGAAGAACTACTGCTTTGATTCTCAAACCACTCTGGGATAATATTAGCTCCAGCTGAAAAGGCATGTGCCGAGCTCAATGGTTGACTTGTTTCTACCTGCATTTATTTTTTTAGAATTAAAAAAGGATGTTAAATTTTAGTGGAATGAGTTAGTAAACTAACATGGGTTTTTGAACCTTTTTGAATTATCATTGGCTGCACTATACCATATCTTGTATGGTGCAAGTCTTTTGGCATCTCCAAAATTATACTGTCCAGATTTGTGCTACTTTATTCCAATTTTCAACCGGGTTTATTTTTTGTTGTATGGAATAAGCATATTGAACTTATTTGTTTGAGATGATGTTTAAATCTTCTGATGATGCAAATTTTTAACTTTGCTTTTTTTTTTTTTTTTCTTGCAGAGCAATTGTTACTAAAGTCTTTAGCAGATACATTCCTAGTTTCATTCTTCTGTTATTTCTGAAAATGGTATCCTTTGTTATGTAATTCTTTTTATCCATTCAAGAATATATATCTCACAATGAAATAAAAGGAGTGCATCTTCAAAAGTACTTTGGTTCACAATGGTTGTCTTTTTTTGCTATTGTATTTACTGGATCATTTTTCTAAAACTTCCATATTTTTTTATCGATACAGAATATTCCTGCAAAGCTTGATTTACTTTGACATTTGTCTACTTTTCTTGAAATTGCAAAGTACAGAATCGTCTCTGGTGTGGCTGGACTTTTGATTGTCCTTAAAAATCTAAGGTAAGTAAACCTTTTGTTCAAGTGACTGCTGTTTAGCACTGCTTATTAATTTCTGGTGATTTTGTCCCTTTGTATACCCTCCTGGTAAGTTCATAATTTTGGAGAACTGTCAGACTTAATGGGGCTCTGGTGCATCTTGTAATGTCACCTTAATTTTATTGGATTGCAGCATTGGTTTCTCATAAATGCTTACTACTTTAAGCTTTTATTGAATTTCCTTGTAGATCTGACATTTGTATCAGTCTTAAATGTGACTGTGTATATTCTTGCTGGGAAATTAATTTTATGAACTTATCAATCAAATGTAGTTCCTTTAGAATTTTATATTCTTTACACCAAATAGAGAATATTTTTCTAACTAGCTCATTCCAGCTTTTGAGGCTTGTCACTGTACTAGGGATGAGGTCAATATGATTGTCAAAGTCAAAGGCTAAACTGCTCCATGGGAAGCTCTTGGAAAGGAAATACAATCATGAGGATATCATCTTGTCCTTGATTCGCCATCAATCTATTTGAACTTTTTAAGTAAGATTCTTAAATGACTGGTTATATGCAATTTTATTGCTAGTTTATATCTGGTTTGTAGATTCATCACATTAACCAGTTAATGTAATCTGTTGCTGAAGTGAATGCAATTTGTGGTTTTTGGAGTTGCAGGAATTGGGTTTTGATGGATGAAAGTTTAAGTTTTTGTTTTGAATTCTGTGATTGTGAGTTGAATATCTGGTTTGCTGTTTGAGTTTCTGTTTCTTGGGATTTCTTTTGGCATTCAGATGGTTTGATTACCTTTCTGCCTTCATGCCTCTAATTCTTTATTTTTTTTTTCTTTATTAAATTTTCAAATCCTACTTTAAGTAACATTTTCATGATATTCTTTCATTTGTAGGGAGTAAGCATCTTCTAGAGATGAATAGGATTTTAAGGCCCGGGGGATACTTTATCTTGTCAACTAAACATGACAGCTTTGAAGCTGAAGAAGGTTTGTCCCATGTTTTACAATTGCTATTTTGAGATGCTTGAAAGCTGGAACAGTAGACCTTATCTTATACTATATCATGAGGAGCAATTTTCAGTAGACCTCTTTTGTAGATATGTTTAACCTATTGAGCTGTATCTCATGCTACAGACGAGTTAACATTGAGTTTCTTATTTCAGGTAAACAAATATCTAGAAAACTATGAAATGGCCCTTACTGGATTTGAAGCTGCTGCTTTCAAGGATCCTGGTCTCAATGCTACCGAAGAGGTTCAAAAGATTGTTAACCTTCTTGACAAGCTAGATAATTTGTTAAGGGTAATGCATTTTTCATTTGTAAATGTGGTATCTTGAGGTCTTGAGTATGTGTTTCCAAAGTGGTTTCTAGGATCAAGGGGCCTTGGGCTATCATCTATTGGCAGGTAACTTTTGAGTGGTAAGTTTCGATTTAATGTGATTGGAATGTGTTGCACTATCTGTTTTGCTTTGGATACTAGTTTGAATTATGCCAAATACGGCTTTGCACTCTTTCTAATGTTATTTGTCTTTCTATGGCAGTTGCTTTAATTCCTTTATCTATTTTCACCAACATTTTCGTTCCACTTTTCGTTTTTCTTTTTCAATTTTCATTAGTTTTGCTTTAGATCCAATATTATATGCTATCTATGTCCTAAGTTATGGATTTGTGATCTCCCTTTCATTTTCATATTGTCCAGTCTGGTATGGTGAACCAGTAAGCATTTTTACCTTTGGGTGAGATTTTGGTTTCTCTTTAATATGATTTTTAACTCTGACAGATTCAATTTGTTAATGGACGTGTACCACAATCTATATCAGAAATACGAGGGTATTTGGAGAATAATTTGTTACAAATAATTGAAATCTGAGTTGCAATTCAGCTCTTAATACTTTCTGTTGTTTTATTGTCTAAGGTTGGTGTGCGAGGACATAACTGGGGGTCTAGAGGATATTGCCATTCCAGCTAGCAATTTGGTCGATGATCCGCCTGTTGCTTTGCCAGTTGATGTTGTAAATATGGTTATCTTAGCAAGCATAAAGGAGTTAAGGCTTAAAGCTGCTGGTGCATTGTTTTCACTTATTTGTGAGGTTTAGGACGTTAATGCGCATCACATTTATGGACAAGTATAAGTTTATGGTTAGGGTTAATGTTGGGATGGAATAACTTTGTTGAATATATGGATGAATGTATCGGATCTTTACATAAATGAATTTGTTTTGAATGTGTTGTCATTTGGATTCCATATATGCAGAATGTCGGTCTTTTGAATGTCTTTCAGATCATTCTATTCCAGCTAAAAACTATTGTCTAATAATTATTCATCATAAAATGCCTAGCAAAAACTGTTGTATGAGCTATCTAACTATAATACATTAAGGACTAAAAGAATGAGAAAGTCATTGTCTAGCAAAACAACAGACAACAGTTTTTCGGAGAAACCTATAATATCAATAATGGATAGACAATGGGAATTTCAAGTACATGTTGTCTGACCCAACCTTCAGACAACAGCAAGCATATAAGCCCCTGTTGTCTGGCACAGCCTTCAGACAACAGCAAGCATAGAAGCCCCTGTTGTCTGGCACAGAATTCAGACAACAGCAAGCATATAAGCCCCTGTTGTTCTTTGTGGTATTCAGACAACAGACTGGGTAGTAACTGCTGTTGTACTAAATTTTATCAGACGACAGTTTTCTGGTATTGTCTGATCCATGTATCAGACGGCATTGAGATAGACAACAGCAAAGACAATACTCAGACGACAGTGAAAAACTGTCGTCTGATTGAAAAATTGGTGTAGTGATTGGTCCCTGCCGTCAAACTCCGTCCAAATTGTCCGTTATATTGCTGACGTGGCATTTTTTTACACGCCGAAATGTCTATTATACCCTTAATTATTATTTTTAATTTATTTATTTTCTTTTTTCTCTCTCACTTTTTTTTCCCTTTTTTGTTTTTTTTTTTCTACCTCTTCTTCTCCCAGCTCTCCCTCCTATCTCCTCATCTCCACAGACCTTCAAGATTTGCAAGCTCTATTTTTTGCCACATTTGGCAACACCCACCGAAAGGAATGCCGCAAGTCTGATTCCCAACCTGGCAATACTCCACACCAGTTTCCCATCTAATCCGGCCCCGGAATCAGCATGATCAAATTCATCATCATCATCATCAGATTCAGCAGCTGAGCTACACTGCTGAAGCTCATCATCATCACTAGACACACTCTTCCTACTACCAGGCCACCTCCAATCTCACCAAACCCACAACTCTCACACCATCACACAATCAGTCAATCAAACCCTAATTCAACAACAACAACAAAAAACCTCAAAAATCTGTGACCACCAAAACTGAAAAAAAAAAAACATACAAATCGAAGCAATTAATAACATCGAAATTGAAAAAAAACCCCCAAAAAATTACGACATTACAAACTCGCAGAGATTGAGATTGAAACGAAGAATACCTGTGAGGAGCTTCAATGGAGAAATTGAGGGGCACAGGAGGAAGATCCAGACATGGAATTTGAAACGACAAAATTGTGGCACTGCACGACTGTCTTGGACGGCGAGACGAGGGGGAATTGGGCGACGAGGGTGGGCAAGGAGATCAGGGCTTGGGCCTTGTCGTCGATCTAGCACCGCTACGGGAAGCGCCGGCGGGTTGGTGGGTGAGGACAATGGGGTGTGGGATAATTACCGTGAGCTGCTCTTTCATGGTCATGGGGGCATCGGCAGCGGCAGCCATGACGCCTGGGTCGAGGCTTTGAAGGGATGGACCAAACCTCTGTGAGAGAGAGAGAGAGAGAGAGAGAGAGAGAGAGAGAGAGAGAGAGAGAGAGAGAGAGAGAGAGAGTGCAGAACTAGTAGTACAGAAGAGAGGAGGTCTATTCTTTGGAAGATCACTGATTCAACGAACAATGAAGAGGTAGAAAGGGGAAAAAAAAAGTGAGAGAAAAAAGAAAATAAATTAATTAAAAAAGGATTAAATAAAAAGGAGAGAAAAGGGAAAAAAAAAAAGGAGAGAAAAAAAAATTAAAAAAAGAGTAAATAAGGGTATAATAGACATTTTAGTGTGAAATTAATGCCACGTCAGCAAAATAACGAGGTCTTTGACGGAAAGTTGACGGCAGGGACCAATTGAGAGGAAATTGAGAGTTCAGGGATTTTTTAGGTGAAATTCGAAGGTCAGGGACTGAAACGACGAAACCCTATAAGTATAGGGAGTAAACAGTAATTAACTCTTTATATTAATTGTGGGAATTGGTTAATGGCCTAATCCTAATTTCCATATTATTTCCTTAAATTTCCAAAAAGAAAATTTTTACACTTCATTTTCATTTAAGCAATTTTGAATTTTCGGTTTTAAATATTTGCATTTACGTTTGCTAAACACAAATCAAAATTTTGAATACTTTGTGACTCGCTTGTGCATTCCGGCCACCATTCCTCATTATTTGTTCGTTTTATTTTATTTTTCTTTGTTTACTTAGTGACTTTAGTTCCGATCGGCCAAAAATTGTGTGTTAGCCACTAAGGAACCAGCTAAGTCCTGAGCCCAGTCTAATTTTTGGACTAAATTCAGTTTACTCCCTCAAACTTTGGGACAAACATTAGTTTGCTCCATGATTTTTTTTTAATCACGATCATCCATGCGCTTCCAAATTGCATCAGCCGAATCCAAATTTCAAATCCCCCTCCGTTTGTGACATCACTTTCTGAGTTGGAGCCGACATAGGGCCCTACTTTTCAGCCTTTGACCCTCCAAGAAGGGTAAAATGGACAATTTCCTTTCACCCCCAATTTTCCAAACGCACTACAAACCCTAAATCCACCCCCAATTCTAAACCCTAAATCCACCCCCGAAGTGAACACCATCATTAATTAATGAAGCCGAGGACATGAGCTTGATAGGGAACGACATGGCCAGAAAAAGCCCAATCGAAGGGAGGCGAGGGAGGGCGAGATTGAGAGAGAAGAACAATGCGGATGAGAAAGCGAAAGCTGAGAGGAAATTGAGAATGAAAGAATGACTGTGGTGAGAAACGAGGAAGTAGAAGAAGGTTGGAGAGAGAGTAATAAGAAGAGGTGGTGGAGGTGGTTGACACGGCGAGCCTTGCTGTCACTGATTAGAATCGAAGAAGTTTGGGATTGAGAGACTTAGACGAAGTCTGGGATCGAGAGATTGAAAGAAATTGAAGATGAAGACTGGTTGGGATTGGGATCGGATAAGGAAGAGAGATTGTGAAGCAACTTTTGCCACTGGGTTTTTGTATGAGAGAGAGAGAGAGAGTAAATATGGAATTTTCTCTCTCCTCCACCAATGGTTTCTAAGTACCCGCAACTCACCTTCACCAGCATCGTGCTCCCCGGTCTCCGACCAGTCAAACCCAACCTTCACGTCGTTTGGCAATGGCTGAAAGTGATCTCACACACCGACACCGTCGATACTCAAAATTGATTTGGACACCCAACAGCTTCGTTACCCTTAGATGGTCTGCTAGCAACTTAACCCATTTTTCCGACGACCTCAAAAAATGAGGTAGAAGAAGCATATTAATTTTTTTTTTTTTTAGTAGAGTAGAAGAAGCATGATGTATAGACAGACTGGGTGGAGCAGAAGAAGCATGACGTCGCAGAGTGTGCTTTAATTTTTTTAGGTTATTTTGAGAATTTAACTTTCTTTGAGGGTCAAAGGCTGAAAGGTAAGGTCATGTAAGCTCCAACTCAACAAGTGACGTCACAAATGGAGTGGAATTTGAAATTTGGAAGCGTCGAGATGATCGTAATAAAATAAAAAAAGATCAGTAACCAAATTAATGTTTGCCCCAAAGTTTGAAGGGGTACATTAAATTTAGTCCTTAAGTTTTTGTTGAACTCTATACATATTGTTCTGTTGCGCTCTGCATATACAACATAGCTACACAACTCCTTATTTGTTATTCGATTTTGTTCTATGCTCCCAACCATCCTCAATTCCTCTATCTTCATTGTTTTTTCTTTTTTACATGGTTACATGCAAGTAAATTGTTTTACGTGTTTATCTAGCTGCAGTTTTGGTGCATGCATATAGTATTGATTCAATTAACTTCATATAACTGTGAAGAGCTCTTTTTAACACGAAAGTGGTTAACAAAATTAGATGTTTGAAGAACCAAAATCGAGTGTTTGAAGATAATTTATTTATAATATGTGTAAAAATTCCTTTTTTTTTTTTTGTGGGTGTCTCACGGTCCCACCTAGGTTAGATTTCTGACTCTTCCCTTGCCACTAAATTCCATGCAAGATTGATTTTAATACTTCTCATATCAAACTATACCTGCACTTGCGTTATGTGCAAAAATACTATCAAGTCATAAAGCTTGTGAGTTCCTGAGCGTAGATGTATTCCTTTCCAAGTGGTCTCGCGCTCATTTGCCCCGCACAACAATATGGGGTTATGACAAAACAACATTGCAGAATTAATCAATGAAGTTTGTGAAATTCACACCCCAAATTTTAAAATCCATACTCCATGTTTCATTTTTTGGTAACTTAAATTTATGTTTTTAGTAATTTAGTATTGTCTTAATTTTTATAAAAAATTCAATCAAAAAGGCCAGAAAAAGAAAGAGTGTGTATTGTAAAATAGGGAGTGTGGATTTCACGTACTCCCCAAAAACTACCTAGCTATAAACCTTTTGATAACGCCGTTGGTGGAGAACATTATTAACATGATGATTCGTTAATTTGTTGAACACCAAAATGAGGCCTTGAAATGCAGAACAATCCTCTGTTATGTGTCAAAAACGGAAATGAGAAAGAAGCTAATGAGTACAGCCCACATGCAGGTTATTGAAATCGGAAATTCGATTTATTCGGTAAGGTACTACGACCTCGGTTGCACAATTGATTTGGTTAACAAGACATGCACTTGCAGAAAATTTGAAATGGAGCAATTACCTTTTACCATGCTATCGCAGCTGCCCATAGATATGAGTTTGGGATATTTTCAGAGGCTCCGTCATACTACCTTAGAAGTATAGTTTATAAGTGGATGACAAACTCATACTTCCAGTGGAACCTCAAGGTAACTAGTTAACTCTAGCGAGTCTCCTCAACCTGGTTGTTCTTCCACCAATTACCAAAATCCCCAGCCCGCTGGCCGACCGAAGAAGTGTCCATCCCTCCTGTAGGAAAGGATTGGTGGTGGTAAACGTCGCGATAGAACAACTGCAGAAACACATTCCTATTTTTCATCAGTGACATGTCAATTTTAGTAGGTGCTCACCCCCAGACCTCTAAATGCACTTAAACCATCGTCCCTTCAAATCATGCATTGGGCAACTTGCATGCGTTGGTCATTGAGCTACATCTTTTTTACTCCCATAAGCATTTTTCATGATCGATTCATCTGTAACATAAGGATGCGGCTGATGTGTTATTTTAGGCCACAAGTTTGCAAGCATACAGATCTAGAGTTCATATGCAGCCGAAAATTTCAAGCATCTCACGTTCAAGTTCTGCTCCTGAGACATGAAGATCTTGTACTTTTTTCTTTTTTTTTTGTAGAAAGATCTAGTACTTCCACCAAAAAAGATAACCAGTTGTCATTTTTTATTGTACAATACTACGCATATATTCCCTATTTATTTGTTATTTGACTAGTGTTGGTGTCGAAAAATTCCGTAGAGGAGTTTGACTCACCAATGAATGCGGACTGGAGCGGGAGCTGACCGGAAACAATCGAGAAGCTTCCCTCGAGCGTTGACCTGGAGTTTGACCGTCGGCTCGAGGAGAAGGGGGGGTACCTGCAGAAAACCCTCCGATGCCTAAGTCAGTACGTTTCTCAGTAGTGGAGTCAAACAGGTTGGAATTCGATGGATTACCTGGACGTCGAGCCTCCTTTATATAGGCGATGACTTACTTAGGGAGCAAGCCGTCATTATTCCGGCTTTTATGGCTACATTTATTTACATACTTTATGATGACAATTATTGCTGCACTAATAACAGTTAATCATTGCGTACTTACGACCGTCATTCATTGCGTATTTATGATAGTCATTCATTGCGCACTTATAATCATAATCATTGTGCGTAGTTATTGTCGTAATAATAGCCGCATTCATGACTGAAATTTAACGCCATACTAACTACGGAGTTAATCGCTTTAATTGCGGGCCCAGCAGAATTTGACCACTCCCACAATGCCCCTAAATTTTCTCTTTGGACACTCGTCCTAAGAGGAAATTTCCATTCTCTGGCTGTTTCGAATCTTGCCTCGATTATTTCCTCGAGCCCTGGCCGTCCCGATTCTTTCCTCGAGTCCTGGCCGCCCCGATTCTTTCCTCAGGCCCTAGCCGCCCCAATTCTTTCCTCGGGCCCTGGCCGTCCTGGCCGCCCCGAATCTTTCCTCGGGCCTTGGCCGCCCTGAATCTTTCCTCGGGCCCTGGCCGCCTCAATTCTTTCCTCGGGCCCTAGCCGCCTCGATTCTTTCCTCAAGGCGAAGATTCATTTTCAGCATGAGATATGGAATTGCCCCCATTTCCCTTTGAATCTGATCAACAACATTTTATTCTCCTTGGCCACCGGCCTTGGGTATTTACTCTGGCCACCAGCCTTACACATACATTTCAACAACACTAACCACAAATAAATTTCAAATATAAAAGGAAAAAATCAGAATATGATTACTAAAGGAAAGAACACTAGTTTACGTTACCCAGACTTTTATCACTTCAGGGCTTGTATTCCATCACTCCCAGTCCTTAGTGACAGAAATAGGATCCCGTCAGGGCCAGCTCCCGCCATCACTTTTTAGGGAAAAGTGCTTCCCACAGACGGCGCCACTTGTTGGTGTCGAAAAATTCCGTAGAGGAGTTTGACTCACCAATGAATGCGGACTGGAGCGGGAGCTGACCGGGAACAATCGAGAAGCTTCCTTGGAGCGTTGACTCGAAGTTTTACCGTCGGCTCGAGGAGAAGGGGGGGCACCTGCAGAAAACCCTCTGATGCCTAAGTCAGTACGTTTCTCAGTAGTGGAGTCAAACAGGTTGGAATTCGATGGATTACCTGGACGTCGAGCCTCCTTTATATAGGTGATGACTTACTTAGGGAGCAAGCCGTCATTATTCCAGCTTTTATGGCTGCATTTATTTACACACTTTATGATGACAATTATTGCTGCACTAATAACAGTTAATCATTGCGTACTTACGACCGTCATTCATTGCGTATTTATGATAGTCATTCATTGCGCGCTTATAATCATAATCATTGTGCGTAGTTATTGTCGTAATAATAGCCGCATTCATGACTGAAATTTAACGCCATACTAACTACGGAGTTAATCGCTTTAATTGCGGGCCCAGCAGAATTTGACCACTCCCACAACTAGTGCTTCCGATTCGAATCGTCATGCTTATAATTTGCATGTGTCATCTGTTGCACAGGGTAAAGTGTCCTGGTTTCTTTCGGCAGTCGGCACGACGATTAATTTGAAGGCGATGAAGTCACAAGCTGCATAAGTAAGACTCAACTCGGCCACGTACGACACATACGATACGCAAATAACATTGCATTCTACGTGCGAGTCATCACAGGTCTACTGCTCTGATATTGATTACCTCTTCTTTAGGGGTCATCATGGGCCGGGCTAGGGCCGGCCCTACCCTAAATTTTAGGGCTTAGGGTAGGGCCGGGCCTAGTCAAAGTCAACAAAATTTAGGGCCGGGTAGGGTAGGACCGAGGCTTAAATATACTAACCCTTACCCGCCCGAAAAGCCCGAGTCACTAGGGCCAAAAGGGCCGGGTCGGGCCGGTCTTCCAAATAGGGCTGAAATGGGCCTAAAAGGGATTTAATTTGTTTAACAAAAAGAAATACATTATTCTTTTTTCCTTAAAATGTGGCTCCATGGTCATATATGCAATATAAGACTCATTGTTTTTTGTTGATCATATTTAATATATATATATATATATATATATATATATATATATATATATATTGAAATTAACTTATAAGTTATAACATTTATAAATATTAGTTAATGTGGTTATATTTAATTAACTATCTCTTTAAAACTCTAATGGTGCGTTTGGATGAGAAAATTATGAAATCCATAGGAATTTATAAACGATGGAATCTTTAACTCCATCAATCTAAAATTCCATTAATTGCAATTTCTGTTGTTTGGTTGTATCCATTTAGGATTTGAAATGTGTAATAAATTAAGAAAGTTTAAAACAAATAAAAAAATAAAATAGAAAAAAACCTTGTTTTGGAAATGAAAATTGAATACTGCAAGGGAATTCGTAAATGACACCTATTTTGGTGGAAATTGAAGTGGGGAATTTAAATGATGAATTCCTTCGTTTTTTTGCACAGAGAAATTTAAAATTTCCAGTTTGATAATGCCAAACGAGGGAATTAGCTTGTAGGAATTATGAAATCCTCACTTTCAATTAAATTCCATCATATTT
Source organism: Rosa rugosa (assembly GCF_958449725.1). Taxonomy (NCBI): domain Eukaryota; kingdom Viridiplantae; phylum Streptophyta; class Magnoliopsida; order Rosales; family Rosaceae; genus Rosa; species Rosa rugosa. The sequence goes on along the minus strand of NC_084821.1, from coordinate 16,096,894 downwards.
TCCCTCATCCAAACACACTCTAAATTAATTTTTATTTAACAAAGGAAACAAGAATTAAAGAAATAAAGCTGAGGAAATCAATTACCAAAAAAGAGATAAGTTGTATGCTATAGAAAAAAAAGAAATTTATTTTTAAAATAGAAAAAATAGAAAATTATTAGGGCTTAAACGGGTAGGGCCTAGAGGGCCGGGCCGGGCTTGGCCCTAACGGGCTCAAACGGGTAGGGTCGAAGGGCCGGGCCGGGTTTCAATTGCATGACCCTTACCCTACCCTATTTGAGAAAGGGTCGGGTCGGGCCGGCCCGCCCTAATGCAAGGGCCGGGCGGGCTTTGGGCCAAAGGGCCAAATGATGACCCCTACTCTTCTTCATGTTGTCCATTCATTTCATCATCCAGATGTATTGCACCATGATGTATTATCCTCTGATACCATGAAAACATGGCTATTATAGGTGATGTGAGTTACAGATTTGCAGGTGAAGCTTAACGAAGAACATCAGAAAAATTTCGAGAAAATTTTGACACAGTAATATCAGAGTTTTCTAATAATCTTCAGCTTAAACAATTCTTACAGTAAAGAAAAACTACTGCCTTGGTAACTAAGAAAGTAACAGTTTAATCCTAACAAATTCAACAGCTGGCATACACTGATACACACAAGCAATGCCATATGTCAGCAGAGCTATTGGACTCTCCTTGCCACATCATTTTGAAATTTCAATATATTTCAAAAAAATATATTGAAATTGTAATTCTAACCCATAAAATCTGGTCATTTCATAATGTTAAATCAAAACATGAAAACCAACAACATCAGGAGTCTAAACTGTTAACATGATCATTAAATATTGCTCTAACTCTTCATAGCCAAATTACAGAAGACCCTAAGCTTCAACATATTCACTGCTATGTAAAATCATAATTACATGCTCACAACATATGCACAACAATCATAAAAGGATTAAGGCTTACCTTCAACAATCACTGGCATGGATTCCATCTTATGCAGCTGCTTAACTTGATCACTGAATATGGTCTTCTGTTACTTACCAACTTGCTTCTCAATGGATAGAACTTATGCAATAGTCGTGGTAGTAATCAGGGACCAATTCATCTGTATATATATATATGAGACTTAAACCTCAAGAAGCTTCCCATTAAAGCATTCATTGTCGGTTTAGGTTTCACTGTTAGATTCCTAATGTATCACAACTTGTAGCCTTTCTTGTAGACTAAGCAATGAATTACTATCCTTAATGAATTGATACACTACTTCATTAAGTCACTAGTATTGATTTAGTGGTTTGTATCCATGTTAAACTAGGATTGATATTAAGCTAATCATCAATTACTTTATGATGATATGTGTTATGTCCATATTTGATCTTACAATCTCCCCCTTGGACTCACACATATCATGCTCGATGATTTTCACCAGAGAACATCAAAACCTACTTAACTTACTGAAGTGCGCGCTAGATAACAAACTCAAATCGAAAATCCATTCCAACATGGTCAGATCACAGTTACTTATGTAGAGCAAGAAACAGTATACATTTTAACAAAAATGCAGAGTTTCAAAACCACTAACACAAGCTTCTGCAATCCACATATGTTCAACCAGAAGTGATACAATATATGTTAATGTGTATCAACAAGTAAACATATATTAGGTCCTACTTTATGTTTCTAAAACCAGAAACTCAAGCAAATTCACTGAACACTGATGGCTTAAAAATATTGCTTGAACCTTATCATCATGCTTCACATGATTTAAGCCATTTGATAGCAAGTATAACTTTAAACACAAAATCGATAATTTTCAGAACATTCAACAAAAAACTGCAGCAATAACCAAAATCTGAAAATACCTCAAAATTTATTAATAATAAAATCTGTCATTACAAATAAGTTGTGATAAATAAAGTCAAAAGATCACAACTAAAAATACAAGAACTCAAAAACCTTAGAAATTTAAATTGCTCCAACTGGATTAACTCTCTACTGAACCTAAGCATCTAGATCAGTGTTCTAAAAAACAGTCTGGGCGCCCGCCTAGGCGTCCATTGACCGCCCCGATTAAGGGCTAGGCGACAAGGGAAATCGTTTTACAGTTGGACGGGCGCTCAGCTGGTCTGGGCGGGCGCCTAGACGGTTTGGGCGGGCTGGGCGCTAGGCGGACTGACTCAAATCATAACAACTTCTCTCTCCACCACCTACGACTTCAACTCCACCAACCTCTCTCCTCCCACCGCTTTTCCTCATCCTCTGAATCTCCGCCGTATATTTACTTGTAATATCTTCTTTTGGATGTGTCCATTGGATAATCACTAAGCTTTTGGTCCAGTCAGTTCTCGAAGCCCGACTCGGAGTTAGGCTTTTCCAGCAATTCGAACTCTGACCTGGATAAGTTATTATCGAGGTCGGATTTGCTAGCATGAGCGACGCGACGGCGAGGGTGGTGGTCCAGCGAAGATTGAGTTAAGCGGTTGAAGATCAGGTCGTATTGCAATGGGAATGGAGTGGTGGTAATTGAAAATGGTGTATGGGGTCGCCGTGGGAAAGAGAGAATGAGGCTTTGTCTTCTGGTGTAGTGGGGCGAAGGAAGAGAAAATTCAAAGAGATTGGTTTAGCAATTAGAACCCAGCAAAGGCTGTTTCAAGTTGACACGTTTGCTAAACCAAACAAACGTGTACTCACAATTTGACATACATGTGGTTTGTTCATTGAATCAAGTTATATAACAAAGCCACTTTTTTTTTTCTTTTTTTTTTTGAGAGAATATAACAAAGCCACTTAAAATTAGACTTTATTTAGGCTAATATTATGATTTATTGTTAAGTTCTTTCGATCTATTCTCTATTTTGATTATTTAAACTATTTATAATTAATTTTCAGATTTTAAATATTTTTATTTATATAATTATATGTCATAAAAATAATTAAAAAACTAAATAATTAAAACTGCCTAGTCCCCGCCTAGGCCCCTAGGCGCTAGTCCTCGGGTCACCGCCCGACTAGCGCCTAGCATTTTTTAGAACCTTGATCTAGATTGGCTAAAACTCCAATGCTGGCTGTATGCTTCTGGAATGCTGCTACTGACAAGGCCTTGGTGAAGGGGTCTGCTAGCTGTGAATTCGTGTCAATGCTCAAAACAGCTATCTCACCATGCTTAACCCTTTCTCTAACACTGTAATACTTTAAATCAATATGCTTAGAATTATTTGATCTTTTACTGTTCTTGCTAAAGAAAACTGCTGCTTCATTATCACAATAAATCACAAGTGTGTCTGCCACAATGTGACTTAACACTTTGGTCTGCATCAAGAAATTCCTGATCCAAAGTCCTTCACACACAGTTTCATATACTGCAATAAATTCAGCTTGCATGGTGGAGGTTGAAACTAGAGTTTGCTTCATGGTTTTCCAAGCAATAGCACCTCCTGCAAGCATGAACACATATCCACAAGTCGACTTCTTGGAGTCTGGATAATTCCCTGCAAAATCCGAGTCTGAGAATCTAACGAGTTCCAGATCCTCCACTTGCCTAATCTAACGAGCACGATCGAGTTTGCTTCATGCTTCCATTGCTAGCTGCCATTGATGAGATTCATTACTTTCAATGGCCTGGTTAAAAGTAGTCGGATCATTGTCCTCTGCACAGTCCATTTCAATTTCTGCTTCTTGCAGATAAACAATGTAGTCACTATCTTCCCCCCCCCCCCCCATAAGTTGGTTTTCTTGCTCTCTGTGATCTTCCAGGCTGAGGGTTGACAGGGACTTGATCAGTTACTTGACCAGTGACAGTTACTTGGTCAGTTATTTGTCCAGCAACAGTTACTTGGTCAGTGACTTGACCAGTGACAGGTACTTGACCAGTTACATGGTCAGTTACATGACCAGGTACAGTTACTTGGTCAATTACATGGTCAGTGACATGACCAGTTACATGACCGGTTACTTGATCAGGGACAGTTACGTGGTCAATTACTTGACTAGTGACTCGATCAGTTACATCTTGTTCTAAAGGCAATACAACACTTATATTCTCATCCGACACAATTTCCTCAAAATCTGAGGTTAAATCCTCAAGGTTTGTATTGTGAACTTTTTCACTTAGAAACTTTACTTGATGTGTTTCAAAAATTCTAGGTGAATGATGAGCAGAATATAATTTATAGCCTTTAGATTTATCTGGATGACCTATAAAATAGCAACTAACTGTCTTAGGATCAAGTTTATTCAAGCTTGGATTATAAATCCTAGCTTCTGCATGACATCCCCAAACATGGCAGTGATGAAGACTAGGTTTTCTGCCACACCCAAGCTCAAAAGCAGTCTTTTCTATAGCCTTACTAGGGGTCCTGTTGCAAATATAATTTGCAGTTTTTAAAGCCTCACCCCACAAAAATTTTGGCAAACCAGTTGTACACATCATGCATCTAACCATGTTCAAAAGGGTCCTATTATTTCTCTCTGCAACACCATTCTGTTGTGGGTTATAGGGTGTTGTATATTGAGCTTTAATTCCATTGTCTTGCAAAAACAAGGCAAATGGACCCTTTTGTTGGCCGGATTCAGTGTACTTGCCATAGAACTCACCCCCTCTATCTGATCTCACTGTTTTGATTTTCTTTTCTAGTTGATTTTCTACCTTAGACTTAAAGATTTTAAAGGCTTTCAATGCTTGTGCCTTTTCTGAAAGTAGATAAATATAACTGTATCTAGAAAAGTCATCAATGAATGTGATAAAATACACATTCCCACAGATAGTTTGATGCCTAAATGGTCCACATATATCAGTGTGTATGAGTTCTAATAAATTTTGGCTTCTATATGCAGTTTTCTTTCTAGTATTAGTTATTTTTCCCTTAAAGCATTCAACACAGTCTGTTAGATCAGAAAAATCAAGTTCATTTAGGATGTTGTTTTTCACCAAAATTTTCAGTCTCTCTTTTGAAACATGGCCGAGTCTTCTATGCCATAAAAATGCAGACTTTTCATTTAGTTTGGTTCTTTTAACACCTGTTAAAGTGCTCGTACTGTTTGTGTTATTTTCAACAAGTAAAATTTCTTGTTGAGCCATTGAACAATTTAACTGTAAATAATCATTCATAATAACACCAGAACCAATTTGAACAGAATTTTTAGAAATAAGAATTTCATTACTATCCATAACAAGTCTACAACCAGATTTTACTAAAAGAGAAACTGAAACCAAATTCCTTCTCATGGAAGGTACATAAAAAACATTGTCCAGAACTAATAATTTTCCTAATCCTAAATCGAGCTTTAAGGTTCCAATAGCCTTGACTGCCACTCTCATGCCATTGCCTACACACAGGTTCACTTCATAACTTTTTGGGATTCTCCTCCTTATGAATCCCTGCAAAGAATTAGTAATATGAATAGGTGAGCCTGAATCTATCCACCAAGACTGTGGTTCAACATTTATAAGATTAATTTCTAAGGAAAAAACTGTATTAGAAAAAATCTTACCCTTTTTGGCTAACTAGTTCTTATAGCCAGTGCAGTCCTTTTTCATGTGTCCTACTCTTTTGCAAAAGTAGCACTTGAACCTGAATGGCCTGTTTTCCTTGGCCACTGGAGCTTTTGAACTCTTAGTTATGGCTTTGATAGGCTTGAGCTTATTCTGGGGTTTTTTCCTTTTAGGCTTCTCAATAAGGTTAATGGTCGTAGCAGGTTCCTTTTCTTCCTTGATCCTAGATTCCTCATCCACACAGATGGATATAAGTTCATCTAGAGTCCAGTTTCCCTTTTGAGAGTTGTAACTGGTCCTAAGATGACTAAAACTGTTCGACAAGGAATGTAGTGCATAATGCACTGCCTGCTCATCCCTAACCCCCATCAAGAGCTCTCTGAGTCTGCCATTTATATTGATCATCTTCATAAGATGCTCTCTAACTCCCCCTGAACCCATGTACTTCAAATCATGAAACTCTTTAGTCAGCCTAGATGCTTCTGCTTTTTCACTTTCTTTAAACTTAGCACCTATGTGTTCCATAAAATCTGATGCTAGCTCAGGCTCTTCAATACTTCCCCTGACAGTCTTAGACATAGAGGTTCGAATGAGGTTCTTAGCCATTCTATTGGATCTATGCCACTTCTTGTAAAGATCAGTTTCCTTCTTAGTGCTATTTTCAGTTAACTCTTCAGGTTTGTCCTCAGTGAAGCAATAGTCTATGTTTTCATGCATTCCCATGTAGTTTTCTACGGAGTCTAGCCAAGCTCTATAATTTGTTCCAGTTAACATCAAGACACTGTTCAAGTTCATGTAAGAGTTACCTAAGGAGCAAAACAAAATTCATGTGAGTTCTCAATTTTGTAAAGAAAATAACTTTAAGTTTTCTGTGTTTTATTTGGCTTTAAGCAATCAAAATAAGAACATACAGAAAACCTAAACAAACCATACTTGCATTCATGTCAGTCCATAATAAAAACAATAGTAAGCATCACTTTTGAGCAGAAACTTAATATCCTGGAGTTCTTTATCAATATGCCATGTTCAATGAAAACAAGTTATCCAGAGAAATTTATCCACATCTTTAGACAGAAGAAAAATTTCTAAGTATCCGTATTTATTTTCATCAAGCATGCATATTGCTGTTTTGTATTCTAAAACCATACTTGACCATGGCCACTTTTTTGGAAGATAAACCTGAAGCATAGTTTTAAAACACAAAACACAATTTCAGTTTTGTTACTCGATCATGTATAGTTACTTGGTCAGTTACTTGACCAGTTACACGTACCTGATCAATGTTTTCTGCCAACATCAATGAAGGATGCTTTGTGCATCATAATCACTTATGCCAACAGAAAACCACAAAACATATGAGCTCTTTTACTTTTACATTCTATCCAGATTCATCCTTGTAAGAAAATTAAGCTCTTGTATTTGTCAACTTTAACAACGTGTAAACAAAATCTGGGAGATTTTTGTTCTTCATACAATTTTACACAATCACAGATACAATACCATATCATCAATCAATTCAACATGCATATTCAAGCATAACCAAAATTGATTCGATTCCAAGAAACCACAGAACAATCAAGAAATTGTAAATTTCATCCGGTCACCATCTACTCTAGCGTAACGCACGCCGGGAATGCAACTAGGGTTCTTGAGCACAATCAAAAACTCAATTATCATGCTATGAATCGAAATCAATTTCACAGAAAAACCTGTTTTTGCTTTTTCCCCAATTTGCTGCTAAAAAAAATATCATAGTGGAAGCGTGAATTTTATAATTAACCAGATGCAGCAGTCGACTTAAGTAACTTACCTTGATCAGGTACCTGACCAGTTACTTGGTCAGTTACCTGGTCAGTTACTTACTTGGTCAGGTACCTGATCAATTACATGACCAGTGACTTGGTCAGTAACCTGATCAGTTACTTGACCCGTAAAGCAAAAACCCTTAAAAAAAAATTTATGTTTGTTTTGCAAAACCCTAAAACGATTTTTCATATTTGTGAGCCTATGCTCTGATACCAATTGTAAAACCATAATTACATGCTCACAACATATGCACAACAATCATAAAAGGATTAAGGCTTACCTTCAGCAATCACTGGCATGGATTCCATCTTATGCAGCTGCTTAACTTGATAATTGAATATGGTCTTCTGTTACTTACCAACTTGCTTCTCAATGGACATAACTTATGCAATAGTCGTGGTAGTAATCAGGGACCAATTCATCTGTATATATATATATGAGACTTAAACCTCAAGAAGGTTCCCATTAAAGCATTCTTTGTCGGTTTAGGTTTCACTGTTAGATTCCTAATCAGGGCCGGCTCTGAACAGGTGCATTGAGTGCGACGGAACAGGGCCCCAAATTGAGAGGGCCCCAACGTTTTTCTTTAAGGATTTTTGTTTGCATGATTGAATATAAAGACTTGGATCTAGGCACGGAACACTAACGCTGATATGGAAATAGGGCCCCAGATTTTATATTTTTATATCTATTTATATAAACAATAACTTAAAAGAAAAAATAGGGCCCATACACTAAATCTTTATCCTCTGCTCTTAGCATTCACACACTCTCTCTCTCTCTCTGACAATGTGCAGTTGGTCACGGTGACACCAACCACGGGTTGTTCATCCTTGTACTTACCAAGACTTCCAACAATTATCTTCGATCAAGAACGTACTGAATAAATACAAATTAAATGCATACATGCAATATTATAATTAGCTAGTTAGTTTGGTACGTACCTAATGCCATGGCCAGGGCCCTCAATTCTCATCGACCATTCTCTATTCCCATCGATCTCTTCTATCCTTTTTCGTTCTCTAATTACTCTAAAAAATCCCAGATTAATTCTCTCCCACTTCAAGTCTTCATTCTTCAATTAGTGATTTAGAGGCAAAATGAAGCTCATCAGTAATCCCTACACCCTAGTCATGACTCAGGTATGATTAATTGATTTGTATCCACATATAAATAAATGTTTCTTTAGTATAGTTCTCCTAATGGTTTGTTTTTTTTTTGCAAATTGCAAAGGCCTAGCAATTTTCTGGAAATTGAGAAATGTAAATCAAGGATTGGAGAGATCAAGGAGTGAGGAAACTCAAGAGTCTCATGCTATACTTTGAGTCTTTGTTCTTCAAAGAATCAGGTTTCTCATAACACATTGATTTGCTTGGATTGTTTGGTGATGCTGTGTTTGAGACGGCTCGATCGTCTCAAACACAGTATTTTAATAAATCAAGGATTAGAGGGCCGCATTTTAAACTTTCGCACAGGGCCTCCGAAAAGTTTGAGACGGCTCTGTTCCTAATGTATCACAACTTGTAGCCTTTCTTGTAGACTAAGCAATGGATTACTATCCTTAATGAATTGATACACTACTTCATTAAGTCACTAGTATTGATTTACTGTTTGTATCCATGTTAAACTAGTATTGATATTAAGCTAATCATCAATTACTTTATGATGATATGTGTTATGTCCATATTTGATCTTACACGCTAGTCATCCAATTATATCACCATTGACGCCGAAACATGTACTCAACCCCTCGAGGTAGGCATTTGATATTTTGATTGTTTACAAGAACAGAATGATAAGATTGTTGGACCAAGTAAACCCCTAGGACCTATCTAGTTTTCACTTTTAAAAGTTGCAACTCAACTGCATCCAATCAAATATTTCATACAAAAAAAGAGTTGTATCATATAAAACATCTTTGTTTTGACCGTCTATGTAAATACGATCTTTTAATTTTAGAAGTAAGGTTAATAAGTTATTCGAACTTGAGACCTTATTTAATATTATATTTAATAGTGTATCATGCTTGAGTGTAGTATATCATTGGCATACAAAACGATGAGACATGGGTTAGCACACTCATTTATCTTCGTTTGATATTTATGTGAATATGTTTCACTTGGACAAATTTTTTTTATCAGTGTAGAGACATAGTCTTTACCACCTAATAAAAAGAAATCTGTGAAAGAAAAAAAATAACGAGTAGCACCAGCAAAAGGCTAAATTCTTTTTATTTTTCCACCAAATTTTCGTTTGTGACAACCAATCAATACTAAATTATTAATGTAAAATAACGAATAGCACCAGCAAAAGGCTTTTTTATTTTTCCTCCAAATTTTCGTTTGTGACAACCAATCAATATTAAATTATTAATGTGACGGGCGGGAAACAATGGATCCGGAAATTGGGGCTCATTTTCATATTGGCGCTCCTCAATTCAAACTTAGCTAATCGTAGCCGTCAATAAGGAACCTTTACAAAGCACAATCTCACGGCCAGGCTCAGTGATCCGCGTGATTTCCCATTGGCCAATAGCACGCGACCTCCCCGCATGTATAAAAGTCCCTCATCCTCAGTACAAGTCCTTCACAAAAAGAATCCCAATTCCCAAATCGAATTCGCAACCCTCAAATTTCCCAATCCCAAATTTCACCCTCCTTCTCAAATCCAATGGCGCCCAAAGCTGAGAAGAAGCCCGCCGAGAAGAAGCCGGCCGAGAAGGCCCCGGCCGCCGAGAAGGCCCCGGCCGAGAAGAAGCCCAAGGCCGGAAAGAAGCTCCCCAAGGAGGCCGGAGCCGCCGCCGGAGACAAGAAGAAGAAGAGGAACAAGAAGAGCGTAGAGACCTACAAGATCTACATCTTCAAGGTCCTCAAGCAGGTCCACCCTGACATCGGGATCTCCAGCAAGGCCATGGGCATCATGAACAGCTTCATCAACGATATCTTTGAGAAGCTGGCTCAGGAGTCGTCGAAGCTCGCAAGGTACAACAAGAAGCCGACGATTACTTCTCGGGAGATCCAGACTGCTGTCAGGCTTGTGCTTCCCGGGGAATTGGCCAAGCACGCCGTTTCTGAGGGGACCAAGGCCGTGACTAAGTTCACAAGCTCTTGAAGTGTTGTGGGTTCTAGATTGGCTTCGCTATCTACTTAGTTATCTGTTTAGATTTAGGGTTTGGATCAAGTAGTAGATATGTAATCGCTCTATTTTTCATGAAATGAAAGACGGTGGTTTATATAACATGGATTTTGTGCACTTTTGAATATTGGTATTGTGGTTTATATAACATGGTATTGTGCACTTTTGGACCAATTGCCTGCCCTTATGTTGTTTGAAGAAATACCGTTCAGATAATCTGAATATGTTCTTAATAACCCAAATGGTTGATTCAGTTTATTTTGAATTGATAATCTCTCTGAAATTAGATGGGATCTAAACTTGTTGATTTGGGATCTGTCATGCCTCCTCTCGCAGTACCATCTTGACTTGTTGCTTTGGATGTTTGTGTTGCTTGTTAACTTGCTTTCGAAAGGTCTTGCTCTGTGATGGGTTTTTGTTCTTCAAGGTTGATTAGGTTTTTTTTTTGTTTTTTTGGAAGTGGTTCAGTCCTCGTAGAAAAGTGAAAGATTTGGGTAAATTGGTAAAATATGGAAGGGACTATACGCGCCCGAGTCTAGATTTGGTTGGAGTTTGCAATTTCAATTGGCGCCATATCCCCTTGTGTTTTTGGAGACATTTGGGTTTTGGGTTTAAGATTTGGAAAATTTAATTAGGGAATTGGGGCCCCTTTTGTTAGTGTACGCGCAAATAACTGGGTTTAAAGACTTTAAGTTTTGGAATATTTTCAATTGGCGCCGTAACTGAGTTTTAGGAGGGAACAGTTTGGGTTTAAGTTCTGGAAAATTTCATTTGGCGCCTTACCTTAGAGCAAGTGCACCGGTCTGGTATTGACCGGGCAAAAGCATGGAATTATGACGTGGTGACCGGGCATGTAGAGATTCATCCCTCCACCGGTTGGTTTTTGCCCAGCCAAAACTTGGCTTGGGATGACCGAGGGGAAGAAAAAGGGCAAAGCCCTGACTAATTTCTTGACCAGTCGAAGGAGAAGCCCAGCTGCCACGTTGGAAGGGGAGAGAACATGGCTGACGTCACAGAGCCTGGGTTGCTTCGATCTCGGCCTAGGGGCAGCGTCTGGGCGGTTTGACGCCACAGAGTGGCCGGACGAGGTGAGGCGACTTCGGGGGTGACCGGGTCCTTTGCCGGAGGAAGACGGAGGCCGAAGAAAAATTCGGGTCGGGTCGGACGAAACCCGCCAGTTCTGGGGGCGCGCAAGAGAGAGAGACCGGAGGGGGAGGGGGGAGGGGAAATGAAAATAAGAAAAATTTTCGTCCTTTGAAATAAAATAGAATTTTTTTTTCTATTTATAGAAAATTTTCAGATTTCAAAAATTCATAATAAATTCATACAAACACCGATTTTTGCATTCCACATATGCACGAACTCGTATCGACGATCTCTATAACTTTCATGAAGGAAGTTTTCTCAAATTATGTATGTGTAAAAAGTCGATTTTCGAGACCCCCCTAAAATTATATAATAATGAACAGTGTTGACCGGGCAAGAAAAACAACGGGTGTAAACCCATGTCCAGTGGCAGTGAATAGTAACTTGACTGGTCGAATTCTCGACTTCTCGACTTTGCCTTTTCTTGACTACGGGTGCACTTGCTCTTAGAAGTTAGTGGCAAATGGCAACATTTTGGGTTTAAGTTTTGGAACGATTGGGTGCAATTTCTTGTTAGAGTACGGGTCGGGTCACGTGTAGTCTAACACAACATGTCTAAAGAGTAACTCCTATATATTGTCACTATTGTGCCTTGCGCCTTTTCACTAGAACCTACTCCAAAAGACTCACACCATTATTGTTGGAACTCATAATACTAATTTGATAATAAGCATGCATATCAAAGTGGACTTTTCATGTCAATAAGAACAAAATCTGAAATTAATTAAAATTGTGTATTTTTGTTTTGTGGGATCATTTATAAAAGAGGATGAGCATGTACAATAATAAAATAGACAATTAGTTTTCAACCTGCATGCTCTGTATATGCAAAAGTAATTTTTTTTTTTTGAGAAAAAAAAAAGTGATGAAATAAAATAAATTTTTTTTTTGATTAGGGGAGGTTAGCATTAGATGTTAGCAACACAAACACCTTTCGGGGGGTATCCCAGCAAAGCTGGACTAATCCCTTCCGAACGCCACGGGGCATTAAGCACCCATGAGCTGGCCACCAAGGCCTCATGGGGTTTCGAAAGCCAGACCTGGAGGTTTCAGACTGGGACCTTCTACCACCCCACTATCTCTAGTGGTTAAACCGATTATTTTTGAGAGAATATAATAGGAATATAGGATCTTTTTTTTTTTCTCTTAATAAAAATATATTTTGTAATTATCATAATTATCTTTGAAATTTAATTAATTCTTAAAATTTTTGAATCTTTTTTTTTTTTTTGAATAAAGGGGTTTGGAACTCAGTCAGGCTGGAGGGCTCATCCCCACGCCCATATTATTATTATTTAAATTTTGCCATATTATTATTATTTTTGAATCTTTTTATGATCATAAATATTGGTTTTAAACTTTTAACTAACAACACCTCTTTTCTTTAGTCAATTTTTGTTTGAAAAATTTGTTTTTTCGCTTTTCCAAAAAAATGACGTATGACCAGTGGCGAACCTATTACTAAAGCCTGTAAGAGCAACTCCAACAGCTTCTCTATAATTTCTGTATTATAGGGAAGCAAAAATCAAAGCTTTAGCTTCATTTTCTTCTCCAACTCTAACAGATTTCCTATTTTACAACAATCTCTAAAATCTCCATAATTCTTCCTTAAAATTTTAGAGATTGCTGAAAATTAAGGGAATTTTGTTTTCTCTTTCTTCACTTTCCCTAAAATGGGGATAGTTATAGGGAATCTGTTGAAGCAAAAGAGGCTTATTTTTCCCTAAAATAGAGAAAAACCAAAATATAGGGAAGCTGTTAGAGTTGCTTTAAACGTTTCTCTCATCGTTTTATAATTGCTTATATAACCTATAATAAAGAGAAATAGTTCTATAATTTAATGAGTTGACCCACCAAAACAATTAATATTCAGTATCAACAACAAAAATAATAGAAGAAATCCGTCAAAGTTTCCTAGTTTTCATTTGTAAAAGTCAGAGTTTTTAAAAACTAAACATAAAGTCATAAATCCTTAAATATTTAATACTTAGTTTTTTTTTTCTTTAATCAAATCAATTATTATTCAACTCAAGCGAGAATGACACGGATACATACATTCTCTTGCCAACTCTGTTGATAAGTCTATGATGTGGCATACTAGCACAACTCATTAGACAACCAATGTTCACTTATTTAAAAGCAAGTCTATACACTATGAGAAAAAAAAAACATAGTAAATAGGCTAAGCCTAATAAAACTTAAATAGGTGGGAGTAGTGGTTGTTGCAACCGGAGCGGTGGTGGTTGAGATGAAAATGCACTCGTAAAGCGGTAGCTTTGATGATCAACAATGAAAACAATAACAATGATTGTGGAGTAGTGGTTATGTGGAGGGTGAAAATGGGACAGTGGTGGGAGCGGCGAAGATAGTGTTGTAAATACAACACAATGAAAGTTATGTTCAATGACAAACTCAAGATTTTGTTCTCTAATACTTGCATGAACCAAGTGTCCAAGTGTAATATAGGTGAAAAATATAAAAAATATGGTATCCATTTCTGAGATTAAAAAAAAAGAAAAACGAAGCTACAACCATCACAGCTAGCACCAGTGGTTGATGAAGACATGCAAATATTTAATAGGGGCCGTGACCACTTACCCAATTTTAGCCTAAAAATTGCCCACTTACTCCACCTAGAGTTTTTTAACCCCATTTACTCAATCTAACAGTATTTGACAGTAATACCCTTATTTTAATTAAAAAATTACTCTCCTATCATATTCTCTCTTCCTCTCAGACGTGTCCCTCTCTCTCTCTCTCTCTCTCTCTCTCTCTCTCTCTCTCGACTCCGGCATGGCGTAATATTTCCAGAAGTAGCGGCAAATGGAGGAGGCGCCAATCGAGTGGTTCTGCGTCGCCGGAGAAGGCGCCGATGAAGACCGAAACAGAGGAGGTGTTTTCCGGGTCGCTGATGAGGCCTCGACGGTGATTGCGCGACTCATCGTTTGCGGCGGCGAGGGGCGAGACGGCGGAGGTGGCGTTTGACTGGTGGAGGATTCCAGATCTGAGCAGCAAGTCGAGGTCGCAGAGCTGCTTGGTGACGGACGCGGCGGACATGTTGAGGTCATTCTGCATGTAGAGCTTCCCGCCGGTGAACGACCGGGGCTGAAGCACGAATTGACCTTGATTTGGCTCAGGCGGAGGTCACCTGTTCGCTTGGCCGGACCCGAGCCAGGAAGGCTGAGAATGAGCTTCCGGTGAGCGATGTGGTGGATGTAATGAGCGACGACGAGCCTAGAAACGATGTGGCGGAGTCGAAGGTCACCGAAGACGAATTGAAGAACGGTGTTGTGGAGATGGTTATGGATAATGAGCAAAACGTTGGGTCTGTTGGTAACGAAGATGAGGCAGTAGACACATTATTGGCCCCCAGTAGACTTTGAAATGAGGGACAGGGATCACTATAGTGTGGTGTATTGATAAGTTACCTGTTTTTTTCTGTGTATTAAAGTCAAATTATCTGTGAATCATACAAAATGGTGCAATTTTGGTGGTCTATTGGGAGGCAGTAGAGACATTGGACTTTGTATTGGGGGGCAATAATATGATTATTGGGAGCCAATAATATGATTATAAATTGATCAATTGTGCCTGTAGTGTATTCATTTTGGTTTTGGGAGTTCATACAATTCACTGGACAGCAATAATATGATTTTTGGGAGGCAATAATATGATTACTGGGGGGCAGTAATATGATTACTGTGGGGCAATAATAGCCGGATTCCGGATTCCGGTTCCCGGAATCTGGTCATCGGTCGCCGGAATCCGATCACCGTTCGCCGGAGACCGCGCCGGCCACTGGTCACCGGAGCACAGCAAGGTGGAGGGTGACTTCTCTCTCTAAGTGAGAAAGAAGGAGAGGGCAAAAAAGTCTCAAAAAAAAAGAAAAAAGAATTAATTGGGTAAAGGGGAAATAATCCCTTAGAGTGTTTTGGGTAAATGGGGTTAAAAAACAGTTGGTGGAGCAAGTGGGCAATTTTTAGCCTAAAATCGGGTAAATGATCATTTTCATAGAACCTGTTTGGCTCCAAAACCAGTTGGCTTGCAAACTGTCTCTTTTGAGCGAGTGATTGCGCAGGCGTGCCAGCACCGCGGGGTGCAGTCATTGGGGTAGTCCCTTGACCTGACTTCTTCTTCAAGCACTGTGGACGAGGAGAGCACCAACCTCGTCACAGGGTTCTTCTCTAGCCTTTCGAAAAAGGACTTTTGCCTTACGGATAAGGACTTTGGTTGTGATCTCTTGCGTTCACCGAATCGATACTTAGTATTGTAGACTAAGCAGAGCAATCACTGGGAAGTTTGGAGAAAGCACGGGTTGCGCTAAAGCGTGACTTTAGCTTCGCTGGGTTGCGAGGGCGTTACCCTTGCTTCGCTGGCAGTAACGGTGGCGGTTGCGCTCGCAGTCGGCTCGCTGGGAGACTGGGACTGGAAGTACGGTCGCCGGGTTGGTCTGGTGATGCTGACAGTCGGCTCTTGGAGAGACTAGGACTGGCGCACGGTCACCGGGTTTCAACAAGGTTGAAGGTTTGCTCCAGGGAGGCTTTGTAATCGCTAGGATTGATTGATATGAGAGAGGTTCTTTGTTGTGTCGTCTTTAGCCTCTATATATAGGCTTTGTAGATTCTCTTCCCTCATAGGAATGAAATACTATATTTTAGGCCACAGTTATTGGTCTTAAATCAAATCAAAACTCTTAATAGTTTTGATATTATCGTAGGCGATAATTAATAATTATCCACCTCTGTCGCCGCTAGAATATAGGCAAGGGTTACTTGCCTCTGAGAACAGCTTCTGGGCATGCACATCTCCTTGTGAAATACAATTAAAGACAATTACAATCTGCTCACGTCCCACATGCCCTGCCTGTGCAATCATTGATTACTTGCATGTATATATATATATATGAGTAGCCCACATAATCTTAGCCATGCAGTATATATATACATATTTTCTGTTGATTGCCATCAAGAATAATTATGCTCCTCCTTAATTGCTCCACCACCAGACATTGCATGGGCAATTATACTATATATTTTTCCCTTTGTTTCTTGTGCCATGCTTCACGTGTCCACCATATCCCTTCCTTAATTGATCAACCCAATCTGCTCGCTTGCACAGTACTTGGCAATCAAGCAAACAAATCACCATTAATTATCAGATATCTTGATAATTAATAATAAATCAAAGAATATTCAGATTTGCTCTAAGATTGCTTGGCCTCTAAGTAGGCTTTATTTAGCCTCTAAACAATATATTCCGAGCTTATCGAAAATATATAGCTTGGGCCACGGATATTGGCCCGGTTTCTCTCGAGTCCCCCTTATCGGGAAAAATATTTATTTTGGGTTCAAACAGAACCTGAAGAAATTATCTCCAAGGCTCTAAGCATTTGTTTTTTATGCGAAGCACATTTTTTTTTTTTTTTGATCTAAAGAATACGAATCACATTTGACTGTTACAAAAAATACATGCTGTCCGTTTCAAAAAGAAAAAAGAAAATACATGATGTCATCTAATCTCAGCCGTCGCTTACGAAACTTTTCCTAGACAAATGAACGGGCCTGCTCTACCCACTTCAGCGATCCGCGCGAAACCCCACTAGCCAATAGAACGGGACCACCCCACATATATAAATCTCATCTTTCTCAATACTCAGTCCTCACAAAAAGTATCCCAATTCCCCAATCGATTACGCTAACTCCCAAATTCCCCAAACCCCCAATCCCACTCCTTCTCTAATCCAATGGCGCCCAAAGCTGAAAAGAAGCCCGCCGAGAAGAAGCCGGCCGAAAAGGCCCCCGCCGCCGAGAAGGCTCCTGCTGAGAAGAAGCCCAAGGCCGGCAAGAAGCTCCCCAAGGAGGCCGGAGCCGCCGCCGGAGACAAGAAGAAGAAGAGGAACAAGAAGAGCGTGGAGACCTACAAGATCTACATCTTCAAGGTCCTCAAGCAGGTCCACCCTGACATCGGAATCTCCAGCAAGGCCATGGGCATCATGAACAGCTTCATCAACGACATCTTCGAGAAGCTCGCTCAGGAGTCGTCGAGGCTTGCGAGGTACAACAAGAAGCCGACGATTACTTCTCGGGAGATCCAGACCGCCGTCAGGCTTGTGCTTCCTGGTGAATTGGCTAAGCACGCCGTCTCTGAGGGGACTAAGGCGGTGACCAAGTTTACTAGCTCTTGAAGAATTTGGGTTTGCCCATTGGCTTCGATTTGGCTCTGTGTGCTTAGGCTTAGGGTTTTAAATTAGTAGTAAATTTGTATTTTCGTTTATGGATGGGTCTGCTCGATCCGTAGTGAATCAAATACGGCGGTTCATAAATGTTGCTCGTCTCTAACTTGGGTTCGATTTAGATTTTCTGCCTGTATGGTTAATTTGCTTTTTTACTACTGAATTCAATAGGGCGTTTGCTCATATATAGTACGTTACTAAATTGTTTGCTACCTATCTCATTGGAACAAGACTGCCTTCTGCTTCACAGAGTCGGAGTAATACCTCTACTTCTATAACTTCCAGATTGTTGTTTCTCCATTGTTTACACCTTGAAGTGTAGACATGTCGAATATGATGACACTTGGAACTGTTGTTTATCTATCGTCTAAAAATTAGGATCAGACTCAAAGGGGCTGTTGCTGTTTTTTTATTCCACAACACTGTTATCAAGATTTGGGAATTCTGAATAGGATTATAGACATCGAAGTTCTGTATTTGATTCTTGATCCCTGTGGTCACATCTTAATTTCAAATTGAATACTTCATGCCCTTTGATTTCAATGACATTGTAGGCTATATTTTGCATATATGAGTACGATTATATTCATCTTACTGTTTTATTGAAGTCTTCATTAGTACTTTTGGTTGCTAAGTATTGGTTTCCAGTTGTCTTGTTAATCACGCTCACAGTCTATTGCACTACCTCACTGTAATTTATCAGACAAATTGAGTGTGTGTCTCGATCGACTCTCTCTCTAAGAAAAAACCTGAGGTAGTGTGAAAGTAATTCTGTATCCTAACATTAATATCGGTTTATTTTTCGGAAAAGAAACAGCCGAAGATATGTTCAGTGTGTTCACTGCAATTTGAATCTGGGCTGGAAATTTGTAATATCAATATCCTGCAAAATTAAGAAGGGAAAGATGCTTAAAAAAAAGGGGAACCTGTCAGACAGCCAAGCGACCCCCCCAGACTTGGTAGGACCAAGCTGAGAACGATCATCTACAGCCATGGTAACCCGAAGATCACCAGCCGTTAATCACGCTCTGATCGCATGGCTATGATTCATCCACCAGGTTTAGATTCCTGTCTCCTTAGAAGTCAAGGACACAGAGGTACGATCCTATAGAACAGATCCTGTTCAAGTAAGGTCGTGAACTATCTGCACGTGCCTCTATATTTAAACGGCACAACACTTCACTTGTTTTCGATGTGGGAATTCTTCCTTCACCAATGTCGCAGCTCCTGACTTGGGACTTGGTCTCTTTGCTATGAGCCGTATTGCATTACTCATAGGATATGCCATTAAATCCCACTCTCCACTTGACTTGGGTTGATACATTCCAATGAATTCATGAATTGCCAGGGTTTATATATTCTTTGCTCTGAAACTGAAGGGTATGATTGGAGGAAGACTCGTCCAAATGGGGTTTCCTGACACTATCTTGTATGATGTTTCATTGCTATGTTAAGACCAAATATGGTTCATCGGTGGATATGTAACCTTTCTTTTAGTGATGATATTATCAGTTTTAAAAACTCCTCTAATCAATTTTGATTCTTCTCCTCAGCTCCAGACTCGAGCCCCAAGATAAGAAAAATAAATCTATGAACGTAAATCAATTCATCCTTGTCGGTCTGGTATTGTTTTCGTCTAATTAGTGAAAACCGAGGAGTAATAATGCTTAGAAGAAGGAGCTTAAAACTTCTGTTTCTGCATCTAATTTGTGATGAAAACTTTCTCATTCCTAAATCAACTCTCTATGGTTATGACTTCTGATACTCTCCCTCTCTCTGAAAAATGTTATTCATATGTAGGGAGATTCTATGGGCACAAATCGCACAATATAAATTTTCTTTTTCAAATATGAATAACTTTTTAGTGGGCTTGAACTTCCAGCATCTTGCTCCAAATATTTGTTTTGATTTTATTTTCCCTGCTTTGTGGTCAATGTCCTTGGCTGTGCTTGTTCTCAGCTTCATCAGACCCTCCAATTCCTCTCTCAATCTGTTTACAATGGCTGCAACGAAATATGGAGACGAGATGAGGACGAGAGTCGGTAATGGAATGGAGCTAAGACCGTGGCACCAGAACGACGCCATCATGATTATAATTTGTAAAGGTTGGTTTCATTATGCCTACGCGGTATGATGAAATTAAGTAAACTTGTACCTTTTGTATAACTGGATTCCATAACTACTTTTCGAAACTGATGGTTTACGTGCTTAAAATGCAGTAGGAATGTGGTGACTGGAGACATGTTGATTAATAGAGAATGGAGAGCGCAATATATAAACTGTCTTGATCTATCATCAATTGATTTGCAGCATGGCATTGGATTGCATGCATGTGTTGAACCGAATAGCTATAAGGCTCAGATTCGAGTGCGTCCTGAGATGTTTGACTATATATATCAAAATGAAAGTTTTTTGATATCTTATACTTCTTAATTTCTTATCAAGTTTTTTATGTAGCATGACATTGAATTTCATCTCTGTTTTTAATTGAAAGGTTTGTTGTTTAGATTTATGTAGAGATGCTTGACAATATACATCAAAATGGAAGATTTTATTTTTCATTCGGACGCAGGTCCAACATGAGTAGGATGAGTAGAGTTCATTTTCAATCTGATTTGGGGAACTTATAGGCTGCTTGCCTAATTTTTTAATTGCCCCCAATATCTCAGCTATAGCTCATGCGCACTCTATCTTCCTTCATTGCACAAATCAATTATTTGAGAAGAAATAGAGCATTATTTTAATAGCAAGAGCCAAGAAAAGTTGTGAGTCTGCAGGAACAAAGAGTGTGATAATCTCACCTATAGATTAGGGTCGTATTTTATATGCATAATTGCTTACAAAACTTATTAAAGAAGTCAAGATAGGTTAGTGTGCAAAAGCAGTAGCCACATGAAGCTTGTACTTGTTTGACTGCATATCTGTAAATTGGACCAAGTTAGGAAAATATCATCTCAATTTTTTTTTTACCGGGCTGCCTACTTAGTACATGTGTATATTATACAATTTATACGTGTGTGTTTAGAGATTTTAAAAATATTTTTGGGAAATTTTCGTATGTCCATAAGTTTGTAATATTACAGAAGAACCTCTTCTGTCAGCGGCCTCCCATGTCGTGTTCTATTTGTACGTGCTTTTTTTTTTTTTTGAGAAAAGGGCGGTGCGGCAGCCCTCAAGCCTTGATAGCCTTAATTAAAGAAACTGTTGAATACAAGAGGGGGACATTGAGCCTAAACCCCTGATTACAATAAGTAGAACCTCCTGAAATACTATCCTGATTTTTTACTAAATGCTTGTACTCAACAAAGCACCAACTAGCAAAGAGCGCACAACTGGCGACTCTATTTGCTTTAATTGCAGTAACGCAGCGGTGACACAACGGAAAGATAACTTGGTCTGCAACCCGACTGCAGCAAAGCATAACTACCATATGCACAGCTTTCCCATTATGATGCCACCGGACGCTACATCCAGTGACACTTAAATTCCCTCTGTTACTAAGAGGCAGCGACCATTTGCAAGTGCAAGGAACTCGCCGCCTACCTAGATCAGAGAAGGCACACAAGGTGCAAAGACTGGCACACAAGCCACTGGCACTCAGGCCACTGCCTCCTACCGGAACACGGTTGGAGATTATTACCGACAAAGCAACAACTGAAAGAAGAACAAACAGACAAGCATGAAATAAAAAACAGCAGCAAAACCAAACAGCCGAGGCCCGGCCCATCCACCATCTCTCCCATAGGCCCAATGCAGACGCCCACCAAGCGAGCATCGATCTGCCAACGCCGGCACCAGATCGCCCCCAAGTAGCACGACGCCGCCGCGCAGCAACCCTGCACCGCCGCATCACCACGACACTGTGCAGGCCCTTCTTCAACCCGATTGGTGCCCGAAACCCGATCCATAACCGACTAGATCGAGATCTCAGCGACCGTCCCCCAGCCCCCAGTTGCCGCTGAGCCTCCACGGTTCGCCGCTGGCCGTCCGTGTCCCAGAGCCACTCCAACTGCCCCAGAAACAACACAGAAACGCACCTGCAGATCCCCGTCCAACCCCAAACCCAGATCCGGAATCTAACTCCGAGAAGCTCGTCACTTCGATGAAATCGGGAACCCAACCACCGCCAAGAAACCATCCTTGGCCCAGACACCTGCAGCAACCTGCAGATCGAGCCCCGCCGGCCTATCACACCACGCCGGAAGTCCGTGCCAGCTCCTACCCACGATCGACGAAGAGACGAAACCGATCTGGAAGCACCGCCCCGATCCAAGTAGAAGCTGCCAACCTCCATCCCTGAGCCAGATCCCCGCCATAGAGCCTCGCCGCTAGCCTCCATCCTCATCCCCTCCCGGACCGGAACGCAGCGGCAGGGGGCCCGCCGGCGTTCGGCCAGGAGAGAACGCGCTCGAACTCTCTGTTTTGGTCTCCGCGCGTGAGGCGCGTTCAATTTTTAACCTTTTTTAAGAAGAAACCGTTTAGTAGATTTGTACGTGCTTCTTAATTGCTCGGGTAGATCACTTTTGGTCATGCTTCTTAATAGATTACTCATTACTGTATGCTTTGTTTATTTGGGGTTTAATTGGTTGAGGCAATTGTCAGAGTCTATATATAGGGTTATTATCACAAATGGTACCTGAATTATACCTCAATTTTATCGATGGTACCTGAACTTGAATTTTGATCACAACCAGTACCCAAACTTTTCGATTTCATTTTAAATGGTACCTAGAGCCACCTCCGGTCACTATTCCGACTAAAAGCAGCATGTAAGGCGATCATAGTGATGATCTTTGATGATTTCAAGGGTTGCGATCATATATAGTGATGATCTTTTTGGTAATAGACTTGCCTTGAACTTTTTTTAAATTTTTTTTAAATTTTTTTTTTAAATTTTAGATTTGGCTTTTTTGGCCGGAATAGTGACTGAAGGTGGCCTTAGGTACCATTTAAAATGAAATCGAAAAGTTCGGGTACTGGTTGTGATCAAAATTGAAGTTCAGGTACCATCGATAAGATTGAGGTATAGTTCAGGTACCATTTGTGATAATAACCCCTATATATAATATATTCTTTACCTTGAAACTATCAGGGGAAGATTGTTAAAATGGGTTTTCTGACACTAAATTTATCTTGTATGATGCTTCATTGCTTTGTTTAAGACCAAATATGATTCATTGATGGATATCTAGCCTTTGTTGTGGAGCTTTGAAAGCTCCTCTAATCTGTTTGCTTCTTGTCCTCAACTAGAGCACCGAAGATACGGGAAAAAACGCGATACTATGACCAAAATCAGTTCATCATTGTCTTTCGTATTGTCTTACGTCTAATTAGTAAAGAGAAGCGAGTATTAGTGCTTCGATTAGGGGCTCAAAACTTTTGTTGCTTCAATATTTTTCCGGTCAAATGCTAGAGACTAAATTTTCATTTGCTATTGTACAAGAAAAGTAAACAATATCATTTGAAGTGTAAGTTCATTTTAGCATCATATGAACTTTGAAGTGGGAGTCGGTAAAACAACAACCTTTCAAGCAATATCATTTGAAGTGCAAGTGAGTACATATAAAATCATAAAAACATGGATTTTAAGTGAAGAAACGAAATGTTCATATCTCCTATTGGTCTGGTTAAAGATGGAAACAGCTTGGGAAAAAATAGATAATTAAAAGAATGGCTGCAGAGAAAAATGCGAAGAATTTGATGCATCTTAGTTCTGTTCTGGATTCTTTATACCTTTGGTTTGATACATTATAATGTTATTGCTGGAGCCCTACTCATGGCGACCTGCTCGAGTTGGGGGAAGCTGTAAGCATTATTGCGGGTCAATCTATTGGAGATGTTTGGCTCCAAAACCAGTTGGCTTGCAAACTGTCTCTTTTGAGCGAGTGATTGCGCAGGCGTGCCAGCACCGCGGGGTGCAGTCGTTGGGGTAGTCCCTTGACCTGACTTCTTCTTCAAGCGCTGTGGACGAGGAGAGCACCAACCTCGTCACAGGGTTCTTCTCTAGCCTTTCGGAAAAGGACTTTTGCCTTACGGATAAGGACTTTGGGTGTGATCTCTTCGGTCACCAAAATCGATACTCAACGTTGTAGGTTGAGCAGAGCAATCACTGGGAAATCTTGAGAAAGCACGGGGTTTGCTAAAGCGTATCTTTAGCTTCGCTGGGTTGCGAGGGCGTTACCCTTGCTTCGCTGGAAGTATCGGTGGCGGTTGCGCTCGCAGTCGGCTCCTGGGGAGACTGGGACTGGAAGTACGGTCGCCGGGTTTCAACAAGGTTGAAGGTTTGCTCCGGGGAGGCTTTGTAATCGCTAGGATTGATTGATATGAGAGAGGTCCTTTTCTGTATCGTCTTTAGCCTCTATATATAGGCTGCTGCAGATTCACTTTCCTTAAATGAATGAAATACTATATTTTAGGCCACAGTTATTGGCCTTTGAATTAAATCAAAACTCTTAACAGTTTTGATATTATCGTAGGCGATAATTAATATTATTAGCCTCTGTCACCGCTAGAGTATAGGCAAAGATTAATTGCCTCTTAGAGTCTCAGACGTAATCTTCCTCTTGGATGCAGTGGTAGGATATGTACGTATCTTATATTGATATATATATCCTCGCGAGGACTCTCGTAGCTCGCGGCGGCATGCAAATCAGAAAGGATATATTATTGCAATTAAGAGGTGATGGTGTCTCTTCCATTTGACGTACATCCAACTTCATTTCCTGATTGCCACGTATGTGGGAGCCCTTGATTTTCTGCTTAATTGGTCCACTATAGGACCTAATTGCGTGGATTACCTCGAAGTAGAAGAGGACAACTTGTCTGCCATGTTTAATTGCATATACCCATCATATATACATATATGATCCTCCGCGCACTTCTATATATATATGGTTACAACTAATAAGGATATATGATTATGTCCTTCTATGTTGTACGTCCAGCCATCCATGCAATATATATAGTTATATATATATATAACTAGACTCCTTGAGGATTGCTATCAAGCATGATTAATTGCATGGCTCCCCTTATTCCACGTCCACCTTAATTGCATGGGCAATTATATATCAACCCATCTTGCTCGCGCTCGCGCAATCTCGGCCATATATACAGCCTGTATATTTTAGGGTCCTTGACCCAAAGCCCCAAAATGAGCCAAAGTTATCCCACTTACCCCAGCAACAGATTTTTATTCCCCACTACTCAATTTAAATTAAAAAGACAATTTTACCCTCAGTTAAATTAATAAATTACACCATATGCCATCGAGCTCTCTCTCCTCTCTCCCCTCTGATCTGACTCTCTCTCCTCTTCGATCTGATTCTCTCTCTCTCTCTCTCTCTCTCTCTCTCTCTCTCTCTCTCTCTCTCTCTCTCTCTCATCCGGCGATAGTCGTGCTGCCCAGAAGCAGGCGCTCGTGCAGTCGGCGACGAGTTTGTGCAGCCCAGAAGACTGTGGCGAGTTCGTGCAGTCGGCGCCATCGATCGTACAGCCGGCGGCGAGTTCGTGCAGCGAGCTCGGAGTTCCTTTACGTCACCTCCGTGCAGCTAGGTCGGAGTTCCGGTTCGTGCAGCGAGCTCGGAGTTCGCGCCATCCATTGCCGGCGGCGAGTTCATGCTGAAGACTGAAGTCACCGGTTGCTTGGCTTCACCGATCACGAAATCAAAACCGCAACTCATCTCTGGCGGGAATTGGCGCTCGAGCTCGACCTCTGGTGCTCGTCCCAGGCTCTCAGGCCTCGACACAGGCCGGTGGCAGAGGAGAACATGGATCTGGTATGCCGGTGGTGGAGGAGAACCACGATTTGGTGCCCAGAGCTTTTCTCTGGGTGCCCAAATCAAATTCTTTTTTTTTTTTTTTTTGCTGTAAATTGGTTCAGAAGCCCAAAATGAAAAGAAAGAAGAAAAAAAAGGTTCTATTGGAGTATTGGGGCAATAGAGGCCTCTTAAAGATCTATTGGGGGGCAATATACGTCTATTGGGGAGCAATAGACATTTGAATTGATGTAATCTATTCGTTTTTTTGCTTAATCAAAATTTTATTTATCTAATTTTACAAAGATTAGTTCTTATTCTGGCTATCGAAAGTTCTATTGGGGGGCAATAGACGTTTTGAATTGATGTAATCTCCTTGTTTTTTTTCTATAATTGGGAGGCAATAGGCTTCTATTGGGGGCAATACATGACAGATAGTCGTCTTTGGGGGGCAATACATGACAGATAGTCGTCTATTGGGGGGCAATAGACGTCTATTGGGGGGCAATAGAGATCTATTGCCCATCTATTAGGGGTAAAAAAAACTTTCCGGTGAGATTTTCAGCAAATTCCGATAGGCGGCAGCCGGTGACCGGTGACCGGATTTCGGCGAAAGTTGGCCGGATTCCGGCAAAAGTTGACCGGATTCCGGTGACGGCCTCCGGCGAAGTCTCCTATGGTTTCTCTCTCTTCCATTTTCTCTATCTCTCTCTCTAAGTAACAAAGGGGTGAGGGGTAAAATGGTATTAAAAAAAAATTAAAAACAAAAAAAAAATCTTAATTGGGTATTAGGGAAGACTCCCTTAGAGTGTATTGGGTAAGAGAGAATTAAAAAAACTTAATGGGGTAAGTGGGAAAAAAATCCCTAGAAATGGGGTAAATGGACAAAACCCCTATATTTTATCCTCCCGTTTTGCACAGTCTTGATAACCAAGCAAATCACCATTAATCATCAAATCTCTTGATAATTACTAGTAAATCCATGAATATCACGATTTGCCTCACGATTGCTTGATCTCCAAGTAGGCTTTATTTAGCCTCTAAACAATATATTCCGAGTTTATCGAAAATATATATCTTGGGCCACGGATATTGACCTGGTTTCTCTCGAGTCCCCCTTATCGGGAAAAATATTTATTTTGGGTTCAAACAGGAGAACCGGACACTCAATTAACATTGAGAACTTTTCATACCGGTGGAGTATTCACAGGGGTTACTGCAGAACATGTACGATCCCCGTCTCATGGAAAAATAAAATTCAAGTATAATTAGGTTCTAGATGCATTTGTTGTCTATATTTTGAGAATATCAGTGATTTGATACATCTTAGTTTTTTATTGGATTCTTGATACCTTAATTTGGTTTGATACATTACTATAGTATAACTGAATTTGTCAGACAAATTGAATGAATTGATCTGTTACTTTACAAATGTAAAGCTGAGGCAGACTGAAGTCAGATTTGAGGTATCTTTACATTGATATTGTGTATTTGATAAAGTGTACAATGGCTGTTATTGCCTGTTCCAAAATGGGTTATGTTATACCAGAACCAAGGCATGTACAAATGAGATTTAGAAATGATGCAAGTTAGTAGGAAGTCTATACATAGCACTTATTGGTTTACACGTCGATAATATGTTGTAGAAATGATGCAAGTTAGTAGGAAGTCTATACATATAGCACTTATGTAATTGGTTTACACGTCGATAATATGTTGTAGGAATGTGGTGACTGAAGATATCATGATCGATAGAGAATGGAGAGTGCAATATATCCTATGTCTCCTTTGTAATTCACGATTAGGTGGGAAATATGTAAGATGAATTAATCTCTTATATCTTTTCACATAAAGAATTCAATCCATTATTGTATGGACTCTAAGAAATGATACATATTAGCTCCTACTTGGCCCTAGGATTGAAGCTGTTTAGGGGAGTCAAAGAACAATAGTACCATATGGTCTTTTTTTTTTTTTTTTTATGCAAAAAAAGAAAAGAAAAAGGAATCCGTGCGTTCAAACAGAGTGGACATTGGAGACTCTCAAGGCCGGTGACGGAACTCTCTCCTCCATCGCTGCCACAACACAATCAATTTCAACAGCTACGACGCAGCCTTAGGTAGAGCGAAAACAACAGCCAATGTCAGAGGATGAAGGGTCTCTTCAAGTCAAAGCCCCACACGCCGACTGACGTTGTCTGTCAGATCCGCGATCTCCTCATCTACGCCCATTACGTTCCTGATTCCCGCGAGACCAAGCTCGACGACAAGATGATAGAGTTTTATAAAAACATTAGGGAGTTGAAGTGCACTATCTATGACAATAATGAATCAGAGCTTGTTTCGGAAGTTTGTGCGCAATTGACACATGAGTTTTTCAGAGAAAATATGATTTGGCTTCTAATTATCTTATATAGCATTTAATTCTCTCTAAACTTTTCTAAATTTTTAATTCTCTCCAATATTTCACTTTCATCTTATGTACTAACTTTCTTTGTTACACCCATGGATTATCAAATTTTGGGTAGAATTAGAGCTTCAGAGTCTAATAGCAAGATCCATTATTGTTTGTGTGATATACTCACATACAAAACTTACCTAAGATGGATTAGCGTGCAAGAGCAGAGAAAGCATGAAACTTGTAGTTGTTAGACTGCATATTAGACTATTGGTAAAATTTAGTAAAACATCACCGCTAAGAAAATTACTAAAGACGTGTAATATATATATATATATATATATGTGTGTGTGTGCACGCATGTATATATTGTCAAATAGTCTTTTTAAGAGTCCTTTCCAAAGTCATTTGTCCTCCATGTGAATTGGAGGTTAAATTTCACATGAATGTGAGATCCAAAGTTGCATTCTATGATCAATGCTAATCGAATGACAACATGATCGATGCTGTTTGGAACTAAGAATTATGCCATATTCAGAACTTGCACGATCGAACAAAACAAGACTTTGACTCACAAACTGGAATGGAAATATTGGAGACATATTTTCTTGCATACTAATTATGCATTCGAAGAACAAGAGTTGACTCTAACTGAAAGAGGCCTACAGCTCCTCCGTAATAGTTGTCCAGGTATGTTCTTAGAGATACGCTTCTCGTACATGCATATATTTTTGAGAGTGAGTGTTCATCGTAAAAAGAGAGAAAAAGTAAAGCAATTCTTCTTTTACAGTCTTCTTGTGAGAGTGTATTCAAGAGTGTCTCGTGTGAGATTTTTTTTTCTCTAGTGATCTAAAGAGATTGGTGGTTGTAATCCCATTTTCATAGTGCAAGTTGTTCGGAGATTGCCGCGTGATTTTTTCCTTCACATTGGAGGGTTTCCACGTTAAATATGGTGTCTCGATTGCTTTGTTGTTGATGTTGAAGTTCTAAAATTTGTAATATTGCTGCATAATCATCTTATTATCCCAGCAATCCTCTCATACCAAACCCTTGAGTGTCCTTAGAGCAAAATTTAAACAACTATTGGAAATTTGCAAACCAATAAAAAACAAAGACGTTCTTTACCTTTTATTCCTTTGTTTATGAATCTCCAACTAAATTCCGGTTGATTCTCAAAAAACTATACCTCTCATTCCTTTGTTCATCTATTTTACTCCGTAAAATGATTAAATATGGATAATTCTTCGGTCCATCTTTTTGACATTTTTTTGTCTTCGAATCTCTTTTTCTTTGATTTTTTATTTCTTAAATGAGGATAAAAATACAATATTGAAAATACCCTTTTCGAGTGACGAGAGGGCCAACAGGCCCAAAAGAAACTCCAGACTAGTTGGGCCGGGCAACTCCATGTCAGTGATCAAGAAACCCGACTCTTGCTCAACCCCATACGCTAGCCTCTGCTTCCAGAAGCCGTCTTCACTTCGGCAAGGTGAACAGAATCTGCGATTTGGGTTTGACAGATGGCTAAAAGATTAAGCTCGAAGCTCTTCGTCAGCAGTACTCACTCCCACTCTATTTCGCTCTCTCAAAGTTATATATATTTCGGGTTTCTTTTTAAACCATAGTTTGATCCTTTGCTTTGTGGCTTAGGATTATCATCATACACCACTAATGAAGGACTCAGGCAGATGTTTTTACCTTTTGGAGATGTCACAGAAGGTTATTTCTAATTCCCAGAACGATTTTCCCCAAATTATTGTTTCTTCATCTTAATTTTTGGAAATTTGTGACCAATGTTTTTACCTTTGTATTTTTTTCCAATTCAGCTAGGTTAGTTATAGACCGTGAAACTCAAAGGCCCAAAGGTTTTGGTTTTGTGACATACAAGTCTGAGGTTGAGGCACAGAAGGCTATGAAGGTCATGGATGGCAGGGTAAATTTCTCATTTTCTGTCCCCCTGGTAAAAAAATCCAATTCATAGTATATATTATGAACCAAGACATTGGATTTCTGTTTTAAATTTTGAATATTCTGGATTGTGTTATTGTAAATTACTTTGGGTCTTGTTTGTGATTACTGATTAGCCATTGTTAATGTTTGTGCAGATGGTTAATGGGAGGCTGCTTTTTGTTGAAGTTGCAGAGACTGAAAGGCATCCAAAGGATATCAGCTCTTGATAGTCATTATGTTGTTCGATATGTGTAAATCTTTGCCAGTTGTTCCGAATTTGGTAGATTAGTATGATTTACTGAAACTCTGAAAGTTCTTTGAACTCTTTGTTCGCTTTGATCTTCTATAATATAACTCTGATTTCACAGCAGCAACATTTCCTCAGTTTTTAGTCTTTCTTTCAAGGCATGATTGAACTTTTGTTGGAGGACATCTTTTACTACTGAATTTAATAGAGCGTTTGCTCATGTACAGTACATTAGTTGCTCTACCTATCTCATTGGAACAAGGCTGTCTTCTGCATCACAGAGGTGGAGTAACACCTCTACTTCTATAACTTTTGGGTTGTTGTTTCTCTACTGTATTGGAGTCCTGATGCCTTTGATGTTTGGATACATCGCCCTTAATGCATGCCTCTCGAGTTGCTCACTTTGCAATCGACGTTAATAGTTTCAATAGAACCGGAAACATTCGAAGTTTTCTTTTCATTTTCTTACTTTAAAGTTTAAACATGCTACTTGTGCATGGTAATAATTCAAAAGTAATTTGGTTGCTAATTACTGGTTTCCAGTTGTCTTGTAACTCTTGCTCATAGTCCATTGCACCATCTCTCTGTAATTTAATCAGACAAATTGAGCGTCTTTTGACTCTACATATATAAAACCTGAGTTACAGTGAAAGTAGTTCTGTATCCCAACATTTCTATCAGTTTATTTTTCAGTACTACTAAGAGCTAATAAAGAAGGGAAATAAGGAGAAAATCAAAAATTAAAAAGAGGGGAACCTGTCAGACAGCCAAGCGACCACCCCAGACTTGGTAAGACCAAGTTGAGAACGATCATCTACAGCCATGGTGACCCGAAGATCTCCAGCCATTAATCACGCTCTGATCGCATGGCTATGATTCATCCACCAAGTTTAGATTCCTGTCTCCTTAAAAGTCAAGGACACAGAGGTACGATCCTATAGAACAGATCCTGTTCAAGTAAGGTCGTGAACTGTTTGCACGTGCCTCTTTATTTAGACCAATGTTTTGACCACTTGTTTTCGATGTGGGAGCGTTTCCTTCACTAATATCGCAGCTCCTGACTTCGGACTACTCGAACTTTTTGCTTTGAGCCTTACGGCATTAACCTGACTTTGGTTTCTCTGGCTGATGCATTTCAATAGAATCCTGTATGCTCGTGCTTTACTGCTTTGTTTATTTGGTGATTTGCGGCAATTGTCAGAGTCTTAGTGGTGAAACTGAATGGTGTTAAATCTAAAAATCAGATGAAGACTGTTAAAATGGGGTTTTCTGGCACTACAATTAATCTTGTATGATGCTTCATTGTTTTGTTAAGACCATATATGGTTCATTGATGGATTTCTAGCCTTTCTTTGAAAGCTCCTTTAATCCGTTTGCTTCCTGTCCTCAACTAGAGCCACTGCAATATATACTATGACGGACCTGAATCAGTTCATCATTGTTTTTGGTATTGTCTTACGTGTAATTAGTATAGAGAGGGAGTGTTAGGGCTTTCGACGTGAGAGCTTGAAATTTTTGTCGCTTCACTATCTTTTCGGTAAAATGCTCGAGACCCTAAATTTTCATTTGGTATTGCACAAGAAAAGTAAACAATATCATTTGAAGTGTAAGTTCATTTTCGCATCATTTGAACATTGTAGTGTGAGTTGGTAAAACAACAACCTTTCAAACAATTGTAAATTTGAAGTGCAAGTGAGTAGAGGAAATAAAATGGACTTCAAGTTCAAGTGAAGAAAGGAATTGTTCATATTTCCTATGGCTGTGATTAAAGATGGTCACAGCTTGGGGACGGGTTTAAGTCCTTAAATAATTAAGGTCATATAATTATCATGAAAAAATAGATAATCAATAGAATGGCAACAGAAAAATGTAAAGAATTTGACGCATCTTAAATACCTTTGGTTTGATACATTTAATAGTATAATTAGGTTCTTGATGCTTTTGTTGCCTAGATTTTGAGAATATCAGTAATTTGATACATCTAACTTTTATATTGGATTGTTGATACCTTAATTTGGTTTTATACATTATAATAGTATAATTGGGTTCTTGATGCCTTTTTTATTTGCGCCACATATATTCTAGTCAAAAGTTTGGGTAATTAATTGTTAATTATTGATTTATATTAACCCTGTTACTTGGTAATAGTAGTAATTATGGTTCATAGTTGTCTTGCTCAACAATCAATTCCAGTACCTCACTATAAATTTGTCAGACAAATTGAATCGGTCTCTACATATAAACTGAGTTAGAATGAAAGCAGCTTTGAGATATCATTGCATAATTATCGGTTTATTTTATGGAGTGTCATATTTCAAAATTTGTAAGAATAGGATACTACCTCATTTGGTTATGTTATACCCTGAACTAAGGCACAGATGATTTAGAAATGATCCAACTTCATACGAAGCTTATGTCAAGCATTTGTGTAATCTCCAAAATTACTAATCATTACACGTTTGATAATATGCTATACAAATGTGGCAACTGAACCTATCATGATTGATAGATAATAGACAATGCAATATATCCTTTATCTTGGCTACAACATGCTATTAGGTGGGAAATATGTAAGATCAATCGATCGCTTATACTTCTTCACAACACTTGACATGAAGAATTTAATTCATTATTGCATAGATTGTAAAATATAAAACATAGTAGCTCTTCTTTTTCTTGTGATAAGGAGTTAAGCAATTTTGGGGACTGACAAAACAGTATTACTGTATTGACTGTGTAGTTTTTTAGTTATCTCCAATATTTCACATGTAGCTTATGCAGTAAATGTCATCAATTATCAAATTTTGGGTAGAATTGGAGCTTCAGGGTCTAATAGCAAGATCTACTATTATATTTGTGATATATGTACACACACAA
Organism: Rosa rugosa; assembly: GCF_958449725.1. NCBI lineage: Eukaryota > Viridiplantae > Streptophyta > Magnoliopsida > Rosales > Rosaceae > Rosa > Rosa rugosa. Next base: position 16,063,847 of record NC_084821.1, on the reverse strand, counting down.
AACTTACTTAAGACGGATTAGAGTGCAAGAGCAAAGAAAGCATGAAGCTTGTAGTTGTTAGACTGCATATTGGTCAAATTTAGTAAAATATCATCTCTTAGCCGTGTATAATGATCGGTATCCTTTCCAAAATATTTTGTCAAATACTCGTTTTAAGGGCTTTCCCAAAGTCATTTCTCCTCCATGAGAGTAATACCTGTATGTTATCCCATATCAGTTTAGGGATTTGAAATATAATATTAATACATTATTCATTCTATAGATAAAAGAAACAGGCCTAAATTTATTTAATCCAAAATTTGAAGCAAGTTTGTACTTGACCTGGGCTCTCCACTTGTTGTGCAGAAGCAACAAACGAGTCACACACACATGAGATTAATACACACAGGTCCAAATGAGATTAATACCTGTAGTTATCCTATATCAGTTTAGGGATTTGAAATATAACATTAATACATTATTCATTCTATCGATAAAAGAAACAGGCCTAAATTTATTTAATCCAAAATTTGGATCAAGTTTGTACTTGAGCTGGGCTCTCCACTTGTTGTGTGGAAGCAGCAAATGAGTCACACACACACGGGTCCTGTTTGAACCCAAAATGAGCATTTTGGCCTGACAAGGCGTGTCTTGGAGAAATTGAGCCAATATCAGTGGCTCAAGCTATATATTGTCGACAAATTCGAGATATATTATTTAGAGGCTAAATAAAGCCTACCTGCAGAATTATGGAAGATTATGCGAGCTGCAAGAAAAGGAAATGATGGAAGCATGGAAATGAAAAGTCAACTTTAGCATATTTTCCTACTTCGACTAGGAGAAACCGAGCTAAACAAGGAAAGAGGGGCGGCAGACTAACCAAATGAAATCCAAATGAGCTAAAACTTTCCAGATTCATTCTAGACATCTCAATGATAATTTCTTATGAATAGTGCAAGAGCTAGTTTGGAGTGGAAAACCTTCATTTCCTTGGTCCAGTTTTCTGAAAGACAAAACTGGAAAACCGGACCTGCAAGGAGTCCAACAGCATTTCCGGCCCAACCACATGGAAGTAAGCTCTGAAATTTTACCAGAATAATCTACACTCATGGTGGATCATTTCATATAAAGAAGTCGAAGGCTCATTCTGAATTCTTGATGGAGATATAATTGAAGGAATAAATGAGCAGAAAGTGACTCAAAATCACTCCAAAACTCATCATTTTCAATCTCATTTAGTGCTCCACGTACTATCTCCAAAAAGTGCTCAACTATCTCCAATAAGTGCTTCACTATCTCATTTAGTGCTCCACTATCTCCAATAAGTGCTCCACTATCATTTGTTTAAGGCTAACCACTTTGGCATGGTAGCCTATAAATAGAGGTTACAATGAAACAACACAACACACAATTCATCAAAACAATCTCTAAGATTATCCAAGCCTCTCTAGAGCAACCCCTCTACTTCTCTTACCGGTAGTCACACTCCAGTCCTAGTCTTCTCAGGAGCCGACTATCAGTGCCACCAAACCCTCCAGCCAAGCTAAAGTCACGCTTTAGCAAGTTCTCCTCACTTCCCAGTGGTTCTCGCTCTGCTCGATCTACAACATCGAGTATCGATTGTGATTTTGAAGAAGCTCAGCAAAAGTCCTCGCCACGAGGCACAAAGAATCCCACGACGAGGTTGGTGCTCTCCTCGTCCACAATCGCTTGAAAGAAGTCAGGTCAAGGGATACCCCTGACGACCGCACCCGAACGGTGCTGGCACGCCCACGCAAGAAAAGAGACTGTTGACCAGCTCAAGAAAAACTGGAGCCAAACAGGTCCATTAATGCTGATACACTCCTCCACCCAGTGAAGAACAGGTATGAGGTTTTAATATAAAAGGCCTCGGCATTAGTTTGTGTGGTATCTGTTTGGACCCAAAATGAACATTTTGGCCTGACAAGGCACGTCTTGGAGAAATTGAGCCAATGTCAGTGGTGTTTGGACCCAAAATGAACATTTTGGCCTGACAAGGCATGTGTTGGAGAAATTGAGCCAATGTCAGTGGCTCAAGCTATATATTGTCGACAAGCTCGAAATATATATTTAGAGGCTAAATAAAGCCTACTATGGAAGCATGGAAACATGAAAAGTCAACTTTAGCACATTTTCCTACTTCGGCTAGGAGAAACCGAGCTAAACAAGGAAGTAGGGGCGGCAGACTAACCAAATGAAATCTAAATGAGCTAAAACTTTCCAGATTAATTCTAGACAGCCCAAGGATCATTTCTTATGAAGAGTGCAAGAGCTTTTTTTGAGTGGAAGGCCTTCAAACAATCAGCCCAATTTTCTACAGAAGCAAAACTGGAAAACTGGACCTGTAAGAGGTCCAGCAGCATTTTCGGCCCAACCGCATGGAATAAAAATCTGAAAATTTTTCAGGATGATCTACACTCATAGTGGAACATTTAATATGAAGAAGTCGAAGGCATATAATGAAGTCTTGTTGGAGAAATAATTGAAGGAATAATGTAAAAAAGGGAGGCAGCACCTTCTTCCTCAGATACGACTTCCTCTTCTTCAAAGTAGCCATCACCATGTTGCCGACGCAAGCCGGCGGCAAACGGTTGAGACTCCCCTTGATCCCCTAGATCTTCTTCCAAATTTCCCTTCCTCTTCTTCACGGTGCTGAGGCTTAACTTGTTGAAGGAATGATCATTGTATGATGGACTGGTGGTCCCGATGAGTTCAAGGAGAAGGGAAGAAGATGCAAGTGTGGGAGGCTGGGAGAGGACTGGAGAGAGAGAAGAGAGTGGAGAGGCTCTGTTTCCCATTTATTTCAATATAAAATAAACAAAAGTAACATCCACTCATGAAGAAAATATAAAAAAATCAATTTTCAGAAAAAAGAAAATATAAAAATTCACTAAAATTAGGCCATGTTGTACGTGTTTCCAGGAAGAAGAATTTAACAAGTCTAAAAATAATGCCTACCCACACTTTGTGCTTGACAGTGGATGATAAGGACACCAACTTGTTTCAGAATAGTAGATATGACCCCAAACTCCACAGTTCCTTAAGTTCGTGGCAATACATGTGTGGCTGTTGCCCACAATTGTAGTAGTGAATTGAATGGTTCTTGGCTGGTTTTTTCACTTGGTCTGCCACCTTTTCTCTGCATATGTTGAGATTCCTTTTCAACTGGTTTCATCCATCTCTCTTCTTGCTCCCGGCTTTTGAATTCTCCTCCTTGAGTAGTCTCAGAACCCTTGTTCACATCAAGCAATAAACTGATTATTTTGTATACTAATTGCTGATCAATACGGATAAACCCCGACTTTGGAATTTGGATGGTGGTGGTTAGGCGGCTTTGGGGGGCCGAGGAATTTGGGTTTGGAGCAGATCTGAGAAGAATTTGGGTTTGGAGCAGATTTGAGAACAGATCTGCTATTTTTTTTTTTTAGCCTTTTGGGCCCGAAAAACCAGAAAACCCAGCCCGAAAAAAACGGTTCGGGCCCAACTCGGTCCCAAAACTGAAAAAATGTTATTTAGGCCCGGCCCGAAAATTCCGGTCCGGGTCCGGGCTCTATAAATTTTACACGGGCCGGGCCCAATCCCAGCCCTAGTTGTTACCGTTATCACCCACTTCCCAAAGACCCAAACCTTTATAAGTCCATCGGCCCAAAAAGAAAAAATCTTCTCGGGTCTCCATTCTCTGCTACGGCGGTTACACCGTGCTCAACTCTTCTGCCCCGCTGCTGTTACGAATACCCTTCTCTGAAACGAAGAAAAATGCCGGCCGCTAGCTATTGTTGATGAACGATTAGGGCACGAAGAAAACGAAGTCTATGAGGATGAAGAAGATAAACTTTCATGGACGTCAGCCTCAGACATGAGCCAAGATGCATATGACAATTTGGACAATGACCAAGTACTCAAAGGCTGCTTCCCCATGAACTCTAGGAGTCCCAATGCTCATGGAGGCCTTCACTCTCTCCCCACTTCAACCCTCCAGCCTCTCTCTAATCGCCTCCAGAAGTTCGACGCTCGCATACGAGCTGGGCCTTTAGAGGTACGCACACTTTGATCTTCTTTTTTTATTGGCGTTGCAGCTAAAAGTTGTTATCTCACCTTCATTTTTTTTTCCCCATTGTGTTTTTCTAATCTTTATGTAGGAGTGGGAAGGCAGTTGGAATGTGGACATGTCCAACTCTGTGATCACTTCCATTCGAGAGTTTGTTAGAGAAGGAGCCATTGGCAGAACTAAAACTAAAGATAAAGCGGATCGTGCCACAATTGAAAAGGCATATATGGCATACTATTTCCTTAGGTGTTTTTGATCATTCTGACATTTTGCGTTATGGATTCTGTGACTGTGTGTTCTCACCAGGCCATTGATCCAAAAACCCGGATGCTTTTAATCAAAGTTTTGAAGGCTGGTCCAGATGATAAAATCAATGGCTGCATTGCTACCGGCAAACAAGTATCTGTTACATTACCCTTGTTGACACCCTAGTCTATTTTGTTGATTGTAACTGCTGCAATTTCGCATCTTTGGCTTCTGTAAATCTTTGCATATGGGTTCTGTGTTTTCAACTTGGAATTATTTTATCTTGAACAGGCAAATGTTTATCACGCAACTAAGTCTGATGGCGAGGAGCTGGCTATCAAGGTGTACAAGACATCAGTTCTGGATTTTAAGTAGGTGTTGTGATAGTTTTAGCTTATTCATAGTGGCTAATTGTATTTAACTGTGGTAGTGTCAAACAGTTAAACTGAATGTAATCGAGTCAAAAATGTGTTCATTTATTTCTTTCTTAGTAATGTTTGTTTTGAATCTTTTCTTAATAAAGTGTTGTAATGTTCTTTCTCAGAGTTCTTCTAATTGGAAATTGACCATGTAATCATACATGATACATACAGCATCATAAAGAAGAAAAACTGAACAGGTTTAACAGTTTCTAGGCCTACTGAATTTGTTTGCGCGGTTTTGGACCATATATGCTTTTATTTCAGTAGTCTCATAATATTTCTTGCATTAACAACTTCAGGGACTGAGATAGATATGTACAAGGGGACCGCCGATACAGAAAGGGATACTGCAAGCACAACCCCAGGGAGATGGCGGTGAAGGTATGGGCTGCTAAAGAAAAGAGGAATCTGGACAGGTAAGACGGAGAACAATCTTAACTTATTTCTTGATAAATATATGATGTTAATAACTTAATATCATATACAAAGAACTGCTTGGCTTTAGCCTAAACCATAAATTGTCATCAAGTCTTGTGACTTTATTACAAAGCTGGGATATTCCTGCTAATTGATGAAGATGGGTTGGTGTACGTACATATGCAGGATGGTGAAAAATGGAATTAGATGTCCAACTGCAATTGATATAAAAGATCATGTTCTGGTCATGGAAATAAGTGTTACCTATTTCATGAACAAATATTGAGATGGGTATAGCAAGTGCTACTTGAGTTGGTTCTCAACCACCAACTCTTTTCATGTAACCCATGCCAGTTCCCTTTCTTTCTTCTAGTTCCTTCTTTTTTTAACAGTACGAATCTAGCATTCATAGACATACTTAATAATTGCTAGTTAGAGTGACCTGGAGTATTGTATTCTATTGCAGGGAAGACAGGTTGGCCAGCACCTCGTCTCAGGGATGTTGCACTGTCATTAGACAAGCTATGAAAAGGATATAGGGAGGTGTGTCCTAATCCTTGAAAACATATTGTATATCACAGTTACAATACTTGAATCTACTGGACAAGATATTGACAATAGGGACTTGTATGCAGGCCTGATAAGCCTTTCATATCTTCTAATTTTGTTAGTCTTAGCAAGACTCCTCTGTAAATGCAGATTGCAGACCACATAAAGACAACTTTATTAGATCTGTGTATGCATTGTATATACAGAATTTATAAGCTGGTTGGATCTTTGAGCAGCTATTATATTAGAGACGCTAGAGTTCATTGGAAATATATATATAGCTCTCTTGTATATGTTTTGCAGTTTAGATACTTCTTCAGAAAGTAATAAAATTAGTATACTTTATGCCAGTGAAAAGGTTTTGTTTTTGCTATTTTCTATTTCCATTAGAATGACCTTATAGTGATTTGTTACCAGATGATTATTGCTATGCGGATGCTATATCAGAAGGCCAAACTGGTGCATGCAGACCTCAGCTCAGTACTGCAATTAGACACCTTGAAGTTGGTTCTCATCATACTTAGTAGTATGCAATGTTATTATGTGTTCCCATTCTTCTTGGCAGGGCCACTTGTACATCATTGATGTTTCTCTAGCAGTTGAACTGGACCATGTTCATGCGAATGAATTCCTATGTCCAGATTGTGTCCATGTTTCTGTAAGTTTTACCCAAGGCACTGGCTTTAGTTCTTTTCACTGTTTATTATATGACGAAGTAAATGCTCTGAGCTTATCAAAAACATTGGTGGCACACAGGATTTCTTTAAGAAAAAAGGTGTGGCAGTTATGACGATTCGTGAGCTCTTTGATTTTATAGTTGATCCATGTATTGCTGATGAGGCGGTGGACACTCATCTGGATGAGGTTTGATTCTATACCAAGTAGCCAACTGAGCTTGAGTTCTGTTCTCGTCAGTTTATGGTTTTTGTTTGCTGATCTAGATCAAGTTTTATTATTATTTTGATAGTCAAGAGCGTAGTCTTGTCAGTGTTATTGAACAACTCACAACCAAAGATGTACAACAACAATCGTCACCTGCAAATGCAAAGATCTCAAGGTTTGCAACATGTGCTGCTTGCTCTGTGATTATAATAGAATGGCCATCCTCAACTGGAACTACATGTATCGGATAGTACTGCACTACTGCTCAATGAAGTTCACGTACTTAAACAGTTCCTTGGTGTCTGGCCAATGATGTTACATGCCTCAGCTTATAACGGTGTGGCACATCAAAAGACTAGGGAAGCTCATCGCCTCATCCTATCAATAAAAGTATATATAAAAAAAAAAGTAATTTAGTTTAAGAACAAAGTCCCCTTTTTTAAGCAATTCATTATTTTGATAACTAAAACAATGAAGTATATCATATACAAACATCTGACTCGAATGTAACACATTGGCGATTTTCATCTACTGAAATTGAAATTGGGTGATTCTATAATTATAGAGGCAAAATTGACAAATTCAAACTAGGTAGATTCTAATATCAACCGATCAAATTCAATTTAATCTTAAATTAAGTTGTACTTTATTTGATATGAAATCGAGTTCTAATTATATTGTATTGAATTAGACAATAGGTACCTGGTAAAAAAAAAAATAATAATACGAATAAATGTTACAATTTTTTTTTTCTCCATTGATACAAATATAAATATTATAACTAACGCAGGGGTGTTTTCGTAATTCGAAATCTGAGGCGCGCCCTGTTTTTCCAAACGAAACTCAAATTTCAAAACACAAAATGACAAAAACCCCAGACCGCCAAAACAGAAAAGCACAATCCGTGCTAAATGCTCAGAACCAATAAAAAGACATGGCGCGGATCGATCCTATAAGCCGTCGATAGGCACCCAGATCCAACGACCATTATTATCCCCCCAAGACCTCAAAATCCCAAATCGCCAAGTGGCCTTTCTATAAATACCCAGACTTTCTTCCCCATCAAATAACTCCAAATTCTTATCTTCCATCAAAATCAAATTCTCTCTTGTCAAATTTTTCTGGTGAAAATGTCAGGCCGTGGTAAGGGAGGCAAGGGATTGGGCAAAGGAGGAGCCAAGCGTCACAGGAAGGTTCTTCGGGATAACATCCAGGGCATCACCAAGCCTGCCATTCGCCGTTTGGCTCGCAGAGGCGGCGTCAAGCGTATCTCCGGTCTCATCTACGAAGAGACCAGAGGTGTCCTCAAGATCTTTCTCGAGAACGTCATCCGTGACGCCGTCACTTACACTGAGCACGCGAGGAGGAAGACCGTCACCGCCATGGATGTCGTCTATGCTCTCAAGAGGCAAGGAAGGACTCTTTACGGATTTGGGGGTTAAATCAGTGTTGGGTTGGTTCCAGGATTTGGGTTTAGATCTGGGTGTAATGAATACTCTGTGGTTGAGTTTTCTGTTCATGTAATTTGCACCTTTATAAGTAATGGAAGTTTAATTTCTCAGTAAATCTTGCCCTTCTTTTACGTTTTGCATCTTGTTCTGTTATGTGGATTCGTTGAGTTTTGTGATTCTGTTTGGTTATTTCAAGCAATTGGTATGCAATGGAAAATTGAATTTTGACTGTATGGTTTTCAATTGCTTAGAACTTGGTTATTAGCAATACAGCAAATTTTGAGAACTATATGGTTTGGGTGATTGTTTGAAGCAGATTAGGGAATTTACTGTGGCAATGTGTATCTTGCCAGGTTTTACTCATTATCTGCGTCTTCTTAGTTCTTCCCAAACGCCCAAAAAATTATTCTGAATTTCTTGTCCAAAATCTAAAGCATGTGTGCGATAGTAAGAAATTTTTTTCAGGCAAAAAGGCCATAGCGGAAATTTAAGTCAAACTGGTGAAATGAACCTTTTGATATGATATGAGAGAGTTTCTGAGTGATTGAGACATTGTGTCGATGATTGTGGGAAGAGAAAATGTTTTCTGCTGTGCTGGACGATATTAGCATGAATGGTCCTTTGTCCTCTTTGCAAATTGTATATACTAGCTGGTGCAAATGTCAAGCTGCCTTTGAATTTGCCTAGCTGCTGTAGTGTCACTAGTCACTGGTGTGGCCAAGAGAGGTACTGGAGCAAAGTGTTTCTATGATCGCAGATCCAAAGAGCCAACATTCTCTGCCCACATCTATCGTATCAAGTGACCTAAAACCTGTAAAAAATTGACAAGAAGTTAAGCTACTAGTAGCATCACTCATAAGGTAGGCTGCAATATTATTGATCAAAGTGGAGTGTGTAGCTCGAGAAGGAATTGTACAGGACCTTCCTTGCTATTGGTGGGTGTCAAGTACCATCCGCCGCCAAAGAGGCGTTGTACATGTCCACATAAGGTTGACGACGATCAATGGAACCATCGGGTCCATAAAGGTGGACAATTGGTCTAATTAGTGCAAGTCCACCGGTCTCTACTTGACCGGGCACCAGCTCAGAATTGATGATGTGTTGCCCAGCTGAAGAAATTTTCATCTTCCACCGATGGATTCTTCACCAGCCAAAACTTGGCTTTGCATGACCAAGGCGAAACAAAAGGGCAAGGCCCCGACTAAACTCCTGACCAGTCAAGCAAACGCTCCAGCTCGGCCCGCCCCCCACGTGGCTGACGTCAGCCACTGACTCCATCTTACCAGACGCGCTGGAGAAGAGAGTGGACTGCACGAAAGAAGCAGGAGCCGCCTTTCCGCATGGGGGTCACGATTTTGTCCTGTAGTGCCAGACAGGGACGAATGGTACTGCGCCACGTGTCCAGCAGCCGTTGTATGAGGAGAAATTTGATTCCAACGGTCCTTTAAGCTGTATGAACAGTTAAAATCGATGAACAGTTTTGACCGGTCAAGAAAAAAACGGGTGGAAACCCATGTCCAGTGGCAGTGAATAGTAACTTGACTGGTCGAATTCTTGACTTCTCGACTTTGCCTTTTCTTGACTACGGGTGAACTTGCTCTTAGAGCAAGTGCACCGGTCTCGGTTTGACCGGGCATTGCTGATGTGTTTGACCGATTAATTGATTTTTATGCTTCCACCGTCCCATGCATGACCAACCAAATCTTGGCTTTGCATGACTAGAGGCAAACAATCGGGCAAGCTGTTGACATTTTTCATGACCAAGTCATTGGAACTGCCAGCTCGGGCCGACCTCCACACATGGGTGATGCCATCAACTGATGCCCACTGTTGCACGCGACGGAAGAGAGAGTGAAAGACACGGACCAATTGTGCAGGCAGGAAACAAGCACGTGAAGGAGACGCTTTTGTCGTGTAGCGCCATCAACTGATCCCT